>NC_060066.1:75805003-76520659 GCF_922984935.1 Meles meles
CTAAGCAGAAGATCAACAAGGAAACAAGGGCTTTGAATGACAATGACACACTGGACCAGGTGGACTTCATGGATATATACAGAGCATTCAATCCTAAAACAACAGAAAACACATTCTTCTTGAGTGCACATGGAACATTTTTCAGAACAGACCACATACTGGGTCACAACTAAGGTCTCAATGGGTACCAAAAGGTTGGGATTATTCCCAGTAATTTTCATACTACAATCCTTTAGAACTTGAACTCAATTACAAGAGGAAATTTGGAAGAAACTTAAACACTTGGAGGTTAAAGAGCATCTTACTAAAGAATGAATGGGTCAACCAGGAAATTAAAGAAAAATTTTAAAAATTCATGGAAACAAATGAAAATGAAAACACAACTGTTCAAAACCTTTGGGACACAGGATAGGTGGTCCTAAGCGGGAAATATATAACCATCCAAGCCTTTCTCAAAAAATTAGATAAGTCTCAAATACACAATCTAACCTTATACCTAAAGAAACTGGAGAAAAAACAACAAATAAAGCTTAAACCAAGCAGAAAAGAAATAATAAAGAATAGAGCAGAAATCTATGAAACAGAAACAAAAGAAGAGTAGAACATATCAATAAAACTAGAAGCCGGTTCCTTGAAAGACTTAATAGGATTGATAAACCCCTAACCAGATTTATTTAAAAGAGAAGAGAAAGGACCCAAATTAATGAATTGAAAGTTAATAAATTGAAAAATGAAAGAGGAGAGATCATGATCAACATCAAGGAAATACAAACAATTATAAGAACATATTTTGAGTTACTATATGCCAAGAAATTAAGCAACCTGGGAGAAGTGGATACATTCCTGGAGACTTATAAACTACCAGAACTCTAAGAGGAAGAAACAGAAAACATGAACAAACCCTCACCAGCAAGGAAATTGAAGCAGTGATAAAAAAAATCTCCCAACACCTGAGTCCAGGTCTGAATGGATTTCCAGGGATATTTTGCCAAACATTTAAAGAAGAACTAATACCCACTCTTCTGAACCTGTTCCAAAAAATAGAAATAGAAAGAAAACTTCCAAACTCTTTCTATGAGGCCAGCATTATCTTGACCTCAAATCCAAAGAACTCACCAAAAAGAAGAATTACAGACCAACATCCCTGATGAGCATGGGTGCCAAAATTCTCACCAAGATATTAGTAAGGTCCAACAGATACATTAAAATGATTATTCACCATGACCAAGTGGAGTTTATTCCTGGGCTGCAAGGGTGTTTCAACATTTGCAAATCAAACATGACATATCACTTTAATAAAACTAAAGACAAGAAACATATGATCCTCTCAATTGATGCAGAAAAAGCACTTGACTAAATACACCATTCTTTCTTAATTAAAACTCTCCAAAGGATTTAGGTCAAGATGGCAGGGAAGTAGGAGGAGGAGGCACCGTTTCAACCTGTACCCTAAAGTGAGCTGATTACCTACCAAAGAACTCTGACCACCCATGAAATCAGCCTGAGATCAGAATTATACACGGCTGGATCTCTACAGGAGCAGAAGACACCAGTGGCAGGTAAAGCAGACTGGAAGCATTGCACTGATATCGGAAGATAAACAAAAGGGGAGGGACCCGTCAGAGGTGACCGATTGGAAAGTAATACCCCAATACGAGAGTGCCCTGCGTCTGGGGACCAGCATTAACTTGGAGTCTGGTTGAAAGCACTCAAAAAAAAAGAGCAAAGGATCGTGGGTGGAGGGGGGGGATAGTGGGAATCTGGGTGGTTAGGGTCAGGGACCTAAGTCCCGGGACCCAGGACAGCCTCCCCTGGCGCTGAGCCAGAGACAGTGCGGCGGAGAAATCAGGTCTCCATCCCTGAGCTGCCAGTGCACCTGACCTGCCAGCGTGCCCGAGAACGAGTGGGGACTGGCTCCCATGAGGGGCTGGGAGCCTGGCCAGACAGCAATCCTGAAACGCGCGTGTCCCACACCCTCCCTTGGAAGAGGAGCTCATAGGTGCTAGCCTGGAGCTCTGGCATCCAGAAAAACCACATTCCCAGCCCGGGACAGTGGGAAAATCTCAGTGTGCGATCTCTGCTCGGAACCTCTCTGGTGGTCTGGAGCTGCCTAGACAGCCGCCACTGCCCTGATATTGGGTACAACGAGGAGCTCCTGCATCCCCAGGGACAGTGACTCAGTTCTGCAGAACATTCTGAGGCTTCTCTCTGAGAGGGAGGTCGGGGTGCACTTTGGTCTCCTCTAAAACTCCAAAAACCATCAAAAGCTGTCAAGGCGAGAGAAAACAGATAAAAGAACATAAAAACCCCCAGAGAACAAAAGCCTGAAAAAAATAGTTTCCTCAGAGCCCACCCACTTGAGGGGAGCGGGAGGACCTAACTCAGGGAACATCATTGTCTGAAAATCCACGTGGCAGGCCTCTCCCCCAGAAAACCAACCAGGAAGGAAGGAAAAAAAAAAAAAAAGAAGAAGACTACAAGAGAACAACCACCACTACTTCATCTATACAACTTTTATTTTTAACTCTTTACCAATATTCTGGTTCTTTTATTTTTATACATACAGATATTTTTTAACCTATTTACCATCATACTGAGATGTCCAGTACATCAAATTCTTTAATAACCCTCTAACCTGAACTTTTTGATACATACACCCATGTTTTTCTTTTGCTTTTCTATTTCTTTAATTCTTTTTTTATTTTAACTTAGTTTAGTCTAGTTTATTCTTTTTTAATTTTTATTTTCTACTATACATATAGAGTTAAACTTCAAGGTAATCCCCTTTCCCCAACCCCAAAGGCAAACCAGTTTCTAATCCCCCTGTAACTTAGGAAAGTTGAGTCACTTAACAAAAACTTCAGGATATATTCAGGAAGAATCAAAATAAGCTTCCTCATCCACACTGAGAATTTATAACCACTCTCCCAATTTTTCCTTCTGTCAGTATTTCTGTGAATTTGTGTTTGTCCTGATAATATATAAATCTTATACTTGTGGTTCTTTCTGATGAGGTTCTTCCCTTTTTTTGCTTATATATATATATTTTTTCTCTTGTCATATGCTTTTATCAGTCTTTTTGTTTGTCTGTTTTTGTTTGTATACTTCATAAATCTTACCTTGTGGCCCATTTGGGCTGAGCCTTCTCTTTTATCTTCCCTTTTTTTCCTATCTCTCTCTCTCTCTTTTTTTTCCTTTTTTCTTTCCCCCCCTTTTTTTTCTTTATTCTTCTCTATTTCTTTTTCTTTTCTTTTTTCTCTCATTTGGGTGGGGAATCCTGATTGCACAGAAGCGTTCCAGGGTGCACCTTGACTGCACCACAATCGATAAATTCAGCTGCATCTGTTCAGTCATCTCTTACCAAAATGACTAGGAGGAGGAATACCCAACAGAAGAAAAATACAGAGGATGGACCTGTTGCAACAGAGCTAATGGCTATCGACATAGACAATATGTCAGAAAAGGAATTCAGACTAACAATTATCCAGGCAATAGCTAGGTTGGAGAAAGCCATGGATGACCAAACAATTGATTAGGGCAGAACTGAAAGCCACCAGGGATGATGTTCACAATGTTAGGGCAGAACTGAAAGCCACCAGGGATGATGTTCAAAATGCTCTCAATGAGTTCCAATCTAATCTAAATTCTCTAAAAGCTAGGGTAACTGAGACAGAAGATAGAATTAGTGATCTGGAGGACAAAGAGATAGAGAGAAAGGATCAGGAGGAAGCCTGGAACAAACAGCTCAGAAGCCACGAAAACAGAATCAGTGAAATAAACGATGCCATGAAACATTCCAACGTCAGAATTATTGGAATCCCTGAAGGGGAGGAAAAAGAAAGAAGTCTAGAAGATATAGTGGAAGAAGTTGTCTATGAAAATTTCCCCAATCTCACGAATGGAAACAACGTTCATGTACTAGAGGCAGAGAGATTTCCTCCCAAGATTTTAGATTCTTGAAAGTCCTCACGACACCTTATAGTTAAAATGAGGAATTATGTTTCACGACAGACCCTCTTAAAAGCAGCTAGGACAAAGAAGCTCCTTACATACGGAGGAAAGCCCATTAGAATAACGTCAGACCTTTCCACAGAGACCTGGCAAGCCAGGAAGGGCTGGCAAAATACATTCAGAGTACTAAATGAGAAGAACATGCAACCAAGAATACTCTATCCAGCAAGACTGAAATTTAAAATGGATGGAGAGATAAAGAGTTTCCAAGACCGGCAAGGCTTAAAAGACTATGCAACTACCAAGCCGACACTGCAGGAAATATTAAGGGGGGTCCTATAAAAGAGAAAAAATCCTAAGAATATCATTGAACAGAAATATAGAAAAAATTTACAGACAGAAAGACTTCAAAGGCAACATGATGTCAATAAAAACGTATCTATCAATAATCACTCTCAATGTGAATGGCCTAAATGCGCCCATAAAACGACACAGGGTTGCAGATTGGATAAAGCGACAGGACCCATCCATATGTTGTCTAAAAGAGACCCATTTTGAACTTAAAGATACACCCAGACTGAAAGTGAAGGGATGGAGAAGCATCTTTCATGCCAATGGGCCTCAAAAGAAGGCCGGGGTAGCGATTCTCATATCAGATAAATTAGATTTTAAACTAAAGACTGTAGTCAGAGATACAGAAGGACACTACATCATTCTTAAAGGGACTATCCGCCAAGATGATCTAACAATTGTGAATATCTATGCCCCCAATATGGGAGCACCCAATTACATAAGAAAACTATTAATCAAGATAAAGAGTCATATTGATATGAATACAATAATACTAGGAGATCTTAATACGCCTCTCTCAGAAATAGACAGATCATCGAAGCAGAATATTAATAAAGAAATAAGAGCATTGAATGAAACATTGGACCAGATGGACCTCATAGACATATACAGAACATTCCACCCTAAAACAACAGAATACTCATTCTTCTCAAGTGCACATGGAACCTTCTCCAGAATAGACCACATACTGGGTCACAAAGCAGGACTCAGCTGATACCAAAAGACTGACATTATTCCCTGCATATTCTCCGATCACAATGCTTTGAAACTGGAGCTCAATCACAAGGAAAAGTTCAGAAGGAACTCAAACACCTGGAAGCTAAAGACCATCTTGCTTAAGAATGCTTGGATCAACCAGGAGATCAAAGATGAACTTAAACAATTCATGGAAACCAATGAGAATGAAGACACTTCAGTCCAAAACTTATGGGATACAGCAAAGGCGGTTCTAAGGGGGAAATACATAGCCATCCAAGCCTCCCTCAAAAAATTTGAAAAATCCAGAATATACCAGCTGTCTCTACACCTTAAAGAACTGGAGAATCAACAACAAATCAAACCAACTCCACACGCAAGAAGGGAAATAATCAAGATTAGAGCAGAGATCAATGAGGTAGAAAGGAGAGATACAGTAGAACGTATCAATGAAACTAGAAGCTGGTTTTTTGAAAGAATCAATAAGATCGATAAACCATTGGCCACACTAATCCAAAAGAAAAGAGAGAAAGCCCAAATTAATAAAATTATGAATGAAAAGGGAGAGACCACAACTAACACCAAGGAAATAGAAACAATCATCAGAAATTATTACCAACAGTTATATGCCCATAAGCTAAGCAACCTAGATGAAATGGATACATTCCTGGAAAGCTACAAACTCCCAAAATTGAACCAGGAAGAAACTGACAACCTGAATAGACTGATATCTAGTAACGAGATTGAAGCAGTGATCAAAACCTCCCAAAAAACAAGAGCCCAGGACCTGATGGATTCCCTGGGGAATTCTACCAAACATTCAAAGAAGAAATAACACCAATTCTCCTGAAGCTGTTCAAAAAAATTGAGGCAGAAGGACAACTTCCAGACTCTTTTTATGAAGCCAGCATTACCCTGATCCCCAAACCAGGCAAAGACCCTACCAAAAAGGAGAATTTCAGACCAATATCACTGATGAATATGGATGCAAAGATTCTCAACAAGATCCTAGCAAACAGGATCCAGCAGCACATTAAAATGATTATCCACCATGACCAGGTGGGATTCATCCCTGGGTTGCAAGTTTGGTTCAACATTCGCAAATCCAATCAGTGTGATAGAACACATCAATAAGAGAAGAGAGAAGAACCACATGGTCCTCTCAATTGATGCAGAAAAAGCATTTGACAAAATCCAGCATCCGTTCCTGATGAAAACGCTTCAAAGTATAGGGATGGAGGGAACATTCCTGAACTTCATAAAATCTATCTATGAAAGACCCACAACAAATATCATCCTCAATGGGAAAAAGCTTGCAGTCTTCCCGTTGAGATCAGGAACACGACAAGGATGCCCACTCTCACCACTCTTGTTCAACATAGTATTAGAAGTTCTAGCAATGGCAATCAGACAACAAAGAGAAATAAAAGGTATCCAAATTGGCAAGGAAGAAGTCAAACTCTCTCTCTTCGCAGATGACATGATTCTTTATATGGAAAACCCCAAAGACTCCACCCCCAAACTACTAGAACTCATACAGCAATTCAGTAACGTGGCAGGATACAAAGTCAATGTACAGAAATCAGTGGCTTTCTTATACACTAACAATGAAAATACAGAAAGGGAAATTAGAGAATCGATTCCATTTACTATAGCACCAAGAACCATAAGATACCTGGGAATAAACCTAACCAAAGAGGTAAAGGACCTGTACTCGAGGAACTACAGAACACTCATGAAAGAAATTGAAGAAGACACAAAAAGATGGAAGACCGTTCCATGCACTTGGATTGGAAGAATAAACATTGTTAAAATGTCTATACTGCCTAGAGCAATCTATACTTTTAACTGCCATTCCGATCAAAATTCCACCGATATTTTTCAAAGAGCTGGAGCAAATAATCCTAAAATTTGTATGGAATCAGAAGAGACCCCGAATTGCTAAGGAAATGTTGAAAAACAAAAACAAAACTGGCGGCATCACGTTACCCGATTTCAAGCTTTACTACAAAGCTGTGATCACCAAGACAGCGTGGTACTGGCATAAAAACAGACACATAGACCAGTGGAATAGAGTGGAGAGCCCAGATATGGACCCTCAACTCTATGGTGAAATAATCTTCGACAAAACAGGAAAAAATATACAATGGAAAAAAGACAGTCTCTTCAATAAATGGTGCTGGGAAAACTGGACAGCGATATGTAGAAGAATGAAACTCGACCATTCTCTTACACTGTACACAAAGATAAACTCGAAATGGATAAAAGACCTCAATGTGAGACAGGAATCCATCAGAATCCTAGAGGAGAACATAGGCAGTAACCTCGATATCAGCCACAGCAACTTCTTTCAAGATTTGTCTCCAAAGGCCAAGGAAACAAAAGCGAAAATGAACTTTTGGGACTTCATCAAGATCAAAAGCTTCTGCACAGCAAAGGAAACAGTCAACAAAACAAAAAGGCAACCCATGGAATGGGAGAAGATATTTGGAAGTGACAGTATAGACAAAAGGTTGATATCCAGGATCTATAAAGAACTTCTCAAACTCAACACACACAAAACAGATAATCATATCAAAAAATGGGCAGAAGATATGAACAGACACTTCTCCAATGAAGACATACAAATGGCTATCAGACACATGAAAAAATGTCCATCATCATTAGCCATCAGGGAGATTCAAATTAAAACAACATTGAGATACCACCTGACACCAGTTAGAATGGCCAAAATTAGCAAGACAGGAAACAACGTGTGTTGGAGAGGATGTGGAGAAAGGGGAACCCTCTTACACTGTTGGTGGGAATGCAAGTTAGTGCAGCCACTTTGGAGAACAAGGTGGAGATTCCTGAAGAAATTAAGAATAGAGCTTCCCTATGACCATGCAATTGCACTGCTGGGTATTTACCCCAAAGACACAGATGTAGTGAAAAATGGCCATCTGTACCCCAATGTTTATTGCAGCAATGGCCACGGTCGCCAAACTGTGGAAAGAACCAAGATGCCCTTCAACGGATGAATGGATAAGGAAGATGTGGTACATATACACAATGGAGTATTATGCCTCCATTAGAAAGGATGAATACCCAACTTTTGTAGCAACATGGATGGGACTGGAAGGGATTATGCTGAGTGAAATAAGTCAAGCAGAGAGAGTCAAGTATCATATGGTCTCACTTATTTGTGGAGCATAACAAATAACATGGAGGACATGGGGAGATGGAGAGGAGAGGGAGTTGAGGGAAACTGGAAGGGGAGATGAACCACAGAGACTATGGACTCTGAAAAACAACCAGAGGGTTTTGAAGGGGCGGGGGTGTAAGAGGTTGAGGAACAATGTGGTGGGTAATAGGGAGGGCACGTACTGCATGGAGTACTCTGTGTGATACCAAAAAAATGAACACTGTTATGCTGTAAATAAAAAAATTAAAAAAAAAACTCTCCACAGTGTAGGGATAGAGGTAACTTACTTCAATATCATAAAAGCTATCTACAAAAAGCCCACAGCAAATATTATTCTCAATGGGAAAATACTGAGAGCTTTTCCCTTAAGGTCGGGGACACAACAGTGGATGCCCACTCTCAACCACTGTTGTTCAACATAGTACTAGAAGTCCTAGCCTCAGCCGTCAGACAACAAAAGGAAATAAAAATAATTCAAATTATCAAGGAAGAGGTGAAACTCTCACTCTTCACAGATGACATGATACTTTATGTGGAAAAATCCAAAAAACTCCCTCCCAATTGAAATTCCTTACTCTCTTTTTTGCGTATCTCTCACCAGTTTTTTATTTGTGGTTATTGTTAGATTTGTATATAACATCTGCATATAGCAGTCCATACTTAGTTAATAGTTGCTTATGTTTGAACCCATTTTTTCTCCTCTCCTTCCCAAGTTTTATGCATATGGTGTCTTACTTTACATCTTTTTATTTTGTTAATTCCTTGACTGGTTTTTGTAATTATACTTAATTTTACCACTTTCTGCTTTCTCCTTTTTTGCTCCTTCTTATGGTCTTTACTTTTCATTCAGAGTCCCTGATACCATTTTTTTGTAAGATTTCTTTGGTGGTGATGAAGTCCTCTAATTTCTTTTTTGTCTGTGAAACTTTTTATCTCCCCTTTTATTCTGAAGGATAGCCCTGATGTATAGAGTATTCTTGTTTGCAGAGTTTTTTGTTAGCACATTTAATATAGCGTGACCCTCCCATTTGGCCTGCAAAGTTTCTGTTGAAAAATTAGCTGATAACCTTATGGGATTTCGTTGTATGTAACTGTTTTCTTTTCTCTTGCTGCTTTTAAAATTCTCCTCTTTCCATTTTAATTAATATATGTCTTGGTGTAGACCTCCTTGGGTTGATTTCACTGGGATTCTCTGTGCTTCCTGGATCTGTGTATTTGTTCCCACCCCAGATTCAGGGAAGTTTTCAGCTATTATTTCTTCAAATGATTTTTCTGCCCACTTTCCTCTCTGTTCTTTTGGGATCCCTATAATGTGAATGTTATTATGCTGAATGTATCACTAAATTCACTTCGTCTATTTTCTTTGTTTGTTTGTTTGGGTTTTTTTTTGTTTTGTTTTGTTTTGTTATTTTTTTCTCTCTGTCACCCCACTTCATTGTTTTCCACTACTCTGTTCTCCAGGTCGCTGATCTGTTCTGCTTTCTCTTGTCTACTATTTATTTCCCCTAGTTTATTTTTAATATCCATTACTGATTTCTTCATCTTTGATTGGTTCCTTTTTATGTTTTCTATCTATTAAAGGTCTCACTGAGGTCCTCCACACTCTTAAGTCAAGTATCTTTTTGACCATCACTTAAAGTGCTCTCTCAAGCATATTATGTATCTTTATTTTATTTAGCTTTCTTACTGTGATTTTGTCCTGTTCTTTCATTTGGGACATATTTTTCTGTCTCATTTTTTCTAACTACCTGTGTCTGTTTTTTTATACTAGGAACATCAGCTACATCCTTTGCTCTTGCAAGTAGTGGCCTTATGACAAAGAGGTCTTGTAATACCCTGCAGTGCCATGTCTCCTGTTCCTTAGGACCTGGCACTTCAAGGAGTGACTCCTGTGTGTGTTGTGTGTGTCCTGTTTTGTTCTGGACACTTTTTCCTTCAGTCCTTTTGGCTGCAGTGGCTTTCTTGCCTGTAGTGAGCAGTGTTTGGTCCATCGCTGACATAGAGTGCATTTTACAACTTGCTAGAGTGGGTTTCAATCTACTTACTAAGTGAGACTTGGAGCCCCTGCTTCAGGCTTTAATCTACTTGCTAAGTGAGACTTGGAGCCCCTGCTTCAGGACTGGGCTGACCTAGCAGAAGTGCAGAGAGTGCATGGGCTGTCACTTCCAGGAAAGAGGATCTCACAAAAGGCAGGGGTTGTCTTGCTGTGAAAATTTGCACTGGTCTTCTAGGGGCCTGAACTGGCAGCACCAGGACTGAGGCAAGTGTAACTAGTAAAGGTGTATCTGCTGAAGTGAGGGGGGCAGGGCTTGGTCCAAACATGTTAATTAGGGAGTATGGGCACTGATCTGGTTTCTGCAGATGGCAGTGTGTTTATGCTAAGAGCTGGGGGCAGGGAGGAGGGGAAGGAGAGGGGAATGGTGCCCATCAGTTCCTTTGATCCTGGAGGAGTCTCTGTGAGATCCATGTATCTCTAGGATATGCCCTGTGATGAGTAAATCACTCTCCCTCCAGTCTTTCCCTGGTGGTTTTTCAAATTGCTGGCTCTATGTTCTATCTGCTAAGGTTTCTTGGCATGCTATCTCTTAAAGGCTGGGGACTCAACTTTCTAACATTCTCAGGGTTCTCCTAGAGCTGAGCTTACTGACATTTAGAATTCTATCCAGGTAATAGCCAGGCCAACCTTTAAGGCTGCTTGTTGTTAAGAACTAGTGAAATGTGTCCCCTCTCACCTTCAAAGCCAAATGTTATGGGTTTGTCTTACCCTTGCAGTTTCCTCTGTGTGACAGTCTGTTTCTCATCCTTCTCAGCACCCCTGGCTCCTTCCTCTCCACAAGTAGCCATGGTCTATTTAGGCTTCGAAACACCTCTCCACCTTTCCTACCTTCTTCAAGGTGGCCTCTCCTTGCCAGTCTTTGGGTAGTTTTCTGGGTCATTAACCTGATGTGAGTGTTATCTGGTTATGTCTGTGGGACAAGGCAAGCTTAGGTTCCTTCTATTCCACCACCTACCCAGTGTCCTATATATGTATATACTTATTGGCTTAAAATAGGATGACTACTCTGGAGGTTTGCAAAACAAGCACTTGCCAATATTGGTTATAATGTTACTTGGCAGGACAGGGAGGGAGGAAATAGAGGTTGAAACCCATGCCTATGGGTGTGCTTTTTGACTGTGCCCAGGCCATGCATCAGACATTTGAGCTATGAAGCCATCAGGATGTCTCTAGTCCGGCCACTCTCTGCCTATACTACAGGAGACATCCTCAGTGAAAAATACTTGACTGAGTCCCGTCTATCCTCAGATCTATGACAGATCATAACAATAAATGATACTTGCTGCAGGACGCTAATTTTGGGGTAGCTCACTTACAGAAATAGGCAACTGAAACAGGTAGTAACCACTACCATTACTCATACTCAACTTTACTTTTATGTTTTTCCTAATAGATGGGACTTTAATATTTACTTGGGTTATTTAACTAATTTAGATTTTTTTCACTTCATCTATGACAGAAACAGCTTTTGACCCAAAGGCTTTACCTTTGTCTTATGGATTAGTTGAACATATTTTGATCTTTTAAACTCTGCTTCTGGGAACACTCTAACACTGTGATCTTTTATAAGTCACCTATACAAAAGTTTAGAGAAAAAAAACACTCCTTGAAAATAACTTTTTATTTCCAAAGTTTGTGGGGCACCTAGGTGGCTCAGTGGGTTAAAGCCTCTGCCTTCTGCTCAGGTCATGATCCCAGGGTCCTGGGATAAAATCCCGAGTTGGGCTCTCTGCTCAGCAGGGAGCCTGCTTCCTCCTCTCTCTCTGCCTACCTCTCTGCCTACTTGTGATCTCTGTCTGTCAAATAAATTAAAAAAAAATCTTTAAAATAAAACAAAACAAAAACCAAAGTTTGCATGACATCTTTACAAAAGAATAAAATAAATACACCAGTAGGATAAAATGAAGGCATATTATAACAATCTATAATAGTAAAAAATTTTTGGTTTTTATTGCTTAATTTTATTCACTTAATTGACCATTTCTTCTGTTTAGTAAGCATTAAAAATAGAACTTGCCTTCTACATACTCTGTTGAGCAGATCTCTTGCTTTGTCCCTTCTTCTGTTCAGACATGAAACAATTACCTTCTTCAAATTGAAAATAGCTTTCAAATGTCATTTATCCTTTTCTAATTTTCATGGGGGCTTAAAAGAATGCTAATTAAGTTCAACTTAAAATTTTCATGTTTCTTCGTTAATTGATGGAGCTGCATTATTTTGAAAAGAGAACCTCTTTAACAATATTGTCATAAATATTTTTTGAGAACTCTACATTATAAAATGATGAACACTATTTCAGTGAAGTACAGAGGTTTTATAACAATAATGTCTGAATATACATCCATCGAATTTTGATTCATTGCCAGTTTGGGGGTTCCTAGTGATCTGTGCTAGAGGTCATTGCACATCCTCTAAGCATTCATCTCCCAACTATATATAAAGAATTTTTTAAATTAATTAATTAATTAATTAATTTTTCAGCATAACAGTATTCATTGTTTTTGCACAACACCCAGTGCTCCATGCAATACGTGCCCTCCCTATTACCCACCACCTGGTTTCCCCAACCTCCCACCCCCGCCCCTTCAAAACCCTCAGGTTGTTTTTCAGAGTCCATAGTCTCTTATGGTTCGCCTCCCCTTCCAATATCCCTCAACTTCCTTCTCCTCTCCATCTCCCAGTGTCCTCCATATCATTTGTTATGCTCCACAAATAAGTGAAACCTTATGATACTTGACTCTCTCTGCTTGACTTATTTCACTCAACATAATCACTTCCAGTCCCGTCCATGTTGCAACAAAAGTTGGGTATTCATCCTTTCTTTTCTTTTCTTTCTTTCTTTCTTTTTTTTTTTTTTTTTATAAACATATAACGTATTTTTATCCTCAGGGGTACAGGTCTGTGAATCACCAGGTTTACACACTTCACGGCACTCACCATAGCACATACCCTCCCCAATGTCCATAACCTCCTCCCACTCTCCCAACCCCACCTCCCTCCAGCAACACGCAGTTTGTTTTGTGAGATTAAGAGTCATTTAGGTTTGCCTCCCTCCCAATCCCATCTTGTTTCATTTATTCTTCTCCCATCCCCCTAAACCCCCATGTTGCATCTCCATGTCCTCATATCAGGGAGATCATATGATAGTTGTCTTTCTCCGATTGACTTATTTCACTAAGCATGATACCCTCTAGTTCCATCCACGTCGTCGCAAATGGCAAGATTTCCTATCTTTTGATGGCTGCATAGTATTCCATTGTGTATATATACCACATCTTCTTTATCCATTCACCTGTTGATGGACATCTAGGTTCTTTCCATAGTTTGGCTATTGTAGACATTGCTGCTATAAACACTCGGGTACATGTGCCCCTTCGGATCACTATATTTGTATCTTTAGGGTAAATATCCAGTAACTATATATAAAGAATTTTTAAAATAACCTATCTATCAGCTGTTGCCACAATAATTCTGCTCACTAGCTACCCTAAAATTCTGTGACACTTTACAATAAGCATGTGTTTCTCAGTAATGTATCTGAGATTCAGCATGGGTGGCTCTGTTCCATGTGTCTCTTTTGGGGCCATGTGTTTCACTCTATTCTCATGAGAATGGCAGAAGAATAAGAAGCCTTAAAGTACAAGCATATTTCAAGCCTCCTCTCTTTAACATTGAACATTACATTGGCCAGAGCAAGTCACATGACCTGAAGTCAAGGGGCAGAAAGATGAGGCCATGGCAACTGCATAGATGTCTAACTCTATTACAACAGAGTTACACATCAGAACCAAAAGGTCATTTGTCATAAATGGTAGATGAGGACAGGTATGCTTCCTTAAACCCTGAATCCTATACCTGGACCACCAGGATACACATCTAGGCCCAAACCCTAAAGACCAGCCAGGTTAGTTCTTCAGCATTTGCTCTACTTCCTGTTCAGGTCTCATTCCGGGTCAAAAGTCAATTTTCCTCCTTGTCCAGACTGATTCCAAAATGTACTAGTAGCGTGATTGTCATGACACTATCCTCATGTCATGCCACTATAGTCTAAAGGAGTGGCCTAATATGAACTTTTTCCAGGACAACATACTGAAATATTTTAAGGAAATATAAAAGCCATAATTTTGGAATGAAAAAGCTTTAGTAACTGCTGCCATTTATTGATGGCTTAATATATGACCAGTATTGTGCTTTATAGAATTATTTCACAAGATAGGATATATCCGTAAGGAGTTACCCTAAAACATGAACTATCCATCTCATGAATGAGGGTTTTGGGTAGCCAAGTTTTATATCCACTGCCAAAGCCTAACTAAAGGTGGTAAATGTTATGGTTTTTTCTGCCTAGCATCTATTATCACCATTATTCTGGTAAAAGAAAAATTGATGAATTTATCAAGACAAAATGATTTGTCCTTCTAGGCTGACTCTTTAGTTCCTAGGACTTTACATTTTTAGGAGAGAGACAAAGAAAGGGAAAAATTATGGAGCTGATTTATCAAAATTATAGATTAGCCCCTGCTATGGGATTCCCAGAGCATCCCATCTTCCTATCCTTTCCAGCCTAGTTCTTCAGCAGCTGTTTTATTTGGTGAACCATGCCAGATCCTTCCAAAAGTTATCATTTTCCATTCAGAGCCAGTTTTTCTTGCTTTTCACCAAAAGTCTTAACTATTCTCCCACATGAGTGAGCTAAGTAGAATCATGCAAATTGTCAACGCTTATTAAATAGCTCAAGTCATTGAGTGTGGAAAGACATTTTTCATCTATATATATCTTGTGCCTAAAACAAATCCCTGAAACATAACGTACTATATATTGAATGTGTGTGTTCTCCCCCAAATTCATATGTTGAAATCTAATCCCCAGTGTGCTGGCATTTGGAGGCAGGGTGTTGGGAGGTGCCTAGATCATGAGTGTGGAGTCCACATAAATGGAATCAGTACTCATATAAAAGAGACTCCAGAGAGATCTCTGGCCCCTTCCATCATGTGAGAACACAGAGGCAAGACAGCTGTCTACAACCAGGAAGCAGATCCTCACTAGATCTGCTAGCACCTTGATCTTGGGTTTCCCAGATTCCAGAAGGATGAGAAGTAAATTCTGTTTATAAAGCTGCCCAGTCTATGGCAGTTTATTATAGCAACCTGAAAGTACTAAGACAATACATAATTTATTTTTTCCAGATTTCCATGCAGGGTTCGGACTCCTCTTATTTAAAGATGACACTTGGCTCTCTCCTCCATCCTACCCCCGTGTTTCAACTTCTCTAATTCCAGCAAATTTTAACCAGAGAAGATCAAGGATCTCAAACTGTTTATCAGCAAATGTTCAATAATCAAAACTATTCTGTGAGAGTTTATGTTAAATATAGTGTCTCATATTAAAAATATGCATGCAACTACTTATGAAGAGTTATTTCAAAAGAAAAATATGTGTCATAGTTCTCTTAGTCTGGGATGGAAATCTGCATGGAATGATAAATGTAGCCCACAATACATTGACATAGTTAAGGAAAACAAGGTTTTCTTAAATATGTTAGCTTCAGAGAAAATAAGAAGATTATTCTGAAACCATTTTGGGTATTGTCAGTTACCAAAATAGCTTGATCAAAATTTAGGAATAAGTATTTCTTTAAGTAAATATATCTCTTATCTGCAAAATAAGATTCAGATATAACATGAAAAGACTAACTAAAATTTCAACACCAAAAATAAGGGAAAGAATTTGGTAATACTATTTTGGAGAATTAAAAACAATTTTGTAACCCTTATGGGTCATGGTGGGGGGATTCTTTTTATAACTATTATGTATATCATAGAAAAATGGAAAATACAGAAAGATACTAAGAAAAAAAATCCATAATTTATAACTGTTAGGAATCTTTATACTCTATGTAACATGAACACCCAGCTAAATTTGCTTAAACAAAAAGGGGATTTATTGGTTCCTAGTGCTGAAAACAGTAGGGATTGAACTAGCTTTAGTTACCAGTTGACTCGATGTCAAAGGATGTTATGAAGACTAGATTTCTGTCTCACCATCTCTGGCTTGGCCATGCATGAGGCTGACTTCATTCTCAGGTGGGCTACCTCTTGAAGGCTGCAGCATGGTTACACTCCAACTATTCTAAAGTTCCAAATCTATGGGAAAAGAAAGAATTGCAGTCCTGAAGGCTGAAACCAAAGCTTCAGATTTGAGTTGGCTCCAAATGGGCCTGGCTTTGAATCCCTCACAGGCTCAGAGTGACTAACTCAGGGAACCATGGGTGAAGCCCTCTCCCAGAGCACAGACCTGCAGTAGTGGAGAGCTTGAGAACTGGGGCTCATGACTGAAGGTGAAGGAATGTGAATGGGAAATGTCCGCTATTATGCTACCATCACTTAAAGATAATAACCATTAAAATGTGTTATATGTGTATGCACACTCATGCACACACATATAAGAAATTAAAGCATTTAAAAATTAATTTCTAGGGGTGCCTGAGTGGCTCAGCTGGTTAAACATCTGCTTTCTGCTCAGATCATGCTCTCAGGGTCCTAGAATCGAGCCCCACATCAGGGTGGCTCCCTGCTTAGCGAGGAGTCTGCTTCTTCCTCTCTCACTCTCCCTCCGTGCTCTCTCTCAAATGAATAAAGAAAATCTTTTTAAAAATGATTTCTAGAAATCAGAGAACAAAATTAAAATTCTATATTTTTCCATTTATATGACATTCTTAAAAAATAAATCTAAAACAAGGTTACTGGGTGCCTGGAGCTGGAGGTGGAGAGATGATGGATATGTTTTATGTCTTGATTATCGTGGTATTTATGACCATACATTTGTCGCGGCCAGCGTGACAAATCGACCAGGAAACATGAGGGTAAGAGGATGGTGAAAAGAAGTTAAAGAGACAAAGAGATGGGGGCAGGAGGGACACTGTGGAGGATGTCCAACAGTGCTGAGTTTATTAGGGGCATTATCGCCATATATATAGTAGTTATACAATAAGAGAAGCAATACACCCATGTCTAGTTAAACACTCACAAATTCCTGTAATCAGTTCCCCTAATCAATCTTGTAAATGATCACACACAGACTTCAAGACTCCAAAAGGCTGGAGCTAAGACATTGTTTCAATATTGATTCAAGAAGTAAAAACAATCCTGGAGTAATCTACAAGTTTGTGCTGGGACAGCAAGGACCAGTTAAGGATTTACAACCCCGTCCAAATTGTATTCAAAGCTAACTGCATGTGGGAAGTCACATGGGCGAGCGCACAATACATAGCACAGACCCTTTCTCAGTGCAACTCAACTTCATTATCTTCTGTCTTTAATCAGCTAGTTAGACAATAGAGGAGACACAAGTCAGGGCCTGGTTTGGTTCTCGTCTTGAGGCTTATCGCAGCCTCCCACACCTCCCCCTTCCTTTTTAAATAGGTAAAGCATATGAATTTGTGCTTGAGTGTTTAGTCATTGCTGTCCCGCACGAAATGAGGAAACAGCCCAGCCAACAAGCAGAGCAGCAAGTATCACAAAGATTATTACAAAGACCCAAAAGGAATATTTCATTATATTGCCTGGATTGAATCCCTGAAGACCTCCTAAAATCTTTGCCACTACATCAGCAGGATTTCTAATTCTAGTTGTGCATGTCCTATATTAGTTATTTCCTTTTGCAATTCAGCAAGATCCAGGCTTACATTATTGTGAAACCATACCCCCGTAAGTGATGCTTAACTGCATCCCAAGAATAATTGGAGGCTTTAAGGGGAGTAACACATATATGCTGAAATCCTCCATGGCAAGTCAAAGACAATTGTGTCCTTAAGGCAGATAGCTGTCCCCCCCAAATATTCGACAGCTTCCTCTAGGCCTTCTAATTGACTTAAAATTTTTCGTCTATGTGTTCTTGGGTGGCCAATGCAAGTGAAATGTTTTTAGCTAGAGAATTAACGTGTGTAGCACTTTGTACAGATTGTGAGAGAGCTACAGCAGAGATGGTAGCAGTAGCAGTCAAAGAGACTAATACAGTTATTCCAGCTATCAACAACCCTAAGAAGGGTTTAACCCTGTTGATTTGTTTTTGTAACTCTATAGCTAATTGGTACCTATAATTAGCCCACCAGGGATCCTCAACCTCCACTGGCAACAGCACATAGGGAGGTTGCATGACCAGAAAAATCATAACAGGGGAGTCCCCAAAAATCGGAGAAGAAAGAGGTAGACAATTACTTAGTACACATCCATCACATTCAATTTGATAGGCAGGAAAATGTCCCTTGGATCCCTCATAAACCTGTGGATAAACAGTACCAGGTCCCACAATTAGGAGAAAAGGACGAGGGACACAAGCCTTAATGGAAATATCCACCCGAGCAGCTTGCTCAAGATTATGATCCCCTATCCTAACAGAAATCGGGCCCAAAGCTGTCACTAACTTCCATAGTTCAGAATGGACCATGCTTTTTGTAGCAAAAAGTCCTACTGGAATAGTCACATTGTCAAACTGTAGACGAGGTGTATGAGGTCCTCCTGGACGAAGGCTGCGTCTTCGGAGTGCATACTTAGGCTTCTTTGACCAGTCAGTGATAGTGCACCCAGGGATTCCGGGGGGCATTATAAGCCGTGGCACCTCTTGTATATATTCACTCCATATAGGACCTGGAATAGAAAAATTAAGTTCTCTAGGACAAGAGGAATGACCTTGGGGAATCATTCCTACACCAGAAAAAGTGGATGCCTCATCACCAATAATCTCAAAGAGATCCCATTCCTCCATTCTCTTGGCAATAGCTCCAGTCTGAGGTATCTCTCTAGGGTAAGAGACTATATGAGGGACTTGTTTGACCATCATACAGCCATTCATCAAGATCTGCTCATGAGAAGGGGCCTGAAAACAGATAGGGACCTGTGCTGAGGTCCCAGACCAATTCATATAATGCTCAGCATGTTCTATTCCCTCAGAGCCAATGCCTCCAAATCAATCTGGAATATTAGTATGGACCCGGGGAGTAGGATCATCCCAGGTAACAGGATGTACCATTGGGGGGTCAGGCAAATAAGCCCAATAATGAGAAGCCTGTGCCCTGGTATGGAAATTAAAGCAAGTAAAGCATAAAGAATAGATATCAAGGCACTATTAGATGGGGTTTGCACAGGAATCTCAAGAGCCTGTCGAATGAGATTTCTCATCTGTTCTTGACGAAAAGGAGCAGACGTCACCTTCGCCTCCGCTGATTTCTCTGATTCAAGGCATGCGTTGTCGTAGGGAGGAGGAGTCGGCACCACCTTTCTGGGAGCCAGTGCGGGGTATCCTCATCCTGTGGAAAAATACAAACAAAACCTCGCCCTTTATGGAGTACTGGATCTGGGCCTTTCCATACTCCAATCAGGGGATCCTTCCACCAGGCGTATGGAAGTGGAGAAAAGTCAGGATGCCAAAATCGCTCGGCAGCTGTCCAGCCTATATCATCAACATTCAAAAATTTAAAACATATAAAGTTAAATTTAAATGCATATGTGGGGAGTATTTCACTTTTCCCTATAGTATCTCCCCCTCTTTTAATTTTTAAGATAGGATTTAAGGGTGCTGTTTGCACGCTCCACGATGGCTTGACCTTGAGAATTATCTTTGCTACATCTTTGGCTCAGTCAAAACAGGTACCTTCACAAGGATGTCATCTCAAGAGCATCCTTTGAAAGTCTCCCTACTCAAAAGAAAGAAAGAAAAGAGAAAGTCTCCCTACTCATTTTTCTCTCTTATCTCTACTTATGAGAGGCTATCCTCACCTGAATAACTTAAGGTATTAAATTAGACAGTGACATTTATTCTGCCACTGTTGTGTGTGTGTATGTGTGTTTCTGTTTTACTAAGAAGAGTCCCTCAGACAGAGGGAGTGAACTAAAAACCCGAAGATTGAGATTTTAAATATGCCTTCTTTGTGAGTGTTTTGAGTGTCTGATTAAGAGATAGAGATACTTGACATTAACATGTTCTGTTTCCTTCCTAAAGCTCGTTCTGGCAGTTTACCCCTCATTCCCGTGTTGTAGTTCCTACAATAATTAATTCAGCATCTATTTCATTTTACCTCATTCCAAGAGTACACTAAATGCATTCTCATAATTTGGTGTTGATCTCTCCCTTCTTTACCTGGTTAGTGCCAGTGAAACCCAGGTGTGATCTCCTAACAAGGAAGAACCCCAAGGGGGTGCTTTATTTTTAAGAACCTAGTAACTAAAAGTCAGAGAGGGAAATAATCATAAGCTAATTAAGTCTTCCTTTGTTGCCTTTTCCCACTGTTGTGGCATTTGCTAACAGGTCCCATTATCACATTTGTGTATGCCATCATCTTAGATGTCCTGGTCACACTTTAAGGTACTTTGTTTGCTCAGGGATAGGAAGAGCAACATTTAATACTTTAGTGATAGCCTTAGTGAGAGTTGACACATTTACCCCAGGAGCTAACATCAGACTGATACAACGGAGTACTGAAGCCTGCTTTTATTAAGTGAATGCCATACAGTGTTTTCAGTTAGGTTCACAGAAAGAATTTATCTATAGGGATTTGCTTCCCTTCTGATGGCATTCTGTCTAGAAAGCAATCTCCAGTTAAGTCCCATGTCAGGTTGCAAGGAATGACATAATATACACTCTGCCCTCAATGAAGTACACACTGCTTCTTCACCCTGGGAATCATTTTCCATTTCAATCTAGGAACAAAACATATGGCTCTGCGTGCTTTCCTCTCCAGATTACTAAAACCTAGAAGCACAGGGCTGCTTTCTGGCTTTTGCATCAAGAACTAAAATATTGGGCTTAAACAACTCTCCACAGAAATACATGCTTTATAGATTGCCCATAATTATGATTAGGAGGCTGAATAGCCTGGCTCAATTTCACAAATGTCTAAGGCAAGGGAGCAGCTTCCAGGCCCGCCAACAGGATGGTGATTCAGCGAATTTCACTGCTACCTGGCATCATTTATCGGTTAAACTAATGTGCCCCATGGATTAGAATTTAGGGCTTTTGCTCTCTATCTCCAGAGTCATCTACTTCCCCTCACCCCAGTTTTCTGCTCACATCTCCCTAAGCCTCATAGTAGAATTTCACAGATCAGAAGATCAATGGAGAGGGAGCATAGACACCAGAAGCTTGTTCCCTGCCCCGTTTAAGGACAGCTGGCAATTTTCAATGTGCTCTATCTATCATGCAGTCTTTCCATCCTACCTTTGCCAACCACATAGTCACATAGCAAACACATGGATTTGACTCCAGGACTTCAAATTCACAAAAAATAGATGGTAAGAATATCCATGCTGGGGTATGACCTAAGTTTAGCATTTTCTTATACTTGAAGTAAGTGTACTTCAGAGGTGACAGTTTTATGTAGTATCATTTTATCTCTGCTTTCAATGTATATTAAAGTACCCTCCATGACTTTTTTCATACCTTTTTCACACCAGGAGAAATAAGAGGTGGAGGAGGACAGCCCAGCCCACCTCCTCAAAGCCATCCAAGGGCCGGCCATCTGTCCTACCATCTTGCCTGCCACCTTAGTCACTTCATTTGAATATATACAAGCACAGACACCAGCTGTCGTCATCTTCTATGCCTTTCTGACCAACTATACCCTAAAACAAAACTTGGCAAAAACAAAACCAAGAGAAGATAAAACTGTGAAGCTGATAAAGGCTTCCTTGGTTGCCTTTTCCCACTTTGCATTTCAGTGGGAAATTCTGCATTTCCTCCTTTCATCCAGGTCACCCACACCCTGCCAACCCACTCTGCCCTCACATTATTTCCAATAGCTGAAGGTGGCCACTGGGGGGATCCCATCTGGACTGTCCTTCCTGAAGGACAGGTAATATGAATAACCTTCCGAGTTAAATGGATAAGAAAGGTTATCTCTTCTCACATGTGCAATCAAATAGTATACATTCTATTTCATTTGTATCTCTTAGAACCCTGATATCTTCTTGTTTCTCTGACAAAAAAAGGTAATCCAATTAATTGGACAAATGCATTATATTACCTTTCTTGGAAAATAGCATCTTTTATTTTTCTCACTTAACTTACACATTAAGTAGTTACTGTGACACAGCTCCATGCTACAAAAAAAAAAAAGGAATAAAATGTGTTTTCCGCATTTCAGAAGCTTGCATTCTAGCTAGGAGAAAGGGTACATACCTAAACACTATTTACACACAAAAAACCAAAACACAGTGTCATTTAAGTACAATGATAGAAATGTGCAAAAACTCTTATGGAGACATTGGACAGAAAAAGGAATTGAGCACAAGAATGGACAAGAACATCTGGAAGTGAAGCTAAAAATAATGGCTGAAAGCCAGTGATGAAAAACTCTATGTTGTCCTATCAAGTTAGGGCCTTCTTTCTGACTGTAAGGGAAAATCTGAAAATTACTTTCTGAATATAACCTGACCCAGTGAAGCAACTGTAAATGGAGGGCTTCAGGTACTCCCCCATGGATGATATGCTTTATGTCCTGTAAGTCTTTCAGAGTTACCACTGTCTAGCATAGCCTTGACCCTCCACTGTCCTGACACTGTATTTGGGAAGTAGTTTTTTTTAAAAAAGATTTGATTTATTTATTTGACAGAGAGAGAGATCACAAGTAGGCAGAGAGGCAGGCAGAGAGAGAGGAGGAAGCAGGCTCCCTGTGGAGCAGAGAGCCCGATGCGGGGCTCGATCCCAGGACCCTGAGATCATGACCTGAGCCAAAGGCAGTGGCTTAATCCACTGAGCCACCCAGGCGCCCCTGGGAAGTAGTTTTTAAGGTATCATTTTAACACATCTTCCTGTCTATATAACCCTGTCTTCTCAGAAGATTTGGAAAAAAAAAAGACATTTATACTTCCGATAGAATGAAGTACAATGTTATCTAAATGAAAAGGTTTAGGAGAACAATATTCTTCTTGTTTGGAAACAGCAAAATCCATCAAAGATAGCACTAAAAGAAAGTATATGATTTAAATTTAATTGACAACCGATTATCAACAGAAGTCAGATGAAATAGAGTAGAACTGCATGGAATAAAAAGTATATGATAAAAACTATGGTATAGAAATCAGCAACAAGTCTTTTGTTTCTTTAATATAATGCTTGGAAAACCAGCATGTAAATGTGACAAAACATAGTATTTAACATTATCCATCTCCTTGTGAATTTTTAAAACCACAACACATGATTTTGACAACCACAGCTATGTACTATGGAAAAGTCGAAGCCAAAAAACACAGGAATTGGAGCCAGTGAGTGAAAGGAGGGAGCATGAGATTGATGTATGGTAAGCTTACAAAGAAAAAAATTCAGGACTTTCCAAAAGCACAGAACTAAAGTCAGTCCCATAGCTACATAAAGAAACTCTTAACTAAAATAGACATGCTATTCAGTGTTCTGAAATTATAATTGGCCTTCTAGCATTATTTTACATGGAATTAGTCTCCTCTATTAATCCAGAAATACCAGCCCCAACCAGTGCATCTCCCCGTACCCCTAAAATTTGATAAAGATCATTACTTTCTTTAGTATACATGAATTTCTCATTTCTGCTGAATGATTTCTTAAACTACATCCTAAACAGGATTACAGGCATTGGCACAGAGGAATGCTAATGCGGAGCTACAGGCATTTCCCAATTTAAAACTTGATTGCATTCCAAAAATGTATCGGAAAGTTTGACTAATTGGAACTCAGAATGTATCTTCTTGTGGAAATAAATGGTGGATAATTTCCTGAACTGACCCAAGCCAGGCCATGAGATACCTAAGCCATCATTTCCAATGGCACAACCTAAATTCTGGGTCCAGACAACAGGATCTTTTGGGAAGAGTAGGAGGAAAGGCAATACAGTGAGGTTTACCCCCCTTTTACTTACCACTACTATTATTATACCTTAAATAGGTTAAAAGTGTCTTGGCTATTCTCTCTCCTCCCCCTTTAAATACCACTTCAGCCCTCCTATCCCTGCTAGTGAAATGCTCCAAGCTCCAAAGGTATCTTCCCTACCTCTGCCCCAACCCTACCCCACAGTCTTCATGTCAAGAGTTCAACAGAATGGGAGGCAGTGATAGAAAGAAAGACACATTTGTCACTCTTGAGATTTGCCACTTACAAGCTTCCTCACTGGCCAGAATTACATTGGTAGCGGCAGTTCCTCTAATTGCTTGTTCTGGCTTTTGGGAGCTCAAATTGTCGTTAAGAAAAAAAATCAATTACTTCTCAGATGTTCTATTCTTCGCAGAAAAAGAGCCCTGGGAAATGTCCATATAGCAGAAGTCCCTGCTGGCATCAATTCTTGCTCCTGTGCCAGTTTTGAATCGATTTAAGAAAAGCTGTCTATGGCTTATGTCTCTCGTTTTCTCTTTCCTTGAATCTTTAGCACAGTTTCTCTAGACATTCAGTGCTCCCTTCAAGGGAGATCTTTGTCTTTTGGAACAGGTACATTTTCCACTGCCCTATTCTGGTCATGAATATCCTTACTCAGGACCACGTGTCTTTGCATCCAGGGTGAACTTGGATCATTAGGCAGCAGGTGAGGAAAGGCATGGCAGGGAAGGTTTGGCTCAATGCAAACTCTAATGATCAATGAGGGCTGCCTGAAAAATGGCAAATGGGGGCTGGCAGAAAGAGAAGGATTCCAGGGAGATCCCAGCTCCAGAGCAAGAGTCTCATAGTTGATTGTTGACTCTGGCAAGAGTACTGGCCAGAGGACAGTGAGGGAACCCACACACTTACACCCTCAATCCTTGGCAGTATGGAGTCAGGATGATTTGGATTCATATCTGGTTTTTCCATTTGGTAGTTATGTGGCATTGGGCAATTTACTTTTAGTTTCTTCTTTTGAAAACTTGAGATAAAAATCTACATCAAAGATCCTTGTGGTAAAGTTAACATTTACAAAGATACAAAAATCCCAAAATATTAATTCTTATCCCCTTCACTAACACTGTCTGCCATTCTTTTAATCGGCTGAATTAATAAATATTGGTCTTGCCCTCTTTAGACATTTTCTCTTAAATTATTGAAGTTTTTTTTAATTGAAAAATTTTTTAAAGATTTATTTATTTATTTGACAGAGAGAGAGAGATCACTAGTAGGCAGAGAGGCAAGCAGAGAGAGTGTGGGAGGGGAGCAGGATCCCTGCTGAGCAGAGAGCCCGATGCGGGGCTCGATCCCAGGACCCTGAGATCATGACCTGAGCTGAAGACAGAAGCTTAACCCACTGAACCAGACAACCCTTGTTATTGAAAAAAAATTTTTTTATCCACAATGATTACTTGGAGCAGATCATATGTCTTTCTTCCACATAATCCCTCACTTCTAGCATGGCATTAATTGTACGATGTCTTGCATCAGGTTTATAAAATAGCTTTTTGATGGGGGTGGGGTGTTACACATTCAGATTAAATGCACATTTCATCTGTTAAGTCAAAAATTCCTGATTTTTTAAAGGTCAAAAGTAAGATTTCTAAACATTGAGTAAATAAGGTTGATTTCTCTCTATTTTTTATCTATCAAAAAATAAGTCATTTAAAGTAGTGCAATGTTGGCCAAGGTCTATTTTCTTCAAGATGGTTAGGTATAGCTGGCACAAATTCCCTTGAATTTATGCAAATACCCAAGTGGTCACTTTCTCATAGTGCTGTCTACAGCCTGGGCACCAACGTCCTTGAGCTGTGTCTGCTCCATCCCTCTTTGACTCCAATGTGAACATAAAAGGACAGGAAGACCCAAAGCGCTCCATACTCCAAAGCATGCAGAAGCAACCTGGACACACCACAGCTTTCCTAGGGGAGTCATAAATGGAGTCAATAGGCACCCCAGATCTTACTGCTCTTCAAAGAGGTTGGTCATCCACTACGGCGGAGTTTCATTGTCCCTTCTGCTCATCCTAGACTTTGTCTAAACAGCTCCACACCCTTACTCTTATTCTTCCTGTCTCTTTATCCTTTCCAAGAGCAACACAGAAGAATTCCTGCCCAGTCTCAGAAGAGCTACATCCACTCTTCTGTGAACTATTGGTCCTGCCATTACTGGGAAATCCTCTACCCCCTGCATTTACCAAGACCTCCAACAAAAACAAATTTTTCTTATGAAGAATCTTCCTCTTCCCATCACCTTCTAAAAAGAAGGAGTGGTTAACAAGGACTACATTCTAGAAGAAGCCCCAAATAACTGGAGAGGTGAACACAACAGCTACTTCTACAAGTCTTTCAACCAGAAGGCATGTCCTACTAAGATATTTCCCCATCTTTGAAATACAGTTATGGAAATTGTTCAGAGAGAGAGGAAAGTCAGGTCGAAAATTTCTAAAAAAAAAAAAAAAAAGACAAACTTATAATTTTTAGATTTTTAAAAAATTATTAAAAATTGTTTCATTTCTTCATATATCCTAGAAATTAGGAAGCTACGCCTACATTGCTATTTAAGATAAAATACATGTAGTGTAGTAAAAATGATGTAGATACAGCCAAACCTATGTTGGGCCCTGGTTTTGCCATTTAACAAGTGATTCTGAGCCCATACTTTTTACGATCTCCTTTTTTTTTTTTAAGATTTTTATTTATTTATTTGACAGAGGTCACAAGTAGGCAGAGATAGAGGGGAAAGCAGGCTCCCAATGAGCAGAGAGCCCGATGCGGGGCTCAATCCCGGGACCCTGGAATCATGACCTGAGCCGAAGGCAGAGGCTTAACCCACTGAGCCACCCAGGCACCCCTTACGATCTCCCTTTTAAAAATTATTCTGAGCCTCGGTTTCTTTATCTCTTAAATGGATATAATAAATCTTGCTTCAAATGGGTTTTTTTCCTAGTGTTTTTTAAAATACTTTTTTCTAGTATTTTTTTAGTTGGAGAATGTTAATTCTCTTCTTTGTCTTTCTTAAGTCGTGCATTGTGTTTTCCTCCATGCACTGCATATAATACCATTGGCAATTTCTGTCTCTAAGGCCTAAAATGAAGCAATTACTATTTTCTGTTTTTAAAAAAGTAATAAAATCAGTATTAAGTGAAAGATGACAGATTTAGAAGCTCAATAGACATGAGATCCAAAAGTAACCCCCAAAAGTTAGTCTTTCCATCAGTTAGCTCCTCTGCACGTGGGGGGCTAACACCCATCTGACAAGGCTGTTGTAAGGAAGAGAGAGGCTGATGCAGTGTCGGTCATATAGGTAACATACAGTGAGTGAGAGCTCGGCATAGGGTGTACTGGTCCCAAACTCATATCTTAACATCTCACATAGGATGCCATCCCACTCAATCCTGTTCTCCACACAGGGACAGTCACATGTGGTGTAGAGCTCATACCCTTTCGAGGGACGTTCTGGCTTTGCCTGATAAAGCACCACTGTAATGGCCTTAGAGGGTGGCCTCAGAAATAGCTGGCCCTACAGTACTCACTTCCACCTAAGACCTCCATCCCCCCGAAAATTAGTTCCTGTCTGCAGCCCTAAACATAAGTCCTATGAAGTAGGGTAATGGGTTTTAAGAACCTCTACAGATGCAAAGCATTGACCCAGTTTGTATGACATCAGAACATAGTGTCACCCTTTCTGGATGCAAGAACCCAGAGCTCCAACAAGACCTGAGAGTATGGTGTGATGACCGAGCTCTTTCACTTTGAATTTAGTCACCAGACACCAAAGATGGGATTAACACAGACACTCAGTAAATTTGTTGGTGATAAATTCATGGCACAAATGCCACATACATTCCTGGCCCCAGGAATGCCAAAATGTTCAGGCAGTGAAGCAATGATGCAGTCAGTAATGAGAATACCAAAAAATGTTAACATAGTACTTAATCAAATCCAGAAGTTCTATCTTATTTAGTCCTATTATAGCAATCAACTATTTGATTATTTCTATCTCAGGCTTAAACTCCCAGGCAAGTTATCCAGCTTACTACTGCCGAGACTTAAGACTCAAATGAATATAGTATTGGCAGTCACTTTTAGGGTTAGTAAGTTTTCTTCACTTCTGATACTTAAGATTAAAGATAGTAAATTACCAATTTCCTGGTTGTTACTAGGTCCTATAGTACATACTCTGTAATTATAGATACAGGTCAAAGATAGCCAAGTGAGAGCTAGCAGCAGCATATCAACATTTACTTAATAATTTTAATGTCATGCACCAAATTCTGAATAAAATAAAATGCCAAAATGGTATTTGTTACACTAAAGTTTAACACATTAATGACAGCCAGAATTTCTCATATTGTCTGCCCCCAAATTCTCTAATATAATTTTATTTCCTGATACTAAAGCATGCACTTTGTTCGATGTAAAGGCATGAGTGTGTCATTTTTGTCACTAGAGGGCAGGAAATTAAAGTACATTATTTCCAAAACCCTTTAAAGATACATGTCATATTTAGGAAATCTTAATGATTTTCTGAAAGGAGAAAATAATCTGCTAAATACATATTTCCCTAGCAAATAATTCATTAAACACTAATAAATATAACAAATAATAAGCTCGATTATTTTTGTTTTAATCATTTTTATAAGAAAGAAATAAGTATTTCTATTGGATATAATCTCAAGAATGAACATTTACCCTAACATAATATGTCTTCTGTTTAATAGTTTCCATTTGATGTAAAAAAAAAAAAATCCTTCCTTTCTGCTGTGACTATTCATATATTCAATGTGTTTCTTTTCTCAGAAGTTTATTTAATCTTCTTAAATGTTCACAGTTTGTCTCTCCCTCCGATTTCCCCCAACTCACTTCTGAGAGACTGTAGACTCTGAGAAACAAACTGAGGGTTTTGGAGGGGAGGGGAGTGGGGGGTTGGGTGAGCCTGGTGATGGGTATTATGGAGGGCACGTATTGCATGGAGCACTGAGTGTGGTGCATAAACAATGAATTTTGGAACACACACACACAATTTAATTTAATTTAATTTTAAAAAAGAATATATACACATAGATGTAGCATCAGCTAATTCAGATTCTTTTGAAAATTTGGCCTGAAGCCAATAAGAGTTTAATTTGTTTGAAAGAACAGACCCATTAAGAATATTTATGTTATAATCAAACATAATTGTAAATAAATATTTAACCTAATTAAAATAAAACTCAATTGTTTTAGCTTAATTTTAGTTGCAACTAGAATGTTAATTATGAAAAAAATTATTTTTCATAATGGCCCTTTCCATGAATTTACTTGATTGTTTATTACTTTAAATGACTGGGTTTTTTTTTGTAATGGATAATCCTAGGTTTATTTTATAATAATTTAAAATTTTAATTTCCAGCTAGTTCAACTTAATAAAATGCAGAAAATTTGGAAAAGAAATCTTGTTAAATGTTCAGTTTATGACAAATTTCAAATGATGAAACTCTGTTCATTGATTTCCAGTCATCTTCTGAACAGCCTTCTGGGTGCTCTTCCATTACTAGCACACCTGTTAATGCCTTTTTGCACGAGACCTCTACCCAAGTGCCCAGAGAGATGTTTGTACACCTAACATTTCCGGAAGTACCCACTAAATGAGCCAGACAGAGCTCAGTCCCTCCCTATATCTCTTGGATTCAAAACACAAAGCTAAAGTTAGAAATTCAAATAGCAAAATAAAACAAAGGAAAATGATCAGATCATGAGTCCTGTGGACAGAGAACTCAAATCAGGTGATCTAAGGCTTTCACTGATCATTTGTCTCAAACCTAGTATGGTAGGCCGAAAAATTATCTCTCAGAACCTATGAGTATATTACCTTCCATTGTGAAGAGACTAGCAGAGATTATTAAGATTAAAAGTCTTAAAATGGAGAGCTGTTTTGGATTATCCAGGTGGACCAGTCTAGTCCCAAGAACTCAAATTCAGAAGAGGGAGGCAGAGGGAGGGGGCCCCAAAACATGAGATGGAAGACAGAGGGCAGATAAGAAGTGTGAGAGGGGACTGACCATTGCTGGCTTTGTAGAAGAGACAGGACCACAGGCCAGCAGAACCTCAGTGCTCCTCAACTGAGAGCTATAAGAAAATAAAGACCATGGAACAGAATTCTGCCAACCACCTGAAATGAACAGGGAAATAGATTCTCCCTTAGAGCCTCCAGCCTCCAGAAAGGCACACAGCCTTAAGAAACTTTTCGTTTAGCTCTGTGAAACCTGTTTTGGGCTTCTGATCTACAGAACTGTGAGGTAATTTATTTGTGTCATTTAGCTGCTACATTTGTAGGAATTTGTTAGGACAGCCCTAGGATGCATCGGGCCACTGCAGATGGGATGGGAGAGTTGTCTCTTCCAGGTCCCATTCAATGCCTTCCTTAGGTTGCATGGTGCTCTCAAATTCTAGAACATACCCCAAGTTTTTCCGCTCACCCACAATTCCACTAAGTCTTTCTGCAGGAGATGGTGCCTGAGTCTTGTAGGAAAAGTTAGCCAAAAGAAAAGGGAGTTGATCCAGGTGGAAGCCATTCATAAACTGTTAGGTAGAGTTTAGGCAAAGTTTAAGTTTGTGCTTCATTGGGGACTATTCTTATAGCTATTAGGAAAAAAGATGCATGGGAAATGAAATATTAGAATATTCATACAGAAGCCCAGGTAAGAAACGATCATGACATAAGACATTGGTAGGAAGGATGGCTGTTTGAAAATGAATCCAACAGATACTTAGCTCATGAAATCAGCAAAACTTAGTGACTGATTATATATGGGCTTTGAGTGAGAGGTAGGGCCATGTCTAACTCCCAGAGTCTGAGTTAATGGTAGTGTCTCCAACAGAGATGAAAATATACAAAAGGAGGGGGTGTTTAGTGGAAAAGAAGGTAATATGCTCTTTTTGGCAAATGTTATGGAATTGGAGATGTCTTTCGTATATCAAGTATAAGCTATCTAGCACTCAGCTGGACTTTTGAGTCTAAAATTCAAGGGAGATGTTTATTTTAAAAGTATGAATATGGAAGTTATCAATATATGGCAGCTAGGGAGTTGTAAAAATCATGAGTGGCAGTGATTCCCAGAAAGACTATGTAGAATAAAAGGAAATAAGAATCTCAGGTTAAACCTTTGAGCACACAGTATTAGAGCCATGGAGAGAAAAAAGAACCCACAAAGAGACCAGAAAAGGAAAGTCAGGGGTAGAGTGTGGAGTAACCAAAGCAAAGAGAGAAGAGAGATTCCAGAAAAAGGAAATGGCTAGCAGTAAGGTGAGACCTACAACATGTCCTCAAGTCCAGCATTTAGGAAGCCATTGGTGATGGCACTCCCCGTAGCACAGGCGAAGTTGAAGCAAGTTACAGAGAAATGAGGAGTATATAGCACATGATGAAATAAAGAGAGAGATATTTCTTCCTTCAGATGAAGAGAACATTTTCATGTCTTACCAGGAAATGGTGTCTTGCCTGTTTCATTAAAACTAAAGTTTACTGAGCATCTGCTTAATGCAATACTATGGTAAAGGGAACTATGGAGAAGACAAAGATAACATGAAGATGTAGGGTTTCTCTTAAAGAACTTATAATTAAAATACAAAATAATGCATAATAAAAACAATAATTGGTCTTTATTGAACATTTTCAATGTGCTAGGCATTAATTTTACAAACTCTTTTAATCTTTATAACCATTAATGGGTCACGATTATGACACTTGGCTTTTGTTTTGGGTTTTTTTTTTGTTTGTTTTTCAGGTGAAGAAACTGAAGCACAGAAAAATTATGTAACTTGCCCAAGGTCACTCACTTAGTGAATATTCACATAAGAATTCAACTCTGGGAGATACGGCTTCAGAATGTGTTTACTTAACTATTATGGACCGCAACTATGAGGAAATGTTGAACAAAATAAGAGTCAGGAAGAGAGGAAGCAGGAAGCACTTCAGGGGTTCAGAAGAGAGTAACTTCTGTTTAGATCCAGGAAGAAGTCCATGAGGATGTGGGCATTTGGGTAAGCCTTAATGGACACATGAGGCATGGTGTGATGACAACAAGGGCAACTAAGCTAAAGAAGGTAGGTGATCAAAGGTCCGGAGGTGGAGATGGGTTGCCTGTGGGATGCACAGTACAGAGGTGTGCCTGGTTTGGTGTAAAAAGACAAAAAGGAGCAGTATAGCTAAAAAGGAAGTGTGGCCAGAATGTAGATGAAGCTAATTAGGCTTTTTAAAAATCATCCCTCCACCAAAAATCATCATCATCTTCATCATCATCTACAGATGATTTTGAAAATGGTTAGAAATATGATTGGTATTATATTTTTAGAGGGATTAATTCAGTAGCAGTGCTTAGGGAGAGCTAAAATATCATCTCTTTTTAATCCCATGAACCTCCCCGAATTGTCTTAGAAGCTATCCAAGAATTTGTATTATTCTTTTATGGCTGTGATAACAAAGTACAAAACTTGGCTTAAACAACATACATCTATTCTTGTATAGTTCTGGAGGCCATAAATCCAAAATGGGTTCCACTGGCCTGAAAGTGTTAACAAGGCCATGCCCCCTCTAGAAACCCTAGGGGAGAATCTGTTTCCTTGCTTTTTCCAGTTTCTAGTGCTGCATTTCTCACATTCTTTGACTTGTGGCCTCTACCATCTTCAAAGCCAATAGTGTAGCATCTTGCTTCAGTGGTCACATTGCCCTCCTTCTTGGTGTTAAATCTCCCTAAGATGTTATGCCTCCTTCTTTTAAGAATACTTGCGATTGCATTTAGGACCCACCTGGATAATCCAGGATCATCTTCTCCTAGAACATTTAGTTTAATCACATCTGTGATATCCTTTTTTGCCTTAAGAGGTAACACTCACAGGTTCTAGAGATTAAGACTTGGATATCTTTGGAGGCCACTATCCAGCCTAGAACAACATCGTTTAGAAAAACAATTCCAAATCCTTTGGCCTCTTTTTCATTCTTGTCCTCGAGTGACTGAATGGTGACAAAAACATAATCATTCAATTGGAAGATTGGTCTGGAATTGGCAGTGGGATATGGAGAATATGCCAATCGCTCTATCCACCCCTGTGGTGTTGAAGGAAGGAAGGATAGAAGGAAGGAAGGAGAGAGATACTAAAACACCATTTGACCAAGAGATTAGTGAGATGCCCACTACAGTTCATGTGGGCAAAGTGTGTGATTTACTTACAAAAGATGTATTCTTTTCATGGAATGGTGGATGAGACCAGCATGCAGGTATACTGGAGTAGACACTGCCATCACTTAGGATCAACCTGGCTGAAGACATGGAGTATGAGAGGAAAAATCAGTGAGGACGAGCTAATACTAGGGCATGAGTCAGTTATAAGGACCAAGTGCAGAGCCCCTCGTTGCAGCTGAGTTACATGGAAAGGAGAGGAGCCCTAAGCTGAAGGAAGTCCTGAAAACTTGGATGCAATGACGAATGGATTTACAAAGGAGAGGTTGGTTCAGCCTCTGTCATAATGATCAGAAATTCTGAATGTAAAATAACTAGTTCCTGAAATTTTACAACATCAGTGGCTCATCTTTTGCTCTATTACAGTTTTCTGCAAAATTTGGATTTTTATCTTCTTTTTATATTGTTCTATGCAACATAAGTATACAATGTGTAATAATCAAATAGGCAATTAAGTTGTATTAAGGAATGTTTATTAGTGAAAAAGTATTGCTAAAGGAGATCAAACCTTTGGGGATTGAATTACAATGATCTTTCATAAGGCATTCATGTCATCTGGGCCAGAATGAAAACTGGAAATAAAATAGTGGCTTTTTATATATACACAATTAAAAATCTAAAGAAATTATTTTAAGCTGATAAGCATAAGATGTTACCATATTGGGGGCGCCTGGGTGGCTCAGTGTCATGATCCCAGCTCAGGTCATGATCCCAGGATCCTGGGATTGAGTCCCATGTTGGGCTCTCTGCTCAGCAAGGAGCCTGCTTCCACCTCTCTCTCTGCCTGCCTCTCTGCCTACTTGTGATCTCTGTCTGTCAAATAAATAAAAAAAACCTTAAAAAAAAAGATGTTATCATATTGATAAATCTCCAGAATGGAAGTGGGAGTTATCTACTTTGGAAACCCATGGTAAGATATTACTATGAAGATGTTTGCATACTACATGTTTCCATCAAGGTCCTGGAATTGGACAGACAACACCATTAGTTGGTATGTTTGTGGAAGCCTCTTTGGTGAGGAATTGTTTGCAGTGGTGTAGACAGGGTTAAGGAAACCAACAGGAGGTGTTGAAGCATGCTTGAGGACTAGCAGCAGCTGAAAACCATTACCACCCACAGGCCTGAAGGGGAAGAAGAGGAAGGCTTTCCTAGACCCAGACCTGGCCAAGGCCTTGGGAGACAAAGAATAATCATCACACTAGACAACAGCATATACTTTGGTAAGACTGGGAAACTTCAAGAACTAAAGTGTAAGCAACTCTACCCCTTCTCCCACTAGTCACAGCATGTAAGATCGTGCCCTGAGGTGTAAGAGTTGGCCACAATCCAGAATAAAGATAATTATTTTTGGAGATCGCTTTTGAAAGATTGAGTGTGTCCTCAATTTCAGGCAAACACAGGAACTAAGGTGCCTCTAAGCAGCCTTCCATTTCTCAGAGCTCTGATGGGCTTGACACAGACTGAAGATTAGAATAGCCTGAAGCATGGACTGTTCCATCTTGCCATCAACGCTGTATGAAATACAGAGCCTTACTCAGGCCCTAAGCCACTGTTTTAACTTCACCTAAGAGAGGAAGAGAATGGACCTTATTTCTCATTTGCATAGCCCCGTGTAGGGGAAACTCAATATTGAGCGGGGCTTAAAGTGAGCCTTAAATACAGTAGCTGGGAGGAACATGCTCTTCCCTCAGGGCAGGAAACGATTCCTGTAGGACTTGACCCCCAAAGGGATATCCCTAGAAGGTGACATAAAAGCTTTGAACAGGAAACACTCTTGCTAAAGGATTCCATACTTTCTAAATGAGAAATGTCAAGACTGGAGTATTATTTTGAGTGTCATTATTATCATTTTTGCTGGAATAAACAAATCATCGCATATGGACTTTACAGCTGAACAGTATTTTCCAGGTTTTTAGTTCCTCTGTCAGTCCCTAAATAGGTAATTACAGAAGCAAATGAAACCCTTCATACAATCCAAAGGTTTGGAGGGAGCCATCACCACCTACGCACTGAGCAGCAGGTCCTATGGGAAACATTTATTGTGCGCCACATGTGAATCAAAGTGGAAACCAACAGCTTTAGTTCTGGCTTTGGAACATATGGTGTGGTAAATTATCAGCAGGCAGTCTATAATTAGGGACACAGTTTCTCAATAATAACGCCTAAATGTGCATGTACTCAGCTGCACATTACCTTCTGAAATGGAGTCAGATATGGTCAAGCTTTGGTCTGAGGAAACACCGATGCTTTTGGAGTGTAATGAACAGTCCCTGAATTATAAACGCCTTCCTCACCTCCCGCCCCCCCCCCAGCCTCCAAGCAACCAGCAGAACATTCTCACTCACATGTTTCATATCTTGTATTGTGTGATCCATCATCTTGGCCACAAGCAAATGGGATCAGGGCCTGGGGTCTGAGCCAACACCCGTGATCAGCAGCCAATGGTCCAGTTTAGCCTGAGAACCCCACAGAGGCACGCTGTACTGAAGAGTGTCAACGTAGTCCAATAACATATTCTCTCCAGAAGTCTCAATGGAAGCAGAAGCCAGGCAGCAGAAGCATCCAGGAGCAGACAAAAATGTGCTATAGAATACAAGAAAACAGTGAAGAAGGCAGTAGGAGGTGACAGAGAAGCTGTAGCTTGGCATAAAGCAAAGCAATAGAAACTGAGGGTCCAGAATATTGGTGTAATTAAAATAGAGAGTGGGGAGGGGAGGGGGATGGAGGCCTGGTGTTGGTACAGCTCCTGCAGTGGCCCGAACAGCCAGGAGTGACACTTCACTTCCTTAGGTGCCTGGCTGTGAAATTGCAGGTGTCATTTCCTTATGTATCCCTACAAAAATTCCTATCCCTGATGATGTTTTTGTGAGATCACTGAGCAGGTGCTGTCTCTGAGTGTGTCTCTGTGCCTTGCAACTTGAAAACAAAACAAGACAAAACAAAACACGGGTTCTGTGTTGAGACCGCATTGGTACAAAGGAAGGTCATCCCCATCAGGGACGTTCTTTTTGCACGAATAGGATAATGAGAGAGGGATATAGGGCCTGGCAGTAACTCAGACACCAAAGCAGCATTCCATTTCAGCTCTGCCAAACCAACTGAATAGGGACTATGTGTCAGAATTGTGCTAAGACAAAATTGGTCACAATTTGGGAAAATCATTGCAAGTAACTTTTAAGAAACAGGAATGCTTATAGATTTTAATTCCTGCTGAGCATAGCACTACAATATTTGCATCAACACAACCTTGAGCACCAGAAATGCATTAGTGAGCTTTGTACTTATGTAGGGCCTTACAAGCTTATTGGACTCTGTGACGCTGATCACCACTTCTTAAGTCTAGGTTGTCAAGGGGCCTGGTCTGGCCTTTATGTAGATGCACACTTGGAACTGCATTCTCTTAGATTTATGGTTTTGTGTGATTTCCCCACCTGTAAATCAGTGAACTAACCAAAAGTAATCTCTTTTGACTATAATTGTTAACAAATACCTCATTATGAAGAACAAGCAAAAGATAACTCTACCAATTCCTAGGTAGAAACACCCTGTAGTTTGCAATGGAAGCAATTCTCACTTCCCAGGAGAAGGCCAGCTAGTAGACCAGTCACTCACAAAATGGCAGCGAGTGGTGAATTCCCTAAAAGGGCAAGGTTGGGCCTCAGATTTGCAGACTCACATAGATGAACTTCTGAGGTAGAATGCTGGCTTCTAATAATTTACATTAACAATGTCACCACCAGGTGGCACTCAATTCACATCTGCTGGAGTGAAGTCTCCCAAGAGGAAAGGTGCATGAAAGGCCATATTCCAAAGGGTTCTTCATTTGAACAGATCAAAGGAAAAGGGGTAAAGTGCCCATTTTTTAAAAAAAGATTTTATTTTTTTATTTGACAGAATCACAAGCAGGCAGAGGCAGGCAGAGAGAGAGAGGAGGAAACAGGCTCCCTGCCGAGCAGAGAGCCCGATGTGCAGCTCTATCCCAGGACCCTGAGATCATGACCTGAGCTGAAGGCAGAGGCTTTTACCCGCTGAGCCACCCAGGCACCCCCAAAATATCCATTTTTAAATTCGTGGCATCAGGCTGTGTTACCTCACGACATCCATCTCTAGCATGGGCAGGTTTCTGCCTGGATATGGTCCCTTTCACTGGCCTGACAGGACACACTGTCTTCCAAACAGGGTTAGGGTGAGCACCTTCACCTAGTTCTCGCCTTCCGCGTCCCTTTTTTATGTTACTGGTCTGAAATTATTAACTTTGTTGGCCACCAACTCCTTTGGCTGTCCGACAAAGCCCATGAATCCCTTCTTAGAATACTAATTTTAAATGCCTACAACAACACATAGGATTATAAATGAAACCATTATAATGAAACATAGTTCAGTCCACTCAGGTTAAGATCCCCTGCAACCTGACCAATTCATATAGTCTGTCTCCAAATCTGGCATAATAAATTTGACTAGATTTCCCCTTGCTAAAGTAAATTCCTATTTCTGCCTGGCCTCTTAATTGTTGCTTCGATTGCCTTAGTTAGAGTTTGGTAAATTTCCAACTCTTTTGTTCTCGTGCTGCACAATCGCACACCATTTCCTGGTCATGTCAGCACATGGCTCAACACATGGCTGACAAAATCCACCATTTCTTCCATCTCCAAGTCCTTGAGATTTAGAGGGATAATGAGGAAGCCTCAGTATCCTCCTGAGTAATAATACAAAGGTGAGAACTAGTAAGAAGCAATGCAGTATAGTGAGACAGCTTAGAGATGGAATCCCCTAATTGTAGCTTGCCTTATACACACCAAGCACTTACTATGTTTCAAATTCTACACAAAGACCCACTCCCTGCTCTACTGTAAGTCTGGAGTCAGAAAACTTGTTTTGCAATTCAGTTTCATCTCCCAAGCAACCCCGGACAAATCACCTAACCCTCTGGGGTTCAATTTCCTCATGTGTAAAATATGTAAATAACAGCGATAGTTTTTTTTTTTTTTTTAACAGGTTTCTAGGTGTTTTTTGTTTTGTTATGTTTTGTTTTTTACAGATTTCTTTTTTGGTTTTACAGATTTCCTTATCAGAACTTCTGGAACAATCTATCTGCACTTGCTCTATAGGACTGGTGTTAGGGTTTTCCTTCCGAGTCCTCCTTTCAAATTGCCTCCCTACTTCATCTTCATGTCATGGATGGGTTACAAGCTACACTCACATGTAAAAGGAAAGTCACAATGAACCAGGACTTCTTCTTCCTCTAAACCTGCCAAACACATACCAACTTTGTCACTGAATTCTAAACCCTGCTAATATTAGAAAGGACCTCCGGCTCTTTTTCCTGTGTTCACCATATCAAAATTCTTTTGAGGAGTGAAGAGGGAGCACAAGAAATTTTTTTTCTTTCTCTCTCTGAAATACAAGAGAAGCCCTGTTATTAGCCCTCATAGACATATGACAGCCTTTCTACAGTCGTCACCACTGTCTTATTCAGAGTGAGGAAAATTCTCTATTTGACATCAGTTCACAGGAATGAAATTCTGCTAGCTACATCCAACTCCCAGAAACTACACATTTCCTAGAAATGTTGTTTAAAGTCAGAAATATTATTGTCTCAAAACCTGGAATACACCAGAGCAACTTTTATGTCATGGAGCAGAAACACCTGTTCCCACATCAGCATTTCCACTATAGTTTATCACTGGACTCCTATCCCCAGTGCCACGGCGTTTACCTCTACAGCAGGTGTGTTTGAAGTTAGAGCAGGCCATACGAGGATGAGTGAGACAAAGTCCTTGCCCTCTAAGAATTTACGATCTTGGTACGGGTTTTAATACTGGCATCATCACACATCAGTTATAAAGTAATTTCTTACCATCAATGGTACCATTACTGACCTACTAAAGAGAGTGGATAATTTCCTTTCTTTTTATAAATTAGACCACATTTAAAGTCATCCCTATAGTTATATGTGGATTATCCCAATTTGCTTTCTTGAGTGAGATAGAAATGGGTAGAGTTACAGTGACACTCAGATTTTACACGAGGGATATGCAAACATCACATTTCACAGAGAGAAAGAGGACACTGAGAACAGCTTCCCTGGTACATGCAATGATGTGTTGACTTTGATAGTTACAAGAAAGTTAAGACATGGCTCCTGGCCTTAAGGAGCTTGTAATTAGCAGTATCTATCAAATAACCATATGGATAAGATATAATTAAGAGCTAAATTATGAAGTTTAGATAATGGACCTGGGGGAGAGCAGGACCCAGGGAGGAATGACTTCATATCAGTCTTGGAACATTTTGTAGAAGTGGGGCAGTTCAATGTTGAGGAGGTTTTGACAGGTGAAAGTCATAGAGACAAGCATATCAGAGAGAGGAGGCTTCTCCAAAGTGAGACTGACTGATTGCTGCTCCTGGTGTCTTCAAGAGTCTTCCTACATCCCTGCGAATGTACTCAGAGCTACAGCTCTCATCAGGAGGAACTTCAAATCCACCTACTTCTCTGCATCCCTACCCACCTCCGCCTTAACCCAGAACCTCATCAGCGCTCACCCCTACTTCTGCTACAGCAAGCAAATCGCTCTCCCAGCCTCCATTATTGCCTTTCTTGAATCCATCCTCCACAGAATGACCCTCTCCATATTAAACTGACCAGATACTAACTCCTCTGCTTAAAATCATTCAGTGCCTCACCTGCTACCTCCAGGAAGAAGCCCAACCATGGGATACAAGACCTTTTATAGTATAGTTATCACTTAGTCTTCAGCCTTATCTCTTGCCTTTTCCCCGCTTCCATCCTTCTCCCCAGCTATTAAATTACTTGTCTCAGTGGAGTCAGGTTGCCACAACAAAATACCGTAGGCTGGGTGGCTGAAACAACAGAAATACACTTCTAGAGACTAGAAATCCGAGATCAAGGTGCTAACAGGATCAGTGTCTGGTGAGAACTCTCCTTGGGTTGTAGATGGTGGACTTCTTACTATGACTTCACATGGCCTTACCTTGGCACACATGCATAGAGAGTGAGAAAGAGATGAGTAAGCTTTCTTATGTATCTTCTTGTAAGGACAGTAATCCTATTGCATCTGGGCTCTACCCTTATGGCTTAATCTATCCTAATTACCTCCCAAAGGTCCTATCTCCAGATACTACAACATTGGAGTATCTGGAGATAGGGCCTTATTCAATATGTGAATAAGGGAAGGAACACAATTTTGAATCCATATGGTTGCTATTCCCTGAGCACACCATATTTTCCCACATAACCCAATGCCTTTGGACCCAAAGCTGTTCCCTCTACCTGGTATGCCCTTCTCTGAGCCACTCCCTAACACCCTCATCTTCCACCCCCGCTACCTCTTATCTTTGTTTTGATAATTCCTTTTTCCTCTTGAGGCTCAGGCTGGGCCATGGTTTCTAGGGTAGGCTCCAATGGGGGTCTCTGTGCCTCCACTGGAAATGAAATATAGTTAAATAATGCAGGACTGTGAATTCCTTCAGGGAGAAACTATGCCTTATCCTTATCCATCATCATGTCCCTAATGCTTAGTATAGTGGCTAGCACATGCTTGTTGCACGCAGGCATGTGTGAATAAATGAATTAATGAACGAATGATGAATGTTAAGTAAGGTAAGTCCATGTTATGCGAAAAAATGAGGCAAAAAATTTAGCTAGATTAAATAAGTAGTGTGAAGGCCTTAAAAGCCTTTCATCATAAAAATATGATTCAAGAGGTGCCTGGGTGGCTCAGTGGGTTAAAGCCTCTGCCTTTGGCTCAGGTCATGATCCCAGGGTCCTGGGATCCAGCCCTGCATCAGGCTCTCTGCTCAGCAGGGAGCCTGCTTCCTCCTCTCTCTCTTTCTGCCTGCCTCTCTGCCTACTTGTAATCTCTGTCTGTTAAATTAAAAAAATAATCTTTAAAAAATATGATTCAAGTGGTTTTAGAAGGATGATTGGGAAGGTTTTTTCAAGAAGGCTTGAGGATGGGTAAGGAAACCACCTAGGAGAGTATCATAATAATCCTATAGTAATGTAATGATATTAGAAATAGTAATGGTAACAATTATATCTAACATTTATTCAATCCTATATGCCAGGCCATGGTTTTTTTGTTTTGTTTCATTTTCAGTTTTTTGGTTTTTTTTAATTGAAGGATAGTTGACACACAGTGTTACCTTAAGCTTAAAGTGTACAACATAGTGATTCCACAAGTTTATACATTATGCTATGCTCACCACAAGGACAGCTACCATCTGACACCATACACCACTTTGACTATATTCCCTAAGATAAAAGATATCTTTTATCTCCATGACTTATTCATTCCATAACCAAAAGTGCCAGGCACTGTTTTAAGTGTTTCAAATATATTAACTTATTCTCACAAGAACCCCAGACTAAGGGATTAAAAAGGATATATGTAAAACACACATTATTTTTATCCCATTTCACATATAAGGAAGCTGAAATAGAGAGAGATTGGGTAACTTATCCAAGGTCATAAAGCTAGGAAGTGACAGAGATTAAAGGAAAACTATGAGATATTTCAAAGGGGAAAAGAAACACAGCTTGATAAAAGTCAAGATATAATGGGATGGGAAGAATAAATGAAACAAGATGGGATTGGGAGGGAGACAAACCATAAATGACTCTTAATCTCACAAAACAAACTGGGGGTTGCTGGGGGGAGGTGGGGTTGGGAGAGGGGGAGGGGGTTATGGACATTGGGGAGGGTATTTGCTATCATGAGTGCTGTGAAGTATGTAAACCTGGTGATTCACAGACCTGTACCTCTGGGGATAAGAATACATTATATGTTTATTAAAAAAAAATTGGAAGGGGAAGCGACCATAAGAGACTATGGACTCTGAAAAACAACCTGAGGGTTTTGAAGGGGCGGGGGTGGGAGGTTGGGGGAACCAGGTGGTGGGTAATAGGGAGGGCACGTACTGCATGGAGCACTGGGTGTGGTACAAAAACAATGAATACTGTTACACTGAAAAAAAATAAATAATTTAAAAAAAAAAAAAAGATATAATGGGATGGGAGAGGCAAAGGCCTTTAGGTCTCTCACCCAGGAAAAGAGAAAACTAAAGAAGTCAGGGTAAGAAGTTAGTTTGTTAAGAGATGTTATGGTTGTTGGGGACAAATAAACCTTGATGTCGTGACTGGACATCTCCATAAATATTCATAGCAATCCTGCATAGACCTACTGAAAGTCTACTGTAACCGACTTGTCTAGGTTTAAGGAGTTGCAAACACGGATTTTATAGGACATTTTTAAAGGTATTGACTTTATATTCTGTTGGGAAAGGGGAGTCAGTGAAGCATCATAAACAACAGGTAAATGTGGTTTTAGTTCATTTGAGCAACCAACTGAAAGCTGGAATTGAGAAGGACTCAGTGAAGTCAGGACATGGGTTAAGAGTTAAAGGGTTTCTACACTTAAAAATGATTGAAGTGGTAAATTTAATATTACATATATCTTTCCACAATAAAAAAGTTAAGAAGCTGTTTTAGGAGTCCAGGTAACAGATGATAAAGGCATCATCTGGGGAAGGGTCAGGGGAAATGTAATAAGGAAGATTTACTGAGTCATCTATCCCCCCAGTTATTCTAGCTAGACTCATAGGAGTTATTTATTATTTAACATTTATTGACCTGGTACTAAATGCCAGGCACTGTGCTGGGGCACAAAGATGAATAATAATCGCTGCATAATGCACTCAATTGTCTAGTGAGATAAACAGATACATATGCAATATTCATAATACAACATATCAGGGCAGCACTGGAGACAAGTCAAAGGCATTATGGAAGCACAGGGGAGGGCAACCTATTGGTCGTGGCAAACAGGGAGGAGTTCTGAGACATTGTGGCTCCTGGGTCTTAAGACAGTAAAGAAGATTTTGCCAGGTGAAGGAGAATTGGAGGGAGGAAGGGCATTCTGAGTAGAAAAGAACATATGAGGTGTTATTGAAATATTTGCTGGGATGCATAGAGGCACAAAGGAAGGGACTGAGAGGCCCTGGCACTCAAGGGACCCATGTTACTCCAGCACACCCACTCCTACCTTGACAGGAGCCATTCCCTTTGCCCATAAATGGTGGTGGAGCCCAGAATCCCAACCACCCCAGATGGGAAGAGCAGCCCTCTCAGGCAAAGCAGACAGCCTAATGCCTTTGGAGGCAGTGGGAGACAGCCCCTGTGAAGTTCCTGGGTCCCACTCCAGAAGGCAAAGCAGTGGAGAGGGTCTTTCAGAAGATTTGGAGGACAGCGTAAACCTCACGAATGGTGTAGTTATCACCAAGAGAAGATTATGGGTGGGGAAATGGAAGAGTCCTCGGGTTAACTTTAGAATTTTATTAATGAGTGCTCATGGGACACAGCTTAGAGATTCCCAGAATAACTATAGTAGTCACCTGAGGGGAAACGAATTTCCAGGGGTGTCTCTAACAGTGGCTAAAGGCAGAAAAATGCATTGCGTACTGGATAAAAGCAGCCCTCTAAGTCAAGCATACTTGCTTTAAAATTTGCTCTACCAGCTAATAACTATCTGAACTTTTGTTAAGCTTTCTGAGCCTCTACTACTTTTTCTATAAAATGAAGATTATAATAATATCTGCTACATGATGCTTCCATGGCAACTAATAATAAGAACACCCCTGTTCTTTGCATAGTCCCTAACACAAGGTAAGTAAGGTTAGTCACTACAACCATTAGTACAGTCAGAAGAACGAGACATACAGAAATGGGGAGATCAGTGGTAACATTTTCATATTTATAAGGTAAATCAGTTATCTTTTTAAAAGAGTTAGTTTTCTAGATGTTTCCCTCCCATGGAGTGAAGGATACCTATGTAATTAGTCTTTTTAATGACTAAATATCTATTTATGAAGCAAAAAATGGGGGAAGTTATAGGTTATTGAGAAATTGCTTTCAGTTTACTGGAAATACAAAATAAAATGCCAACTATGTCTCAACATTAACTTTGGAGTGAACTAACTGACGATAATTTTCTATTTCTGTTCTTATTTTCATAGTTTCTTTGTTTAGTAAAAACCAAGTGGTCCAGTTAATGAAGTTAGTTCCATAAATGAAGTTGGCATCCTCAGAGATTCTTGCAGGGGAAGGGCTGATGTTTCCCAAACAGGGTAAAGGAGCACACAGCAGCTATTTCTGGAGCTGAAAAAGGGAACATCAACACATTTCAGTTTTTCCCCTTGGGAAATTGTGCCAGGTACACATTTTACATTTTCTCATATTAGGAAGCTAAATATCTTAAAATATAGGAACTAATTCAGTTCCAGTGCTATATATTAACAATCCTAAATTACTCTTATCCTGTAAACCCAAAAGTTAAGTGAAATGAAGCTTTCTGTTTTTTTAATAAAGAGAAAAATAAAGCCAAGGAGGGAAATGATGCCTGCCTTCTTCAGAAGTAGAATTCTAAAGAATAAAAATATAATTTATAGGGAAAAACATAAAATTCATCTATGTGAAACTCAATCTTATATTCATTTTGGAAAACAATACTCCCAGTACTGTAATGAAACTGATGCCTTAAAAAAAATTGAGAGTACATGGGGTGGCTCAGTTGGTTGATCGTCCAACTCTTAATCTCAGCTCAGGTCTTGATCTCAGGGTTGTGACTTCAAACTCTGCATTGGAATCCATTCCCAGCCTGGAACCTACTTGAAAATTAAAAACGTACATACATACATACATACATACATACTGGGGGTACAAAATTATCTGACAATGTTAACAATTTCTGTCTTGTCCATTGAGACAAAAGATCTTCAAAGCATGCAAACAAGTCAAATATAGTTAAGAGGGAACTGAATTCCAAGATATGGAGAAGAGTGAAAGACCATGGTTTATCGGTCACAATAAAGACTACCATACTTTCAGACCAAGATATATCACAGGATACAAAAGGAATGTGCAGGTGTAGTCAAGGACCCAGATAGATTATTAGTGAGAAATCACAGAGAGATAAAGCATCTTAAGACTTGAGAAAAAAAGACACCTCTCTCTTCCAAAAAGGTTAGCCCAAGAAACTACCGACAAATAAACTTTGTACCTATATCTAACAAAATCCTAAAATTATCTACGACTTGCCAATACTTCGGACACAAAAAAGTGGTCACAATGACTGACAGAGACCAGATGGGTTAACTAAAAGAAAGAATTGCTCAACTAAGCAGCAGTTAAGGAATTTCACGGATACCAAATACCAGGATTTTAGCAATGCAGTTTAAAAGCTTCTCAAAAACCCTCATGAACCAAGGACATATTCACATGCTTAATGTAGGTAAATTCATAGGTGGATGAATAATGTTAAAGATGAATGAGAATCTACTTAGAGGCTTAAGGAGTTTTGATCTGGTCTAGTTCTTTTCTGTAATGATGGTGAAAGGACACCAAGAAGGCACATAAATCTCAATTGCATGATTATTTCATTGAATTAGAGAATAAAAAGACCTTTTTAAATTATAGAATAAATACTTCTGTAGAGGCAAATAGATCTTTACCTTTTTTCCAAGACTGGTGAAAAATTGGGTCCAAAATAAGTAAGGTGAAATTTATGAAATATAAACAGAGAATTTTACCTACCAAGTCAGAAGGCAAATATGTAAGCATTTCTAACCTTATCTTTAGAATGACCCTGTGAGGTAGGTATTATATTGGTCATGTTGTAGATGATACAACCAAGGTTTGCTGAATTAGTAATTTTCCCAAGTTATATTACAGTTTCTTCCATTGTCACATCTCCATTTATTCAGTCTGACTTCCTCTTCCAGGAATCTTGTGATTACATTGGGCCTACCCAGGTAATCCAGGATGATCTCCTCATCTCAAAATCTCTAATTTAATCCTATCTGCAGGGTCTCTTTACATATGTATAAAGGAACATTCACAGCTTCCAGAGATCCAGACATGGACACATTTGAGGACTATTGTTCAGCCTAACCAAACTGTGCATAGTGAGCAAGGTGAGGAGTGGTTGGAGGTGACTAAGAACTAAATTACATGGGCCTTGAAAGCCGTCATAAGAATCTTGGGTTTTACCATATATTAAATGGAGAGCTATGCAGAGCAGTGACACAGCTGAACTTGTGTCTTTAGAGGATCACTGCAGTGGCTGTATCGAGAAGAGATACAGGGACACATGATACAAGAACTGTGAGAAGGTGCTTGCGGTGGTCTAGGAGACAGAGGTGGCAACTCATACCAGGCTGGTAACACTGAAAGTGGTCAGAAGTGGTTGGATTCTGGAGATAACTTTGAAGAATAGATCCAACATGACAGATTCTATGTGCTCAGAGAAAGAGTCAACCAAGGATTATTTCGTTTAAGTCTGAGCAGCTTGAATTGCCATCAACTCAAATGGAAACTTCTGTAAAAGGACTAGTTTTGGAGGGGTGGTTGGAATAGAGCCACACATTCTGCTTTTTAGTCAGTATTATCATGACTATTAGACATCTAAGTCAAGATATTGAATGGAGAATTGTATTTAGGAATCTGCAAGTTAGAAGAAAATTCAGAGTTACAAATATCAATATGGGCCTATAGGAATTGTCAGCTCATAGGTAATGTTTTCAGCCATAAGACTAGATGAGATCATCAAGGGGGTAAGTGTAAGATAAATAGGAAATGATCAAGGATACATTCTGGAGCACATCCTCATAAGGAGGATGAGAAGAAGGGAAGCCATAAACAGGGGCTAAGAGAAAATGACAGTGCAAATGCAGTTTCCTGGAAGACAAGTAAAAGAATACGTCTTTTAAGGATGATGAATTATTAAATGTGACCTGTGAGCTGAACCGTGAGTACTGGATTGACCAGCCCACGTGATCTGGGATAATCTGATAACTCAGAGTGGTAATGGCCAAGACTCTGAACAGATATATCGATAAATCACTTAGAACAATCGCTGCATTTTTGGAATCAATCACTTGAGAATCTACTTAAAATGGTGATACCTAGGCACACCCCCCCCCAAAAAAAAAACCCCACACCACTCTGATTAGCATTTTGTAAGCTCTCCAGCTGAATCTAATGGGCAGGAAAGCTTGATACACACTAGTTTAGAACAATGCCAGCATCTAGAAAACTTTTTTGGTGTGATTAAGTTGAGGAAGCTTGGTGAGAAGGGACAGGGTTTGTGGGGGAAAGAGAGTGGAAATTATTGTGCAATTGACAAATTGTAAATTTATTGCTCATTATCTAAGGGTTTCCTTGGCAAGTATATTTACATCATGTTTTCCTCATTCAGCGCACCAAAACTTTTGGTTCTTATACAAAAATTGAGTAGATACTTAGCTCTGCTCAGCAAACGTTGGACAAAGGCAAAGAAAATGTATCTAAGAGTGAGACTATACCTCCAAATAGTGGGCAAAGCCAGAATGCAAAGACTAAATAAGAGGCAATGAGAGTCACCTTCATCCCCAGTGACAATTTGTAGTGAAACTTTCTAAGCAGCTCTGAAAACAGTTTATACCACCACTTCAGACTGCCTGAAGAATTAAGATCACAGATAGGTTTTCTTTCTTCTGTATCTGATGTAACCCTATTCAAACTATTTTTCTCCCTCCTAGAAATCTTGCAGCTGTGAGTTTTAGGCCAAGTCGCATGTTTCAAATAAAGTTCAATAAAGAAGGCCTAATTCAGATAACAAGAGACTCTCTGAGATTCTTTATATACCAGCTGTTAACTTTTGTGTTGAAATGCTCGTTGGATATTTGATGCTTTCCTTTAATTCAGAAAAGCACTTAAAGCACTTAGGGAAGCACTGGATTGATTTTCAATTTGGGAATTCCATGTCTGCAGAGCAACTCAGAAATAGTTCAATAAAATTTTGTGAGTAAGTTTTCTGCTCTAGCAAGCAGGTAAAATGGAGTTAAAATGCATTCTGGAAAGACAAAAGTTTGCTTATGATAAAGTAAGATGTTCACACAGAAAGAAACATGCATGCAATCAGGAAGGAAATCGATGCAAGCCCCCCAGAAGGAGGATTCCAAAGTTACTCAAGGGAGTCAAAGATTAAAAGTTGGGGTGGCAATTTAAAAGAAAAAGGAAAAAGGAATGAGAGAGATCCCTGATCAGAGAGAACAGGTAGATAAAAGAATAAAGAACTAATGATTAGGAATAGGAGAGACAAGAAATGAAAGAAACAGTCAAAAAAGAGAGTCCCCAAACAAGAGAGAAGAGGCATAAGAAGGTCCATTAATATGGCAAACTTTGGGGCAGGGAAAGGAAAAGGAGTGTGCCTGGAACCAAAAGGGACAGTGGTTATGCCAGCAGCTGGGAGAAAGCCACTCATATCCTGTTTTGAAGGAGGAAAAAGGTCAAACTCCCTATTTCCTGTCATTGCTGATGACTTTTCAAATTGTTATCCCTACAGCAAAAAAAGCATCAGAGTAAAACAAAACTATCTGTAGATGACAGAAATTAAAACAGTTGTGGCTGACTTATTACTGATCATTTTCAAATGTGAAAGGTCTGGTGAAAGTTCATAACAAGAGTGGTGTAATTGACAAGCAAATTTGACTTATATGTGGCATGAAAAACAAGATAACAACGTCCTTTCAAGACGCTTCAGTAAATGTCTATAAGGACCACGCGTAAGCCTATTTGCAAAGAAGTCGGTGGATGTTGTATCTGATTTGTAAAATTAAATGAAGATACGGAAGAAATACTTTTGAGATAGAATAATCCTGAGACATAACACACATGCCAACAGTATGCAAATAGTATGTTAAGAATATCCTAAGATTATCGAGTAAAGAGATCTAGTAAGTCTGGAGTACATCATAAAATTTAAAGCATGAATCTGATGTACATCCTCACTGAGAGTCACTGGCCTAGAAGATATTAGATCCAAACGAAGCATGCTTATAGCCAATAAGAATTTTAAATGATAACTGAAATCTATGAGTAATAACACTTTAGCATTTAGTTTCATGTCTAAATATCATCAGACAAAATAGCACCAAGCAGAAACATGTCATGGATAGAAAAAGCATTGACAATTCCCTAGGAACTTCATATACAGGATGCAATTTCTGAATTATTTATATTAATAATATTTTGTTTATAAAAAGTTTTACCTCAGGGAGAATAAACATCTCTTTTGATTCAACAACTCTTCTCATGTAACACATTGATAGGAATACAGATTTCTTTCTTTTTTCTTTTAAAGATTTTATTTATCTGGCAGGGAGAGATCAGGTATTTTATTTATTTGACAGTGAGAGATCAGATTATTTGACAGCAGAGAGGCAGGCTGAGAGAGAGGGGGAAACAGGCTCCCTACTGAGCAGAGAGCCCAATGCAGAGCTCCATCCCAGGACCCTGGGATCATGACCTGAGCCAAAGGCAGAGGCTTTAACCCACTGAGCCACCCAGGTGCCCCTTCTTGTGCTTTTCAGTATTCTACAACATACTGGGACTTTAGGACTAATCTTGCAAGACCATGAGAACTAATTTTATAAGAAACAGAATACAAGGCTTTCACCATTACTACCCTCAAATGAACCAATAAACAGGCATTTTTTTAAAAGATTTTATTTATTTATTTGACAGAGAGAGAGATCACAAGTAGGCAGAGAGGCAGGCAGAGAGAGAGGAGGAAGCAGGCTCCCCGTGGAGCAGAGAGCCTGATGCGGGGCTTGATCCCAGGACCCCGAGATCATGACCTGAGCCGAAGGCAGCGGCTTAATCCACTGAGCCACCCAGGCGCCCCTAAACAGGCATTTTTTAAAGTTCTCCATTTTAGTTGCCAATACAGTTAAATACCAGTAGACATAACACATATGAGCAAACTCTTTGGTGTCCTTGATAAATCTTCAGGGTGTAAATGGGTCTGAAGAAACCCCCCCCCAAAAAAGAGGAAAAGGAACAAAGAAGTACTGTATTAGGGAAAAAATTATTATTTCCCTTGAAAATAGAAGTACATATATTGTTCTATTTTCTCTGTTACTATTGCTCCTAGTAGTCTCAATCAACAATACTAATGATAATTTTTTTTCAGTGTTCCAAGATTCATTGTTTATGCACCACACCCTGTCTTCCATGCAATATGTGCCCTCCTTAATACCCACCACCAGACTCACCCGTCCCCCCATCCCTCTCTCCTCCAAAACCCTCAGTTTGTTTCTCAGAGTCCACAGTCTCTCATGGTTTGTCTCCCCCTCTGATTTCCCCCAACTCATTTCTTCTCTCCATCTCCCAATGTCCTCCGTGTTATTCCTTATGCTCCACAAGTAAGTGAAACCATATGATAATTGACTCTCTCTCTCTGCTTGTCTTATTTCACTCAGCATAAAATCTTCCAGTCCCGTACATGTTGATACAAAACTTGGGTACTCAACCTTTCTGATGGCTGCATAATATTTCATTGTATATATGTACCGTATCTTCTTTATCCATTTGTCTGTTGAAGGGCATCTTTGGAGAAAGGGGAACCATCTTCACTGTGGGTAGGAATGCAAGTTGGTGCAGCCACTTTGGAAAACAGTGTGGAGAGTCCTCAAAAAATTAAAAATAGAGCTATCCTATGACCCTGCAATTACACTACTGGGTATTTACCCCAAAGATACAGATGTAGTGAGAAGAAGGGCCATATGTACCCCAATAATCATAGCAGCAATGGCCTCAATTGCCAAACTGTGGAAAGAACTAATGACATTTTTTTTCAAAAGAAGCCTTTAATTTAATTTTTTTCAATGTTCGAAAATTCATTGTTTATGCACCACACCCAGTGCTCTATGCAATACATGCCCTCCGTAATACCCACCACCAGGTTCACCCAACCTCCCACCCCCTCCCCTCCAAAACCCCCAGTTTTTTTTTTCTCAGAGTCCACAGTCTCTCATGGTTTGTATCCCCCTACAATTTCCCCCAGCTCATCTCTCCTCTCTGTGTCCCAACATCCTCCGTGTTATTCCTTTTTCTCCGCAAGTAAGTGAAGCCATATGGTACTTGACTCTCTCTGCTTGACTTATTTCACTCAGCATAATCTCTTCCAGTCCGTCCAAAAGTTGGGTACAAAAGTTGGGTATTCATCCTTTCTGATGGAGGCATAATGCCCCATTGTATATATGGACCATAACTTCTTCAACCATTTGTCTGTTGAAGGGCATCTTAGTTCTTTCCAGTTTGGCAACTGTGGCCATTGCTGCTATGAACATTGGGATACAGATGGCCCTTCTTTTCACCACATCAGTATCTTTGGGATAAATACCCAGTAGTGCAATTGCAGGGTCATAGGGAAGCTCCATGTTTAATTTCTTAAGGAATCTCCACACTGTTTTTCAAAGGGGCTGCACCCACTTGCATTCCCACCAACAGTGTAAGAGGGTTCCCCTTTTTCCACATCCTCTCCAACACTTGTTGTTTATTGTCTTGTTGATTTTGGCCATTCTAACTGGTGTAAGGTGGTGTATCTCAGTGCGGTTTTGCTTTGAATCTCCCTGATAGCCAATGATGATGAACATTTTTTCATGTGTCTGTTAGCCATTTGTATGTCTTCTTTGGATTATTGTCTGTTCATGTCTTCTGCTGAGTTTCAGGAGTTCTTTACGGACCTTGGATATCAGCCCTTTGTCTGTAGTGTCATTTGCGGTTCTCTTCTCCCATTCCGTGGGTTGCCTCTTTGTTTTGTTGACTGTTTCCTTTGCTGCGTAGAAGCTTTTGATTTTGATGAAGTCCCAAAGTTCACTTTCGCTTCTGTTTCCTTTGCCTTTGGGGACATGTCTTGAAAGAAGTTGCTGTGGCTGATAATGATAACTTTTTTTTTTTAAAGATTTATTTATTTGACAGATAGAGATTACAAGTAGGCAGAGTGGCAGGCAGAGAGAAAGAGAGAGGAGGAAGCAGGCTCCCAGCTAAGCAGAGAGCCTGATGCGGGGCTTGATCCCAGGACCCTGGGATCATGACCTGAGCTGAAGGCAGAAGCTTTAAACCCACTGAGCCACCCAGGTGCCCCTGATAATGATAACTTTTAACCTAACTAACTGACTTCTATTTCACAGAGAAAATTTGGTTGTGGATAATGGAGAACAGTCTGCCACAAATCAGCATTTTAGCCACAAGCAGAACTCATAAGTATACATAACACAACTTTCTATAGACACATGCTTGCTACAGCCTAATACACATTCTAAATGTGGCAGAACTTAACCAAAGATAAAGCCTATCTGTAGCATATTAAAAGCAAAAGCATATAAACATGAAAGTGTGCTCAGTCATCAGTGTTTCTATGTTCTTACTTAGAAATGATTTAGGTATCCAGGATTATTCACTGATTAGCTCCTTTTAATTAATCTAAGGTATCAAGTTCCCTTGAACTTTTTCAAGTTCCCAAGATCTTTTTTTTTTAATAATTGAGACAAAATTTATATACCATAGAATTCCCCATTTAACATGTACAATTCAGTCGGTTTTGGTATATTTGCAAGATTGTACAACCATCACCATTAACCAATTCCAGAATATTTTCATCATTCCCAAAGAAAACCCCATCCCCTTTCCCCCACTCTCAGCGATCACTAATATGCTTATTGTATGTCTATATGTTTTACCTATTCTGTACATTTCATATGACCTTTTGTTTCTGGCTCCTTTCAATCAGCATGATGTTTTCAAGGTTCATCCATGGTACCATATATATCAGTATTTCCTTCCTTTTTATGGCCAAATAATATTCCATTGTATGAATATACCACATTATGTATACCTCCATCAGTTGACGGATATATGGGTTTTTTTCTACATTAGGCTATTAATAACACTGCTATGAATGTATGTGTACAAGTCTTGATATGAACATATGATTGGATTTTCTAGAATGGAACGTGGGAGTTGGAGTTTCTAGATCATATGATAGCTCTGCATTTAATTGTTGAAGAAAAACAAAACTATTTTCCACAGCAGCTGCATTATTTTGCATTCATATTAGCAATGTCTGAGAGTTCTTATTTTTCTACATTCTCACAAATGGTCATTATTATGTGCTTTTGATTATAGCCATCTCAATGTTTGTGAAGTGGTATTTCATTGTAGTTTTTAATTGCAATCCCCTAGTGACTAATGATGTTAAGCATCTTTTTCATGTACTTACTGGTCATTTGTATATATTTATTAAATGTCTATTCACATCCCTTGCCCATTTCTCAATTCATTATTTGTCTTTTTATTGTTAAGTTTCCTAAAGATTTTAGAAATTCAAGCTGGCATACTAGAAAACACGATTCCTATGGAAATAAGGTGTTTCAAGATAGTGTGTTGAATGTTAATGAATTTTAAATACACAGAATCACATTTTTATAACCAATCTGTATAGGTTTACAGAAAGCATACCCAATAGAATTGAGAAAGCACTTTTATATTATATTTAACATTGGTAAATTAAAGTAAATATCGCTGTTATCATACCAAAATTACTCAACTAGTCATATTTGCCAAAATTTTACCTTAATTATATGAACTTGGATTCTTAAAATGTTTCTTAGTTTCTGTATGAGCATCTTAAAAAATTATAGCACATTGGAAGTATTATTCAAGTTCTGTATATTCTTGGAATTTGGGGAATATCCAAAGTACACATTTCTCTCTCTAAGTTCATTGGAATAGAGCTCCTTTATTTTTCTGTTTACTCTTTCTCTCTGTCTTTTAGCATCAGGAGCACATTCTCCTCCTTCTGCCTTTATGAGTAGTCTGACCATGAAACATTGCTGCCTGCCTGACTTTCCTCATTCCTCACAGCTTTTCTTCCTTAGGACAGGTTCCATCCCCTATTTTCCTGATCTTTGTTGTATCAGAAACTTCCCCTCTACCTAGTCTTCTTTTTTTGTTAAGTGTTGTTTATATCTGAGCCTTTTCTGTCATTACTTTGTTTCTATGCTAACTTGTTTTTGTCTTTTTTCACCTCCCACTGCCATAGGCAAATGGATGGAAGGGTAGTACTTCAATCATTTGCTTAAATATTGCTTTAGACTTTATTCTAATCAAACTTTCTTAATCTCACTTTCATGCCTCATCTGTCTCAAATTTCTCTTAATTTTCATTAAAACACTTAATGTTACAAATGGTATAATACAAACATCCATTCTCTGTCATTTGAAATAATATTTAAAGTATTTTTTATTTACTATTTTTCCCTACCTTCTTTCTTCATGAGAGTCTTGGAGACAGGTATCAGGAAGGAAGGGGAGCCAGGAGGGAGAAGAGAAGGGAAGGAGGGAGAGAAAAGAACAAAAAGACAAAGAGAAGGAAAAAGAAGGGAAGTGGGGTGCCTGGGTGGTGCAGTGGGTTAAAGCCTCTGCCTTCGGCTCAGGTCATGATCCCAGGGTCCTGGGATCGAGCCCCGCATTGGGCTCTCTGCTTGGCGGGGAGCCTGCTTCCTCCTCTCTCTCTCTCTGCCTGCCTTGCTCCCTACTTGTGATCTCTGTCTGTCAAATAAATAAATAAAATCTTTAAAAAAAAAAAAGAAGGGAAGTCTCTTCTGCTGTTTGGAATCAGCAGACCAAACTCCTTGTTCCCACCTTCCTGCATTAAAATACTTTGACTTTGCTCCATACATTTTGTAAAACATCTTTGTGACATAATTACAAGAGCTTAAAAATGTAATAATAGGTTTGTCCATCAATAAAGCTTGCTCCTCAAATTGTTCTTTCATCTGAGTGAGCAAGATTCTCTTTGTGAGAGACCTAGCCAAGGACAAAGTTGAAGTCTGGAGTTCTAGAAAAGGTCTCCCCTGACAGCTGAAAGGTCCCATGAGTACTGGGCTGAAAAGCAAGCCAACAGCTTTGTTGTTAATGGATGTTAATTGTAGACCCAACAGAACTCTAGGCACTATGGACCATGAAGATGTACACAATAGAGTGCCTGCCCTTGAGCAGTTTATAGTAAATGGTGCTACTGAATTAAGTGTCAATACACACTAGAACACAAGGGTACACAAGAATGAATGTATCAGTGCCGGGAAGGTGAGGACTGTGGACAGAAGTGGGATTGGAACAGTTTCATAAATGAGACTGACTTGAACTGTGTCTGGAAGGGATGGAAGGATTGGCTGGATTGAGGACAAGAAGGAGAGAGGTGGTCATTATTATCAAAGAAATATAAACCAACCCAGAGGAAGGAAAAGATAATACAGAGTATTAAGGAAATATTGAAGAAGACAAAAGTGGAAACATTCTCAAGGGCCTTGAATGCCAGACTGAGGATGCTGAATGTCCCTCTCTTTATCCTGTCTCAACATAAAGAAGGACAGTAATTTCTGAACAGGACTTCTTTGTCTAAGATCCAGCCTGAGCTGCAATGGTCTTGTTCCTACCCATACTCCCCCCACCACCCTTTTCTTGCTACAGCTGTTTCCTTCTTGTATTTGCTTTAAATGTCCACTTCCTCATAACACCTTGTACATGTAATCTACTCCCCTTTAATATTCTATCCTAGCATCTCTGACTTGTTTGCATATAATTAATTCAACCACCAAGAGCAACTCTATGTTTATTTATCTGCCCAGCCCCTCTGGCAGTAGTACCAAGTGTCACAAACTCAAGGTCCACATCCTCTGTATTTGCTTACAATGTTATTTTTTATTTATTTTTTATTTTTTTAAAAGATTTTATTTATTTATTTGACAGAGATCACAAGTAAGCAGAGAGGCAGGCAGAGAGAGAGAGAGGAGGAAGCAGGCTGTCCACAGAGCAGAGAGCCCGATGCGGGGCTCAATCCCAGAACCCTGGGATCATGACCTGAGCCGAAGGCAGAGGCTTTAACCCACTGAGCCACCCAGGCGCCCGCTTACAATGTTTTCTTGATAATAAGGGCCACCTTTCTCCAGCCCTTCTTATCTCAGTCCAGCCAAATCTTTCCTTCCCTTCCAGACCCAGCTCAAGCCATTCTCATCCACAAAATTGTTCCAGCCCATTTCTGTCCACAGTACATCAAGAAGAGAAGGCCAACACTGCCATGAAACATCAACTTTGTAAGCAGTCAAAAAATAGGAAGTAACCCTAGGAAAGAAAGGAATAGGAGAAACAATGTCCCAGTCACAGAAAGAAGAGTTTCAAACAGGAGGTGATAAATAGCCTTAGAAAACTTACAAATATAGAGTGACAACAGAGGGCCTCTCACTTAGAAATAACCATGGATCTTTAAGAGACAGTTTCATTGGGGTGGTAGGGATGGAAAACATTTTGTCAGGGTTAAGAGTGTGCTTTTGAGAAGGCTGAAAAAAGAAAGGGGTAAGCTTGCATTTAAGGAAGGCAGAAATATGGAGAGTTAACAAGAGAGAGATTAAAAACATAGGGTCAAGAAGAGATGGCTGATGGTGCTGAAAAAGACAGTTGCGGGAATCATTAGCAATGCATTGTTAAAGGAAGCTTCAGAACATTCCTCACAGAATTGCCAAGACTGCATAAGGCAGCAACGTGAAATCACATTTGCTAATTCCTCACATGTTGGAACAATAGCAAAAGGCCATAAAAGAGACCTGACAAGCAATAGGTCTATGTTAATAAGACATTGAAGAATGAGCATGAAACAATGGGAGGGTTTTCTGTATCACAAAGCCCAGCCGTACCCATTTATCTTCTCCTCCAGTTATCTTTACAAAAATAAATCTACATGGCTCTCATTCAAATACATAAGAAAAGGTTTTGCACAATCTTTCCCTATAACATCATATAATTTCAGATATGGAAGGTACATTAAAAATATCTAGTCTACAATTCAATAACAAAAACCCAGAAAAATCCAATTTAAAAATGGGCAGAAGATCTGAATAGACATTTCTTCAAAGAAGACATATAGATGACCAACAGACACATGAAAAGATACTCACCATCATTAACCACGAGGAAAATGCACATCCAAACCACAATGAGATGTCACCTTACACCAGTCAGAATGGCTATTATCAAAAACACAAAGAAATGACAAGGGTTGGCAAGCCTGTGGCAAAAAGGGAATGCTCATAGTGTTGGTGGGAATGTAAGTTGATACAGCCACTGTGGAAAAGAGTATGGAGGTTCTTCAAAAAATTAAAAATAGAACTACTCTATGACCCAGTTATTGCACTGCTAGGTATATAGCCCCCAAATACAAAAACACAAATTCAGAGGGATACATGCACCACTATGTTTATTGCAGCATTATTTACAACAACCAAACGATGGAAGCTGTCCAAGGGCCCATCAATAGATGAAAGGATAAAGAAGATGTGAACCATAAAAGGAATGAAATCTTGCCATTTGCAACAACGTGGATGGAGCTAGAGAGCATTATGCTAAGTGAAATAAGTCAGTCAGAGAAAGACAGATACCATATGATCTCATTGATATGTGGAATCTAAGAAACAAAACAAACAAGCAAAGGAAAAAGAGAGACAGACCAAGAAACAGAGGGGAGGTGGACCGGGGGACAAGGGAAGTAGGGGATGGGGATTAAAGTGTGTACTTTGATGAGCACTAAATAATTGTATAGAATTATTGAATCACTATATTGTACACCTGAAACTAACATAACACTGTATGTTAGCTATACTGGAACTAAAATCAAAAACATAATATAAGAAAAGAAAATGAAAACACTAAGTCGAAAAGGTATGTATACCCCTATGTTCATTGTAGCATTATTTACAATAGCTGTGATATAGAAGCAACCAAGGTGTCCATTGATAGATGAATGAATAAAGAATATGTGGATATATATCCAACAGTAATAACTTGAGCATAAAAATTAATGAAATCTGGGCACCTGGGTGGCTCAGTTGGTTAAACAACTGCCTTCAGCTCAGGTCATGATCCCGGAATCCCAGGATCCAGTCCCACATCAGGCTCCCAGCTCCCTGGGGAGTCTGCTTCTCCCTCTGACCTTCTCCCCTCTCATGCTTTCTCTCACTCTCTCCTCAAATGGATAAATACAATCTTTTTAAAAAATGAAATCTTGCCATTTGTGACATTAATGAACATAGATGGTATTATGCTCAGTGAAATAAGTCAGACAGAGAAAGACAAATGCTGTATGACTTCACTTATATGTTGATTCTAAAAAACAAAACAAAACAAACAAACAAAACCAGACTCAGATAAACAGAACAGACTGATGGTTTCCAGAGGAGAGGAGGATTTGGTGGCGGAGGGAGGGGGAGTGAAATAGGTGAAGGGGATCAAGAGGTACAATCTTGTAGTTTTAAATAAATAAGCCATGGTTATATAAGGTACAACAGATGGAATATTGTCAATAATATCATATTAGCTTTGTATGGTGACAGATGGTAACTAGACTAATTGTGGTGATCATTTCATAACATATATGAATGTTGAATCACTATATTATACATAGGAAACTAATACAATATTGTAGTCAACTATACTTTAATAAAAATTTATCTATTCATGGACAACAATGGACCCAAATCAAGATGACATTTTCCTTTCCCAATTGTAGTTTCCTTTTGTTTCTCTGCAGGGTAATAATAATTTCTTTTTAAAAAGTTCACTCTTCAACTAATATATGACAAAGGCATAGTTGATAAATAGAAATTCTCATCTTTCCATCTCTAAATCTTCCACTGGTTTAATAATTCACTCCTTCTCAGTGCCTTAAAAATGGGACTTTAATCTTTGAATCCCTCTGTAAAGCCATTCTCTTCTCCTCCCACTTACTAAATGGACTCCATTTATCACTCATTTTATGGGAGCTTATCTACTCCAGGAGAAGTTTGATCAGATAACCTGGTCCTTAGAAAACCAGAGGAAGATTGTTAGGAATGACTTCTATTGTTTGAGAACTTCTCTTTGATCTGAAATATTGAGGGAGGCTATAGGATGTCCCCTGGGTCTCTTGTGTTTTTGAGAGTCCAGGAAATGATTACCCTGGTTTCAGAGTCTGGAGAGCCTTTGCTGAACATGCTCACTGGATCCCATTCTTCAGAATCATTTGAGGATGAGCTTAATCCCCAGCCAGAGACTGAACATTCCTAGTTTAATGTTGTGGTAGAATATGACAGATTTATACATTATTCTGACATAATAAAATGCAAAGAGATGAAGTGTTTTATTTACACAGTAACCTCTTATTTCAACAGTTCAGTCATGGTTACATAGACTTTCTTGGCCTTGTCAGAAATGGCCTCAGGAGGCATGGCCATGCCTTGCAGAGCAGCCTCAACCCTTCAAAGACAGGAGATCCAGGCCATAAAGTCATGAAGGGAAAAAAACGACAACACAAACAAACAAGAAACAAAACCAGGAGACCTGGGACCATCCACTGCTCTAGGGCTTCCATCTTCCTCTGTTTGGATGCAGAAGTCACAGAGTAAATGTTGAATGAACCCCTTTTCAGGTTCGTCATTCACTCAACAAACATGGCTGATAATTGCTTCAGGAAACATTGTGTTCCCTCTAGGAGATATAAGGAAGTGACATAAAGGTGAAAGGGGGTGCTGTTCTGCACTCAAGGGGAAGGCAGCCTTGGGAGAGAACCACACAAATACTTAAATTCAATGTGCTATGCCCTTCAGTAGACAACACACTGGTTATTAGAGAGGAGGACACAGAGAAGAGATTAAACTAACCTTGGGGTAGTCAAGAAAGCTTTAGAGAATCATTCTAACTGAAAATCATTACGGCTCTCTTACACCAAACTTATGACTTCAGAAGAGAAGATAAGGAAAGATATGGTACTTTCTCTTCTAACCAGTGTTCTGGACGTAATATTGGAGGGCACAGAATCCTTGGCTATGAATCCTTGGGAAATTTGAAAAGTGTGTGAGCACATAGAGAGATGCTGGCTCCCACACTCTTCCAGAATAGGACCAGGCCTTGGCATGGGGTGAAATGGGAGTCACCCTAGATAACGCCATTCTTATTTACTAGAGCAAAGTGTATCCTTCCATATGGGTTTTCTTGTATATATGGATAGGAGAACGTAGATGAAAAAAAACACCTTCTTCATCACCAACATGGAGAAAATGAGGAGATGGTTTGCTCCAAGGTTTTTTACCCACTCCCCATCCCGTTTTGAGAGAAAGGAGAAAAAGCAGACCTCATTCTAAAGTAAGGCCTCATTACTCAAACTGTGACTGATGCACCAGCAGCATGAGCATCACCTGGAAGCTCTTTAAAGATGCAGAATCTTGGGACATCTGGGTGGCTCAGTTGTTAAACATCTGCCTTCATCTCGGGTCATGATCCTAGCGTCCTGGGATCCAGCACCACATCAGGCTCCTGCTTCTTCCCTCTGCCCCTGCTTGTGTTCCCTCTCTCATGGTGCCTCTCTCTGTCAAATAAATGAAATCTTTAAAAGAGAAAGGAAGGGAAGAAGGAAGGAAGGAAGGGAGGGAGGGAGAAAAAGAAAAGAAAGAAAAAGAAATGCAGAATCTTGGGTCCCAGCCCCAAATGACTTCATCAGAAGGGGCAGCTTAACAGGATGCACAGGTGATTAGATTTGTACGCATGTTAAAGTTTGAGAAGCCCCACTCTAGACCAGCATGGTGGCTGAATATTGGAATCACCTCAATATCCTTTTAAAGCACTGATCCCACCCCCAGGAATTCTGATTTAAATGGCCTGGCTTCCTAAGTGATTCCAAATGTGAGTGAAGGTAGTAAAGCACATGGGAGCCTCTTGTTCCCTATAAGAACCTCTGAAATTGCAGAGGGTCTGGGTGTTGCTGACATGGAATGGATACGGAGAGCTCCTGGAAATCCGGCGAACCAGCTGCCCCTTCTCCATACAGGTAGGAGCTGGGACCAAGCCTGGCTCTTCATATTCAGGGGCCTGACCTTATCCTTACTCCTATACTCATGAAGGCTACTCACTATGCATCTCAGTATGTGGAATTCATGTAGAAATTCATTATGGTAGCTCAGAACCTTAAGCCCAGAATGTTCCTAAGTGTTTCCTAAATGTATGCCTAAGTGTTTTGCTCATCCTCAAGCAAATCATTTGTGTTCAGGATAGGGTCCTGTGCCGTAGAATGTAATAAAAGGAGAAAGGTTGTCCAGGAAATTTAGGGGCCTAAAATCATAAAGCATGAAACAAACAAAATAAACCCAAAAGAAGTTATCCAAAGGAAGCAGCACCCAGTGAACCCCAGCCTTGAGTCAGCACAGGGGAGGCCCAGCCCCTTCTAGGGGAGCCTGATTAAGGATCAGGCTCAGGTGCTGGGCTGGGCTGTGTGTGCTGCTGCTTCTCGTCCCAAGACCAAGTTTTGTTTGTTTGTTTGTTTTTGGGTTTTTTTTGTTTATTTTTTAAATTTGTTTATTTTCAGCGTGACCGTGTTCATTGTTTTTGTACCACACCCAGTGCTCCATGCAGTACGTGCCCTCCCTATTACCCACCACCTGGTTCCTCAACCTCGCACCCCCCCCCGCCCCTTCAACACCCTCTGGTTGTTTTTCAGAGTCCATAGTCTCTCATGGTTCATCTCCCCTTCCAGTTTCCCTCAACTCCCTCTCCTCTCCTTCTCCCCATGTCCTCCATTATTTGTTATGCTCCACAAATAAGTGAGACCATATGATACTTGATTCTCTCTGCTTGACTTATTTCCCTCAGCATAATCTCTTCCATGTTGCTACATGTCCCGTCCATGTTGCTACAAAAGTTGGGTATTCATCCTTTCTGATGGAGGCATAATACTCCATTGTGTATATGTACCACATCTTCCTTATCCATTCATCCGTTGAAGGGCATCTTGGTTCTTTCCACAGTTTGGCGACCGTGGTCATTGCTGCAATAAACATTGGGGTACAGATGGCTCTTCTTTTCACTACATCTGTATCTTTGGGGTAAATACCCAGCAGTGCAATTGCATGGTCATAGGGAAGCTCTATTCTTAATTTCTTGAGGAATATCCACCCTGTTCTCCAAAGTGGCTGCACTAACTTGCATTCCTACCAACAATGTAAGAGGATTCCCCTTTCTCCACATCCTCTCCAACACACGTTTCCTGTCTTGCTAATTTTGGCCATTCTAACTGGTGTCAGGTGGTATCTCAATGTAGTTTTAATTTGAATCTCCCTGATGGCTAGTGATGATGAACATTTTTTCATGTGTCCGATAGCCATTTGTATGTCTTCATTGGAGAAGTGTCTGTTCATATCTTCTGCCCATTTTTTGATATGATTATCTGTTTTGTGTGTGTTGAGTTTGAGGAATTCTTTATAGATCCTGGATATCAACCTTTTGTCTGTACTGTCATTTGAGTTTTAATAGCAACTTCCCTTCATTGGCTGCTTAAACTCCCCCCCCCACCACCACCACCATGGCTGGAAAGAAGTGTCACATTTTACTTGCTCCCCAGCCTTTGTCCCCCCCCCCCCCAGAGAAGGTTTGCACATGTGGAGGGGACCCTGTGAGCCACCTCCAGCCTAGGGTGACTATTGTAAGGGAACTTTCAGCTCCTCTCCTTGCAACACTATGAAGTGCCTTGGGAAACCCAGGACTCAGACAACTGCTTTTCTTTGCCTCTTTGCCTGCTTTTTTTGAAGATTCTGCAAGCAGGGCATGGCCAACTTTATAACAACAGCTATGCTGGGTGAGTAGAGTGACTTTCGTTTCCTGTGTGACTTTTAGTTGGATAAGGGGGCTGGTTTGCTCTTGAGTCTGCCTCAGATTTTTTTTCTTATCTGTGATTTTTTTTTTAAAGATTTTATTTATTTATTTGACACAGAAAGAGAGATCACAAGTAGGCAGAGAGACAGGCAGAGAGAGAGGGGGAAACAGGCTCCCCACTGAGCATAGAGCCCGATGTGGGGCTCGATCCCAGGACCCTGAGACCATGACCTGAGCCGAAGGCAGAGGCTTAACCCTCTGAGCCACTCAGGCGCCCCCTTATCTGTGATTTTTATGTGAATCTGTACACTTCACCCTCACCTAAGTAAGCATGTGTGCGGTTCCCAGCTCTTGGGTCGAGCTCACTGAGAGAATGCGGCGGTCGTAAGTCTAGCTTTTCACACTTTTTATAGTGTGCCACCCTCCACTGTGGACCAGTGTTAAATGGGATTCTGTCCTTGACGTGGCCAGTATTTATAGTATCTACGTAAGAAGGATGCTGTTGTACCACGTGAATTATGACCTGAAAACTAGAGCTTCTCCTTCAGGATTGTAGAGAGAAAGGGTTGAAATTCACCAGTGATTAAGACCAGAGTGTGTCTTTGTTTGTGTGTTTGTTAGCCTGCATAGTGGTTATTAGAAAGATTTTAAAATCTGAGCCATGCAAATGAGCCAGCTCAAAATAAGCCGAATAAAAATAGTCAACAGTAAAATTGGGTGTTTTTTTCAGAAGGGAAGAATGTAGAAGGGGAAAAAACAATTAGTCCCCTCTCCCCCCTCCCTGTGTCTGTAGTTTAGGGTACCTTGTGTTTGCCTTTTTTTTTTTAAAGATTTTATTTATTTATTTGACAGAGAGAGATCACAAGTAGATAGAGAGGCAGGCAGAGAGAGAGAGAGAGAGAGAGAGAGAGAGAGAGGGAAGCAGGCTCCCTGCTGAGCAGACAGCCCGATGCAGGACTCGATCCCAGGACCCTGAGATCATGACCTGAGCTGAAGGGAGCGGCTTAACCCACTGAGCCACCCAGGCGCCTCTTGTTTTTGTCTTTCTTAAGGAGGCACAGGACTGTGTAAGAAGCAGTGTGCAGGGACACCTGGGTGGCTCAGTGGGTTAAAGCCTCTGCCTTCAGCTCTGGTCATGATCCCAGAGTCCTGGGATCTAGCCCTGCATCAGGCTCTCTGCCTAGCGGGAAGCCTGCTTTCTCCTCTCTCTCTCTCTCTCTCTCTCTGCCTGCCTCTCTGCCTACTGGTGATCTCTGTCAAATAAATAAAATAAAAAATTAAAAAAAAAAAAAAGAAACAGTGTGCGACTCTGCACCTCTTCTCCCAAAGGCTTGCTGTGGACTCTACAACATTTGTTTTACTCAGATTTGCAGGGGGTCATTCTTTGAATCTGGAAATTATATTACTGCATTTTAAATCAGGAAGAACCTTAAATAGCTCATCTAATTCAATTCCTTTTTTTTTTAAATATTTTTTTAAAGATTTTTTATTTACTTATTTGACAGAGAGAGATCACAAGTAGGCAGAGAGGCAGGCAGAGAGAGAGGGAAGCAGGCTTGCTGCTGAGCAGAGAGCCCGATGCGGGACTCGATCCCAGGACCCTGAGATCATGACCTGAGCCGAAGGCAGCGGCTTTAACCACTGAGCCACCCAGGCGCCCCTAATTCAATTCCTTTTTATAGAGGAGGAAAACCAGGGTCTTAAATCTTTATCTTTCTGTAACTATCAATTGAGGAAAACTTTCCCCTAGGTGTGTCCAGTGTGTTAAGGCATAGTTGTTCTTACTAGGAATAATGTAAAGAAGAACTTATAAGTATGACCCTGGAAAGAGAAATACTTCCCTTTTGTCTCCTAAAGAATCTAGTGCTGGGGCACCTGGGTGGCTCAGTAGGTGTGTCCCCCACCCCCTTTGCCTGCCTCTCTGCCTACTTGTGATCTCCCTCTGTCCAATAAATAAAATTTTAAAAAATAATAAAGAATCTAGGCCCTGCCTTTACTGTTTCTCCTGAATATGGTGCTTACAGGGAAAACTTAAACAAAACAATACAAAAAAACCTGTCCTCAGTTGTGGGGACAATACGATGGCAGAGGAGGTATTGGGGGAGATAAGGGCTATGGATGGTAATACAATCCTGATTTTTCCACCCCTGTGTTCCAGGGAGAAAGAGAAAGGGGCGAACATCAGAAGGGTTGCTTATCAGTCTCCTAAACACACAGGGTTCAGGCTTCACATCCTGTCATTCGTCATGCCTTTGGAGATATGGACAAAGGAGCCATGATTCATGACTGGTATTGGCCCCACTGTGGAGTTTACAGACTCTCCTGTCTGGTGTCGGGCCATGTGATAATCACAGATCACAGGTTTAGACACACTGTGTGACCTAGGACCACACTGCTCCACTCAGCTGGGGCCCTGTTCTTAATTATTTCAGTGTGTGGTGCTTGATGATGACCAAATTAGCAGACCTGCTTCAGCGGAGCAGGTGCAGGCACTTAGCTAAGCACCATGTAGAAGAAACGGAGCCAATGGCAGTAATTTCTCCTTCTAGAATTTGCTGCAACTGTAACTTTTCTGGAGGAAGCTGCACTATTTTTCTGTTCTGCAATGGAAGCATTGCTGTTTTCCCTTTGGCTGTGACATAATAAGTCAGTCCCAAATGTATAAATTACCAGATGTGTGAAAGTTGGAGAAAAAAGCTGAAACATTTGAGAAACTGAAGATCAACAGGTAAGGCGATCTTCAGTTTCTCAAATGTTTCAGCTACCATCACTGTAGAAGCCTAAAGCTTCTTTAAAACCAGAAGTGTCTGAGCACATTCCCACCAGAAATGAGGGATTTTAACTTCATCTTACTAAATAGGCCATTCTCTCATCACGAAAGACAGAAATGCTGCTTATGTTTGGGATTCCTTTGTTTGCTTCCTTTAGGAACTCCTTTCTGCCTGTCTCGTTCTTGAGTAAGAACCTGATGGCATGACATGGTGGCATAGTTACTTCGTGTAATCTTTGTTGCCAATTCAAGGTTAAAATTCTAAACCACCTCACTTTTTCTCCTTTAATAGGTTTAGGCTTGTTAATTATGGAGCGGCCCCATTTCTTGCATTTTGGTAAAAACAATTTTGTAGGTCTTTATCAACAATATAATGCAGTTATGGGTATCCCCATTTTACAGTTAAGCTAAATGAAGTACAACTGGGTAATCCAACTTCAGAGCTAACTAACCAAGGTCATTGTAAGGGCACAGTTGGGATTCTAACCTAGCTCTGCTTGACTGGACAAACTACTTCCTATTCCATCACTCGCTTAAGATACAGAAGATAATTGGTCTTAAGGAAAACTGAAGGTTTAATCTTGTTTGGGGAACTGATAGTTTCAGGGTAATAAAGAAGTGGATTATGTAGCTAAAACTGGAAGTCTAATTGTGGTTCCCTTCTCTAGGTGATGAGTCACTGATGGTGAATCCTCATTAGAAAAGCAGGCAGACAACACAAGGGATGGAAAGTGGAAGATGAGTAAAAACAAAGTAGCACAGGAACTGGCCATGGGTGTGTGCCTTCATTCATTCAACAAGTAATATTACTCTGTGCCAAAAACATGAACCAACAGAGTCCATGCCCTCTGATAGCTCGGTTTAGTAAATAACCCCACACATAACATTAGTATACAGTGTATAAATGTTGGGTGGAACGAAGAGACCATGAGGATTGATTAGTGAGCTCTGCACCAAGAAGTGTGGAGTGGAAATTTATTCCACGCCTCGCCTGTTCTGATCACTCAGCCCTGCTATAGCTCAGCTGGGGAGGAGCGTGAACATGCTTCCTGACACTAGGGTTCCTTGTTGGACTTGAGCCCAGTGGTACTGGATGTGCCCACTGAGGACTGGAACACTCCTTCCTCACTCAGCCCTGTACATGCTGAAGAATCCTTTCCTGTCACTGTGTGGTCATTTCAGGGGAGCAACTCTAAGGACTGCCTTTGTCCCATGACCATAGGTATGTATGTGCAAGGCTGATTATGGCCCACTAGACAGCTGGTGCATGCTGAATAGTCAGTGTCCATGCAGGATCCACACCCCCATCCTTAACCCTGTTGCCCCCATACCCATACCGTATATCCCTACCTTGGTTTACTAGTCCTTCATGGAAAAGGGATATGGAAAATTAGGAATGGAAGGGAACAGGATTTTTTTTTTTTTAAGAAGGCAGTTTGGTCCTTGAAACCTTTATCCAAAGAGACCCCAAATCAGGATGTGACCTATTGAAAAGCAGACAACTATGAGAAATACGGTGACTCAGAACAGCTTGAACTTCAGTGACATCATATTTGTTTTCCAACTTACCACTCTGCTGCTGAGAGACAGAGGAAGAGCCAGCTTTTTATTTTCATCCTCCAAGGGTGGCTTCCTTTTAGAGTCTAACTTTTAGAAACCCAGAGCTAGAGTTCAAGAGCACAGGGTGGTCATTGGAATCTGAGTTGAGTTCTATGGTGGTAGTTAAAACTCCTTTCAGGTAAGATGGCTCGAAATCCCTGTTTGCCTGAGACTGGCGTGGTTCTCACCTGCTCTTCTGGCCTAGTAATTGGCAATACACCATTTCAGTCTGAGCAGAGTCCTGATTTAGATCGTAAATCGTGGATTCAGCCTTACTCACTGTGTTTCCTTCTTTAATAAGCATTGTTTCGAGTATTCAGCTACCTTCTTATTTCAAGACTGCAAATTTAGTTCCTTACTATCTTCCTATAGAAAGTCTCCTCCTTGTCCTCTCTCTCTTCTCCCTTGCATAGCCACCAGTCATATTCAGTATTTCCTTATCATAGCCCAAATTAAGGTGGCTTTCTCCTAACGGCGGCTCTACCTCTCTACTCCATTCTCATTCTAAATGATCTTACTAAAATAAGCCTTTGCATGTGTTACTCCCTTGCTCAAAAATCTACTTTGTCTTCCTATTGCTAACTACATCAAATCCAGAATCCTTTGCTTGGGTTTCAAGGCCTCTATAATCAGACTCTATGGTTCTCCTGTCTCTATTTCACTCTTTTTCAGCCTTGAGACTCCTCTGTAGTCCAGAGAAAGGGAACGCTTCAGACTTGACCCATCTTTAACAAAAGAAGGCAGGCCCCATTCATCATAAGGGCCTAAAGCAAGAATGAGCCATCTCAGATCATGAATGAGAGATTGGAATGTGTGAGCTAGAGGGGCATTAGGGAATTATGAAAGATGTACAGTAGGTTTTAAGTTTGGTTTTTAAACCCATTCTTCACAAGTCAGTGTGGTTTATAGAATAGTTCTGCAGTGTTGTCTGGAAAGTTCCTTTGAGGTCTTGGCCCTTACTAATGGGAGAATAATTTAAGTTTTCCTTATGCACTAGCTCAAAGGGCAACTCCTAAGTGCTGATTATGAGGTGTTTATTCCAAAAGCTTTATTCCCCACAGTCTGTTCTGTGTGTTGAGGCCTCCTGCTTTGCTTGGTAAAAGCATACAATGCTGTAGGTCTCTATTTCCTCTGACCTGAACTCCCAGGCAGGCATAGGGATCCGCATTCCCTCTGCCACTGAGCTAGGAGAAAGAGGAGTGTTTTATCTGCTTCTGGGCCACTTCTTGGAGCCCAGTCTGATAATGAAGACTTTATTTTATGGCACCAGGATACATTCTGGGTAATACCATTAAACATGGTCACTTCCACTTCCTGAAAAGTAGTGAAGGATGTTACTATTCCATAATTTTATATTGTGAAAGCTACAAATGCATAAGTCTTTTAGTCTGTGTAAATGGAACTGCTGATCAGAAAATAAAGTTGTCTTGTGAACTGTTCTAGTCTTCACTATGATCCCTCAGTAGATAACTGGTTCATAGGATTAGAATTTGCTTTGCCAAACAAATACCTTTTCCAGTCTGCCTCTGGGCATTAGTTCCTTAATAAAGTGGAATGTAGAATATGAAGTTTTCAAGTAGCTTGTTCTGGGTAGTATAGTAAATTTCATAAATTATTTTATTAAAGGTTCAAGCAAACTTTAAAATGGCTTCAACAAAATTACCATCTCCCCAGTGTACTTTGAAAATAATAAAATATTAGTATTTTTTGCTAAGAATACTGTTGGGTTGTGGGTTTGCTGGTTTGTTTTTGTTTGTTCTTTTTCTATAACAACCCCAAATCTCAATGGTTTGAACAAGAAATTTCTTTCTCATGTAGAAATACAAGCAGGTATAGTTGGTAGTGCCAGAGAAATGAACTCTGTCCTGTGTCTCTACCATGCTCAACACTCAACTCCCAAATGTGGTTCAGTGAGTCTAGCTCTTGAGGTCCGACCAGCAGGACCATGGAAAGTGTTGGTCCCTCTCCTTTAAGAGAAAAATCCTTCACCATCACTCCCTACTGGCCAGATTTAGATAGATTTAGATGCATGGGAGGCTATGAAATAATGGCTGGGAATGGTGAGTATGGCTTGGGGGAAACATACTAGGAAATAATTAGGAGCTTCTCTCAGTGGTCACTCTGACATTTAATGATTACCAATCTACTTTCCCTTCTATTTCATTCTCCTATAGAAGCAATCCATCCAAATGGGCTTTTAGAATTGTGTACTTGACACAGATTCAAAATGTGTATTTTTATTCTGTAAGTGGTATTTAAGTCATAGAATCAGAAAACAAAGACCACAAAATTAGAGCTCAGTCCCTTTCTTTAATACACGAGGAAGCAGAACTCAAAACAAAAAATTTGCAGAGCTGGTGGAGTGGGACTAAAACCCAGGTCAGCTGAGTTTGAAGTAGTCCTTATAGTTAACAACACTGTTTGGTGAATCCAGAAATCTTACTCTTTCTTATTCCTTAGGGTTATTGGGGATGAAATAAAATGACTTCTCAGCCTTGGCAAGGCTGAGAAGTGTTTAATGAGGGAGGATTTAATTTCATTTCTATAAATATTTGTAGCATATCTGGCCCTCTGCTAGTCTGGGACTACAGATAAAAGAGCAGCCTATGTGCATGGGGTGATTAGATGCTTGTCAAGAATTTAAAAAAAAAATCAAAATCCAGATTACTTTCTTTCCCTGCTCCCCAAGGAAAATTTCCTTTCCCATCATTGAGAAGGGAAGACTTGAAGGCTAATAATTGGGGACAAAAGACTGGGATATTATAGTGATCATGGTAATAACATGGTAGAGCCTGGTTTCTGGCAGTAACAATCAAAGGGAAAGGACGGAACCAATTAAAGAAATACTTAACAGGTAGAATTTTCACAATTGGGTAACTGAAGAGGAGACAGGAGGAAATAGTGTAAAATGATTCTTAGGATTAATAGAACTGAGCTCTTTGCAGAGAGGGTAAGTAGTGCTTCAGCTCTGTGTAGCTTGAGGGATTTATAAAGTACCCAACTGGATAGATGGCTCTGAAGCTCAAGATATCTAGACTGTGGAATTGATTCCAGGAACTGATGTATGCCTTCTTAAAACCATCGAGTGTAGGATGGGGAATCTAGGAAGCACTCATTACATTAAAAATAAAGAACTCAAACCAGGATAGAACAATGGGGGAAGGGAGAGCCAGAGAAACTAGTAGAAAGTACTAGAAAGAAACCCAGGAGAGTAAGATCCAAGAAAGGTGAGGCCAGTCACATTAAATAAGACAAAGTGATATCCATTGGCTTGGCCATTCAAGATCTCCGTTGTATTATCATCAGAGGTGCTTTTAGTGAAATGGTGAGGGAAATCCAGAGCAGGGTCGGTTGAAGAACAAATGGGATGTGAGGACATTAGCGGTGAGTGTAGACCATAATTTAAAGAAGCTTATCCATGAAGTCGGAGTGGAGAGTTGATAAATAGTTGAAAGGGTTTTGTTCTTGTTTTTACTACTTAAGATAGGGGAGTATGACCATGTTTTATGCCAGGTGGTAGGAAAAAGAATAAGACTATAGATAAGAAATGGAGTTAGGTGTCTGAAGAGAGAGGAAGCTAGCTGGCCTCTCTCCTAAACAAACAAACAAACAAAACAAAACAAAAACCTAGCCCTATGAAGACATAGTAGATAAAGGACCTTATAAAAGATGATTTATCAGTTTTCTTTTTTTTTAAAGATTTTATTTATTTATTTGACAGACAGAGATCACAAGTAGGCAGAGAGAGAGGAAGGGAAGCAGGCTCCCTGCTAAGCAGAGAGCCCAATGCAGGGCTTGATCCCAGGACCCTGGGATCATGACCTGAGCAGAAGGATGAGGCTTTAACCCACTGAGCCATCCAGGCGTCGCTCAGTTTTGTTTTCTTAAACTTAAATTTTAGAGTTACTGTACAGAGGATTCCTACACATTGCTTCCTCTAATGTTACCAAATCTCTTACAAAATTTATAAATTGGAATATAATATCGGTGTTAAGTATATTATTATGTCTAATATTAGTTGGAAAGTCTCTCATGTAGATAACCTATTACAAAACTGATTACCTTTCATCTTCCTGGGAAATTAAAAGTTCTGTTAAAATGTCTTCACGTTGTCTGAGCCAAATGAATGGGCTTCCCTTTTCCCTCCTCCTGTCAATTCCCTCAGGACTGGAGGTACACCATCCTCTCCATCTTTCCAGTCCCATCTTCCCTCATCGTACCACACTTACCAAGTACCAGCCAAACCAACGTATGCCTTACCACCAATCCTATGTTCCAGGCAGGGTTAGGAATCTCCAAAGCAGAGAGCAGAAGAGTCTCTGCCTCTTGAGGGCTTTTTTAAAAAATCTTTAAAATTCAATTTAGTTAACATACTATATTAGTTTCAGGGATAGAATCTTATGATTCATCAATTGCACTTAACACCCAGTGCTTTTTTTTTCCTTAAGATTTTATTTATTTGACAGACAGAGATCACAAGTAGGCAGAGAGGCAGGCAGAGAGAGAGGAGGAAGCAGGCTGTCCGCAGAGCAGAGAGCCCAATGCGGGGCTCGATCCCAGAACCCTGGGATCATGACCTGAGCTGAAGGCAGAGGCTTTAACCCACTGAGCCACCAAGGCGCCCCACACCCAGTGCTCTTTACATCAAGGGCTCTGTTTAATACCCATCATCCAATTATCCTTTCCCTCCAGCAACCTTGAGGGCTTTGATCTTAATCCAGTGATCTAAACTGGGGCAGGGGAGAAGGGGGGAGAATGTAAATGCAACTACATTAGATCAACAACCCTCTTCCTACTCTTGACTTTTGACACACACAGTGTGTATTTGTATAGCATTTCAGTCTTAGATTGAGGGTTGCTAAATGTTACAACTAGGGTATCACATTTTATCACCAGATGAGCTTATTTTTGCACTTAAAGAATCTGACAACCTATACAGGTGACCTCATTTGCCATATTTTCACATCCCTCCTCTATCTTTTAGATTTCCATCTTAATGGGACTAATTTATGAATCCTCTAAATGTCTAAGTTCCTATTTGTGATTTTTGTGGACATAATGAAGACACAAGGTTTCTAGTAAGAGACTATAATAGGACTGACCATATCAATCATGTTTCCATGGAAGGTATATAATGTGTGTATGATGTAGTAGCAATACATTTGGCATCAAAATTGCTAAACATATGGAAGGTTAGAGGGATTTGGGACAACCCTGTACAGCAGGCTGTTTGGAGTAAAAACTTGCTGCTGGAAACTGTATTCTATGCCCTTGACTTACAGGGCAGAAAGGAGGACACAGGAAGAACTGGGCTCCCCTATAGGAGTTTTAAGGCCTCTATGTGTCAGGAAAAGGGAATGACTGCAAGTGACAAGTAGGAAATCCTCTTAATATAATATCAGATAGAAAGACTACTTCAGCATTTCAGAGAGAAGTATAGTCTGACTGGTTTTTCCTCTGCCCTAAATGAGGGTGTTTATTCCCTTAGAATATAGTTGGCCTTCACAGCAGCTGTTCTGAAACTCTGCAGTTACTTAAAGCTCTTACTCTACCTCACTCTCCTTCCTTACTACCCCTGACCCCAAACTTTTTACTAATAAAACCAAAGATGTGTGTCCTTAAGATGGAGTCAATGTGGTGTATGGCCTGAGTTATCTTGTCTTCCATCCTCTCTGACTCAATCTATATGAGTCCCAGGCCCACCTCTCTTTCCAAGACAATATCTCCTTTATCAAGTCAACACTAATTTTTTCCCCCAAAGTATAGTTGATGGTTACATTAGTTTCAGGTGTACAACATAGCGATTTGACAAGTTTATACCTTATGCTAAGTTCACCACAAGTGTAGCTGTCATCACAGAATCTATTACAGAATCTATTACAATATCATTGACTATTACCCTATGCTGTTCCTGTCATCCCCGTGACTTACTCATTCCGTAACCGGAAGTCCATATCTCCCACTCCCTTTCACTCCTTACGCCCCTTCCCCTACCCATCTCTGCTCTGGCAACCTTCTATGTGTTGTCTGTATTTGAGTCTGTTTCTGTTGATTTTATTTTTTAGATTCCACACATAAATGAAATCATATGGTCTTTCTCTAATTTAATTCACTTAGCATAATAACATTTAGGTCTATCCAAGTTGTTGTAAATGGCGGGATCTCCTCCCTTTTTTACAATTGAATAATATCCGTGTGTGTATGTGTGTGCATGTCTGTGTGTGTGTGTGTGTGTGTACAACATCTTTATTCATCTATTGGTAGACACTTGTTGTTTCCATATTTTGCCTACTGTAAATAATGCTGTAATAACATACGGATGCCTATATATTTTCAAATTATTGTGTTTGTTTTCTTTGAGTATATCTCTAGTAGAATTACCAGATCTTATGGTTAATTAAGTTAATTAACTTAATTTTTATTAACTTTTTGAGAAACCTCGATTGTGGCTGCACCAGTCTACATTCCCACCAACAGTGCAAGAGGGTTCCCTTTTCTCCACATTCTCACCAACACTTGTTTTACCTTTTTGATTTTAGACAATGTGACACATATTAGGGGGTATCTCACTGTGGTTTTGATTTGCATTTCCCTGATTAGTGATGTTGAACATCTTTTCATGCGTCTATTGGCCACCTGCTGTCACCTTTGGAAAATGTATATTCGGGTTCTCTGCCAATTTCTAATCAGATCATTAGATTTTGGGTTTTTTTGTTTGTTTGTTTGTTTTGATAAGTTGTATTCTTAGCGGGTTACTATTTAAACTATGTAATCGAAGTTATCCTGTACAAGTTTCTCCTCCCATTCAGTAGGTTGACTTTTCATTTTGTGTTTCCTTTGCTGTGCTAAACTCTTTATTTTGGTGCAGTCCTGATGGTTTATTTTGCTTTTGTTTCCCTTGCCTTAGGAGACCTATCTAGAAAATATTGCTAAGACTGATATCAAAGAAATTACCACCTATATTTTCTCCTAGGATTTTTATGGCTGCAGGTCTCACATTTATGTCTTCAAAGCATTTTAGTTTATTTCTGTGTATAAGAAGGTGGCCCATTTCATTCTTTCACACGTCGAGGACCAGTTTTCCAGTACCGTTTGAAAACATTGTCTGTTTCCCATTACATATGCTTTTCTCCTTTGTCCTAGAATAATTGACCATATAAGTGTGGGTTTATTTCTGTGTTCTGTTTTGTTCCATTGATCTCATGTCTGTTTTTATGCCATTGCCGTACTGTTTTGAGCACTATAGTTCTGTATCATATCTTGAAAACTGAGATTGTAGTATCTCTAGTTTTGTTCAAGATTGCATTGGCTTCTTGGGGTCATTTGTGGTTCTACAAACTTTAGTATGCAAGTTCTGTGAAAAATGTTGTTGGCATGTTGATCGGGATTGCACTGAATCTGTAGATTGCTTTGGGTATTATAGATACTTTAACAGTATTTTTCCAATTCATGAGCATGGAGTATCTTTGCATTTGTTCATGTTGTCTTTGGTTTCTTCAGGGTCTTACAGTTTTCAGAGAATAGGTCTTTCACCTCAATTAAACTTATTCCTAGGCATTTTATTCTTTGGTGCAAGTCAACACTATTTGAGTGCCTACCATGTGCCCAATGGTATTTTAAAGTCTAGAAATGCAGAAATTTAGGTGCTAGGAATTACAGCACTGCTTTAAGGCAACAAAACTGTCCCTCATGGGATTTATATCTTAATGGGTGATAAAAAAAAATCACCATAGTGTTAAGATATGATAGGGGTTATGAAGGTACAGCATAGACCAGGAATAGAGTGTCAGGAGAAAAAATGAGAAGAACAAACCGAGGCCAAGAGCCATGTGACTATCTGGGGGTAGAAATTTCCATGCAGAAGAAATAGCAAGTGGGATGGGAGCTTGTTGGCCATATCTCTGGACAAGGTTTCTCAGGCCAGAAGCACCAGCATCACCTGGGAATGTCACAGAAATGCAGACTCTCAGGCTACACATGTTCCTGCCCACAACCCCCTCCGCATAAGGAACTCCAGGGGTGGACCTAGCAAGAAAGGCTTTAACAAGCCTTTCAGGTAATGTGAGCTTAAAGTTTGAGAACCCTGTGGTTCTCATGACATGGCTGGAGCAGAGTTATTGAAGGGAATAGTTACTCTCTTTTTCTGCTCCTCCCCTGCAGAAAAATAAATAAATAAATAAATAAATAAATAAATAAATAAATAAGTAAATCCTTTATTTCCTTTTTCTTTACAGTGCAAAACATCCCCCAAATCCCCTCCACCTGCTCCTCTGGGCCTTTGTCTCTGTGGCATGCATTTCTGGGGAATCCCTCCTTCTCCCTCTCTGGAGCCTGCCTGCCTTTCATGAGCTAGTTCAAACATCACTCCTCAGGTGGGAGTTCCTTGATCCCACCAACAGCTGTCATTGCTCCCCACTCTGTGATCCCATAGTACTGTATCTGTCCTTTTTTACGATCACAACCGACTGCTGGGTATTAATAGCTTTTTGTGGCTGTCCTATCTTTGGTATTCCAGGAAGAAAGTTGTTTTACAAGCAAATTGAGAGTAAGGTGCTAGATCTTACTCTTCTTTTATATTCTCCCAGTGCCCAGATAGTATTTGGGAGATTTGGTAAAAGTTTAGAAGGATGTGAGGGAAGGGCGGGAGAAGGCAGGCAAGGGAGGAAATGAATACATTAGGAATCAAACTTCTGACATTTGCAGGCAGTTTCACCAGACTAGATTTCATAAAAATAAAGATGGTAGTGAGAACTAGAGGCCATTTGCCCCTCAGGCCTGCAGGGAGGATGTGGGGAATATTGAAAGCTACCAGCTGTATGTACCTATGTGCGATCTATCCCACCCTCTTGTCACTTTCTCCCTGCTCAATGCATTTCATGTATCACTCCAATGATTACCCAATTTTGGTCTCAGATACTTTCCTTCTCATGCTCTTCGGACTGCTTTGAACAGTATTGTACCTCATTATGGGCCCAACAACTGGTAGGTCAGTTCTTTCTAAAAAAGGGAACCTTGTAAGAAAAAGATGGATGGTAAAGTGGAATTATTACCAATTCAACCATCTCCCCCCAAATTTAGTACTTCTAAGCCAACTAATATAAAGATGCAAAACCTGTATTCGCAATCTCATTTCTAGAACAGCAAGATACCTAAAAGGACTTGAGAATGGAAAATATTTAACCAAGGTTTTTATATTTACACATACTGCTTGCTTATAGATTATTCACAGCTTCTGGTAAAAAAAAAAATACGTCTTTAAATATTACTCATAAGATTGTTCTCTTCATTCATAGTATAATGGAAGCCAGTTTTTCACGTCACCCAACCTGAAAATGTTAACTTCAAAAAAAGAGAAACGGCCAAAGTGGGGCCCATGAAAATCATACACCCTAAAGGGTGAGACCTGTAAACTCTCATTAACTACTATGACCATTAAAGGACAACATGGTCCTTGTTTCTTAGTTCAAGTGGCAAGTCATAGCTCCCAAACTTTGTGGAACACCTTATATACTTAACCAGTTGTTTCATTTATTTTTATTTTTATCTATTTTTTTAAAAGATTTTATTTATTTGACAGAGAGAGATCACAAGCAGGCAGAGAGGCAGGCAGGGAGAGAGAGGAGGAAGCAGGCTCCCTACCAAGCAGAGAGCCCGATGTGGGGCTTGATCCCAGCACCCTGGGACCATGACCGGAGCCGAAAGCAGAGGCTTTAACCCACTGAGCCACCCAGGCGCCCCATTAACCAATTGTTTTAAATCCGATTCTGCGAAGCTTCTGAGGATGCCCATATAATACTTTGACTAAGGCTTGGATGCCTGCCTTTTTTTGCCACTAACAGAAGCAAATGGTTTTCCATGTTTATTTTCCAGAACATCACTTGCCTTCTTCCAAAGCTCTCAGAATGCTCTCCTGTAGCACTTACCAATTTACAATGTCATTGTTTAATTGTGTTTTCTTCCTGACTAACATGTATATTCACTGGAAATAAAGAACCTCATCCACTTCAAGTTCAATCTCTACTCAAACTAATACCTGTTTTATTATTGTTATCTTTCCACCCACAGAAGTTGAGCCACACTAAGTTGCCAATATTAAATGTTTTCTCTAAAATAACAGCAGTTTCATATGCTTCAACCTCATAAAAGCTTTAACTAACTGAAAAATGACTTTTTTTTTCATGCTGTGGAAATACTATCTGTTTACATGCAGATTTTCCATTGAAGTACCAAGATGTATCAAGTTTACAGTGTATTGCCAGAGCTTCTCGAGCTTTAATGTGCAAAGGAATCACCAGAGGATCTTGTTAACATGCAGATTCTGCTTCAGGAGGGTTGGGGGTAGGACCTGACATTCTGCATTTTTAACAAGCTCCCAGGTGGGGCTGATGCTGTGGTTCATGGGTCACCCTTGGAATAACAAGTGTTTGGACTGCAGGATGAGGAGTCAAGATGTAAAACCTAGATCTGCCACCAGCGATTTGACTTTGTCACTTAATCTTTCTAGGCCTTACTTTCTGTAGGGTCCAGGGGTTCAAGTAGGTGGTCTATTACTTCCAAGTCTAATGTGGATGACCTGCTAAGGTCATGTTTACCTAAGTGATTAGAGAGTTCATACAGCACAGGGGTCAGGAGCACCAGCTCCAGTCTCAAATCGCCTGGGGTAGCATCCCAGCTTTTTCACTTACCCTATGACCTTTGAGAGTTAATCTCTCTGTGCTTCAGTTTCCCCCATCTGTAAAATTGAACTAATACTAAATGTATATACGTAAAGTGCTGAGGACAGACCCTGAGACAGACACATAAACTCCAACATAAGCTATTTTCAACACTAATATTCTCTGCAGTTTAATTTCTAAGAAGCATTCCTAAGGGAATTATCTGAAGTGTGGGCAAAGACTTAAAGTAGATGGATAGATGTTTATCACCAATTTTATAAAAATGTGGAACACTACATCTAGGTTCAACAAGAAGGGTTACTTATATATTATGAAATCTGTGCCCATTATAAATGCCTACTATATTAGTGCTCAAGATACAATATGAAATGTTAAGAAAACCAGACACAAAACTGCATTAACAGCTTATGTTCATGATTCCTTACAAATGATATGGTTAGCTATCTGGTGGGGGGAAATGCTCTAAAATATTAAGTGATTATTATGACCAAGAGACAGCATTAGGGGGTCTTGTTTTCTTCCTACATTATTTACTAATTCTACATGAGGAATGAACAACTTTTGTATTCAGAGAAATTTTTAAAATGTGTAAACCCCATGGTATCCCCCCCTCCAAAAGTCAACACTATTGCAAGGATTTCAGCTTCTGTTATGCCAAGTGTTCCAGAAGCATTGCAAATATGAATCAGAAGCCAGTAATTTAATAATACAGCACTCAATACCAAACTAATGACTGAAAAGAAAAACAAACGCGCTCAATTTTTTAGTTCTGAGCAAAATTTGAGATTGAGTATTCTAACGAAGCATTAAATGGCCAAAGTGGCTGCCTTGCTATGTGTCCCATAGGTACCAAGGAAACTAGAAAACACAGGAGCAGGGCTTATGACTTTGCAGGTTGGCAAAATACCAGGCACAACCAGCATCATGCTGTTGTGTTGTTTAAGTAGATTTTCAAATAGAAATTCTGTGGTTGCCATACCACACTACAAATAAATTTGTATTTCGATCTTTTTTCATTCGAAAGTTAATACAATGAGTCAGGACATGCATTTGAAATGACTAGAGGGAGACTCCATTATGCTTATAGTCTGTTCCTCTATTACATATATTTTTCCGAGACTGAGCTAACCCATTATGTCTTGAAGAAAGTCCAGAAAAATATTTGCTAGCAGTTTCCTACACCATCAATTTCTTTTTAAAGCTACCGTAGTAGTGATAATCAGAACCTAGTCCAGGTTGAACATTAAAGGTTATTTCATCTTGTCTCTGTGGGGCATGTGTTGAAAGGAAAGTTTGTCTGCATAAATTTTCTGTTGCTACTCCACTGTCTGATAAAACTCCACATCCCTAATTTTTATTTGACTTCTCAGTACTTTGAACTTCTCACTTTTTGAGTAGATTTCACCTCTGATCTATGAATGCGTGATTATCTCCCTCACCAGGAACTTCAACCTGGAAACTAGAAAAAGAACTGAATAAAACCACTTTTCAATCACCTGTAAATCATTTTTCTTTGCCCCTCTCTCATACATTCTAGAACCTTGACTAAAGAGACCTCTGCCTTTAAACACAGGCTTTTGCTTAAAGAATATTGCAAAAGAATATTGCAAAAGATTAGCTTTGCAGCTAACTTTGTGGCTGATTGTCCTGTAACTCTGGATAAGTCTGTCACCCAGAAAAAAAAAAAAAGATATAACAGATCTCAAACATTTTCTCATCCTTTAATTTTGTGTATGTTTTGTAATATAATATAGGATAATAAATAGAACTGTAGATAACTCAAATGCTGGAGTCCACTTTACCTGTTGGGGTATGTCCCAAGGCCCCCAGTGAGGCCTGGAACTACAGATAGCACTGAACCCATTATATATATGCATACCGTGATAAATTTCGATATATGTTAGGCACAATAAGAGGTGAACAATAACAGAACAATTATATATATAGTATATTATGACAAGTTAGGTGAGTGTGGTCTCTCAAAATGTTGTGTACTGTACTCCCTCTTCTTGTGATGTGAGATGACATCCCTACGTGATACCTTGAAGTGGGGTTTACCTAGGCATTGTGAAGGCAGCATTAGAATATTACTGATTTATCTGATAATTTGGTGGGAGGATTATCTGCTTCAAGACCAGATGACTGCAGGTAACTGGAATCATGGAGAAGGGTCGGAGCAGGGCAGAAGGGATGGGGGGAGGGCTACTGTATGTAGAAACCAGGAGTACTCACAACAGTCAATCATGGAGCTTTGAAAATGGAAGGTGGCGATCTCAAAGTTCCATTAAGTCAGCCAACAACAGCCTATACAGAGACCAGTATTCACTTATCAAATTCTCATTGAGCACCTATATGTCCCAAGTTCCAGTGTTAAGAATATAAAGGACTAGAAATTAGGAAGGCAAAGCACTTATTCTTGTGAAGCCCATATTTTCATAAGGGAGATAGATAATATATAAGTGAACAAACAGTAACAATTAGATTCGTACAGTGGGTATGATGTAAAATGCTGTGACTTTCATTTCGAATGTTTGTCTATGCACCTAGCATAGTGCTAAGTATTCCACAAGAAATGTGGTTCGTGCTTTCAGTGAGTTTGTGCTGAAGTCCAGGTGGCAGACATTAATTAGAACTGTAATTGTTATAAAGGAGAAGTAGCACAGAGTGCTACTTACTCAGGAAAAACTATTAAGGCAGAGAGGTCTTTCTGAGGATGTTGTTCAAGGCAGGACTTTGAATGATGCCGATTTCCTAGAAGCAGCTATTCTAGCAAATGGCAGCTGGTGAGAAATGTGCTGTCTCCAAGTAGGGGATAAGGAACAAGGGGTATGTTATGCTTCTTCTGATCACAGATTATTTTTAACCAGTTTTAAAGGAAAATCTAGCCTGATAGGTTACTGTCGAGTACCTGAGACTTTACAAAGTACTTTCTCATGAACTCTCTCAGGTGTTCCTCACCTACAGTAACTTACAAGGAAGTGCTTTAAATTCTGCTGTAAATAAAGCAAGACATGAGCCTTTCCTAAACTCGGTTTCTAAACTATAGAACTGGATGTGATTCTCCCATTATAGGGTACACCTGAGATTGTGAATGGTACTCAGTAGAGCTCTTTGCCTGGTACACAGAATTTTCTGAATATTAGCTATTGACGTTAAAAGGCAGCTGAACTGCTGTGAGTTTGCTACAGTGCTGCAGAGGGAAGGCTGGAAGGAAGACAAAAGGAACAAGATGTGATCAGCATGTGAGGTTACCAAAGGCAACACTCCCACCTGAGGAAATCAGACCCAAATGCCAAGAGACTCGATAGGCAGAGAACAGATGGCTATGGGAGAACCTTGTTTAGGAGGAAATGCACCTCCCATTCAATATGCTTCAAACACAAGAATCTTCAAAACGGGGTGGAAAAAATATCACTGCTATTTTTTTTTTCTTTTGTCTATTTTGTATCCATTTTTTTGAGAGAACCATATTCAGGGATATTAATCCTTTGTTAAAGTCTGTCATGTATATGATATAATTTGTCTTTTGACTTTTTCTGTCAGGCAAAAGACAATATAAACAATTTTAATGGTTATAAAGTCAACTTTACCTTAATTCTTCCTCCTTTGTTGCAGTTTTGGATATATCTTGTTTAAAATGTCAAGTAGCTCTTCCACTCAATTATACAATGTTTTGTTTTTTTTTTTTTTCCCCCTTCTGGCTTTGCTGTCTTTGGACCTTACATGGAATTTTCTTTGTACCTGGTGTGAGGAGGAACATTATTTTATCCTAGAGGGCCTTTTACAGAAATGGGCAGACAAAGAGCCAACATACACAAAAAGGTATAGTTCATTCCCAGAGAAATGCAAATTAAAGCAACAAAAAGCTATTTTTCAAATAGAAGATTGATCATTTTTCAATTTTTTGGAGTTTCACTAATGTTGATGAGGCTGTAGAAAAAACCAACTCACAGTGATAATGGAAATGTGAAATTGCTACTAACTCCTCAGAAAATAACCCCGCAGAATCTAGTAAGAGTTCTGATTCTTGCACCTTTGCATAAATCAATCTTACTCATAGAAATCATCTGTCCAAAAAGTTAGCGTGTGTAAGGGCCTGGTTAGCCAGAGGGAGCCATTTCATTGCAAGCTTGGATTGACCCTGCCCCTCCCGGAGGAATTTACTTGCAAACCCCGGATATAGGGGCGGGCCAGGCTGGATGGAGACATCCAATCAGTGGGGTGTGCATATATTTGCTATGGTGAATTGGAATTCAATTGGCCACCTGTATTGCTGCCCGAGCATGACTGTGCAGGTTTCCTTGTATGCTGCAATTTCATTGGCCATCTGTGTGTGGGCTTGGCTCAACCACCTCTATAAAGCTTAGTCTGGGCTGCAGCGTGGGGGTAGTCGTCGACCGGGAGCGGCCTCGTCGACCGACCGGGAGCGGCCTCGTCGACCGACCGGGAGCGGCCTCGTCGACCGACCGGGAGCGGCCTCGTCGACCGACCGGGAGCGGCCTCGTCGACCGACCGGGAGCGGCCTCGTCGACCGACCGGGAGCGGCCTCCTCGGGTAGGGGAGTCGTGAGGAAGCGGGCTCGCCGGGGAGCGGCGCCACTGGGGGCCTTGTGGTCGGGAAGGGTAGGGGAGTCCTCGGGTAGGGGAGTCGTGAGGAAGCGGGCTCGCCGGGGAGCGGCGCCACTGGGGGCCTTGTGGTCGGGAAGGGTAGGGGAGTCCTCGGGTAGGGGAGTCGTGAGGAAGCGGGCTCGCCGGGGAGCGGCGCCACTGGGGGCCTTGTGGTCGGGAAGGGTAGTTGTTGGGTAGGGTAGTTGTTGGGTAGGGTAGTTGTTGGGTAGGGTAGTTGTTGGGTAGGGTAGTTGTTGGGTAGGGTAGTTGATGGGTAGGGTAGTCATTGAGGGGTGGCCTCGTCGGTGAGCGGCGCCGCCGGGGGCGTTGTGGTCGGCTAGGGTCCTTGTTGGCTAGGGTCGTGGTTGGGTAGTGGAGTTAGGAGCGTCGTCTTCGTGGCTGGTGTCCTGGTCGTTGTCGCCTCTTTGTAAGAGATGGCCCCGACTGGTCGGTTGGATTTTCTCTGCTTGGCGCGAAATAAAGCTTTGCTCGACTTTCGCATCACATCAATCTTGTTCCTTTGATCATGGACCCTAACAGTGTGCATTAGGATATTTATTGCAGCATTGATGTAGGGATTAAAAAAAAAACAACTGAGAACTGGAAGTCCACCAGTAAATCCATTGGAAAAATCAAGATGTAAGTCAAGAGAAGTCTATAGTATGGAATATTATGAAGCTATTACAAAGAAAGAGTTATGGACACACACTGACCTAGAGGAATATGTATGATAGGTTAAATGAAAATAGAAAGCTTTAGAGTCATATGCATGATTTTTTAAAATTAGCTTTTGCATTGTAGGGCTGTTTCTCTGGGATGTTAATTCTTAGGAGGTAGGGAGGAGATGAGGACATTTTTAGAGAGATTATCTTCTTCCTATCCCAGTAAAATGATACCAACATGGGAGATTTCATTTGACCACCTAATTATGTATTTCATAGTAATTGGACTAGGAAAGGAGAAATCCAGGTTCTGTTTTGACTTACATGCCATGGATATATTATTGGATTACCTAATCTCTTCTAACACCTGTTGAGGAAATAGGGAACTATTAAATGCTCCAAGGTCCTCCTAGGACAAGATAATGTTTCCTCTGCACTTCTTACATTTTGCTGTAGTTATATACCAAGTTTAGAAGATCATAAATTAGTATGTCAGCTATGGCCCCCTAAAAAAGGGCCATCAGTCTTCACTTGAGAAGGTTCAGTGCATTTATGCCCATATTTAGCATATGGAAAATGTACACTCAGTCTGGAACACAGCCTACTTTTCACAGAATCTCCCAGTCATAAAACAATACATCTAGGAAGAAATGAGCAGACTTTAAACATGATTGCTCATCAGAATTACCTGCAAATCAAATAAATGCATATATACCCTATGCATACCCTGGAATTTACAAGAATCAGAATATCCAGAAACTAAGCCCAGGAATCTTTTAAAAAATGATAGCCAAGGGATTCTGAACCATCTCCTCTGTACACTAGTGTTTGTGAACTACAGATGAAGTTTATCGTATAAGGTCGAGCTGCCTGTCAACAGGCAGGGAAGACAACAAACATTTGTAAAGTCCCTACATAGGAAATACCTCTTAGTGCTAAGCCCTCCTGCACAGCTAGCAATATGTATGCAATTCAAACATGTTTGTGGAGTTTCAGTTTTCAGACTAGGATCCTTGACAAGGAATTTTTTTTAAGATTTTATTTATTTATTTATTTGACAGACAGAGAGAGAGATCACAAGCAGGCAGAGAGAGAGGGAGGGGGAAGCAGGCTCCCTGCCGAGCAGAGAGCCCGATGCGGGGCTCGATCCCAGGACCCTGAGATCATGACCTGAGCCAAGGGCAGAGGCTTAACCCACTGAGCCACCCAGGCGCCCCTTGATAAGGAATTTTTGCTAAAGTAGCATACAAGCCTTGCCATAGAGGGTTACCCTGAGCCACTTTAATTTGCAACTGATTCTCTGTGTCCTGATAGGCTGTGTCCTAATCTTTAGTCAAAGGGCATATACTTTGTGCAAAAACTCCATCATTGGGTGGATCCCTCTCTTTAAAACTTCGTTAAAGCTAATGGTCAAATTGTGGTTGTATAGTCCCTCTTAAAATGAAAAAAAAAGTCCATTAACACCAGACCTTCAATGTCTGAAATCCTTGAAGAATATTACCATTAATAGAAAGACCAAGTGGAAAGGGAAGCATTTGGAAACACTGAATCAAAGAAAATGGCACGCATGGTATTTCTTTTTAGCTCTAAGGCAGTAAAGTACCAGATGTCATGCAACAAAGTCTGAGGGGACCATGGAACCTCATGGGCGTAGCCAGAGTGATAGCTTTAAAAAGCTCTTGTGCGGGGCGCCTGGGTGGCTCAGTGGATTAAGCCGCTGCCTTCGGCTCAGGTCATGATCTCAGGGTCCTGGGATCGAGCCCCGCATCGGGCTCTCTGCTCTGCAGGGAGCCTGCTTCCTCCTCTCTCTCTGCCTGCCTCTCTGCCTACTTGTGATCTCTCTCTCTGTCAAATAAATAAATAAAATCTTTAAAAAAAAAAATAAAAATAAAAAGCTCTTGTGCTTATAAAAACAAGCAACTTGGCACCATTAACTCCATAAGTTAGATTTAAGACTTTTTCCAGCCTGCATGTGATTTACTTAAACATTTGTAATGCTTACCTTTTGCATTAAAAGGGAGAATCTTTGTGAATAAGGGGTTTGTCCAGCCCCTATTTATGGGTCTTTCACATATAGTAGGTTGCTTAGTAAATATCTGCTGGCTCTATTAGTTACCACCTTCTAACTGTGCGGATGGAAAAGGAAAGGTCAACTGAAGTTCTCAAGTTGAAATAAGCTACACAACAAAAACACTGACTTCATTATCTAATGGGGATGGCAGGAAATGGTGAGTTTGAAAATCCACAGCAGAACCGTAGAGTACAAAGTCTCAAATTCCACAATCTTAAAATGAGCCTTGGTTAATTTCAGGGCATACAATGAGTCGATACAGTTACAAAATTATCAATGACCAGTCCTTCATGTTCTATTTCCTAGAAATCTATGGAATTATCCAAATAGGATGTTGCTCACACCTGTCTGACTACTGCTCCTTTGTCTTCATTGATGGAACCCCTCCCTACTTCCACCCCATTTGCTGCTCACATTATCACTCAGAACGGTCTCTGCAAGCTCTCTATTCTCTGTTCGAAACAAGCTGATTGTTTTTCAGGGCACTAGTTCTATTATCTGTGTTCTGATGAGTTTCAGGCCTTTATTTCCTGCTCTTGCTTCTTCATGTTTCCAGTCTCATATGTTCATAATGGCTGCTGGACATTTCTATGTAGATACCAACTTCTTTGAAACTGTTTATCCTCTAACACTCGTCCTCTTCCTATCCTCATTCAGGATGGAGAAATCTAACCACCCAAGGTCAAAACTGCTCATTTTTTTTTCTTCCCCACTATCATTACTCACTGAATCTTAGCACTCCTTTTTCCCAGCAACAATGTCTTCCCTCCATTTCATTTCTCTCAATCTGCTTTCATTATATCATTCTCATGTGGCCATAATAACCTCCTAACTTCCAGTTCCCTGCCTCCGTCAGTTCTATGTGTCGGTACCAAATTAATCCTCCTCAAGCACATTTATGTCAGGTCGCTCTGCTGATCTAGAACACTTCAGTAGGCCACGACTTCTCAAGAATGCTGTCCAAATTCATTTGTCTGACGTCCAAAACCCTCTGTAACTCTTTCCCTTTCCCCTCTGTTCTGGTCTGAGGAGTCTGCCATTTCACCAGATATGATCACAGCTCGCTCCTACTCCATCCACTCCATTCTTAGCACCTAGGATGCTGTCCTGTGTTCTGTCCTCGATGTGAAAGGTCCCTTCCCTTCAACGTCTAGATTTATGTTTCATCTCTAGCGTGACCAAACAAACTCAGAGACCACCTCTAACAGCTTTTTTGTTAGCCCTAGGCATCTTTAGTACAGAGCCTGTATCTTCAACTACTTTATATGCTTCCCCTAGTATTTCATAAATAGTAAATGCTCAAAAGATTTATTTTGATTATTTATTTTGATTAGATTTAGAAGCTGGCCTATTGCCTTGTTTATGATTCTCCATCCAACTTGCCCAAAACCAATGAAAGAAAAAAGAACCCAAAGAAAATACTGGAGGCTAGGCTAAGTACCCCGCCTCCAAGGTTCAAACAAAGTTCTGTGAATAGAATTCAGGCTCTTCTGTCTCTGTTCAAATAATGCATGTCTCCTAAGACTGGGAAATCTGTCCTTGGGGAGAGGTACCAGCCCAGATGGAGATGTGGAGGAATGACTCTTGCCATAGGAAATTTTCTAACTTCCAGTTTGAAAAAATTCTTTTAGGGGGATTTTATGATATACATGCGTGTCCCTCACCATAACCAACAACTGGTCCTTGTTTATGTGGGAGAGGCAATTAGCATAGACCTGGATGGTTTCCCTAAGATTTTGCAAATTCTGTGTTTCTGACCCTTAGAAGAATAAGTCATGATTTTACCTGGCTGAAATTTCTTTAGCCAAACTACCTTTTAAAAAATACTAAAAACGCAGTTCTTCTTTCCAGCCACAGATTTTTATTTTTTCAAATATTCATAGTATAAAAACATAATTCTTAAAACCCTGGTATGAGTTTCCAGATAGATTTATTTTTCTAAGATCTTACTCATTTTAGAGCAAGCGAGCACACAAGTGGGGTGGGGTCAAGAGAGAGAGAGACAGAATCTGAAGCAGATTCTTCACTGAGTGGGGGCTTGATCCCACAACTGCGAGATCATGACTTGAGCTGAAACCAAGAGATGTTCAACTGACTGAACCACCCAGGCACCCCAGATACATTACTTTCTTAATTATGCTAACTGGGATTGATGAAGTCTTAATATATTTTGCTGTGAAGAATTGGCTAATCCTAAGAATAGATTGCATATTCTAGAAAATGATGGACCCAGGGACTGAACCAAAGTATGCTAGCTTGGAGGGTATAAATGTAAGTCTTCAGGAAAGAAAAAAAAGAGACGCACACCCATCTTTGTCTTCTAGTGTGAGAGATTCAGTCCCAAAGCCTGCTTCTAATAGTATGCCAACTAGGCTGAAACCAAAGTGTCAACAGGGCAACATTTCCTCTGACAGCTAGAGGGGAGAATCTGTCCATGCCTTCTAGCTTCTGGTGACTGTGGCTACCTCATTCCAAACTTTCTCCTTGGTCACACTGCCTTGTCAGATCTCTTGCTTCTCTAAGGACATGTGTGATTGCATTTTTAGGCTCTTCCAGATAACCCAGTGCAATCTCTTGTCTTGATATTCTTAATAAATTTGCAATGCTCTTTTCTTTTCTGTCTTACAAGGGAATACACATTCTAGGGATTAGAACATAGATGTATTTTGTGAGCCATTATTCAGCCTACCAGAATGATGATTATTCTGCATATATAAAAAACTTAAAGTTTTAAACTATAAAACACCAAAAATATTAGTGTCTATACCATATGGTCAACAATGATTATCCTTGGGAGTGGGTCGACCAAGAATTTTCACTTTCACTACCACACGTGCTGCTTTTTCCCCCCCTAATATTACTGTGCTTTTGAGACTGTTCACTCTTCTATAAAGAACGTGTAACTGATATGTTTGTATTGAGGGATAAAAAGATAAGGATTAAAGTGAAAAATTCCAGCCCTATGAAAGCAAAATGATGCCCTAATTGGGTATCTTTCTCCTTCATTTCATGGCACTTCTTTCCTGCACGCCTCTCCCTCGTCCTTGTGTAGCTGCTCTTTCACTCATCTGAGCAATATAGATTGAAAACACACTTGAGGCAATGTAATCCAAACTTGGATTTGCTTGGCTTCAAAGTCCCTGCTGTTCCCTCTGTTGCAGGAGGTTTCTCTGAATTTCTCACTTCAAAGACCAAAGAAAGAACTTTCCAGAAGAAAGGGGACAAGGAGAAGAATTGGAAGGAATAGGGAATTTTTTTTTTTTTTGACCTGTGCTCTGAGATGTCTTTGGTTTTGTGTGTGTTTGTTTTCCTCTCAACAAAGGCTGCAGTGTCCTGTGTGGGGATAAATCAAGCCTTACCTTTCATGTCCAAAACTCTACCACTTGTGGAAGGTTTCTTTGCTATGCTGCTGACATAGTATCATTTGTCCACTTTCTCAATTTGGATTCTTGGAGCAGTTGCTATCTGTTAGGCAAGGATAGTAGGAGAATGTCCCAAGAAGTCCAATTTCCCTTCAATCTGCTGCCAGCGCCCAGTGCCACAGATTTAAGATACATAGATCTCATTGGTGACTAGTAACTTCCCTCATCGCTCTCCTCTAACATCCAGTTTCTTTACAAATCCCTCAGAAAGATCAAAGTGTCCACTGGTCTGAGCAAACTAAGCATTTGGAATTACACAGCAATGTCCTTTCCCTAGAAACAAGACTTCATCACATTAAAGGACAAATCTGGAAACCCATCTTCTTTTCTATAGATATTTTAAAGAATTAGTCACTGTTGCATTATATCTACTTGGCCCTACTTTGCACTTTTTGCATGACAGAAGACATTTTCTATTGTTTTGGAGAAATAACCAACTGTTTTAACATATATATGCAATCAGGCATTTAATTAAAGCAACTTAGTTTATCACTAGGTGCATTTATTGTACTGTCTAATCACGGAGGTAAACACAGCTGCTATGGGCATGTGGGGAGAATACTCTGGGAAAAGGGGGCGTGGTGGGGAAATCTGTTTAAAAGCTGCCAACTTATCTTTCCTTTACTCAAAATTTTGAAGAGAGGGGCTAGTTTTCACTGACAACAAGGGCAGCAGCCAAGTATATACTTTTTAAAGAGATGAAGAAATCTAGATTTCATAGAAATGAATCATAGGAAATGTGTATAACCAAGCTTCTCAAAACTGATGTGCATAGAAATCACCTGGAATCTTGTGAAAATGCAGATTCCAATTTGGTGGGGCTGGGCTGGGGCCTGAGATTTTCGAAAAGGCATTTCTGGTATGTCCCCCCCCCCCCCCAGGTCGTGCTGATGCTGCTGGGGTTGCGGGGTTGGTCCAAGAGAAGAGCAAGATTGAGAGGAGCCCGTCAAATGATTCAAGGTCACCATCTTTTTGAAATCAAGAAAACATCCACATCTTTTGTTTTCAGGGGCCAAAATGTAGTGTCCTTTTTTGATGAATTAAAGAAGCTCTAATCCAGAGGAGTGCCTTTCTGATATTCCAAGCCTGCAATAATAGCTCCTATTTCTTTCAGTGGCTTGGTTTACTCTGGGCTTTAAAAATGTACATATTTTTAAATTTCCAAATGCTACCATACTCATTGAGAGTAGAAACAGAATCCTGATAGTGCTGGATGCATATTAAATATTTAACATATGTGTCACTAATTGAGTAAGACTCTTCTGTTTCTATAAGGTATTTCCAGTAACCCCTGTCAGTGAATTGCCCCTTTTGCTAATTAAACAATGGAGAGAGCTTAGGTAGACACTGGGTCTAAGCTTTAAATGTGAACAGGGATTAAAGGCAGGTTTTAGGTTAAGGCTTACTATTAGATTTCAAAAAAAATACTCTGAGATCTCTGGGAAGCGGTCACCACCTTAAAGCACTGTCCTTCCCATCAGGAGTACTGTGCCAACACCCTTGACATTGCTCCTCATTCAAAGCGAGCCTTCTTTTTCAATTCTTTTCCCTTCTGTTTTTGTATGAACATAACATTTGTCAGTGGGCTAATCCTATGTATCTTCGAGGGGTTGGAGGTGAGTAAAGAGATCATGGACAACATGTATGTCCCAGCACCTATCATGACACATCTCATTTATGTATAATTAGGTGTACTTATGATCAGAATTCAAACTTAGGGATCTTGTGAATATGACCATTTCCTAAATCATTTTTAGACAAAAACTTTAGCTTTGAAATTTTGAAAATACTTTTGAAATCTGTTACTTTGATTTAGAGCTTACATAAAATCAGGATTAAAATTCATTTGTGGGTCGCATCTAACAATTATTAGAGCATTTGAACTTCAGCCTTGTTTTGTGCTAGGAGAGAGAGATGCGGGCAGTAAATAGCAACTGAATGCAGCTATAGATTGGAAATGCATACAGAAGTTAATTTAATATAGAAGGCTAAAGTAGCCTTCCACTAGCCAGGATACTGTAAAATCAGTCTTCTCTCAGAAATAAAGAAAAACTGAATGAAGCCATTAGTAGAGTAGGAAGCACTTTCAAAATGCTCATTGTGTCAAATGCTTATGATGGAAACTGCAATTATAAATCTGGGTGACTTAGAAATAGTACATAAAATATTCTCAAGCTGCCTATAAACTTGCCAGAGCCCTTACTGTCTATATATTGTTACACACAATATATTATTTGCCAAGTTCCACAAATCTAATTTCTAGAGCAGAGGCTCCTGGTCACCTTCCCCCCCCCTTTTTTTGGAAGCAGAGTCATGAACTGATTACATGGAGGAAATGACTCATTAGGGTCCCCCATACATACTTGAAATAAGAAAATATGGCTAAGTGTCCTCTGCAGACAGGCTACTTAACCAGTTTTCTCTATTCAGACTTTATTCATTTACCAAACCAAACTTCAGATCACGTTTGTCTATTAAAATCCTCACCATCCTACTGGAAAGTGAATTGTGCCTAGTGAAGGAACTAATCTTTAAAACGAGCTTACTTTTTTGGGAGAAGGCTTTGAACATCCTAAACTTTCAGTGTCCACAAGAGCTGAAACCTCTCTCTGGCCTTCTAGAAGAAATTTTCATAGCCTTGTGAGGGTTTGTACTCTCCAGTTTGTTTCCCAAAACAGATCTTAACGGATCTTTATCTTGCTTCTTGTATTTAAGATACTGTCCTACACTGGCATATCAGATGATCTGTTCTGTGTGTTTCTCTGTGCTTTGCGACATGGAAAGCTGTGTTGATTTACATGCTGATTTTAGTCTCTGACAAAATTCTCCCTGCTACCGCAGCGACAGGGCTGGCAGTCAGCTGTGGGTAGAAATGTAGGTCTCCTAAATCAAACTGATGGCTCTTCCGAGGCTGCCAGATGCTGCAGGACATGAAACTGCAGCCCAGTTGTTAAACCCTGCTGTTTGTCTCTACAAGCTGCTCCAAAGCCTGGGTGGGGGAGCTTGGTTCCTACTGCATCCTTGTTTCTGCCCTGGAATGATGTGGTTTCCGGTGGCTGAGCCATCTTCAGAAGGGCGGAGCTAGGATTATCACTCACTTACACCCTGTCCAGGTGCTAGCCCAAGCCTGGGTATCAGAGCGGGTTGCTGTAGACTCATCAGGCCAAAGGGACTCCGATGAGATTGAGATTTGGAATCCCTCTCAGTACAAGTCAGCTTGGAGTGCAAGTACTACACAGCTCTGTGACTCTGTCCACTGTTGCCTCTCCATGGGATAACCAAGCTGTTGAGTGGGGTACCACTAGACCATCTTATTCCTCAACCCACCCCTTCCCATCTGATACTCAGGGCTCGGCACTGCCTGATTCCGATGTCCTCTCCCTTTCTCTTGAGTTCTCTCCAGAATCTCTGACATCCCTTGGTGAGAAATGGCTTATGTAAGATATGCCATACCCCATCTTTCAGACAAGTATGGTGTGTGTGTGTGTGTGTGTGTGTGTGTGTATACATACGTACATACTCGCACGGGGGACGGGGTTCAGATAGCACTCCACCCCAAACTGGAAGCCTTCTCCGGCTTGTGTCAAAGAGCTGATACAAATAGGTAATTTAGAGAGGTGGTACTCAGTTCCACACACTGGATTTATCGGAGTGTGATCACCAGCCCAAACAGAGCCCCTGCTCCTATATCCTGGAGTCCTGGAAATGAGCGCTGTCACAAGTTTCTTTCAAATTCTCTATAGAAACCCTGATCAATCTGATATTTTCCAAACTATCATAATCTGTATTTTCTAATCAATTAGCATTTCAGCTGTTGTGTATTTAAGTGCCTATTGTTTGTAAGTAACAGAAACCAATTTGAGATACTTTAGAATAAAAAGGGGAATTTATTGTGAGGATTCAGACTGGGCTCTGGGACTTGAAGGTGAAATCGTGGACCTTTCTCAAAAGCTTTGGTCTCACCAGACCTCCTACAGTCTCTCAGTATCATAGTACCTGGATTCTGAAGAGAAAGAAGTGGCTATCCATGTTTCAACTAACAAAGGCCAGGGGCACAATTTTAGGTAACTCAAACCAAAACCTGGTGCCAAGCTCTACAGACAAGGTGCAGAGCTGGGGATCTCTGTGGCCCAGGCTCCAAAAAGTACCCACTACAGGAAGTATTCATTTTTTTTTTTTTACATTAAGACAATAGTAGTGATCAAATCTTTACATCTCCTTAATCTGCACTTCATACAAGCCTACTTAAAATGTTCTCAGAAGGGTTGCAGATGAACCCAGTAGTTCTGAGCTTGGGTTTGCTGGACCTATAAAGATCCACGCTAGGATTCTGAACATTCTTCAGCCACTCCAGTGTTCTGAGAAGCCTTCACTTCCTTACCAGGATAAAGCTGCACAGGATCACTAGTCCCTTGAGTTTCTTGGATTTTTAGCTAAAATGTTATTAAGTTGTTGTGGTAATGTTCTGTATCCTCATGGTAGAGGTTCATTATATGTATCTTTATTTTTTTTTAATTTTTTTTCCATTTTATTTATTTTTTCAGCGTAACAGTATTCATTGTTTTTGCACAACACCCAGTGCTCCATGCAATATGTGCCCTCCTTATTACCCACCACCTGTTCCCCCAACCTCCCACCCCTGACCCTTCAAAACCCTCAGGTTGTTTTTCAGAGTCCATAGTCTCTTATGGTTCACCTCCCCTTCCAAATTTTTTTTTTTATAAACATATAATGTATTTTTATCCCCAGGGGTACAGGTCTGTGAATCGCCAGGTTTACACACTTCACAGCACTCACGATAGCACATACCCTCCCCAATGTCCATAGCCCCCTCCCCCTCTTCCAATCCCACCTCCCCCCAGCAACCCCAGTTTGTTTTGTGAGATTAAGAGTCATTTATGGTTTGTCTCCCTCCCAATCCCATCTTGTTTCATTCATGTTGCTTCTCCATGTCCTCATATCAGGGAGATCATATGATAGTTGTCTTTCTCCGATTGACTTATTTCACTAAGCATGATACACTCTAGTTCCATCCACGTCGTCGCAAATGGCAAGATTTCATTTTTTGATGGCTGCATAGTATTCCATTGTGTATATATATATGTATCTTTATTAATCATGGAGAAGTTAAACTCAGAAGCAGACACAGTACTAATAGCAAACACTCACGTAGTGTCTTCTGTGTGTCTGTGCTCTTCCAATACTGCAGACGTGATGTTTCCAAAGCTGCAGTTCATCGACAAGGGGGTTCGTAGAAGGAGATATTTAAGTGCCAAAGAAGACTGGGAGCCACCCAACCAAGTCTTCAGTTAGAGTTCAGCATCAGCGGTGATCCTCATGCAGAGGTAGAAACATCTCGCTCTTAACAGGGAGTTAGTAATTCCCAGAACAAACTTCATAACTGAGTCTTCTTTGGCTTGCCACCCCTGAGTTTGATTCTAGCCACAGTTTCACACATTCCTAAGTTATAGTTTTGGTCTGTGTTCAAAGTAACCCTTCAGTGTTCTTGCATGTGTTACTGTGTTGGACATCTGGGGTTAGACTGTTTAGCAAGATAAAATATCCTCATTAGACTATAGAACACTTTGAAACCACATAGGGCTGTTGTCCTCTTTCAAGAATTTGAAATGTGTTCTCTGATCTGCCACATGGCTTGTCTATCGCTTCAAAACCACAAAGTAGCTATTTAATAATCCAGATCTAAGTGCTACTTTGTTAGATAATGAACCAGATAGCTTTTCATAAATATTCATGGCAACACTCAGAGATGAATGATATCCCCTCCTTTACAGATAAGGCAGCTGAGGCTTGGCAAATAGCTTGATAAAAAGTACTCCAAAGCACCCCAGGAGTGGAAGCTATAACATTCTAGGCAGCAGAGACTGTACCTGTTTCCTGTTGTATTCTCAGTCCCCAGCACAAAATGGGTCCATAATAAATACACAAGTAAGAAATAAGCGAACGACTCTCACTTGGAAGTCCATGCTCCTTTCTGCTATATTGTTTCCTTTAAGATTACCCTGACATACATTTTGTGCCTAAGTGAAGAAATAATTTATCAGCCCTAATAGGAGAAAAATATTCTATTGTCATAGAATAAATGTATACTTCTACCCATTGGCTTGTCTTTTTGTGTTGACATGAAGGTTAGCTGCAGTATATAGAAATAAATCACAAAAAGAAAACCAATCATCATAAATCCATGCTTGAGGAAAGGGGCAGTCATAATTTTGTTTGAATGCCGGTACAATATGTGAGCTACCAAAATTCACCTAATTCTGGGATCTTTTCCCCCCAGATAACAATATATAAAAGGTAATTCCATTGAAATAATCTTGTCAGTATGTTTAGTTGATGTTTTATAGCAGTAAAAATGTACTTAACTGCAAACCTCAAACAAAGTTACTGGAAGGAAAGATAAATACACGGGTGATCTGTGTTATGAAAATCATGAGGCAAAATTGCTCTAACTTTACTCTTAACATCTGTTGATCATGCCACATTGCTTTAAACATTTGAATTCCAGCTCTAAGTATTCATTGGTCTGAAAGAAATACTGTATGAATTATAACATTTACCTGCAGCCCTTAAAAAAATAAGGAGGGGGTATGCAGAAGACTTTCTTTGTCTAGGGAAATGCTGCCCAATGTTTGCTGGAGAAAATGGCTATATTGATTCAGGACAATGGTTTATATTATCTTAGTAAATATAGTTTGAGGTCAATTACCAGAAATGCTAGTTTTTCACTGAGTTTATAAACTTCCTGGTATTTATAAAACTGAAAGAATGTGTGCTGTTCAACTTGTAACCATGATTATTCAGTGGGCCACTTTAAGTAAATACATAAACATCTGGTTCCAAGAGACCAGCAAAGACCTCACAGCTTCAGATCTGTAAATAGTGCCTCTCTATTAAAGCTCCTATATTAGTGTTTGGAAAAACACTAAATGTGGTTCAGGACAATATATAAGGTCAATCTTAGTTTTGTAAGCTTCATGATTATATGACCCAAAATAGATTGAGACCAGAGAGGGATAAATTCCTTTTGGGTTGTGGATCCTTTTGTGAAGCTGAAGAATATTGGATAGCTAGCCTCACCCCACCCCCAAAATGGACAGAATATTACATGCAGCTTTAGAAGATTCTCTGATCTGAAGTTCATCAGTCTACATTAAGAATATAACTATCACTTCAATTTTTAGGCACAGGTGTACACGAATTTAAAACTACATATTAGCCTATTTTTCTCTTTAAACTCATTATATTCATGTGGCTCTAAGTGCCCCAAACCATAATGATACAAATGTGAGAATAGTTATTCTAGCAAAGTGGTATTTGATACTGTGCTGTTTATCCAGGCCTTCCCCTTTCTCTTGTCTACCGTGCAGTAGCTTATATTCCTTAACCTTACGTGGAGTGGCCTGCTCGGAGTTTCTGGTTGTTGAAGTGTAGGATTTTCTCTGGAAACTTGTTAGACGTCATATTCAGGAAATGGGCGAAAACTGAATGTGGAATATAATAAAACTTCTGAGCATGATGCTTCCCTTTTCCAGCTAATTCCATGGTGGTATTACTCAGCTAAAATCTGTACATCAATACCTTTGCCTTCCTTAAGTATCAGTTATGATGTTTCTGTCTGAAATAGACATCTGTCTCCAGGATTTTACAAATCCAATTGGAGAGGAGAGGCTATACATGGAACAAGAAAATAGTGAATTACTCAGTATTGATACAGAATTGTAAATATTGATAGGGGATAATGGATGCTAAGAGCAAGTCTAAAATTACATCATTATAAACATAATGAGTATTAGTGTGTTCCCAAGCTTATTCGAGCTTAAATCCTACTTTATAACACTGATTAACATTCAAAACAAACTAAAGAACTATTATCTAGAATTACCACAAAAAATTTTCCTGAGGCTGGGGGAAGCCCTTGAGAAATAGACAGGATGTGAGTTTGGTTTGGTCCAGGATCACCAGGGATTATTTGTTTAAAAAAAATTCATTACTGGGCACTACCTCTGTCCTAGGAAATCATAATTTTTGATGTGGTGGCCTTGGATCTCCACATTTTAATACCATCTCTGCTTGCCTTTATGAAGAGTCAGGCATGAGAGCCCCCTTATGGACTTGTGTGATGAAGAGGAAAGGTGTCCATACCATGTAGACAAACAGTGTTCAACAGTAAAATGCTTTGAGCTCTTTGAGTCTAACCTCAAAACTTGAGAACTTAAAAGATTTTGTAAATAGTGACCTCTTCCAGGCTATCATTTGCTGGACCTAATAAAATGAACGTCTCCTATTGCTAAAATAGTCCTTTCGGATTTCCATTTCAGCACATAGTTTCAAACATTTACTTCCTGCCAAAAAATTCAAATAATGCAAGTTTGTGTATATGTAAGTCACAAACACATCTACATAATTTCTCTTGATTTTTTTATGGGGACATGTGGAGGCACTGATAGCCTTATATGGCAAACTTCATAGAAGTAAAGCAAGGGAAGAAAATAATTACAGAGTAAAAGGAGTTCGATGCACTTTATTCCTTCATGACTGTGAGATCCTGGATAAAATTTGAGGGTCCACTAAGTCTGATATCCAGAAGGGCTTCTGATGAAAAATTCGTATTTTTCCTCAGTGAGAAACAATTTAAAAAAAAAGTCTAAATCCTTATTAAATAGTAGGACTTTTACTGAGGCTCTACTAAGGATCAGGTCCTTTATTTCACTTACTGCCCATTCAGCATCCAACACAGCTCCATAAAGGAGGTGGTATGTCTCTAAATCCTTTTCATGGATTAAGAAACTGAAGCTGTAAGAAGTTGCATGGCCTGCTTAAGGTCTTAAGGACCATTAAGTGCCAAAACAGAGTCTTAAATCTCTTCTCTGTGCTGTGCTTGTTTTCCTGTAGCACATTTCCTGAGAGCAGCAGGAGCTCTAAACATTAGGCCTCTAGCCCAGGCCACCCCTCATTTCCTGGCGGCAGACCATTTCTGTAGAGGGGAGCAGCCCACACTGGTTTCAGCTTGGGTGGGGTCTGCTGATCCTGGAAACTTCCACCAGCATCACAAGGTCCCCAGTGTCTCCTCTCTACTCCAACAAGCAGAGTAGAGCAGTGATTACCAATGTGGACTTGGGTTTGATAATGACTAGCTGTTTAGTGTTAAGTGAGTTACCCAGCCTCTGAGACTCTTCCCTCAGTTGCACAATGGGAGTGATCTCTACCTCACCGAGCTGTATGGGTTTAACAGCTTTAGTGAGGTGTCATTTACATGCTCTAAAATCAATATAAGTATAAATTTCATTGAATTTGGTAAGCATCTTTAGTTGGGAAACTGCCACCACAACCTAGTTTTAGGACTTTTGCATCACCCCATAAAGTAAAGGGCCTTTTTCTTTTCTTTCTTTTTTTTTTTTTAAGATTTTTTATTTATTTGACAGAGATCACAAGTAGACAGAGAGGCAGGCAGAGAGAGAGAGAGGGAAGCAGGCTCACTGCTGAGCAGAGAGCCTGATGCGGGACTCGATCCCAGGACCCTGAGATCATGACCTGAGCCAAAGGCAGCGGCTTAACCCACTGAGCCACCCAGGCGCCCCTAAAGGGCCTTTTTCAATCCCTAATGCCTACCCTTCCTTGGTCCCAGAAACCATTTGATTGCTTTCCGTTCCAGCAGTTTCACTTTTTCCAGAATACCACGTGAATGGAAACAGTATGTAGTCTTTTGTTTTAGTGTTTTTCACTTAGCATGTTGTTTTTTGGTGCATGGATTTTGTTTGTACCTTGTATCACTAGTTCATCCCTTTTATTGCTGAAAAGTATTCCATTGTATAACCTACCACATCTTATTTATGTTTGGGTGGTATCTATTTGGGGTTACTATGGACAATGCTGCTACAAATAGTCATATAAATATTTCTGTGGCCATAAGTTTTTTTCTTGGGTAGATGCCTAGAAGTACAATTGCTGAGCCAAATAAGTATATGTTTAATATTATAAGATGCTATCAGACTTTTCAAAGTGGCTCTATCATTTTGCATTCCCACCTACAGTACATAGTGTTTCGGTTTCTCCACATCCTCAACAACACTTCGTATTGTTCACCTTTCCAACATGAATTATTCCAGTGGGCATGGAATGGTGTCTCAATGTGGGCTTAATTTAATTTCCTTTATCAATGATGTTGATCTTCTTTGTGTCTTGTGGACCATTTGTCTATCTTCTGTGGAGTGTCTGTTCAACTTATATACCTTCATTCGTGTAGTGTTTATTCATAAAGAAAACTATGTATCTTTTGTGTAAGGTGTGTTCAAATATTTTGCCCAATTTAAAAATACGTTGTATGGTTACTCACATAACATAAAAAAATTTTCTTACTATGTATTTTAAGCGTTTTTTATATTTTTTGGAAACAAATTTTTCATTAGATATTTCTGCAAATATTTTCTCAGTCTTTAACTTTTCATTTTCTTGCTGGTATACCTCAAAGACCAAAGTACTTCTAATAAAAGCTGACTTACTAATTTTTTTCTTGTATGACCCAATAAACATATGTCAGAAAAGAAGATGCTTTGGGTGTCACATCTCAGAAATCTTGCTTAACCCAAAGTCATGGATTTTTTCCCTAGGTTTTCTCCTAGAATTTTTAGCTTTAAAGTAAGTTCTCATTTAGATTTATGATCTGTTTTGAGTTAACTTTTGTGCATGGTATAAGAATCAAGGTACCTTTTTTTGAATATAGATGGCCAAGTATCCTAGCACTATTTATTGAAAAGATTTTCTTTTCACTATTGGTTTACTTCACCCCTTTGTTAAAAAATCAGTTAACCATTTAAACATCTTTCCAAATTTTCCATTCTCTTTCATTGATCTGTATTTCTTTTTTTTTTTAAGATTTTATTTATTTATTTGACGGAGAGAGATCACAGGTAGATAGAGAGGCAGGCAGAGAGAGAGAGAGAGGGAAGCGGGCTCCCTGCTGAGCAGAGAGCCCGATGCGGGACTCGATCCCAGGACCTGAGATCATGACCTGAGCTGAAGGCAGCGGCTTAACCCACTGAGCCACCCAGGCGCCCCCTGTATTTCTTTCTTTTTTTTTTTAAAGATTTTATTTATTTATTTGACAGATAGAGATCACAAGTAGGGAGAGAGGCAGGCAGAGAGAGGGAGAGAGGCAGGCAGAGAGAGAGAGGAGGAAGCAGGCTCCCTGCCAAGCAGAGAGCCCGATGCGGGACTCGATCCCAGGACCCTGAGATCATGACCTGAGCTGAAGGCAGCAGCTTAAACCACTGAGCCACTCAGGCGCCCCCTGTATTTCTTTTCTTAGGCCAATACCATACTATTTGATTATTTTTATATTGCTTTGAAATCAGGTAGTATATAAGTCCTCTAACTTTGCTGTTCTTCTTAAAAAAATATTTGGTATTGAGGAGAGCACAATCAGCAACCTCTTTGACCTCAGCCACAGCAACTTCTTCCTAGAAACATTGTCAAAGGCAAGGGAAGCAAGAACAAAAAAGGAACTATTGGGACTTCAAGATCAAAAGGTTTTGCCCAACAAAGGAAACAGTCAGCAAAACCAAAAGACAACTGACAGAATGGGAGAAGATATTTGCAAACATATCAGATAAAGGGCTAGTATCCCAAATCTATAAAGAACTTACCAAACTCAATGCCCACAGAACAAATAATCCAATTAAGAAATAGGTAGAGGAAATGAACAGACATTTCTGCAAAGAAGACATCCAGATGGCCAAGAGACACACATGAAAAAGTGCTCCACATCACTCGGCATCAGGGAAATAGAAATCAAAACCACAATGAGATACCACCTCACACCGTCAGAATGGCTAAAATGAACAAGTCAGGAAATGACAGATGCTGGCGAGGATGCAGGGAAAGGGGAACCCTCTCACACCTTTGGTGGGAATGCAAGCTGGTGTAGCCACTCTGGAAAACAACATAGAGGTTCTTCAGAAAGTTGACCCAGCAACCACACTACTGGGTATTTACCCTAAAGATACAAATGTAGTGATCCAAGCGGCATGTGCACCTGAATGTTTATAACGGCAATGTCCACAATAGCCCAACTATAGAGAGAACGTAGATGTCCATCGACTGACACACACACACACACACACACACACACACACACACACACTGGAATATTATGCAGCCATCAAAAGAAATGAAATCTTGCCATTTGCAACATGGATGGAACTAGAGGGTATTAGGCTGAGTGAAATAAGTCAATCAGAGAAAGATAATTATATGATCTCCTCAATATGAGGCATTTGAGAGGCAAAGTAGGGGATTTGGGGGTGAGGAGGGAAAAAAATGAAACAAGATGGGATCAGGAGGGAGGCAAACCATAAGAGACTCTTAATCTCACAAAACAAACTGAGGGTTGTTGGGGGGAGGGGGATACGGAGAGGGTGGTTGGGTTATGGACTTTGGGGAGGGTGTGTGCTATGGGGAGTGATGTGAAGTGTGTAAGCCTGGTGATTCACAGACCTGTACCCCTGGGGCAAAAATATATGTTAATAAAACAGTTTTAAAAAATGTTTGGTATTTTAGACATTCTTACCAATTTCTAATAAAAACACACTAGGATTTTGTTTGAAATTGCATTGATTGAAACTTACATTTCAATATGGGGTGATTAATAAGTTTCCGTGAACCCAGTATATATTTCCTTTTTTTTTTTTTTAGGTCCTGTTTAATTTCTCTCTGTGATATTCTAGTCTTGCAAATTTTGCCTATGCATATTTTGTTACATTTATTCCTGAATCCATCTTTGATGTTACTATTAATGGAATTGTTTCACTTTTGGAATTTTCACTATCGGTGTATAGAAATAAAATTTTCGTATTGATCTTTGTGTCACTTTCCTATTCCATTGTAACAAATCACCATAAGCTTCGTGGTTTAACACAACACAAATCTATTCTTTTACAGTCCTGGAGATCTTAAACCAGTTTCACTGGGATAAGGTCAAGGTGTTGGCAAGGCTGTCTTTTTCTGGAGGCTCTGAAGATGAGAAGACCATTCTTTGCCTTTTTTGGTAGCCACTTGTCTTCCTTGACTTATGGCCCTTTCCTTCATCTTCAAAACCTGTATTTATCATATCACCTTCTCTCCTATAGTCAAATATCTTTAAGCTTTCCTCTTATTAAGAACATTTGTGACTTAAGACCCACCAGATATCCCAGGATAATCCTGCTATTTCCACATCCTTAATTTAATCACACTTGCAAAGTCTCTTCTTCCTTACCAGTAAAATTCAGAGGTTCCAGATTCTAGAACCTGGATATCCTTGGTAGTCATTACTCAGCCAACTCTTATAACCTTATGAAATTTACTTGTTCTAGTCAGTTTTATGTATAGTCTTTAGGATGTTAATTTGAACAATTGTAGGTCAGGAAAGAAGGTTTACTTCCTTTCCAATTTTTATGCTTTTTATATAGATTTTGAATATACCATTCTAATATCTGTGGTCTTCATTGTTTCTAATGAGAAGCTAGCCATTATTCCTGCCCTTATTCCCCTGAATGGGATGAGTCATTTTTCTCTTGTTGGTGTCAAGATTTTATCATGGCTTTTTAAAAATTTCACTTCCATGACAACTATCATATGATCTCCCTGATATGAGGACATGGAGAAGCAACATGGGGGGGTAGGGGGATAGGAGAAGAATCAATGAAACAAGATGGGATTGGGAGGGATACAAACCATAAATGACTCTTAATCTCACAAAACAAACTGGGGGTTGCTGGGGGGAGGTGGGATTGGGAGAGGGGGAGCGGGCTATGGACATTGGGGAGGGGAGGCGAACCATAAGAGACTATGGACTCTGAAAAACAACCTGAGGGTTTTGAAGGGTCAGGGGTGGGAGGTTGGGGAAACCTGAGGGTTTTGAAGGGTCAGGAGTGGGAGGTTGGGGGAACAGGTGGTGGGTAATGGGGAGGGCACGTTTTGCATGGAGCACTGGGTGTTGTTCAAAAAAGAATGAATACTGTTACACTGAAAAAATAAAATGGAAAAAAATTATGAAAAAAATATTTCACTTCCATATGTTCAGGTTGTTTCCTTTGTTTTATCCTACTTTGGAATGGAGTTTCTTGGTTTGTAAGTTTATGTTTTTCATTATGTTTGGGTAGATTTGAGCCATTTTCCCTCCATTTTTTCCCTGATCTTTTCCTTTCCTGTTATTTTATTACTAACATTTTGCAATGGTTTTTAAGTTTTTATTTTAATCCCAGTTAACTTAGTGTCATTTTAGTTTCAGGTGTAGAATATAGTAGTTCAACAATTCCATAGATCATGAAGTGTTCATATGACAAGTTCACTCCTTAATCCTCATCACCTGTTTCACCCATTCCTCCACTCACCTCCCTGCAGGTAACCATCAGTTCTTTAAAATTAAATCTGTTTCTTAATTTCTTTTTCTTCCCTTTGCTGATCCTTCTTAAATTCCACATGAGTGAAATCATATGCTATTTGTCTTTGTCTTATTTCACTTACATTATACTCCCTAGCTCTGTCCATGTCATTACAAATGGCAAGATTTCATTCTTATTGCTGAGAAATATTCCAGTGTGTGTGTGTGTGTGTATACACATATATATACGCACACCACATCTTTATCCATTCATCAATCAGTGGACACTTGGGCTGCTTCCATATCTGGGCTATTATAAATAATGCTGTTAAACCATACAGGTACATGTATCACTTTGAATTGCATTTTTGTATTTGTTTAAATGCCCAATAATTTGATTGCTGGATCATAGAATAGTTCTATTAACTTTTTGAGGCACCTCCTTACTGTTTTCTAGAGCGACGGTACCAGTTTGCATTCCCACTGACAGTGCAAGAAGGTTCCTTTTTCTCCACATCCTTGCCAACACCTGTTTCTTGTGTTGTTGATTTTAGGTATTCTGACAGATGTGAGGTGATGTCCTCTTGTAGCTTTGACCTGGATTTCCCTGATGGTGATGACGAGTACTTGTCATGTTTGTTGGATATGTAGAGGTCTTCTTTGGGGAAATGTCTGTTCATGGCTTCTGCTTATTTTTTAATGGGATTATTCGTTTTTGGGGGGATGCTGAGTTTTAGAAGTTCTTCATAAGGTTTTGAGTACTAACTTATCAGATATGTCATCTGCCAATATCTTCTCCCATCCCATAGGTTGCCTTTTAGTTTTGTTGATTGTTTCCTTTGCTGGGCAGAAGCTTTTTATTTTGATGCAGTCCCAACTCTGCCAATGTCAGAGAAATTACTGCCTGTGCTCTCTTCTAGGATTGTATGGTTTCAGGTCTCACATTTAGGTATTCAATTTTTTGAGGTTTTGGTGTATAGTACAAGAAAGTGGTCCACTTTCATTCTCTTAATATGTGTCTGTCCAGTTTTCTCAACACCATTTATTGAAGAGACTGTTCTTTCCCATTAGATATTCTTCACTGCTGTGTAGAAGATTGACCATATAATTGTGTGTTTATTTCTGGGTTTTCTATTCAGTTCTGTTGATTTATGTGTCCATTTTTGTGACAGCACCGTAGTTGTTTGATTACTGCAGCTAATATAACTTAAAGCCTAGAACTGTGATGTCTCCAGATATGCTTTTTCTTTTTTCTTTTTTTTCCCCCTGCAAGATTGCTTTGGCTATTTGAGGTCTTCTGTGGTTCCATACCAATTTTAGGGTCATTTGTTCTAGTTCTGTGAAAAATGCTATCAATATTTTGATAGGGATTTCATTAAATGTGTAGATGTCTTTGGGTAGTATAGATGTTTTGACAATAATCTTGAGCATGTAATGTCTTTCCATTTCTTTGTGTCATCTTCAGTTTCTTTCATCAGTGTTTTATGGTTTTCAGAGTACAGGTCTTTCCCCTCTTTGATTAGATTTATTCCTAGGTATCTTACTGTTTTGGTGCAATTGTAAATGAGATTGATAATTTCTTTCTACTACTTCATTATTGGTATATAGAAATGTAACAGATTTCTATACATTGGTTTTTGTATCTTATGATTTTACTGAATTTGAGAATTAGTTCTAGCACTCTCGGTGGAGTCTTTTGGGTTTTCTATATATACTATCATGTCATTAGCAACTAGTGAAAGTTTTCCTTCTCCCTTACTGAATTTGGATGCCTTTTATTTTTTGTTGTCTGATTGCCATGGCTAAGACTTTTACTACTATGGTGAGTAAAAGTGGTGATAGTGGACATCCTTGTTTCGTTCCTACCTTAGGGGAAAAGATCTGTTTTTCCTCACTGAGGATGACACTTGCTATGGATTTTTCACATATGGACTTTATCATGTTGAGGTATGTTCCTTGTAAACCTATTTTGTTGGTGGCTTTTTTGTTGTTGTTGCTTAAAGATTTTATTTATTTATTTATTTGGCAGAGAGATCACAAGTAGGTAGAGAGGCAAGCAGAGAAAGAGAGAGAGAGAGAGAGAGAGAGAGAAAGAGAAGCAGGCTCCCCGCTGAGCAGAGAGCCCGATCTGGGGTTCGATCCCCTGACCTTGGGATCATGACCTGAGCAGAAGGCAAAGTCTCTAACTTTGTTGATGGCTTTTATCATAAACGATTGTTGTACTTTGTCAGATGCTTTTCCTGCATCTATTGAAATGATCATATGATTCATATCCCTTCTCTTATTGATGTGCTGTATCTTGTTTGTGAATAGTGAACCATCCTTTTTACCCAGAAATAAATCCCACTTGATCATGGTGAATGATTTTTTAAAAAATATATTGTTGAATTTGGTTTGCAAGTATTGAGGATTTTAGTACCTAGGCTCATCAGGCATATTGGCCTGTAGTGGCCTGTTATTGTTTTTTGGTTTTTGAGGTCTTTTTTTTTTTTGGTGATATTTTTATCTGGTCTTGGTATCAAGGTAATGATGGCTTCATAGAATTTGGAAGCTCTCCTTCCTTTTCTATTTTGTGGAATGGTTTGAGAAGAAGGGGTATTAACTCTTCTTTAAATGTTTGGTAGAATTCATCTGTGAAGCCATTTTGTCCTGGATTTTTGTTTGTTGGAAGATTTTTGATTACTGATTCAATTTCTTTGTTGGTTATCAGTCCGTTCTAATTTTCTATTTCTGCCTATATCCGTTTTGGGAGTTTCTATGTTTCTAGGAATTTACCCATTTCTTTCAGTTTGCCCAATTTGTTGGCATATGGGTTTTAATAATTTTCTCTTAGAATTGTTTATATTTCTATGGCATTGGTGGTTGTTTCTCCTTACTTGTGATTTTGAGCTCCTTCTCTTTTTTCTTAATAAGTCTATCTAGAGGTTTATCAATTTTATTAATTTTTTTCAGAGAATCATTTCTTGGTTTCATTGATCTATTTAATTTTTAAAATTTCTATTTTATTTCTGCTCTACTCCTTATTTCTTTCCTTCTGCTGCCTTTAGGCTTTGTATGTTATCCCTTTTCCATACATGTAAGGTGAGGTTGTTTGAGATTTTTCTTGCTTCTTGAAATAGGCCTGTATTGCTATATAGTTGCCTCTTAGAATTGTTTTTACTGCATCCAAAGATTTTGGACCATTGTGTTTCATTTTCATTTGTTTCCATGTACTTTATTTCTGTTTTTATTTCCTGGTTGACCTATTCATTGTTCAGTAAAGCATGTTAAACTCCATGTATTTGTGTTCTTTGCAGATTTTTTTCTTGCGGTTAACTTCTAGCTTCATAGCATTGTGGTCAGTAAAAGATGCATGGTAGGACTTCGATCTTCCTGAATTTGTTGAAGCTTGTTTTGTGAACCAGCATGTGATCTGTTCTGGAGAATGTTCTGTGTGGTACACTTGAAAGGAATGTGTTTTCTTTTAAGATAGATCTATTTAGCAGATATATTCAAAATATCCTATTCCAGTGTGTCATTCAAAGCCATTGTTTCCTTGATTTTCCATTTATATGATCTGACCATTGCTGTTAATGGTGTGTTTAAAGCCCCCTATTATTATTAGCTCCTTTGTTACTGTTTTATATATTTGAGTGTTTCCATGTTTGGTGCATAAATATTTATAACTTATATCTTCTTGTTGGAATGTCCCTTTTATGATTATATAGTGTTCTTCTTTATCTCTTATTATAGTCATTGATTTAAGGTTTTTTATCTGGTGGCATCTGGGTGGCTTAGTTGATGGAGAATCGGAATCTTGATTTCAATTCAGGTCATGATCTTGCAGTGGTGGGATTGAGCCCCACATCAGGCTCTGCACTCAGTGGGGAGACCACTTGAGATCCTCTCCCTTCTATCCCTTTCCCTGCTCACACATGCCCTCTCTCTAAAATAAAACTTTACGGTCATTTTTATCTGAAATAAGTATTGCTACTCCAACCTCCTTTGACATCCGTTTACATGATAAATGTTTCTCCATACCCTTTCAATCTGCAGGTGTCTAGGCCTAAAACAAGTCTCCTATAGGCAGTATATAGGTGGATCTTTTTTTCTTTTTTCCCCAATCCATTCTATTTTTTTTTTCAATCCTCTGTCTTTTGTTTGGAGCATTTAGTCCACTTACATTCAAAATAATTAATTGATATGTATTTATTGCCATTTGATTACTTGTTATATTTTTTGAAGTTTTTCTCTAATATTTCTCTTTTTCATGATTTTTGGCCTTTTTTTAAGTGATTATATCCTCTTCTACATATATTTTTCCATATTAAGTTGGTTGTCGTTTAACTTTGCGACCATTCTTTGCTCCTTACCTCCCCACATTTTAGGTGTATGTTGATATTTTATATCCTTTTATTGTGTGAGTTCTTTGACTCTGTGGTTTATTGTTTTGTTTTTGTTTTTTTTTTAAGAGGAAAGAATCATTTTAGTACTTTTGTGTTTCCTCTGTATTGTCACTTTTGGGGTTTCCTTTCCACTCAACGAATTCCCTTTAATATTTCTTGCAGGACTGGTACAGTGGTCATGAACTCCTAGTTTTAGTTGGGAAAACTCCTTATCCCTTCTTCTATTCTGAATGGTAGTCCTGCTGGATAGAGTGTTCTTGGCTGCAGATTTTTCCCATTCAGCATTTTGGATATATCATGCCACTCTACTCTGGCTTGCAAAAATTTGTTGAAAAACCTCCTGCTAGCCTTATGAGTTTTTGTTTGTAAGTTACTGACTTCTTTCATCTTACTGCTTTTAAAATACTTTTTGGGACGCCTGGGTGGTTCAGTTGGTTAAGCGGCTGCCTTCGGCTCAGGTCATGATCCCAGCATCCTGAGATCGAGTCCCACATTGGGCTCCTTGATCAGCAGGGAGCTTGCTTCTCCCTCTGCCTCTGCTTGCCACTCTGTCTGCCTGTGCTTGCTCTCTCCCCCCCCCCCCCCGGCAAATGAATAAAATCCTAAAAAATATATTTAAAATATTCTCTTTATCATTATATTTTGCCAGTTTAATATATGTTCTGGTGTCGGTCTGCTTTTGTTGATTTGATAGGAGTTTTTGGTGCCCCCTGGATCTAGATATGTTTCCCTCCCCAGATTAGGGAAGTTTTCAGCTATTATTTCTTCAAATAAATTTTCTGCTCCCTATTCCCTTTTTTCTGGAACTCTTACAATACAAATGTCATGTTTGAAGTCACTGAGTTCCTTAAATGTATTGTTTTTTGTAATTTCTATTTCTTTTCTTCAGTTTACTTCCCATTCTGTCTTCTAGGTCACTAAATTTTCCTGCTGCTTCTATCCTGGTGTTCATTCTATCAAGCACTTTTCTCATTTTGTTTATTGAGCCCTTTATCTCTTCTATGTCATGCCTTATCTCTGTGTTAAGGGTTTCATTCATGTCCTCCACTCTTGCCTCAAGTCCAGGGAGTACCCTCCTGATCATTGCCTTAAATTCTTGGTCAGGTATATTACTTATATCTGTTTCACTTAGATCTCGATAGCCATGGCCTTGTCCTGTTCTTACATTTGGGATAAATTTCTCTGTCTCCTCATTTTGTCTGCATTTCTGTGTCTATATGTGTTGAGAAAATCAGCTATGTCTTCTGCTCTTGAAAAGAGTTACTTTATCAAAAAGAGGTCTTAGAGTGCCCTGCAATACAGTGTACCCTGTTCACAGAATCTGGCATTTCAAAAGAGTATCCTGTGTGTGATGCCTATACTCTGATGTTGTGTCTGAGTCACTTTTCCTTTCAGTGAACTTATTTGCACTGACATTCTGCCTATTGTGCCTATTGTGGGCTGTGCTTATTCTCTGTAGTGTTAGTGGGACCCAGGCACAGCAGCTCTGAGGGAGCATGCCCACCAGGGAACATGGGAGTGGGCAGCAGTATTAGCAAAATTTCCATTGGGCCGCAAATCGTACGCCAGATCTCTTGAAATGCTATAGTGGCTGGGGGCTATGCACCAGCAGTTGGAGGCACAAGGTGTGGGGCATAGTATGCAGCAATGGCTGGGCAGGGTACATGTGCAGCTTTAACAAAATTTACCTTGAGGTCATGGCTGAGCTATATTTTGCAGTGCTTGATATTGACCCACAGATCTTCAAGTCTGTTTATTTTTAATTTCTTGTTCTGTTTTTAGATCGCGATCTACTGATTTTTCATTCATTGTTTTTTTCTTCACCATTTCAAATCTGTTTCAGTATATACCATATATTTTTCATTTCCATTAATATGCTTTTCTTCTCTACAATAGCCATTGGGTTCTTTTAGTTTCCTTCTCTTAGTATTTACTATTTGTTCATTATTTGAATATTCCTTGAACAGGATTTCTTTTTATTTGTTAATGTATTTATAATAGCTGTTTGAAGTCTTTGTCTTAAATCCAACCTCTGAGCCCACTCAATGTCAAATTCTAATGGCTGTCTTTTCCCCTAGATATGGGTTATTCCTGTTCCTTTCACATCTCATATTTTTTGGTCAAAAAATAGGAAAAAAGTATTTGTAGTTGTACTCACAGTGAATCTGAAATCGGTTTTGTTCTTTGAAGGGATTTAGACTTTAACATGCCTGGAGTCAAACTGAAATCTCCAACCATAGATTTTTTTTCACAGTTCTCTAAGGAATCCCTCTGCACCTGCATAGTTCAGGGGTCAAATGGTAACAGGCAGAGATTGTATTCAGAGACTTTGACTTAGTAAGGCTTTCATCCTCTTCTTTTGTGTATAGATTTCAGTGTGCATTCAGATGTGTGGCAAATTCACATGCTTTCTTTTAATTTTTGTTAGGTTTCCTGGGGTATCCAATAAGCATGCATGGGTTAGCAGTTAGCCAGGTATATATGGAAAGCTTATTGTATCAGCTGCTCTATAGTTTTCTCACATCCAAAATCCCCCTCTGAAATTTCTAACTGCTTTGCTGCCTGATCCTGAGTCTGTCACCTCCAGCTGATAAAGCTGGATTTTCACTGCCTGTGTTTGGTAGTTGGTGGAGCTTGGGAATGCTCCCAGACCCCCACCTCCCCTCCAAAAGTTAATTCTTAGTTATTACTCAATGCAGTAGCAGTTTTACATGAGTTAGTATTTCCCAAGTTGTTGCCTACCTTTGGTTATTTTCCAGTGCCCTGAAATGATTGTCATAAATGGTTTTGTCCAGTGTATGGTCATTTTCTATGGAGCAGTCATCTGACCTTCTCATGCTGTCGTTACCAAAAGTAGAGTCCCTAGATTACTTTAAGGATAAAAAGAAATAGTGTGCATTCAGTGTTGGGTGTAGTTGCTGGCATATGGTAAGTACTCAGTGGGTGATAGAATCTGTTAAATAATACCAGCAATAGCTAGATCCCTCAATGGACTCTCAGTATTATTCATCTTTTCTGGAACATAGCTTCCAAACCATGTGCTGGAGGATCCATCTCATCAGCCCTCAGGTTTCCTGTCACCTCCACCTTATGCAGGATTCCAAAATCCTCCATTTAACCACTATTTCATGCAAATACTATCATTTTCTGTGTGTGTCATGATGTAGAAAGGCTTAGGAAGCATTACTCTTAGAGGACAGCCCAGAGCAGGATCCCTGTTGTGTCTTCTAGATCTGCTTTCAAACAAGTTCATGGGAGCAAGTCTTTTAAGGTACTTCTCAAAGTTCTCTGAAATAGGAACTCCCTTACATATAAGACTATCCATTCAATAAGTAATTTTGATGACTTGCAATATGCCAGGCCCCCTTTCCCACCTTCTCTTAATTCCAGGAGTAAACCAGAGGTCCTGATTCCAGTGTGGCCCATGGTATTCTCTACACTACCCTAAGGGATTGAAAGGCCCTAATTAGATGTGTTGGCTTGGCAAAGACATCTGGGTGTGTGCATGAATGCATACCTGACAGGAGATAGCTCTAGTAATAGTTCTGAGTATCCTGTCATTTTTCTTCTAAGATAGTGCTGCAGAATAAGGTAATGGTGATCTTGGGTCATACAGTTTACAGTGCTGCATGGGAAATAGGCAGAACTTCATTTCAGTTATTTTCTTGTTTGGGGTCAGTCTTTTCAGTCACCAACACACTGTTACTGTTGCAGCCATCAGCTTTACTAGCTAGAGATGGACAATAATGTTGGTGCTCTAAGTCGTCATTGGAATTTTCAAGTTTCTATTCCTGTTTGTGTGAACTAGTCCTCACTAGAGTTCTTTGTGCCCTAGGCTTATGGGTTTATGCTAATTGGTATAACGTAGTGAATATATATCTACTTTCACAACTCTACTCTATTAACTAATAAAGATTACATTGGAACTACATTCGGTATTACTTTGTACTGATTATCTGTGCCCCAATTTGATTCAAAGAGGTTAACACTTTTATAGAGACCTATGATTTAATGGCAAAGGATACCAACTTCCCACTAATGGATTATGTTTTGCTGTTGCCACTTAATAAACCTATTATGTAACTATCAACATTTCTGTGTGTTACTAGCTTCAGTAAAAATAGCCTATAATGCCCAGTTTTGAAGTAATATAGATAAGGAAGACATGATTTACACATAATAAATTATGGCAAGAAAAATAAGCTTCACTGTTAAAAACAAAACAAAACAAACAAACAAAAAACACCTTCCCAGGGCAAGGTTTACTGTTGGTCATTAAAATTCTTTACAGAAATGTTTCACTAAAAATAGTGCAATGGTGAATTGTATTATTAGACTTAGACAAATCAAAATCCCAATGAGATACCACCTCAAACCAGTTGGAATGGCTAAAATGAACAAGATAGGAAACAACAAATGTTGGCAGGGATGTGGAGGCAGGGGAACCCACTTACACTCTGGGTGGGAATGCAAGCTGGTACAGCCACTCTGGAAAGTGGTATGGAGAGTGTGGAGGCTCTTCAAGATGTCAAAAATAGAGCTACCCTATGACCTAGCAATTACATTACTAGGTATTTACCCCAGAGGTATAAATGTAGTGATCCAAAGGGGCACCTGTGCCCCAATGCTCATAGCAGCAATGTCCACAATAGCCAAACTGTGGTAAGAGTCTAGATGTCCATTGACAGATGAATGGATAAAGATGTAGTACATATATACAATGTAATATATACAATATTACTCAGCCATTAGAAAGGATAAATACCATTTACACTGATGTGGATAGAATTGGAGGGTATTACGGTGATGGAAATAAGTCAATCAGAAGGACAATTATCATATGGTTTCACTTTTATGTGGAATAAAACAGCATAGAGGGATCATAAGGGAAGGGAGGGAAAAGTCATCAGAGAGGGAGAAAAAAACTATGAGAGATTCTTAGCTATGGAAAACAGGGTTGCTGGAGGGGGGGTGGGTAGGGGATGGGGTCATTGGGTGATGGACATTAAGAAAGGCTCATGATGTGATGAGCAGTGGGTGTTTTATGCAATTGATAAGTTATTGAACGCTATATCTGAAACTAATGATGTACTGTAAGTTGGCTCACTGAGTTTAAATAAAGAATAAAATAAATATTTTTCAGGCAGCTGCCAGCACACAGTTCACAATGTAACAAGGGAAACATGCCTTCATCACACTCAAGTTGCAACAATCACTTGTTCTTTAAATCTGTTTTTCATCCCTGCACAAGCAACTGTTAGTGCAGAAAGATGTGTTAATTAACTCCAGCGTAGTTCATAAGGGAATTATTCTCTATCAACAAAAGAAGTTTTGAAGTCGGTACCCAAGGTTTGTCTGAGGTTTTGTTTTAATTTAATCAGTTCATGTTTAGGCCCCTGCAATTAATATTCTTCTTCTAAAATCATCCTGTTCTTTGTAATACTTGGTTATTTTCACTAGAGGCCAGTATCCTGAAATCTATTTACCATTTCAAAGTTCTGTAGGTAAAATATTAGATAAATTTAAAAATAACAAGTCTATGAGGTAACTTGGTAAAGTATTGAACCAAGATATTTAAATCTTGAAATTAAATATCACAACCGTAGTTGCAGAAATATGTAGGAAACATGAAAGATTTGTTGCTCATGACTCAATTGGTAGGCTATCGATGCTGTATTCCACAGTCATTGAGGGATCCAAGCTCTTTTAATCTCTTCTCAGTCTTTCAGTGGGTTCTCGCACCCCTCATCACATGAGGAAAGTGAAGGCGAAGATGATTTCAAGTGAAGTTTCAGGGGCCAGGTTTGAAAGAGGTACATATTACTTCTTCTCTCATGCCATTGACCAGACTAGTCCCTCAGGGCCACCTAGATGTAAAGGAGCTGAAGAAATAAACTGTGATATGCTAAATAAAAATATGAAAATAAAGATACTGAGCACCACTAGTCTTGATCACAAGCATAGATCTATACACTTACATAAATACATAACATGAGCTCTGAACAGATGTATAAGGCCAATAAGCCTTACTTTTAAAAACTTATTTGGTAATTTTGTGAACTTCCCCTCATTTTGTTTTTCTAAGATTCCCTTTTGTATCGAGAGAAAAATGACAAATATAGTTCTCAGAATGTAATTTTCAAGTTCATGTACAAAGTTTCATTCAGGGAATACCATGTGCTTAGACATGAGTCACTCGCTGTAAACTGTTTTATTAAAATATTTGTACAGTAAGCCTATTGTAGATAAACTTGTACTATACCAACTATGTAATACAATTATATTTTCCATCTCATTTTTATTCATAAGCATTTTATTTTCTCTTTAAATATCTTTTGTAGATAAAACATTAAAAATATAATATGTAATTGACATATTCCCTGCAACATATCCAAAACTTAAATATATACTGAAGAAATTAAAAAAAAAAAACTGTTGCTCTGCTATGGTATTTTCTGACTTTATATTTTTAACTCCTAAGTATAGAAGGCAATTCTTAACCTCTCTAAAGTACTTCTTCAATACTAATATTGTTTCATATGCACTTTTAGTTTAAAATAACATAAATTTGCATAAACACTGATGTGGTTCTTTGGATGTAAGACTGTAAAGATCAATGCCTCCATAAGATTACTAGAACCAAATTTCTTTTTTTTTTTTTAAAGATTTTATTTATTTATTTGACAGAAATCACAAGAGAGGCAGGCAGAGAGAGAGGAATGGAAGCAGGCTCTCCGCTGAGCAGAGAGCCCGATGTGGGACTCAATCCCAGGACCCTGGGATCATGACCTGAGCCGAAAGCAGTGGCTTAACCCACTGAGCCACCCAGGCGCCCCCCTAAAACCAAATTTCTTGGCTTAAGTTTATCTGACATAATTACAAGTATTCTAAACTTCTAATTTTTGGTAGTAGTTAATAATTGTTACTGTAAATCTGTCACCATTGAAAACTTTAAATATATTAACCTCTAATATATTAATAATAACATGAGAATATTCTACCCAGATCAGTCCCGTCTTTCCCAAATGAAATGTTAGGAAATGTTATCAGCATTGAGTATCAATGAGCTATGAAGATGAATAAAAATAATTCCTATACTTAAGCTTACATTTAAGTTCTGAGTGGGCATGAGAGCTATTATGTGAATATGTGTGTGTCTATAACTAGAGACCTAGACATGAGAGTACTTTCCCAAAATGGACAAATGGAAAAGCGTCACTGAGTCTTTGGTGATTTTTAGTGGATGACATTTTTGGAATGTTTCAGAAGATATTAAGCACAAGATCTTTAAAAAAATGAGTTGGATTACAACAAATGATGGGATGTTATATTTAAATCTGAGGAATTGTAGTAGCATGTAGGGACTTACTTAATCACTATATTTTATATATCTATAATGTTCAGCACAATGCAAGGATCATAAGAGTTCAAAATGGATTAGTGGATGTGTAGATAGATCAATGGATGGTCAAACAAATGAATGTTAGAATCATTTATTTTTATTCATCCAAACAAAAACCAAAAGTAGTCCAAAACTATATAATATCATAGAAAAAAAGATAGGCAAGAATTTCAAGAATGGGTCATATTCCAAAGATGATATCACAAATGTTTTCTTCCACACAGACCTCAGAGTTAGGGATATAGCTTGTAGTTAACACATGCATAACAAGTTCTTAGTAAGGTAGCTAGAACTTTATGAGGTAGTTCATTTCTAGGCTTTAAATCTTGGGTTAATGAGCCTGTGATTTGATGGCTCTTAAGGAATAAAGAGTACCAATGTGTATTTGCCCTAAAATCTTCCTTTCAAGAAGCATGGAGTATTCTCTTTGTGGGGAACTGGCAAAAAAAAATTCTAGAGTTAACTTTCTCAAGTCATTATTGCTTAGAATTGAGTCATTGTCTGGCTATCCTACATCTTTTCTGTCTGCTTGGCTGTTGGATTGCCCTTCTCTAGACCCTCTTCAAATTTGTTTTGTCTGTCTTTTTGTCTATTTTGGGGGGGTATTTTTGGGATACTTTAAGGCTCATTTTTTTTGTTTTATTTATTGAAGTATAGCTGGTCACACAAAGTTATGCTAGTTTCATTTGTACAACATAGTGATTCAAATCTATACCTTATGTTATGCTCACAAGTGTAATTACCATGTGTCACCAGTCAATCCTATTACAGTATCATTGCCTATATTCTCTATATCCTACCTTTTATCCCTATGACTCTTTCCATAACCAGAAACCTTCACTTCCTTTCCCCCTTCACCCATTTTACCCATCCCACAGCCTCCTGCCCTCTAGCAACCACAAGTTTGTTCTCTGTATTTATGGGGAATTTATTTATTCATTTGAGACAGAGAGAGCATGAGCAGAGGGAGAGGGAGAAGCAGCCTCCTGCTGATCCAGGAGCCCAACATGGGGCTTGATCCCAGGACCCCGAGATCATGACCTGAGAGGAAGGCAGATGCTTACCTGACTGAGCCACCCAAGCGCCCCTGCATCTGCTTCTGATTTGATTTTTAGATTTCATGCACAGGTGAAATCCTACAACATTTGTCCTTCATTGTCTTATTCCACTGAGCATAATAGTCCTTAGGTCCATCCATGTTGTTGCAAATGGCAAGAGCTCATTATTTATGGATGAGTATTATTTTCTGTGTGTGTGTACACCTAAACATATCTTCATCTATTCATAGATCAGTGGACTTTTGAGTTGTTCCATGTCTTGGCTATTATAAATGATAATGCAATGAACATTAGGATGCAAATATCTTTTCAAGCTACTGTTCTCAATTTTGAGGATAAATACATAACAATAGAATTACTAAATCAATGGTATTTCTATTTTTAATTTTTTGAGGAAACTCCGTACTGTTTGCCATAGTGGTTGTACCAGTTTATATTCCCACCACCTTTGCATGAGGGTTCTTTTTTTCCCCATAACCTTACCAACACTTGTTAATTTTTGTTGATAGTAGCCATTCTGACAGTTAAAAGGAGATCTCATTGTGGTTTTGATGTGTATTTCCCTCGTTAGTGATGGAGAGCACTTTTTCATGTGTCTGTAGGTCATCTTTGGACAAATGTATATTCGGTTCCCTGCCCATTTAATCAGATTTTTTTTATGTTTGTTGAGTAGTGTAAGTTCTTTATGTATTAATTATCCAAATTAATATTTTGGAAGTTAACCCCTTATCAAATACATCATTTGCAAATATCTCCTCCCATTCAATAGGTTGTCTTTTCATTTTGTTTATCATTTCCTTTGCTGTGCTAAATATTTTTATTTTGGTGTAGCCCTAATAGTTTATTTTTGCTTTTGTGTCCCTTGCCTCAGGAGACCTATCTAGAAAAATGTTGCTATGGCCACCCTCAAACAGATTAGTGCTTATGTTTTCCTCTAGGAATTTTATGGTTTCAAGTCTGGCATTTAGATTCACTAATGCATTTTGAGTTTATTTTATGTGTGGTGTAAGAAAGTGGTCCAGTTTCATTCTTTTGCATGTAGCTGTCTAGTTTTCCCAGCACCATTTATTGAAGAGACTGTCTTTTCCCTATTGTATATTCTTGCCTCCGTGTAATTGATTGACCATACAAGCGTGAATTTATTTTTGGGCTCTCCTAATGTGCCATTGATCTGTGTGTTGATTTATGTGCCATTATCATAATTTTTTGATTACTGCAGCTTTGCAATATAATCTTGAAATATCAGGTATTTTGATACCTCAGTTTTTGCTCTTTCTCAAGATTGTATTAGCTATTCAGGACTTTTGTAGTTCCATACAAATTTTAGGACTATTCCAGTTTTGTGAAAAATGCTGTTGGTATTTTCACAGGAATTGGTTTGAATCTGTAGGTTGCTCTGGGTGGAGTGAACATTTTACCAATAGTATTCTAATCCATGAACGTAGTATCTTCCATTTGTTCATGTACTTTTCCATTTCATCAATGTTTTACAGTTTTCAGGGTACATCTTTTTCTTAAGTTTATTCCTAAGTATTTTATTCTTTTTTTGTGTAACTTTAAATGGAGTCTTTTAAAATTTTGTTTTCTGCTACTTTTTTTTGGTGGAGTTTTCAGGGATTTTATTTATGGTATCATGTCATCTGCAAATAGTGACAGTTTTACTTCTTCTTTACCAATTTAGATGGCTTTTATTTCTTACTTGATTGCTGCGGTTAGGACTTCAGGTTATGCTGAATAAAAGTGGTGAGAGTGGAATCCTTGTCTTGCTCTTGCTCTTAGAGGAAAAGCGATATTTAACAATTAAGTGTTCTATTACCTATGGGTTTTTCCATAAGTGGTCTTTATTATGTTTGAGGTATGTGTTCCATGTAATCCCACTTTTGAGTTTGTATCATGAACAGATGTTGAGTTTTGTTACGACTTTTCCACATCAATTAAGATACCATTTTTATCCTTCACTTTATTAATGTAGTATCAATTGATTTTGTAAATATCGAACCATTCTTATACTCCCAGATTAAGTCTCGCTTGATTGTGGTGAATGATTGTTTTACCATATTGTTAAATGTGGTTTTTTCAAGAATTCTGGCATCTGTATTCTTTACTGATATTGGCCTGTAATCTCTTCTCCTCCTGTTCCTCTTTGTAGTGTTTCTGTCTCATTTTGGTATCAGGGTAATGCTAGCCTCATAGAATGAATTCAGAAGCTTTCCTTCCTCTTCTACTTTTTGAAATAGTTTGAGAATAGATACTATCTCTTCTTTTAAATATTCTAGAACTTGTGAATATGTCTAGTCTTGGACTTTTGTTTCTTTTCTTTTTTTATTTTTAAAGATTTTATCCATTTATTTGACAGACAGAGATCACAGTAGGTAGAGAGGCAGGCAGAGAGAGAGGGAGAAGCAGGCTCCCCGCTGAGCAGAAAGCCCGATGTGGGGCTTGATCCCAGGATCCTGGGATCATGACCTGAGCCGAAGGCAGAGGCTCTAACCCACTGAGCCACCCAGGTGCCCCAGACTTTTGTTTCTTGAGTTTCTTGATGACCAATTCAATTTTATTACCAATCATATGTTCATTATTTTCTATTTCTATTTCCTTTGGAAGATTGTATGCTTCTAGAAATTTATCCATTTCTTCTAAATTGTCTAATTTGTTAGCATATAATTTTTGATAATCTCTAATCTGTATTTCTGTGGTGTTGATTGTTATTTCTCCTCTTCCTGATTTCAGTTGGGTACTCTTTATTTTTCTTCGTGAGTCTTGTTAAAAGTTTATCATTTTGTTTATATTTTTAAAGAAAGCTCTTGATTTTACTGATATTTTCTGTTTTGGTAATTTTTTAGTGCCTATTGCATTTGTTTTTTCTCTGATCTTTATTTCCTCTCTTGTACTAACTTTTGGCTTTGGGTTTTGTTTGTTCTTTATCTAGTTCCTTTAGATGTAAGGACCAATTGTTTACTTTAGATTTCTGTTGTTTCTTGAGGTAGATTTTTCTTGCTATAAATTTCTCTTAGGATGGTATTGTTGTGTCTCAAGGGTTTTGGACCACTATGTCTTCATATTTGTCTCCATGTATTTTATTTTTTCTTTGATTTTTTTCACTGACTCATGGGTAGTTTAGTAGCATGTTGTTTAGCCTACATGTCTTTTTTTCCAGTTTTTTTTTTCTTTCATAATTGATTTCTAGTTTCATACCATTGTGGCCAGAAAAAAAATGTTTGATATGATCTCCATTTCAAATTTATTGAAACTTGTTTTGTGGTCTACCATATGATCTATGCTGGGGAATGTTCCATGTGCACTTGAAAAAATGTATATTTTGGTTGTTCTGTTTATATAAGTGTATCTGATTTAATTTGTTATTCAAAAACATTGTTTTCTTACTGCCTTTTTCCCCGCTGCCTGGATGACCTATCCACTGATGTAAATGGGGTGTCAATGTCCCCTCCTGTTACTGTATTACTGTCACTTTCCTCCTCTGTGTCAGTATTTGCTTTGTGTTTAGGTACTCCAATGTTGGGTGCATAGATATTTATAAGTGTTATAGGCTTTTGTTGGATTAATCCCTTTATCATTATGCAGTGCCCTTTGTCTCTTATTATAGTCCTTGTTTAAAGTTTATTATGTCTAAGTATTTCTACTCAGCTTTTTTCTTTTTCATTTCAATTTGCATGGAGTAACTTATTTTATCCTTCACTGCTAGTCTGTATGTGTCTTTAAGTCTGTAGTGTCTTGTATGCAGCATATAGATGGGTATTAGGTGTTTTGTTTACCATTCAGTCACCTTATGTCTTTTAGAGTATTTAGGCCATTTACACTTAAAATAATTGATTTGTATTTGCCATTTTGTTAGTTGCTTTCTGATTATTTTTGTAATTCTCTTGTCCTTATCGATGAGTTTTAGTGCTATGCTTGATTTCATTTCTTTTCACTTTTTGTGCATCTGTTGTAAGTTTGTGGTTTGTGATTACCATAATGTTCATATATAACATCCTAAGTCAATCTATATTAAGTTATCTTAAGTTTGAATACATGCTAAGGAAGTTTCATTCTTCCTACTTCCATGTTTTTTATGTATACTCTCCTATTTTATATCTTTATTTTGCCAGTCCCTGCAACTAGTAATATCTTATTACTTTTGTCTCTTAATCTCTATACTAGCTTTATAAGTGGCTGTTCTACCACCTTTAGTGTATGTTTGCATTACTGGTGAAATTTTTTCTTTCATAATTTTCTTATAATTAAGGTCTTTTTTCTTAAAGTATGTTTAACATTTTTTATGAGGCCAGGTTAGTAGTGATAAACTCTTAAATTTTGTTCATCTAAGAAACTTTCTCCTTCAATTCTGAATGATAATCTTGCCAGGTAGAGTATTCTCAGTTGTAGGTTTTTGTTTTGTTTTGTTTTGTTTACCTTCCAGCACTTTGTAGGCCAGAAGGGAGTGGCATGATATCGTCAGTTTCTGACAAAAGTCATCTGATGTTGTTGTTAGGAGGTTTCCCTTGTATGTAACTAGTTGTTTCTTGCTACTATTAAAATTGTCTTAATGCTTAATATTTGCCATCTTATTTTTTTAAAGATTTATTATAGAGAGTAAGCATGCAGTGGGGGAGGGCCTGAGGGAGAGGTAGAGAGAAACTGTAAGCAGACCCTGTGTTTAGTGTGGATCCCTACGTGGGGCTGGATCTCAGACTCTGAGATCATGACCTGAGTCTAAACCAAGAGGTGGACACTCAACGGACTGTGCCACCCAGGTGCCCCTAATCTTTACCATTTTAATTATGATGTGTCTTGATGTCGACCTCAGTGGCTTTTTCTTGTTTGGTACTTTCTGTCCTTCCTGAACTCAATGTCTATTTCTATTCCCAGGTTAGGTAAGTTTTCTGCTATCATTTCTTCAAGTCAGTTTGCTGCCCCACCTCTCTTCTCCTCCTGGGACTACTATAATACAAATGTTTGTTTGATATTATCAAAATATCACTTACCCTAAACTCATTTAATATTTTTTTTTCTTTTTGCTGTTGAGCTTAGGTACTTTCCATTACCCAGTATTCCAGATCACCTATCCATTCTTACGTATCCTCTGATTTCCCAAAGCTTACCTTTCATTTCAGTTATTTTTCAACTCTGGTAATTTATATTTATTTTCTAGATCTTTGTTGAAGTACTCATTAAGTTCATCCATTCTTCTCTCCAGTCCAATGAGCACTTTTATGATCAGTACTTTGAACTCTTTATCAGAGAGATTACTTATCTGTTTTGTTCTTTTTCTGAGGTTTTGTTTCTTTTAGAACATATTCCTTTTACTTTTCCGAGTATATTTCTATGAATTAGGTGTAAAAGCTACTTCTCCTAAACTTAGAGTAATAGTCTTGTGTGTGGCCATCACCAGTGTACACTTGTGTGCCTGGTGACTTTGGGTGGCTGACTAGAGCTGTGGCTGGTGGGGGGTGTCGTGTGCCATTCTTTGCTGGGGCCACCCTGGTGGGATTGTTGGAGCTAAAGTGTGCACGGACTGGTATGGTCCTGGGGATTTCTTTATAGACAGTACCTTGGCAGGGTTGCTGAAGCTGAAGTGGGTACAAGCTGGAAGTTTCCAGGGCTTTCTATGTAGAGAACATGCTTTTTCAGGACAACTGAAGCTGAAGTAGATGACAGCCATGGTTCCATGGGGCACTCTGTATAGAGGGTGCACTGGCAGGGTGGCTGGAGCTGAGGCAATGTGGGCTGCAGGATCCCAGAACATTCCACATTAGGGGGTGTCCTGGTTGGACAGCTGGGGCTGAGCTGGCACCAAATTGTGGGGCCAGCGGGGAGGTCCCTGTGTGTTTTGCTTAAGGGTGTTCTGTGAGTTGTCTGAATCTAAAGCAGTTATAGGCTGAGAGGTTCTGAGGTGCTCTGCACTGGGGGTGTTCCTAAAATTCTGGTGCTGAAGTGGTGTAGTGATTTGTGCCTGTGCCATTTTAGCAAAATTGCTAGAGCTAAGGGAGCACTGCCAAGGGGTATTCCAGTATGCACTGTACTGCGGCTACCTTGGTGGGACAGCTGGAGATGGCGTGCAGTAGAACCCCAGTTCTCCGTGAAGCAGCAGGCCAACTATGGTGCCCAGATCCTCTCCCCATCTGTACTCTCAAAGTGGAGGGGTAGCATAAAGTATTGTACTTACCAGCCCCTTAGATCCAGGGAGCATTCTAGCAGATCCCCTGACATTTGGCAGGGCTTCAGGGCTAGTTCCTTTGAAAGGGCAACTAGAATTTAAAACGGCAGCTTCTCCTTCCCCACCACCATGTTTCCCAGGACAGAAAAATCTGTTCCTTGCCCTTCAGTACTGTCCTTTCCTATGGCAGTTTGCAGCATCAGGGTTGGGGGTCTCCTTCATTACTGTATCTCCATCTCTCTTGCCATTCTTCAGTGTGCAGAAGTTGTTCGATCAGGCCTCAGTTCTTCAGAAGGAATTGCTCTATAAGAAGAGCAATATAGATTTGGTTAGTTTGCAGAGGAGTCGAGTTCAAGATTTTCCTACATTGCCATCTTAGACTCTCCCTGATTGTTTTCTCTTTCTTGAGGTTTAATAATTAGCACCACATGCAATATGCCAACTGACTTTTTAAATAAGTGTAACTACTGTTATCCATTTCATTTCAGGAGGTCCAGTCCTTCATTCAGCACTGACACAGTAGCAGATTTTGAATCTTTGCATTTGAATCTGGCTTTACAATATACATTTCTCTTAACCTACATTTTCTCATTTGATTTTATAATAATCTTCCAGTACAAGGATGATTTCTATAGTTATCTTCACTTTACAGGTAAGAAAACTGAGGTCTAGGGCAGTGAAAAGTCTTAACCAGGGTCACAATAATAGATAATGAAAGAGCCTGAACCTTTGATTCTAAGGGCCATGATAATGATGAGGATGAAGAGTAGGAGATACCATCCACTGCAGCTTATTAAAAATATACACAACTAATGAATCATTGAATACCACATCAAAAACTAATGATGGACTTATACTAAATACATAGAGATACTTAACACTAGGCACCACACTAAGTAACTTCCTATTTCCATGTTACAAGCAGTCCTACTAGCAGAAGGTCAAAATAGTTAAGGGATTTGCAAAAGCTCACAGGGCTAGTAAACAGCAAAACATAGTATTTAGGCAAGAAGATGTCTGCCAGATACAAAAGCTCATTATGTGTTATAGACCTTAAGACCCAGTCCATTGTTTTGTTCTTGGTACATCAGGCAATGACTTCACAAAACCAAATAAATAGTTTTGGGTCTGATCTGATAACATGGGACTTGTTATCCTATAGACAGGTATCTGTAAGGGTGACAGCCATCCCAGTTTGCCCAGGACTCCATGGTTTCCCTGATTGTTGAATTTTAGTCCTAAAACTGAAAAGTCTTGGATGAACCAGGATGACTTGCTCACTGTAATTATCTGGCACTCCTGATGCATCTTGTTGGAAATTCCTGTTTTTTTTTTTTTTTTTTTTTTTTTTTTTTTTTGGTCCTAGTTTGCTATCTTGTTTCCTAGAGGAGCTAATTTATCTCTGGAGTTAAGATATCAAATTTAACAAAGAAGAAAAGGAGGAATTTGAGCCCTGACAGGTAGAGGTAACTTTGAGTAATCCATGAGATTCTTTGGCCTCTGAAGACCTAAAGCAAAGTAAGACTATATGTAGGTATCTATTATATACCAAAATGTAGTTTAATTGAATTGTTTTTCAAAATTATTTTTCTGAACTCTCCCACACTTAAGTAAAAGTCAATTCTATGTATTTTTCCATTCCCTAAATGCTTAAATTTTACTATTTCTTAGAAGCCACTCCCAACCTCTCCCCTTGTGTATTTAACTTGTGTCTATAAATTTGTTCTTTAGCTGACATGTTCCCTAAGAACAATATCAGCATATAAACTGTTCCTTCATATGGTTTGTGATTGTGAAATCTTTGCTTGGAATACAACCATTAAACATGAATAAAGTTCTGTTTTGTTTTATTAGAGTTTTGAGAGTTTATATCTCAAAGCAAAGGCTCCGACAGCTTTCTTTTGCAATATAAAGTGGGTTTGTGGTCAGCCAGGGCAGAGTGGTTAGGCCCAAAAAACTCATAATTCCTGTTATCACCACTTTCTTTTCGGCTACACATATATATATGTATATTAAAAAAAAATTTTTTTTTAACACTAGTGTGTGTTGGACCGGGTTTTGTATGAGAATTGAGGAATTAAATGACAAATGGTTGGGTAGTAGTAGCCTAGGCTAAGGGGGAAATGTGATCCAAAAAAAGATCCTAGTGACTTGATTTTCTGTCATGTAGATATATCACAGATAGTTGACCTGAGCCATTCATGTTGGCTACTCATGTGAGTACTGCTTGATGAGAGAAGTCAGAGACAAAAGGAAGGGGGAGGTCATGTAATGCTCTGCCAGCACCAAAATGATTAGGTGTTGACCAGAACATGAATTTTGCCTTAGAGTCTAAATGAGAGCATGACCAAAGCAAAATCGGTTCTACCCATTCTTTCAAATGCTTTGTTGAGCATTTACTACATGCTACGTATTATTCTAAGCATATAGACTCCACCTATATTATGATGGAGAAGAGAAGAACAAATGAATAAATGTATCAAGTGGCTGTAAGCATTATAATGAAACCCAACAAGATAAGAAGATAGAAAGTGAGGTTGAGGAAGTTGCCTCCAATAAAACAGTGACCGATTAGGGCTATGACTGAAGTGAAAGTGACCCATGCCTATGTCTGGTGGAAGAAAATTCCAGGCTGAAAAAATGTTAAAGAGAGATCAGTCAGTACCCTTGGATCACTTCCTACGTCAAGGAAATGGTGGCATATACCGCAAATTAGGAAAAGGCTAGTTAGTAGCAATGAGAATGACCTTTTGCAGGCGCCATGGTCTTTATATCCTGGTAGTTAGCAACTCTGTTCTTTAAATGTGAGCCAGAGTACAAAAAAAGGAAAAGCCACTGGGCTATCTACACTATAAGGGTGGCTGGGAATCTCAAAATACAGGGAGAAGATTCTCTTTAGGGTACTGGGAGTTGTTTGACATATCTGGATACCCAACAAAAAAGACCCTGCTTTTTGAATGCCCATAGCTTCTGAGAGAGTGGACAAAATCTCTACTTCTCTAAGATGAAAGATGACTGGGACCTTTACTAGAACACAGATTTACCACGCATCAGGAGAGCCTTGTGCTGTGGAGAGACTGAGGTGTCTCATTGTTTGTTTGGCATTAAGGTGTTCTGTTGGCATTCCTCACCCTGTTGGAGAATCACTCCACATATGAAGCTGATAATTTTTTCCTGAAGGGGTAATAGTAAAGGAGATAAGAACTTAAAGGAAGAGTTCTTACAGCCTTTCACCTTGAAGCTTTGCAGAGCTGACAGGTTATCACAGATAAGAAACTTATATTGACATTTTTAGCAAAAGAATGTGAACAGGACAGAGATTGACCATGAAATATTACCCTCCTAGACACAGTGATGAGCTTAAGCATGAAGGTAATGGTGTATAAGACAAGCTTCTGATGTCAGGAGATGTATCATCTAGTGAGGGGAAAAATCAGACTTGCCTATCAAAAATTAATTTTTAAGAATGAAAAGAACCTGAACTTCTAAGCTTTGTTCTGAAAAGTTACTAGGAAAATTGTCAAAAAACCTATTAAATTACCATCTTGGTAGGCAAGGCAATAGTTTTAGGCAGTAAAACCAAAAAAAAAAAAAAATACACGTAGAAACTTCATGGAGTAGGGTCTTAAAGGATCTAAAAAGAAAGTGGGAATTAAACACTTTCTTGAAAAATGGGTAGAACTTGAATAGGCATAAAGAAGAGTTTTCTTCATGGGGAGAATATCCTAACAAGACAAAGAGAGTGATGTGCACAAACAACGTTGGGAAGCCCTGTTTAGTTCAGCCTGGTTGGAATAATGAAAAGTAAGTTTTGAAAGTTAAATGGAGGTCAGATTGTGGAGAATATTGCATGCTAGACTAGAAATTGGGATTGCATCCTAAAGCCAAAGGGAAACGTCACTGATTTTGAAGAAAGTCATTGTACATTAAAATTATTGTGACTGAGTTAAAGTGAATGAATTGCAAGTAGTAGAGACTGAGAATAGGGAACATTGTTAGAAAAATTACAGTAGTCAAATAGTTCACATATCAGATGATATGCTGTGACCTATTAGGTGAGTTGTACAAAGATTGGCACAAGAAGTTTAAAAAGCCGTAACAACTTCTACACTTGACCAAGATGGAGTAGCAAGGATTGGATATAACCTCCTTCCTGAAACAACTAAGTAAAAGAAAGTATATGAAACAAGGTTTTTAGATCTTCAACATTAAAGATGACAGGACAGTGATCACAGGTTGGAAACAAAGTCAGCACAAGATCAGAGGTTGTGAAACTCCAGTTTACTGAGTAGAGAGAGGAAGGGAGCAGGATATAGAGGGAGAATCCTGATGGAGTCTAGCAGTCTCTCCCATGAGTTGAGATGATCTTCTGGGAGTTCAAGACAGCAAAAGCTTATAGGGAGGAGTATGAAAAGGAATGGGGAGTAAGAATACTAATAAAAAAATGAGTGAACCACCAAAGCCTGAGGGAATCACCAACAAGATATTAGAGAACAATTCCTATATCTCAGAGCAAAAATAGTTTCTCTTCTTGAAGGCTAGAGTAGAAAACCCCAGTGACTCATAGGATATCAGAAGACTACTCAGAACGATCTACCTTCAGTAGTGAAACAAAAATGTCTATGGAATGAAGCCTGCTCTAATCCTGACATTTTAAAGAAAGTTATAGAAGAATCCAATTGTTTCCAAGTAATCTAACAGTGTCAAAGAATAAACTTCAAAAATATTCATAAGAACAACAACAAAAAAGATAAATAGTCAAGATGGAAACAACCTTAAGTGTCAATTGATGGATGAATGGATAAAGATAGGAGACACACATACATGCATATATATACTATTCACACACATGCACAAACACTACTCAGCCATAAAAGGAATAAAATCTTGTCATTTGTAACAACATGAAGGACCTCAAGGGTATCATTCTAAGTAAAATAAGTCAGAGAAAGACAAATACATATGATATAATTGGCATGTAAAATCTAAAAAACAAAGATGAACAAACAAAACTCATGAATACAAAGAACAGAGGGCTGGTTACCAGTGGAGAAAGGGCCTGGTGGGCAGGCAAAATGGATGAAAGGGAAGGTACAGATTTCCAGCTGTGAAATGAATAGGAATGTGGTGTGAGCCTGGTGATTATGGCCAATGGTGTTGCATATTAGAAGGTTCCCAGGAGAGTGGATCTTCAAGATTTGCATTACAAGAACAAAGTTTGTAACCTTTTATGGGAATTGATGGTGACTAGACTTACTGTGGTAATCATTTCACAATATAAGCATTGAATCATATTGTATGCCTGAAACTAATATTTCGTGTCAACTGTAACTCAAAAACAATTATGTCCAGAACCCAACAAGGTAAAATTCTCAATGTCATCCAATCAAATGTACCAGCCATGCAAAAGAGTAGGAAAGTAAGTCATGATGAGGAGAAAAATTAATCAATAGAAACAGACCCACAAATGCTGCCAGTGATAGAATATGCAGGCAAGAACATTTTTTTTACATTTTATTTTTTTATTATTATTTTTTAATTTAAAAATTTTTTTTATAAACAAACAATGTATTATTAGCCCCAGGAGTACATGTCTGTGAATCGCCAGGTTTACATACTCACAGTACTCACCATAGCACATACCTTCCCCAATGTCCATAACCCCACCACCCTTTCCCTACCCCACTCCCCCCAGCCACCCTCAGTTTGTTTTGTGACATTAAGAGTCTCTTATGGTTTGTCTCCCTCCCGGGCCCATCTTGTTTCATTTATTCTTTTCTCACCCCCCAATCCACCCATATTCCATTTACACTTCCTCATATCAGGGAGATCACGTGAAAGTTGTCTTTCTCCGACTGACTTATTTCGCTAAGCGTAATACCCTCTAGTTCCATCCACGTTGTCGCAAATGGCAAGATTTCATTTCTTTTGATGGCTGCATAGTATTCCATTGTATATATATACCACCTCTTCTGTATCCATTCATCTGTTGATGCACATCTAGGTTCTTTCCATAGTTTGGCTATTGTGGACACTGCTGCTATAAACATTCGGGTGCATGTGCCTCTTCAGATCACTACCTTTGTATCTTTAGGGTAAATATCCAGTAGTACAATTGCTGGGTCGTAAGGTAGCTCTATTTTCAACTTTTTGAGGAACCTCCATGCTGTTTTCCAGAGTGGTTGCACCAGCTTGCATTCCCACCAACAGTGTAGGAGGGTTCCCCTTTCTCCGCATTCTCGCCAGCATCTGTCATTTCCTGACTTGTTAATTTTAGCCATTCTAACTGGTGTGAGGTGGTATCTCAATGTGGTTTTGATTTGTATTTCCCTGATGCTGCATGATGTGGAGCACTTTTTCATGTGTCTGTTGGCCATCTGGATGTCTTCTGTGCAGAAATGTCTGTTCATATCTTCTGCCCATTTCTTGATTGGATTATTTGTTCTTTGGGTGTTGAGTTTGCTAAGCTCTTTATAGATTTTGGATACTAGTCCTTTATCTGATATGTCGTTTGCAAATATCTTCTCCCATTCTGTCAGTTGTCTTTTGGTTTTGTTAACTGTTTTCCTTTGCTGTGCAAAAGCTTTTGATCTTGATGAAGTCCCAATAGTTCAGTTTTGCCCTTGCTTCCCTTGCCTTTGACAATGTTCCTAGGAAGACGTTGCTGTGGCTGAGATTGAAGAGGTTGCTGCCTGTGTTCTCCTCAAGGAGTTTGATGGATTCCTTTATCACATTGAGGTCCTTCATTCATTTTGAGTCTATTTTCCTGTGTGGTATAAGGAAATGGTCCAATTTCATTTTTCTACATGTGCCTGTCCAGTTTTCCCAACAGCATTTGTTGAAGAGGCTGTCTTTTTTCCATCAGACATTCTTTCCTGCTTTGTTGAAGATTAGTTGACCATAGGGTTGAGGGTCTATTTCTGGGCTCTCTATTCTGTTCCATTGATCTATGTGTCTGTTTTTGTGCCAGTACCATACTGGGCAAGAACGTTTTTTAACAGTCATTTTATAATATTCCATATGTACAAAAGGGTAGATAAGATAGAGCATGTAAGTGGAGATGGAAAACATGAAAGACACAAATTAAAATTCTAGAGATAAAACTGTCTAAATATACACTGGATGAGTGAATAATAAATTGGGCAAGGAAGAAGAATTTAAAGAAGACATTGAAATACAAACTAAATGAAGCACAGAAACAACTGTTTAAAATCCAGACTAAATGACAAAATATCAAGCAGCCAAATAAAATATTTAAAAAATAATGGACAAAAACTTAGAAATTGGATCAAAACTTACAGATCCAAGAAGATTAATGAACCTCGAGCACTAAAAAGCAGAAAAATAGATATATTAAAGTCCAAAATAATCAAGTTGCTTAAAACACATTTCTTTTAGTACAAGGAACAAAGTAAGTCCTTTTTTTCACCCCAAATTGATCTAAAGATTCAACGCAATCCTAATCCAAATACCAGAAAATATTTTTTTTAGAAATTCATCTGTTTCTAAATTCAATGGAAATGACCTAAAAATATTTTAAAAAGTTAAAAAAGTTGAAGGACTTAATGATACATGGTTTCAGGACTTTAAAAACAAAACAAAACACTGTAGTAATCAAGACAGTATGATTATTGGCAAGATTACTAGAACAATGGCACATTATAAATAATTCATTTAGAATCGCCTGTATACTGTCCACTGATTTTTCACAAAGGTGCAAAGAAAATGAAGAAGATCTGTAAAACAAATGTCGCTGGATAGCACTATATGAAAAAATTTAAAAATCCATGTATTATACCACTTAAAAACAAAATGGATTATAAGCCTAAATGTAAAACTTGGAAATATAGAACTTTTATAAGAAAATGCAGGAGGTTCATCTCCCCTTCCAGTTTCCCTCAACTCCCTCTCCTCTCCATCTCCCCATGTCCTCCATGTTATTTGTTATGTTCCACAAATAAGTGAGATCATATGATACTTGACTCTCTCTGCTTGACTTATTTCGCTCAGCATAATTTCTTCCAGTCCTGTCCATGTTGCTACAACGGACTCTGAAAAACAACCAGAGGGTTTTGAAGGGGCGTGGGGGTGGGAGTTTGAGGAACCAGGTGGTGGGTAATAGGGAGGGCACGTACTGCATGGAGCACTGGGTGTGATGTCAAAACAATGAACACTGTTATGCTGTAAATAAACAAACAAAAAAAAAAACACAAACAACAAAAAAAAGAAAATGTAGGAGGAAATATTTATGATCCTTATTTCTTAGATCCAGTACCGAGAAGCACAATCTACTAGAAGAGCTTCCAAGAGCAGAAGTTTTTAATTTTAATAATAAAAAATACTGTTAAAGGAATAAAAAGACAAGCCACAGGCTGAGAGAAGATATTTACAAAGCATATATTTGATAAAGGACTTGTATCTAGAATATATAAAGGACGCTTGAAACTAAAGAAAACAACCCAGCAAAAGACAAAATATTTGAACACATCACCAAAAAGATGTACAAATGGCCAAATTCATATATGAAAAATAGTTTGTAATTAGCCATTAGGCAAATGTGAATTAAAACTACAATGAGGGTAAAAGGTGACTTCAAACTTAGGACATTAAGTAACTGGAATATTTATGGTATGCATTATTGTTAATATAGGAAAGCTAGTTAGAACTGGAAATAAGGGATGGAATTTTAGACATGATCCTTTTGAGGTAATAGAGGAACATTCTGAGTGGAAATATTTGTCAGACAGATGAAGATCTAGAACTAGAACTTGGAAGACACGTAATGTCCAGATATATAATTAAAAAAAAATAGAACCATGTAATCTATACCTAAAGGATTTTTTCTTGATGGTAGAGTGTTCTATGTATGTTTTGTGTATGCTCATATGTGTAGTCATGTGAAAAGCTTATGTTTCATTGCTTGGAAGTAGCAAGCACTCAAATGTCTAAATTAAGTTATACTTGGTTAAATGGGAAACAGCATACTCAACTTACCTATTCCTCTGTTCAGAGTGACATGAGGTTAGGAACACTGGGAAAATGCATTTTAATACTAATCTTTAGAAAAGATCAATGAATAGCTTTAAGTCTAATCCTGCATGCAAGTCCTTTTTTATATGTATGCCTCATCCTCCATGTCTACCGTCAAAAACAATACACAGTCCCTAGCACACCTCACCTCCAAGTCTGTGTTAGGAACACAGTTAACAATTATAGCCAAGTAGTAACATGCTGTATCACTTATGGAGGAAATGAGATAATTAAGTCTTAACATCCTTGGATTTAAGCCTAATATTAGATTGAACTATGTAAGGAAGAGAGCCATTTACACAAGAACAAATAAAACTCGGTGGCATGTTGCTGAATTTAGTGAGGGTGTTGGCTAAGGAGTTCTTGCTTGTAGTTTCCTATCCATTGAAAGCATGACCGTGTATGGATATCCCTGGGTACTTTTCAGCTTGACTACTTTATGTAGACAAAGAAATTTCCATTCTGGCATCCCACATATCAAGCCGATTAGCATAAGCATTTGTTGATCTTCTAGTAGTAAAAACATAGTAGTATTCAAGTCAATGATATGAAATTGAAAATGTTTAGCTTAGCAAATTATCAATAAAACGACTTTTAGAGGCATTGAAATCCATTCAAAACAGATGCTTAGAAGAATTTTGTCTCAAGAGTGTTTTCTCTTCCAAATATCAAGTAAGGTTTTTAACACAGAGACATATGTTTGAGCAAAAATGCCCTTTCTGTAAAAAGCAGGATAACACCAAGCAGTGTTTTAATCAATAAGCTTTCATGAATAGAATACCTATAAAATTCTTTTGTTTTGGGGGGTGTTTAGGGTGTTTTTTCAATGTGAACTTTTATTGGCCTCATATATAAGAATAACACACAAAACAATATGCACAAACGATATGTGTTCAGTTGAATGACTTTACAGAAAGTGAACACACCTATGTATTTGATAACCAAAGACTGAAAATTAACCAGCACCTAGAATCTCTCTTGAGTTCCTCTCAGTCCTTGCTTCTCTCCCCAGGGATAACCACCATTTAACTTTTAACACTGTTGCTTAGTTTTACCTGTGTCTGAATTTTATGTAAATGGAATCGTACTCTTTAGGTCTGGGATTCTTTCAGTCAACATTGTGTTCAGGAGAGGTATCAATGTTTGTGCATGTAATTTTAAGTTCTTCCATTCTCTTATCTCAAAGTATCTATTCTGTTGATAGACATTGAGTTTTCAGTTTGGGGCTATGACAAGTATTACTACTATAAATATTCCTTTATGTCTTCTGGTAGACATAGGGACATAGTCCTGTTGGGTATATGGTAGAACTTACTGAGACATTGGGTAGCTTTAGTGGGTAGATACTACTAATTTCTCCCAAGAAGTTGCAGTGTACATTTTCATCACCAAGCATTGTAGTTGTTGCATAACTTAGCTAATACAGTTGAGCCTTAAAAACTTGGATTTGAACTGCTCAAGTCCACTTCTTTACTGGATTTTTTTTAACAGTACTGTAAATGTATTTTCTCTAAGGATTTCTTAACATTTTCTTCAGCATGCTTTGTTGGAAGAATACAATATATAATACATGTAACATACAAAATGTGTTAACTGACTTTGTGTTATCAGTAGGGCTTCCAGTCAACAATAGTTAGGTTTTGGGGGAGTCAAAAGTTACACATGGATTTTGAAATTCACAGGTGTCAGTACCCCTAACCTCTGTGCTATTCAAGAGTCAATTGTATGTGGTATTATTTGCCTTTCATTTGAGCCATCCCAGTGACGGTACTACACTGAGATTAATTTGCATTACTCTGACGATTACTGATGAGCCATCGGTGTGTTTGGCAATTTTCAATGTCTTTTTTCATAAAGTACCTGTTCAAGTCCTTTGCTCATATTTCTACTGGATTACCCTTGAGTCGTAGGAGTCCTTTATGTATTTTGGATATGACATCTTATTGAAAATATATGGTAGTCATAATTAAAATTTGCAAAAAAAGTGTAAATATCCTCTCCCATTCCGTGGTACCTTTTTATCAATAGAATTTCTTCATTTTAAAGTAGTCTAATTCATCAGATTTTTTTGTCTAACACTTTCCTGTGTTTTTTTGTTTTGTTTTAGAAATCTTTGCCTATACTGAGGATTTGAAGACATTCTATTTTTTTTTTCCCAAAAAATCTTGTCTTCTCATTTACAACTACAATCCTCATGGAATTTTTGCATATTGTGTGAAATAGTCAAGATTTATTTTTTTCTATGTGGTTATCCACTTTTGCCTAGATATTCATCTCCTTGGGCATTTGATTATTTCTCCCTAGTGGAACAAGGACAATAACTCCCAAAGAATAACATATATACATATACATGCACATGATACATAGACATACATATATTGAGGTACAGACTGTGCTCCAAACATTCACTTATGAGTTGGCTTTTTTTAATGTTTCTACATACATTCATTGTTATTGATAGATTTCCAAGACAGCTTATAAAATGTTCCTTGGTACCTAATGTACCAGTATAGTGGGAAATGTATGCGTATTCCATTTCTGGACCCTAGGACATCTTCCCTTTCACTCACAGCAAGATAGAATGGTGCTTTGAGAGTGAATAAACAGATGGACTTCAATAGGAGTGATAAGAAGGAGTAAGTAAAATAGCTGCCATTGAACAAAAACAATTCTCATAACTCATGGATAACAAAGTCTTAATCTCTTCCCAGATATTCTGAATTGAGAAGCAGTAAGTACTTCCCATGCTAAGGCAAGAATTGTATTGGCAGATTCCAGGCTGTCAGTGTAAAACCGGAAGATTGTATCCTACAGATCTCCTGGGAATGGGTCGACATTAATACCCCTCAAAGTGAATGGTACCCCTAGAGTTGTGCAGTTCAGTACTGTCGCCCTGTTGGGATGGAGATATATATGAATAATATGTCATATACATTTCCCAGGTATCAAGGAGGAATTGATGCTAGAATTGGAATGTCAAATTTGCTGATATATTATCCTTATTAATAGTTATGAGTAAGGACTTATGCATTCTAAGGCTTTCGTACTAGATACATTTTTAAGCAGCAGTATGCTATAACAAAATAGTTTACACTATACCAGAATTTTCAAGCAACACAAACTTCTTCCTTTTACTATTTCTAGTGCTAAAGTTCAGTGTTGTAAAGGAGTGTCCACTAAGCATGGAGAAGCCTGTCCAGGGAAAGGAATTCAAGTTAACTTATTATAACCAGTGCTGGTTATTTCTGTGCAATTACTCTATAAAAGTTTTATAACATGGCTGAGTGTCCAAGTTGAAAGGTGAAGGGCAATGCAGTAACACTTTTCCCAAAGTTTTCTGACACAAGCCAAACCTTTTAAAGTTACTGTCATCAGCTTAAAAAATAAAATACCTGACATGTCCAAACAGCCCCAGGGAATAACTAAGACTGAGGTTTAAAAAAATATGTAGACTTGTCTGAGCTTGTTATTTTAGTAGATGAGATCTGATTTCTTTTAAACATTTGAGCAAGAGTTAAACTTGATAAAGGTAGACTCTGGATGTTACTCAGTGGGAAGTGAAAACACAGCAGCCCTTTTATATTTATGAACTGTCCAAAAGAACCATATTCATACAGACTAAATAATAATTTATCCCATCCTCTCTACTAACACTCTTACATCCCTATTAAGAGACAAAAGTCCAAGAAAATACTCGTGTAGTGATAGAATTGACAGAGTGTGTCTCTCACCCATTTCTAGAAGCCCTCTAACTTAGGAATGTGGCTCTTAGCAGAAAAATACGATTTTGCTGATCTTAAAATGAACAAGACCTTGATCTCCGCCAAAGAACAAATGTGTTTCAGAGCAAAACTGCCCTGTAGCATCAAGGTTATAGGTAGGCAGTGGATTAGTGGTGTGATTTGAGAGCTTGCACAAAGCCCCCCCCCCCCATACCCCAGTTCTACAAAGGGCTCTTTCATCAAATTAGACTGTCACTGAAAAAATAAAATTTAAAATCTCAGTGGTTTGATGGATTGTCTTCTTCTAAGACAAATGCCCAAGAGAAGGGTCCCATGGAAACAGAGTTACTTAGGCAATCAGATCTCAGAGAATTATGGGCCAATTAGTCAGTTTTGATGGAATAGGGAGGAGGTGAAAGGACAAGGGATCATCATGGTGGTAAGAACTGAATTAGAAGAACTTCACTAACAAATAAACTGTGAGGTAGTAGAATGAGTAGCAAGAGGGGCAACGAGCAGCATAGGTTTCCAGAATTGCAAGCAGGCATCCTCTCAGTTGTGGGGTGAGGGGAAGTCCCATTAGGATCGAGGAAAGCAACCCATCAGTGATGGGCGGACTGTGTTTGGTGGGAAAACTGTACCCAAAGCCAGGACCACCTTAGGTGTATATCTTGGTCTGGAAGCTTTTAAACTTCCAGTAAATCTGCAAAGAGTATCAGCTGTATTGTCTCTATCTATATTCAGAGGACTTTAACTAGAGTCAGATTCCTGCTAAGGATATGATGGTGGGCAAGAATAGTTTTTTAATTGAAATCCTAGAGCAAATAACTGATTTCCCTTAATTCCATCTCTGGGACTTTAGCATTAAAGCGTAGTTTTGGAGATTTAGCATAATCTTGCATCCAAAGGAGGCATCTTCTCCACACTGTGGAAAATGTTCAATTACCCTCTGTAATACAGCCTGCTTCCTAAGCCTGAACCATGAAAGCAGATAAATTTCCATTCAAATCCTAGCTCTACCGCTCACTAGCTATGACATTGAGTTTAAACCCTCTGAGGGTCATATTTCACAACAATATGGTAGAATTCATAGTCTCACATCATAGGATTGTTCTAAGAATTAAATAAAATCATACCTATAATATAGCATAGAACGTAGCATATACTAAGTTCAATAAATTCTAGTTGTTATTACTGTTTACTTGAATATCCTCCCTTTATCTACCTCTACCTCATAAAGCAGCCCTTGCTAGAAAGTTTTATATATAATAATTTTATTAAAAGCTTCTCAAGAATGGGGTGCCTGGATGGCTCAGTTAGGTGACTGACTCTTGAGTTTAGCTCAGGTCATGATCTCAGGGTCTTGAGATCGAGCCCGTATCAGGCTCCATGCTCAACAGAGCATCTGGTTGAGATGCAGGAAGTCTGGCCGAGATTCTCTCCTTCTCCCTTTCACTTTGCCCCCACCCCCACCTGCTCCTGGTCTTGCTCTATAAAATAAATTTTAAAAAACAAAACTTCTCAAGGAAAAGGACATTTGTGTCTTTGGTCAACACCAGACTCCTAAAGCCTGGTGCATAAGAGGTACTTAATATGTCTTTGTTAAATGAATTTTTCTGAATTAAATCTTCTCCATTCCATGTAAATACGAAATGTTATGTTCTAAGAGTAAAAAACAAAAATCAGTTGAAAGAGATTGTTCAAAGTTGTATTTTTTTTGTGTTTAAATTCAAATTTAAACTGTTTTGCAAAAAATAAAACTGTTTTACACGCTAGTCAGAAAATTTGAATAGCCTTTATTTTGCCCATTGAGAATCTGGTTTTAATCCTCCCCAAATAAAATCAGAGAAATAGAAGAAAAAGAAGACCAAACAATTCAGACCTAGCATGATACAGCTGTTTTCTTCATTGAACAGACATTTTTGTGTTTCCTTTTTTCTTTTCACAGTTCGTCTTTTTATATTTCTTGCTGGACTGCGTTTGATTAGCTGCCCAGTGTACTTATACCCTCAAATCACATCTGGTTGCATTGTTCCTTACTGCAGAATTTGCTATAGCTTCTAAGTTGCTATCATCTACAACTTTTGAAACACACTTTGTTACATTAAAATTTTTTTTTAATTTTTTTTGAAGCTAAGTGAAATACCTTCCTCAGTAGTGCCTATGGCATCCTATAAACTTAAAGCAAATGAGGCAATTAGGACTTACTTGTTTAGAGAAGACTCTGGCTGGCATTTCATCAATTTTAAGCAAAACCTCATTTCATGGAACTTAGAATAAAGTATCTTGGTTGTGTGCTGAGCAGGGCTCCAGTTGTGTTTGGTGCCTGTGTGACTGGCATTTTAACTATGATATTTTCTAAATAAAATATAAGTTGCTTCAGATTTTTCCTCTATATGCTTTTGTTGGACCACAGCTCCCTGACAAATTTCCTCTTAAGAATTCTGGTTAGACCTCTTCCGGGTGCTGGAGAGACTTGGAGAGATTTGGTTTGATACGGGAGGTGGAGTAAAAATGGACTTGATGACTGGGGTAAGTGAGGAAGATAAAAGAATGATTTCTACGTTACTGGCTTGAGGTTCTGGGTAGAAGTGATACCATTTAGTGAGATTGGGTCAAAATGCAAAATGAACTGCCTTGGGTTGCACAGAAGTATAAAAGGATGAATGAGAAGATTTGCAGGTTGGAGAAAATTTGGCACAAGAAATGGGATGAAAATAGTTCATAGAGAAAAAAGTGATGTAAAATTTCCCACTACTAAATGGTGTTTAGGTTCCTCTTGGTACATTTAAAAGTATGGTGTATTTTTTTAATACCAATATTTACAACACACTGAAAATCTGTATCCACTGTAGCTAACTAACCATGTGAGATATATTAGATGCCAACTTTAAAATGTGTGAGGAAATAATGCTTCAAAATTCTTTTAGGGTGTAGGTAAGAAAGAATCATTGAAAACCACTGCAGAAGTGAATCTAGGTAATACTCTAGCCTACACAGAGAAAGCTCTAATGTCAAGTGGTATTCTTAGCAATGGAAAAGTAAAAGCTCTTTCGAAAGTTTCCTGCTCCTGCAGCAAACTACACACTGGTGGGTTTTAGATTCAATGATATCATGTCCTTTAGTCAATTGGCATATAAACACAAATATATAAATATAAGATATTTGTAAAATACATATTTTTGTATAAAATATGAGGTCAGAATGAAGACCTATAAGGAGGTAGCAGCAGTTTATTTTGTTTCATATATATTTATACGTCAGATATCACAACCTGATTCTTTTTCTTTTTTAAAGATTTTATTTATTTATTTGACAGAGATCACAAGTAGGCAGAAAGGCAGAGAGAGAGAGAGAGAGAGAGAAAGAGAGAGAGGAGGGGAGGAAGGCAGAGGCTTTAACCCACTGAGCCACCCAGGCACCCCATCACAACCTGATTCTTAATCATTTCCATTAACCTCACCAATGAACCTACAGAACACCTGCTGACATTAAGGAGCCAAAACATCATCCCTGCTAGTTTTAGAGAGAGGTGTACTGCAATGTGATACCACTAAGAAGAACCTTCATGAAAAGCCAGTCCTGCTAAGAGAGCTGCAGTGAGGAGAGATAGGGAGCATGATGAAGGAAGATTAAGGATGTTGGGGAACCCAAGGCCTAGGATAGGGGACGAGGTATAAAGTTAGACAACTGAAAGACAAAAGGGCAGGCAAATTTTGATTCCCAAAATATGCTTAATGAACACCTGTCACAAACTGGACACCACTGTGAGCTTGTAAGCAAGATGGAGATGATTGCTTTCAAAGCTGACAACACAATAATTACTTAAAACAACTCTGGGCTCACAGTAACTGCAATGCCCACTCAGAATAAGAACTCACATCAACATATAGAAAAAGTACTAATTTCTTACCAAATAAAACTGAAGATACCTTCTGAGCCATCATCTTGCCTTACAAAAGGGACAAAGGTGGTAAAACCTGCTAGTTTTTGTGCATATAGGTGAATGAACATACGAGTGTTTCCTTTCTCAGAACATTCGGATGCATGATAGTGATGTAGATAACATGTATATATTAAGATTGGTATAATGTTTCATTTCCAGTATTCCTTACTGGACTCTACTGGATTACTTTCAACCCACAAAGCAGTTCAGGTATAATCTGAAGAGAACAGGGGGTAGTAAAGACATACTTAATTTGCTTCCCTATAAACACACTTTGTGTGTGTGTGTGTTCACATACTATTCTTAGTAGGCAAAGTAATACCATGGGCTAACTATTAGGAGATAATGTAATTTTCATTGGTTTTTCAGTAGTTTTTCTAAACTTGCATCTTCTTTTACTGTCTTGGGCTGTTCCTCTTGGGCTCCCTGATCTCAGGAAATGCTGTTATGAGGAGGGTGAGGTTTGCGTATGCCAGCAATAAATGGCTTATCTAATCTGTAGACAATCTTCATCTTCCTTTGCTAATAAGCATGTATTTTATGACTTAGGTGGGAAATTGAAGAGACTTCTTAGACCCTTCAAAGACATGGACAAGTTTTCCAGGAGCTGAGAACAACATAACCATCAACATTTTCATTTTAATGATTTTAGTAGGCAATCATTCTAAAATGTAACATGTCCTAATTGAACAGAAGGCTAAAATTTAATCTTTTTATGACCAAGTGTGATTATAATCACTAGTTATTAGAGACACCTAAATGCTGAGGTTTCATGTTTTCCATGTTATATGGGTCCCACATACTGTTTTGTTTTCCTTAGAGCTGTGTTTGTATTTCCTTTCTGGTCTTCCTCACACTAATACAAGCAAGAAGCACCAAATATCTGTGGCCAGTTCTTCAAACCCTTCTGAATGCCTGTCCTCTTGTTATTCTAGCACAGTGATAGGAAATGATAGCTGTTCAACAGGGAAAGAAGGAAGGGACAGAAGGAAGTTATTTGTGGAGAAACTCGACTACTAGACTATTAGAATTACTTCTAAGTTAAATGCAAGTAAATTCCTGAAGAGTTCTGTTACCTCAATGCAGATTCTTTTTTTTTTTTTTAAGATTTTATTTATTTATTTGACAGAGAGAGAGATCACAAGTAGGCAGAGAGGCAGGCAGAGAGAGAGGAGGAAGAAGGCTCCCCGCGGAGCAGAGAGCCCCATGCGGGGCTCGATCCCAGGACCCCGAGACCACGACCCGAGCCGAAGGCAGCGGCCCAATCCACCGAGCCACCCAGGCGCCCCTCTCAATGCAGATTCTATGATCTTGCCTTTGACAGCTTGGAAATGATTTTTGTATCTTATTCCTGGAATGGGTTGTAGAAAGATTCTATATGTCTATATATAACATGTAGATATATAACATGATGAAATGCAACATCTTTTTTTTAAATTCACTTAGCTCTTATTCTCCTTACTTCATATGTAAAGAATCTTCAAACAATCAGTTGTCTATATAGTGTTAAATAATATTGTCCTCACTTAACAGTCATATTGGTAAGGGACTACTTTCAGATTCTAGAAATAAGTGTACTCGGTTAGTAATCTGAAAATGTGAATAGCTGATTTGCAATTAGCACTGGAATAAATCAGATACCCAAGGTATCTGATTTTCAAGTGATTTGCTAGATGACTTTGGCAGTAGATCTTTGGCTAATGGGAAGAAAGCTGATGGATAACTGTACTGGTTCTTGAGGACCTGCCACCAATGCATCCTTTCACTGATGCTGGAGTAATCTTTCCTGACCACCCTGACCTACAGCTGTCCCCTTCCTTTAGCTATCTACAGACAACCAGCCCCATCGTTCTAGCTCAAACGCTGTCTTTTAACACACGTTCCTCCCAGAAAGAATTGGGTGCTATTTTCTCCTTTGTTCCCATGGTGTTCCAAACACCTCCATTTTAGCAAATGTAATTGTAAATTTGCATGTCAGCTTCCTCTGAATTATGTGCTTCATTGTTACATATTTAATACATTTTTTTTACTAATATTTCATGTATTATTTGTTCCTGGGGTACATGTCTGTGAATCATCAGTCTTATACAATTCACAGCACTCACCATTGCACATAACCTCCTCAATGTCCATAACCCAGCCCCCTATCACTTCCCTCGCCCGCCCCCCAGCAACTCTCAGTTTGTTTCCTGGGATTAAGAGTCTCTTATGATTTGTCTTCCTCCCCAGCCCCGTTGGTTTCATTTTTTTCCCTCCCAACCCCCGATGACTCCCGGCACTGCCTTTCAAATTCCTCATATCAGAGATATCAAACGATAATTGTCTTTCTCTGATTGACTTATTTTCCTTAGCATAATACCCTCTAGTTCCATCCACATCATTACAAGGGGCAAGATTTCAGGATTTTTGATGGCTGCATAGTGTGCCATGTTATGTATGTATGTATGTATATGTATGTATGTATATATATGTATACATACATATACATATATATACATATACATGTATATATATGTATATATATGCATATATATACATATATATGTATATGTATGTATGTATATTATATATATATCACATATATATATTGTATATATATCACATCTTCTTTATCCATATATCTGTTGATGGGCATTTAGCATCTTTCTATAGTTTAGTTATTGTGGAATTCCTGCTATAAACATTGGGGTGCATGGGTCCCTTCGTATCACTACATTTGTATCTTTAGGGCAAATACCCAGTAGTACGATACTTGGGTCATAGGGTAGCTCTATTTTCAACTTTTTGAGGAACCTCCATGCTGTTTTCCAGAGTGGATACACCAGCTTGCATTCCCACCAGAAGTGTAGGAGTGTTCCCCTTTCTCTGCATCCTCACCAACATCTGTCGTTTCCTGACATGTTAATTGTAGCCATTCTGACTGGTGTGAGGTGCTATCTCGCTGGGGTTTTGATTTGTATTTCCTGATGGTGAGTGATGTGTAGCCCTTTTTCATGTGTCTATTCGCCATTTGAATGTCGTCTTTGGAGAAATGTCCGTTCATGTTTTCTGCCCATTTCTTGATTGGATTACTTTGTTCTTTGAGTGTTGAGTTTGGTAAGTCCTTTACTAGATTTTGGATACTAGCCCTTTATCTGATATGTCATTCGCGAATATCTTCTCCCATTCTGTCAGGTGTCTTTTGGTTTTGTTGACTGTTTCCTTTGCTGTGCAAAGGCTTTTGATCTTGATGAAGTCCCAATAGTTCAGTTTTGCCCTTGCTTCCCTTGCCTTTGATGATGTTCCTAGGAAGAAATTGCTACAGCTGAGGTTGAAGAGGTTCCTGCCTGTGTTCTCAAGGATTTTGATGGATTCCTGTCTCAAATTGAGGTCTTTCATCCATTTGGAGTCTGTTTTTCTGTGTGTTATAAGGAAATGGTCCAGTTTCATTCTTCTGCATGTGGCTATCCCAATTTTCCCAACATCATTTATTGAAAGACACTGTCTTTTTTCCATAGGACATTTTTCCTGCCTTGTCAAAGATTAGTTGACCATTGAGTTGAGGATCCATTTCTGCATTCTCTGTTCTGTTTCACTGATCTATGTGTCTGTTTTCGTGCCAGTATCATACTGTCTTGATGATGACAATTTGTAATAGAGCTTAAGGTCTGGAATTGTGGTGCCACCAAATTTCATTTTCTTTTTCAACATTCCTATGGTTATTCAGGGTCTTTTCTGGTTACATATAAATTTTAGGATTATTGGGGTGCCTGGGTGGCTCAGTGGGTTAAGCCTCTGCCTTCGGCTTAGGTCATGATTCCAGGGTCCTGGGATCGAGCCCCACATTGGGCTCTCTGCTCAGCAGGGAGCCTGCTTCCCCTCTCTCTCTGCCTGCCTCTCCGCCTACTTGTGATCTCTCTGTTTCAAATAAATGAAATCTTTTAAAAAAATCTTAGGATTACTTATTCCATTTCCTTGAAAAAATTGGTGATATTTTGATAGGGATTGCATTAAATGTGTAGGTTGCTTTAGGTATCATAGATATTTTCACAATATTTGTTCTTCCAATCCATGACCATGGAACATTTTTCCATTTCTTTGTGTCTTCCTCAATTTCTTTCATGAATACTTTATAGTTTTCTGAGTATAGATTCTTTGTCTCTTTGGTTAGGTTTGTTCCTAGGTATTTTATGGTTTTAGGTGCAATTGTAAATGGGATCAACTCCTTAATTTCTCTTTCTTCTGTCTTGCTGTTGGTGTTAAGAAATGCAATGGATTTCTATGCATTGATTTTATATCCTGACACCTTACTGAATTCCTGTATGAGTTTTAGCAGTTTTGGAGTGGAGTCTTTTGGGTTTTCCACATAAAGTATCCTATCATCTGCAAAGAGTGAGGGTTTGACTTCTTTGCCAATTCAGATGTCTTTAATTTCTTTTTGTTGTCTGATTGCTGAGGCTAGGACTTCTAGTACTATGTTGAATAGCAGTGGTGATAATGGATATCCCTGCTGTGTTCCCAACCTTAGCAGAAAAACTTTCAGTTTTTTCCCATTGAGGGATGATACTTGTTGTCGGTTTTTCATAGATGGCTTTGATGATATTGAGGTATGTGCCCTCTATCCGTACACTTTGAAGAGTTTTGATCAGGAAAGGTTACTGTACTTTGTCAAATGTTTTTTCAGCATCTATTGAGAGTATCATATGATTCTTGTTCTTCCTTTTATTAATATATTGTATCACATTAACTGATTTGTGGATGTTGAAACAACCTTGCAGCTGTAGAATAAATCCCACTTGATCTTGGTGAGTAATCCTTTTAATGTACTGTTGGATCTCATTGGCTAGTATTTTGGCGAGAACTTTTGCATCCGTGTTTATCAAGGATATTGGTCTGTAATTCTCTTTTTTGATGGGGTCTTCGTCTGGTTTTGGGATCAAGATAATGCTGGCCTCATAAAATGAGTTTGGATGTTTCCCTTCCATTTCTCCTTTTTGGAACAGTTTCAGGAGAATAGGAATTAATTCTTCCTTAAATGCTTGGTAGAATTCCCCTGGGAAGCCGTCTGGCCCTGGCTCTTGTTTGTTTGGAAATTTCTCATGACCGCTTCAATCTCCTTACTGGTTATGGGTCTGTTCAGGTCTTCTATTTCTTTCTGGTTCAGTTTTGGTAGTTTTTATGTCTCTAGAAATGCATTAATTTCTTCCAGATTGTCAAATTTGCTGGTGTGTAGTTGCTCCTAGTATGTTCTTAGGATCATTTGTGTTTCTCTGGTGTTGGTTGTGATCTCTCCTCTTTCATTTATGACTTTATTAATTGGGGTCCTTTCTCTTTTCTTTTTGGTAAGTCTGGCCAGGGGTTTATCGATCTTATTAATTCTTTCAAAGAACCAGCTCCTAGTTTCTTTGATTTGTTCTACTGTTGTTTTTTTTTTTTAATTTTTGGTTTTGATTTCATTGATCTCTGTTCTGATTTTTATTATGCTCTGTTGTTTATTATTTCTCTTCTGCTGGGTTTGTCTTTCTTTGCTGTTCTTTCTACAGCTCCTTTAGGTGTAGGGTGTAGGATTAGGTTGTGTATTTGAAACCTTTCTTGTTTCTTGAGAAAGGCTTGTATTGCTGTATATTTTCCTCTCAGGACTGCCTGATTTGAAAATCTGCCTGCCAGATTTTCAATGGTTGTGTTTTCATTATCATTTGTTTCCATGAGTTTTTTCAATTCTTCTTTAATTTCCTGGTTCAGCCATTCATTCTTTAGTAGGATTCTCTTTAGCCTGCATGTATTTGAGTTCTTTCCAACTTCCCTCTTGTGGTTGAGTTCTAGTTTCAAAGCACTGTGGTCTGAAAATATGCAGGGAATGATTCTCCAGTCTTTTGGTACTGGTTGCGACCTGATTTGTGACCCAGGATGTGATCTATTCTGGAGAATGTTCCATGTGCACTAGAGAAGAATGTGTATTCTGTTGTTTGGGGATGGAATGTATATCTGTGATGTCCATCTGGTCCAGTGTTTCATTTCAAGCCTTTATTTCCTTGTAGATCTTTTGCTTAGAACTGTCAATTTCAGTAAGGAGGGTGTTAAAGTCCCCTACTATTACTGTATTATTGTTGATGTGTTTCTTTGATTTTGTTATTAAATGGTTTATATAATTGGCTGCACCCATGTTAGGCATAGATATTTCAATTGTTTTATCTTCTTGTGGGACAGACCCTTTATGATATAGTGTCCTGCCTCATGTCTTATTGTAGTCTTTGTGTTAAAAATCTAATTTATCTGATATAAGGATTACCACTCCAGCTTTCTTTTGCTGTCCGTTAACATGATAACTTGTTTTCCACCCCCTCACTTTAAGTCTGGAGGTGTCCTTGGGTTTCAAATGAGTTTCTTGAAGACAGCATAACAATGGGTCTTTTTTTTTTTTTTTTAAATCCATTCTGATACCCTGTTTCTTTTGATTGGGGCATTTAGCCTATTTACATTCAGGGTAACTATTGAAAGATATGAGTTTAGTGCTTCTTTGTATTGCCTGTAAGGTGACTGTTAATGTATATTCTCTCTGTTCCTTTCTGGTCTGTTACTTTTAGGTTCTCTCTTTGCTTAGAGGACCCCTTTCAGTATTTCCTATAGGGCTGATTTTGTGTTTGCAAATTCTTTTAATTTCAGTTTGTCCTGGAAGCTTTTTATCTCTCTTATAGTCAATGACAGCCTAGCTGGATATAGTATTCTTGGCTGTGTATTTTTCTTGTTTAGTGCTCTGAATATATCATGCCAGTTCTTTCTGGCCTGCCAGGTCTCTGTGGCTAGGTCTGCTGCTAATCTAATATTTCTATCATTGTATTTTACAGACCTCTTGTCCCAAGCTGCTTTCAGGATTTTCTGTTTGTCACTGAGACTTGTAAGCTTTACTATTTGATGATGGTGTGTGGACCTATTTTATTGATTTTGGGGGGGTTATCTGTGCCTCTTGGGTTTTGATGCTTGTCCCCTTCCCCAAATAAGGAAATTCTCTGCTATAATTTGCTCCAATATATTTGTGCTGTTCTCTCTCTCTCTTCTTCTTCTGGGATCTCAGTTATTCTAATATTGTTTTGTCTTATGGTATCACTTAACTCTCAAATTCTCCCTTTGTGGTCTAGTAGTTGTTTATCTCTTTTTCTTAGCTTCTTTATTCTCCATCATTTGGTCTTCTTTATCACTAATTCTCTCTTCTGTCCCATTTATCCCAGCAATAAGATCCGACATTTTTTTTTTGCACCTCATTAATAGCCTTTTTAATTCCAACTTGGTTAGATTTTAGTTCTTTTATTTCTCCAGAAAGGGATTCATTTCTCCAGAAAGGGATTCTCTAATTTCTTCCATGCTTTTTTTTTTGAGCCCAGCTAGGACATTAATAATCATCATTCTGAACTCTAGATTTGGCATCTTACTAATGTCTGTTTTTTTTTTTTAAAGATATTATTTATTTATTTGAGAGAGAGACAGTGAGTGAGAGCATGAGAGAGGAGAGGGTGAGAGGGAGAAGTAGATTCCCTGTGAAGCTGAAAGCCAGATGCTGGACTCGACCCTGGGACTCCGGGATCATGACCTGAGCCAAAGGCCGTCACTTAACCAACTGAGGAATCCAGGCACCACCCCCAAGTTATCTTTTTAAAAACCTGATGAGTTACTGAGAAGGTACCACTTTGGATCTAAATGCCATGATCAGAGCAGCTGACAAGTAAGTCTCCTTGTGCGCTGACAAAACTTATTTTTCCTTCTTTTCAGGGATGGGAAAACAACTTTTTAGTCTGGAACAGCAGACCTCTCACTGCTAAGCCATGAAGCTTGAGAATCCCAAAACCAGAGGCAGAGAATCCTGGGGAGGGTGTGATATGTAGTTGCCTAAAGGGGAATCAGGAAGGAATCTCTCTTCCCTGGCATGACCAAACGTTTGGAAGGGAGAGGAGCAGCTAGGCCATTGGAGGCAATTTGAGTGCAATGTCTGGATAGGGCATTTGGACTTGGCTAAGGTCCACAGATTATCTGGGTATGGAGCTGCTCCAACCTTGCGTACAACCAGTGCTTCCCACCAGAAATATCCAGAATGATGTCTCTTTAATTCTATTATCAGGACCATGAGGTTTCTAGCAGGGAACAGCTCTGCTGGAGGCTTTCAGGAAGCTTGATGAATAAGAAGACTCATGTAGGGGTGGAAAGATCTCAGGCAGCTGTCACTTGGGAGATGGAAGTTCAAGGTTAATTTCACTTGGTTGGCAAATGTGCATTGAGAAAAAAGTTCATTTTCATAATGCTTCTTTTGGCTGGAGACAGGAGAAATGCAGGAAAGATTAACATTTCTAGGCTCTCTTTTGCACTAATCAGGTTATACAAATGAAAATATTTTAGTGTGCAATGCATAGTATTAAGTGTACCATGTATGTAAATTCTTTTAATTCTCACAGTAATCCCATGAGGTAGGCACTCTTATTCTGCCTTTTTTATGGTTGGGATATTGAGGCACAGAGAGATGAAGTGATTGCCCCGGAATCACCCTGCTGATAAGTGGCACAGCTGGGATTTGAACCACGTCTTAGAGTTGAGCTTCTGCTCTTTGTCAGGACACTGTACTGCCTGAGCATGCAGGGAGCATGTAGATACAATAGTTGGCTTGGTTTATGAACTCTCTGTAACACTTCATGGAGCACTGATTTATCTCACTGGGTTTAAGACATTGATTTCCATTTATATTACTTCTCTCCTTCTGTAACCTTCCAAAGGCAGGGGTTTGACTTTGCATCCCTGGCACCAGCTTGCGTTCCTGGCACCTTAGGAAATTCTGGAACACGGTGCCAACAACCTGGGATCCAAGAAGAACAGCAAGGCTGGGAAATTCAAGTGACCCTGTGGCCTTTCCAGCTCTGGTCAGGGGAATAGAGATAATGTGTCAGAGTTTAGAAGTCACTGAAACCAAAGTTAAAGATGAATAGAATCACTCATTTCTGATGTGTTTGCTCTCCTTTTATTATCAATATCTTCATCTTTCTGGAACTATGTAAAGCTGGTCAACATTCCCCAGAAGGTAAGCTAGCGAGACCGTTAGCTAGCAATGCTAAATAGATCAATTCAGAGCCACTCTTGACATCATAAAGCCCGATTCTTTTTCTCTGTCCTGACTGGGCACCTTTAAGATATTTATTGCTTCTTTCCAACCTGCTGTACTACTGCAGGGATTCTGAGGTTATCTATGGGCAAGCTGTGTGCATTGGGAGCAAAGATTCAATTACTGAGTGTGTCCAGAATGAAGTCGCAGACTGACAGTTCCTCTCCAGGTATATTTCAAGTTCATCACCTGCCTTGTTCCCTCAAGCCCCCATCTTATGCACTGGACTGACTGTTCCCACATAGATCTGGTAGCTGCTGCCCTTGGGTCTGGCCTCAGATCATTGCCTTTTCGAGATACCCGATACCCCATTTCTTCCTCTTTTTGGAAACCCTTCTCGGTCTGAGATGTTCAAACTCCACCTTTTCTAAGCATCTGTCTAGGATCTCCCCACCTGCATTTGACTTCTTCCTTCTCTACTCTGATCATCCTTCTTTCTAGACTGTTCTTACTAAGACAAGCCTCATATTAGGTATTTGAATGTGTCTGTCTTTTTCATTGGGAATTTTGGAGGACCAGAATGTGTGTGTGTGTGTGTGTGTGTGTGTGTGTGTGTGTGTGTACATGTGGCTACTCCCACGTACATAAGTATACCCAGTGTCTTTGCTGTCCCATAAGGCAGAATAGCAGGTACTCAAAGATACTTTTTCCATTTGAATGACCACCCTCCATCTTCCTGTTCACCTTCTGCCTCCACACATCATGGATGCCTCATTCTGATACCACAGAAAATATTTGAACACTTCTGCCTTCTAGTCATACAGTTTTTGGATTGTCTCTCTTCCCATTCTTTTCATTTCTAAAATGCTACAGAGTGCACAGCCACCTAGCATCTGCCTGGCCTCAGTGCTAGCCAGCACTCCTCCACTTGCCCCTGCAGTGGGACGAGGACTGGAATCAGAGCAGTAGGGCTGCTGATGATAGAGGTTTGGTGAAAGTCAATCCACTCCATAGCAGACATTCTCCTGGCAACCCTTCTCTAGGGTTGTTGCTTCCAAGGAGGAAACTGAAGCTCACGGAGATGATGGAGTGCAGCTGGCATTCAAAGCCAGATTTCACTACCAAATCCCATGTTCTTTCTCCTACCACTCCATAAGTCTCCTAAGCCCTGAATGTGCGTGACACGGTGCACTCCTCATCACCCTAGGGACTCTTTACTGAGAGAGAAATTGGTAGCCCCATTATCCCCAGAGGGTGAGCTCCACTCAAGGTCCCACCAATGACAGTGGGAGAGCCCATGATTCAAGCACAGGTGTTCCCCACTCTTCTCTTTCCATTGAACCACACCATTTCCTGACTCCCCAAAATATATATAGGAGACTTTGCATGTCTTCTTTGTTTCCCAGGGTTGTTGCCCGCCACTCGTTTTTTTGTCTTCTAGCCCCCCCCCCCAGATGTGGAGTCTTGGGCCCGAATTAGGGGTCTCTTACTTGATTAGTTTATCCTTTTGTTGGAAACTCAGAAGCTTCCAGAAGTAAAGCAGGCAACACATACATAACAAGCAGGTGGCGGTAACTGGTCAGGTGGAGGGAGCCTGTGCCCCATCCAAAGGGGCAGGGATACTCACGTCCAGTCAACTGTTGCTAAAGACTGTGACCCCAATGTTCCAGGAGCTCCTGCTTTTCCAGGGTAAGCTGGAATTCTGGATTTTTATCCGAGTTTTCCAAATTTTTAAAATGCAGAGCAAGCAAACTAATCATGTGTATGGGCCAGATTTCCAGACTGCTGTTTTGTGGTCTCTGCCTGGGGACCTGACTGCCTGCACTACTTTGCTGTTTTTTGTGATTTCCCTACCCTGTAGAGATCTGGGTTTGTGACCTTGTTTGGGGGAAATGAGAAGGAAATTAGTACCTGAGATACAGATATGGAAAAAGAAATTTAAAAAAGTGTTAATATTTGATTTAAAAGATTCATGCTAAAATAAGTGGGGGCATATCTGAATTTACATTTAAATACATGGGGCATCCTAATTTAGCAACTACAAAGAATATTAGATTTCCTCAAAATAGAGTTTTCCCCAAATTAGTTATCCCTCTACCTAAAGTTTGCCTAAGAATGATCTTTAAATGTATTTTAAAAACATCTAAATCTTAGATATTTTAATAATTAAAAATTTCCAGATCTAATTAAAGACTGCTAAAGAATAATGCTAATATTTTATTTTCTATACATGTAGTTTGATAAGCATTTAAACTGTTTACCCAAATTAGCATAGAACTTACACATATATTAGCAAAATTTTAATAATGTTGCTCTATATTTCCTGCAAAACTATTGATGACTTTGTTATTTTTAAGTAGAAAGCTATGACTTCATTATAAAAATTTAAAGTTGTTTCACTATTAAGTAAAACTAGCTTTATATGTCAACCTTTAATTAATTACTGTGGTATTGCTAAATTCAGTCACCTTCCGAAGACTCAAAATTATTGCCCCTCAGTCTGTGGAATGCACTTAAAACAGGCATTTAAAATCACTTGTGTGGGGATTCACTTGAAGAAATACCACATTTGTAAACAGTGATCTTCCTATTTTTGAAAAATAGAACTCACTTAATCCATAATGCAGACATGTTTGCAAAATGAATATTTCCTGCCAGATAAATTAGTAATTTCTGTATTTTAATGCTTCCTAAGCTGCTCATTTTTAAAAATGTGAACCCCTTTGTTGGATCTTTTGAGAGTCCTAGACGTGGCTGGGGAGGGCTGGTGCTCTCTGTGTCATGGAACAGTGGTTCTCAAGCCTGTCTGTACGTTAGAAACACCTAGGGAGCTTTAAAGATATATCTAGATCCACTTCAATAGATCTGACTTGCTTGGTTTGGTGTAGGGCTTGGGCATTGTTTTCTTTAGTTTTGAAACTCTCCCCAGGTGGCTGTAAAGTGTAGCTAGGTATAAGAACAGTCCTAGGACTTCGAGGAGAATGCCAGCCATAACTGATACAATGCACTGTGTTTCAGCCTGGACCCACCTCACTCAAGGTCCCCAGCAGCCTACCGAGATTGTGCTACCGGGGCTGTGGTCCATGTTCCCTTGGCCTAAGGCTGAAAGCCTCTGAGGTTATAGCTCTATACACCTAATGCAGTGGGGCAGAGGGAGTTTAATCTAGCCCCACTAGTGTGTGTCTGTATGTTTTCCTTAATAATAAGTACATTTATGGATTCACTGGGCTCTGTACTTGATGTCCAAGTTATTTTTAATTTCCCCAACAACTCTATAAAGTAGTGAAAATTATTATAACTTAACAAGGAGAAAACAAAAGAGCAGGGAGAGGGATGAAAGTAATACGCCCAGGGTCATACAACTGGGAAGTGTTGGGATTTAAATCCAGGTAGTCTAACTGCAGAGTTCACAGGTTTACACCAAAGGTTTCAATAAAATGCCCATGAGGTAAGGCAAGGAACAAAAATGGCCAAAGCTGCTCAGGGGCAAACACTAGGGAGTGGTGAGGCCTGGGGAGCGCAAGGAGGGCAGCAGCCCTCTGCTCTAGCCAGTTGCTGGCAGGCAGATGTGTAGCCCCAAGTATAGTTAGCGCATCTGATGTTTTAAGAGGTACTCTAAAAAGTCTGGAATTTTAATTTTAAAAATTTATTTATTTATTTAAAGATTTTATTTATTTATCAGATAGAGATCCCAAGGAGGCAGAGAGGCAGGCAGAGAGAGAGGGGGAAGCAGGCTCCGGGCTGAGTAGAGAGCCAGATGCAGGGCTCAACCCCAGGACCCTGAGATCATGACCTGAGCCAAAGGCAGAGGCTTTAACCCACTGAGCTACCCAGGCGCCCCCAAAATCTTTAATTTTTAATATGAATCTTACTCAACTTTTAAACTAGCAAACCTCTGTTACAAATTATGCTGTCTTCACTGTTCTTCGTTCTCATGAAGGAGAAGGCTTCCATTAAGGGAAGCCCTAGTCAAGGACAGAGATACCGAAGACAATATGAGCAATGCATTAAGTTCTGTGAAAAGAAAGCATGTAGATTCTTTTGGGGACTAGTCTTTCCACAGACAGGACCTGCATTGATCTACACTAGCTCTTTGTGATAGTTACCCTTCTGAAACTGGTATATACTGTTCGTTGTGACACTAAATTAAGCTGCAGGTGTGGGAATGTCTTATTGATCTGAAGGTCATAGCTAGGATCTCTCTCCAGTTTTTTTGTCATCTCTGTGGTCAATGGTTCAGCACAGATGAGGGTATCATGATATCATAAACACAGGTGTTAAGATATAACCTGCCCCCATCAATTTAATATCCTGGTGTTGCTTAATTTTCATGTATAAATTTTTCATTTTTCTGCATGTGCATTAATTAGTCTCAGCTGGGAAGTATAATGAACATTTTCTTAGTATTTATTCATTCAACAAACATACAGGCTGAGAAGTATTTAAGAACTTGGAAAAATAAAGTGTTTTATAATTTAAGGAACATTGCTTCAAATCTGATTTGGTCAGATATTGAGCCTTTCTAAGTAATACCTAAGGTTAAGGAACATTAGTTATAAGCAAATTTTGAGACATAGATTTCTCCCTTAGTGTTCTAATACAGCACAATAGTTTAGATATTCTTAAAACAGTGCAGTGTTTTGCAAGAAATGTCATTGTTAAAGGCAATATAACCATGGGACCTGAATGATAGCACTTTGATTTAGAAACAGTCAAAGGCTTATTTTTCATAGCTTCTATAGCAACGGTTCAGATTCCATGAGTTTGAGTTATTCGTCTGAACGTAATAGGAACTGTCTTCTTGTTAGAGGAATCAAACTGAGTTCTTTTAGGAGATGTAGGGGGTCATAACTGGTACCTTAGAAAAACAGGGGCAATGTAATTAGTTATTCTTAAGGAAAAACTTCAGATGAATCCATTTCTCTTGGAAAACCTAAGGTTATGAAAAAAATTTCACTGTTTATTTTAAAAAATAAGTTTTGAAGATGATGGATTGTTTATTTCAGAACTTGAACTGTTCAAAATTATCCTTGGCTTAAGTTTGTAAACAGATTTCAAAATATTCTGTATTTTTTTCTTTTAATGATGAGGAAATAATTATTAAAATTTGTTCTAGATTTATAAGTATTTAGAGATAGTTGTTCTCCTGTTTATAAATTCTGTTTCTTTTAAATACAGGTAGGTCCTGAAATTAATGCCATGCTTCAACTCGACTTTCTAACCATACAGCACATTTTATTGGACTGTGTTCTTTTTCCAGATCCATTTGTAATCATATGATTGAAGATGAAATGTTCAATTTGTACATAAAATTCTAGTTTCTTAGAAAGAATACTAATGTCTAACTTTTTGAAAATTTAGAATTACTACTTCAGTTTGGTAGCTATGTATTGAGTATTTTATCTAGTAATTCTATTGGTTATCTAATTAAGAAAAAAAATATGGGCCAAAGGATTGGAGGAAATCTTCTGGAAGGAAGTGGGCTTTGATCTAGGCCCTGGAGGATGGATTGAAACCTTCCTTCACCACTGCAATGGTGGCTGCAGTTCTTATCAATGACACTGGTGATTGAAGGGAAATGACTGGAATTAGAGTATGACTTTGAGACGAGGAATGGCTGAGCGATAATATTTAAAAAGGCAGATGAAGTTCTGTAGGAATGATTTATATAATTTTAAACTGATTATTGCTCATCTACTATCATGTGGTCCTGGGTGATTCCACTGGTTAAAGCATACATCTGGTGCAAGCCAGATCATGCTTGCTGCTTCCTCTTCTTCTTCTTCTTTTTTTTAAAAGATTTTATTTAGTTGACAGAGATCCCAAGCAGGCAGAGAGAGAGGGGGAAGCAGGCTCCCCCCTGAGCAGAGAGCCCGATGTGGGGCTCTAACCCAGGACCCCGGGATCAAGACTTGAACTGAAGGCAGAGGCTTTAACCCACTGAGCCACCCAGGTGCCCCTCATGCTTGCTTCTGTCCCAAGGCTATAGACTACACTTACTATCTCAGAAACCCGCAGCATGGGTCATGGAGGAGGTGGCTATTGACAGGCAACAGGAAAAAACCTGCATTAGCCAGCCCACGAATCTTCTCTTTTGCCTTTGACAGTTATTCGACATGGCATAGATACCAGAACAAAAATTCAGTAGGAGTTGCCTTAATATTGTCACTGAATGTATTATTCTAAGTTTTCTGGTAGAGAAGAGAGAAGATTCTTTCACTGATTACAGCCTTTTGATGTCGACTAATTGTTTCTCTTAAATCTTGAATGAAATCTCTTCCTGTACTTGCAGAAGATAATACAGATGACTCTGAGTTATTTACATATAATCATATATTAAGCAGTTGTTGGAAAATTGGAATTCAAAAAAGAACACTGGAGAAATGAAATCGTTATACCCGATGAATTTAACACGTTTTCGTTATGCATCTGTTATGCGTGAGATTCTGGGCTAGATTCTGTGAGAGAACCAGGGAAACAGATTTAATCCTGGTCTTTAAGAATTTTATCAGTAACTACCATTGCTGACTCAGTATTCAGGAGAATTGCTTCACCAAAAGTCCAGATAATGAGTTAACACATGTGTATGGAGCTTGTGCTATGTGTCAGACCATATAAAATCCAGGACACATTAAGAGTAAGAGCTGTGCCTGGAGAGGACACGGGGGTTAGACCCTAGAAGACAGTATATGCAAAGGAGAGCTATACAATTTGAGTATAACTCGATAGGTATATAATTCTATCCTAAAACTAAATTTTAAACATTTTGAGGGGAAGAATTGTTTCATCTTTTTTCTTTTCTTCCCTTCTTCCTGCTCCATAGTTTTCTCCTCTTCTTTTAGACAGTTTACTTAGTACACTCTTTATGTTGATTGCCCTCCATACATAATGATATATAATAAAGTTTTACAGATAATGGGAAGTATAAGGTTTAGAGTTATTGTAAAGCTACCGAATAGAATTACATGGCTTTTCATGCTTAGATTCCTTAAAATTAGTATAATGCATAACATTTTCTTAATAAGCCTTTTATTACGGGTTTTAATTTTTTTATTTTCACTGCTTACGTATCACAGACAGAATGTGATATAAATTGCTCACCTGAAGATGATTGAGAATTGGCACTTTAACTTATTTTTAGAGTGTCATTTGTAGTCCTAGATAAAACCACATTCTCCCCAACACTTGGTATCGTTAGTCTTTATTATTTTAGTTCCTGGTATTAGTGTATCTTATTTTCATTTTAATTTGATTGTTCCTGATAACTGATGATCCAAGCTGCTCTTTTAAGCATTTATTAGCATTTTTGTATCTTCTTTCTGTTCAAATGTTTACCCGTTAAAAAATTGTAAAGTATTTCTTTTTTTATTATTGATTTAAATATTTGTATATTCTACATAAGGAACCTTTGTCAGACTTATGTATTACAGATATTTTTCCCCAGTCTGTGGTTTGCCTATTAATTTCCCTAATTAATGGTGTCTCGGTGGGGGCAAAACTTAGATTTAACATCATAAAAGCAACAGTTAGCTTTATGGAGAATGAATGCTTAGGATAATTATTATCATTATTAACTCCATTGGTCATCTTCAAAGGAGATTTTATGCTGTTTTGAATTCATTAGTACATTGTTTTGGATGTCTGAAGACTGATTCAGGGTTTCAGGGTATGGGATGTATCCTGTTTCCTAAACCCTTATTTCTCTCTGTAGTAGTAATACAATAATTTTGGATGAAAACAAAGTATCTAAATTCCTCAACTGGTGAAAGGCCATTTCCTACATATTGTAGGTGAAATTAGTGGGTAGTATGCTAACCAGGCAGACTTTGGTCTGCCCCTGGTAATTGATGGAATTCGTTAGCTGAAAGTAGGTATTCAATTGTATTGTGCTCTTTAATGTGGTCTTAACTTACATGCTATAATTAGGTTAAGAGGACAGGATTTTCAGAAATTGTCTTCTGTAAGCAATATTCTGTTACAGATACAAGAGCTTACTCAAATTTTGTGCTTTTTATTCATTTTAGGAAAAAGTCCCTACAATCAAATCAAGTAGCCTTAAGCAGAAGATTTCTGTGCTCAAAGATATGAGGGAGTGCCATCCTTTTCCAAAGCAGGGCTAGGAACTTTGGAAATCAAATTTAGAAACTGAACATCATTTGGTGTCTGTTTCAGCCTCTGCATGAGGTCTCCTGACCTGACTGTTTTAATTTCCCTGTGGGGGAGTGTGGGTCTCATAATCCAGTGAGCCATGGGAGAGTTGGTGCTGAGTCAAGCAGGAATTTATTCCAGGCTCCCTCATATCCTGGCTGCTTGACCTTGGAGACGTTACTTCACTTCTTTGAGACTCAGTTTCTCCATTGTTAAAATTCAGCTAAGATTATATCCAAACTTAGAGGATTATCGAAACATTAATTGAGTTAATTTATATAACTGGTGAAAAAAATGGACACTTTATTTATTAAATAATTAGTAAATTAAATATTATTGCTCTATCTGTGATAGAAATAGTAAGTTTGACCAGTAACCTTAATTATTCTGTACCTGATTTTCTTTTTCTGTTCATGTGGCAATGGCTAAGTATTTCATGTCCCTTTATTCATATGTGTTCTTATTAATTAATTCTTTAGTGAATAGGCATCAAAGCAGTTATGTCTGTCTTTACTTAGCCAACTGAGAATTCAGAGTTGTTTATATTTCTTTCCACTGAGAAAAGGGCAATGCCAATTTATATGAAATACTCTTATTTTAGCTTTTTTAGTTTAGTATTTGGGCAATTTTCTTGATTCAAATAATGTTTAATATTTTAAACAGTCACCATCCATATATGAAAATGTATAAAACATTTCTCATTTCTGAACAAATATTCCAGCGAGTGTGGACTTTTGACCCAGGGAGTTCATCATTCATTTCTATCACTTTGGAATGAGAAAGAAACCAGTATGGCCACATCCCATTTATTCTTCACTTAATGAAGTGATACATAAGAAAGCAATTGTTGACACTGTTTATAAGTCATAGTTTTTGATGGCTTCCTTAGTTCAGTCTATAGAACAGAAGGGAATATTTAAATGAAAAAGAGAAACAGAACAGAAGAAATAGCCGTGCATCTGTTCCTTAACTGGCATATTTTTTTTTAACGATTTTATTTATTTATTTGACAGAGAGAGATCACAAGTAGGCAGAAAGGCAGGCAGAGAGAGTGAGAGGGAAGCAGGCTCCCTGCCGAGCAGACAGCCAGATGTGGGACTCGATCCCAGGACCCTGAGATCATGACCTGAGCCGAAGGCAGCGGCTTAAACCACTGAGCCACCCAGGCACCCCTTAACTGGCATTTTAAATGATTTTGAGAAATAAAAAATGGGATTACTTGGATCGGTGTTTATTAATTGAAATGGGGTGTGTGTGTGTGTGTGTGTGTGTGCATATGGATGTGTGAAAAACATTTATAATTATGGAGATACTAACAGAATTCATTTCACCAAATGAGAGATGCAGTAGCTTCCTCACTCATCTTCCTGCTTCTGAGCTTGCATCTCATTTTTTATTATCAGAATGGTACCGGAGTCTATCTAAAACATAGGCCAAGTCCTGTCACTACTCAGTTGGAAACCTTCCCCATTGCACTATGAGTAAAAGTCAAAGTTCTCATAATGGTCAACAAGGTCCTATACTCTGCCATCTCCTTAGGTCCAGGGAACTGGGATGAGCAAGGACACCAGTTCCTGAGTTTCAAGCTGATAACCCACCTCTACAGTGTGACTCGGCACTATAAAGTCACGTGCCACTTCATTTCTGAATTTTATTCCAGTTCTTTATCAGCTCTAGGGTCCAAATCTAAATCCTATTGCATTTGGAAGAGGCCATGACAATAAAAATTATTCCCCGGTAGGTGCCATTTTCCCTTCCTCCCACCTCCACTTCTCCCCACTCCACATCAAAGAGCATCTGTATATACGTATAACTTTCAGACCAATGACAGCAGGACACATGCTCCCATCTCCCTGAATAATATCATTGCTGCCTGACGTCTTCTTGCTGGGCACTTAGGACTTCCAGACAAACCCCCAAATATTGGGTGTAGTTCTGATTAGATTTTAGTTTACTGTTTAGTTTGTTCTTTATATTGTTTGCATTTTCAAGCTCTAAGCTCTGCAAATAATTGCCCTAAACCATGTTAGTAATGTGCACTCAGCCTAGGGACAATTTCATGTACATCCCATTAAGGCTGCTTCTTGAGGATCTAGGATGATTTAAGTGTTCTGAAACACAGAAAGTACTGGTGTTAGAGGGTGTTTGCTGTTTTGGAGCAGTAAGCAAATCTCTTGCATCTTTGTGGTTATATAACAAAATTCATAAAGTTTTGAATGGACATTAGCTTTTTCTTTGTTATTTTACATAACCCAGGTCAGAAAAAAATGCATAAATTTTTGTTGTTGTTATAATTGCTGTTTTCGTGTAAGGGAAGTTTTCTCGTTTACCTGCATCCAAGTTGCTTCATGAATATTCAGCTGTTGATGGAGCTGCAAGCTAATATCTACGGAAATGAACTCATTAATAGTATTTTCCTGGCTCCTACTTGGTTCATGTAGTATACAGACTATGATATTTCCTATTTCATTTTCCTCTTGGCTTTTGAAACATAGTGGGATTATTGATAATAATTGTTATCCCAGATTTTCAGTTATTTTTTCTCATATTTCCTGAGTGTATAAGCAAAATCTTTCAGATATTTGCCTTTTTAAATATTGTTAATGTATTTTTACAAAGCAAATTATGAATAAAAATTATAAGTGGCTTAAAGACAAAATAAATATATTTTACATATTTATACATATATGATGTATCCTGTTGTTAATGCATTGATTATCACATGTTGTATAAAAGACTGATTCTTCTTGAAGGTCTTTCAGAGATTAAATGTACTGTCATTTAATGAGAATAACATCTGGCAAGTATATTTGGTGATATAAAATAGGAAAAATTAGTAGTTCTAGCTAACAGGGATATATTGGTTTTTGAGGTAATAGTTGCTTCACAAATATTAATTTATTTAAGCTTTGCATGAAGGCTATAAGAATAAATACCATATTATTCTCATTTTACAGATGTTGGGACTGCATCAGGGAGGTAAATTTACTGGTGAGATGTCTTGTATCTAGCATTTGGTAGACCTGGGGTTTGAATCCAGGCAGACTGGCTCCAGAATTCAAACTTTAAACCACCTCACATTCTTTCTTTTTTTTTTTTTTATGTTGACAAAGTCTGCAAACTGGACTGTCTGTTGTCTCAACACCTGTGCATTCCTTCCCCACTGACTGAAAGTACCACGTGCTTCATGGGGCATCTGGGTGGGTCAGTTGGTTAAGCCTCAGACTCTTGATTTCGGCTCAGGTCATGGTCTTAAGGTTGTAAGATTGGGCTCCAGTGGGGCTGTGGGCCAGCATGGAGTCAGCTTGAGGATTCTCTCTCTCCTCCTCCCTCTGCCCCTCTCTCCTCTCCCCTGTGCATGCTCGCAAGTGCGCTCTTTCTCTGTAATGAGTAAATTAATTAAAAAAAAATAAAGCACCACCGGTTTCAGATACAGAATTCCCTCCTACTCAGAGTGTTTTCTGGGCTCTCTTCTGTTCCACTGATGTGTACTAGCCCCAAACTAACTGTTAACATTACTATACATTAGTTCCTTTTAGAAATAGAGTTCAAATAGAATGAAAATGGAAAGGAAACAGAACTATAGACTGAGAAGTGGATGGTATGTTGAATATCTAGACATGAAGAAAGGAGAGAAGGGGGTATGGTAAGTCGGAAGGAGCAAAAGGATGTTGGTAGAAAAGTCATATGTATGGGAGGTTGGGGGAACAGGTGGTGGGTAATGGGGAGGGCACGTTTTGCATGGAGCACTGGGTGTTGTGCAAAAAGAATGAATACTGTTACGCTGAAAAAATAAAAATATATATACTGGAAAAAAAAAAGTCATATGTGTCTTAAGGATAGGCATGAACAATTTTAGGAGTTCTGAAGAAAAGGTAAAATAGATACAGAAATTTCTAAATAAAAAACGTTCTTTAAATTAGTTCAAGCATACATGTATCATGAAGCAAATTTAAAAAGCCTTTCTTCTCTACCTTGTGGGATTTTATAGTGAGCTAGAACAGAGTGTGAAAAAAAAAAAGAGGTCTGGATACCAGGCAGAGATGAATCCTTGTGTTGGGATCCTCAAGTCATTTATCTGGGTTGTTTTCCAGCACTAAATACTTTTCCTTCCCTTGCTGCTACATTTCCTTTTCATGGGAACTAAATTCTCAAATAATGACTTAAACAGGAATAGTGTTCTGCACTTTAAATTTGGGAAATGACCAGTTTCCTGTGCCAGAGAAAAATTTGTGCTTGAGAATATTATCTATGTAGTGTGCTTTGTACTTCCTGCTTAGCCTTTTCTTTCATTGTGCTGTGTTTTTTAAGTTATCTGATATCACTGTGAATTCCTGAGCAGCACAATATGAAGTATTATATTAGAACCACAATAGTCTCCTGGCATCTCTGACTAAATATTTGTGCAATATTAAAAATAAGTTAATTGAGCCAGCATTTTATTGAGGAAACATTTTCACAAGTATGTTCTTATAAGTTTATGAACGGCCCTTGGTAATTCATTTTATCCCATATCAATCACCAACACCGGAAACATACTTTTATCTTATTAAATGGCACCCAAAATTCTGAGATATTGGAAATACCCTTTTTTGTTATTAATTCAGAATGTAATGAAAGGTTCATTATTTTCATCTGACTTTGAGCTCTTTTACAAATATTATGACTTGTAATACATAAAGAAATAGATTTTAATTTTTGTTCTATAATCTCGCCTAATGCGCCATGTTTGTTTAATGGTTCTCTTGGTGCTATAAAGAGTTGATAGCATTCAGAGGAGCTAAGGCAGCTCCAAGGATATTAGTCTTCTTTTCTGTACCTGACTTTTCTGTAGAACTTTTTTCAGATTGGCCTGTCATTTTGCTTTATTTTAAACTATTAAATATTTTTTTAATAAAGTGACTTTTGGCAATAAATTTCTCTTGGCTTATATATTCCAAGTGTCATTTGATTCATGATGATCTTGTGTTCCTTATATTGTTTTGGGTGATTGATGTCTTTTTCCGGAATGGTCAGTGATACACCAAACTTCAGGAAAAAACCAACTAAATAAATAAGATTAAGAAGACATGGAGAAGCAACATGAGGGGTTAGGGGGATAGGAGAAGAATAAATGAAACAAGATGGGATTGGGAGGGAGACAAACCATAAATGACTCAATCTCACAAAACAAACTGGGGGTTGCTGGGGGGAGGTGGGATTGGGAGAGGGGGAGGGGGTTATGGACATTGGGGAGGGTATGTGCTATCGTGAGTGCTGTGAAGTGTGTAAACCTGGCGATTGACAGACCTGTACCCCTGGGGATAAAAATACATTATATGTTTATATAAAAAAAAAAATTTGGAAGGGGAGGTGAACCATAAGAGACTATGAACTCTGAAAAACGACCTGAGGGTTTTGAAGGGTCAGGGGTGGGAGGTTGGGGGAATAGGTGGTGGGTAATAGGGAGGGCACGTTTTGCATGGAGCACTGGGTGTTGTGCAAAAACAATGAATACTGTTAACCGTGAAAAAATAAATAAAATGGTTAAAAAATCTAGTAAAAGAAAAAAAAAAAGAAGTGCCCAATGTTTATAGTCTGCTGTTTTGAAACCCCTCAGAGCTAATCCTCCTCAACACACCTATAAACACCTACCACACACCTATGCAGATACAGGATGTCTCATAGGCAGGGAATGCAGCCAAGGTTCTGAGCCTTGGTTTCCTCACACATTAAATTAGGTTAATAATAATAGTACTTTGGGATGTTTGGGTGGCTTAGTTGGCCGAGTCTCTTCAGTCATATTTTCTACACATTTCAGAAATTTAAAAGCTAACAAATGCAAAGAAGGTAGAAAAAATTAATTCAAGACCAAACTGTAAGGTGTTTATAGAGACTGCAGCCTATCTATCATCCTTGAGAAGACTTAGAGCACAAAGTACTAAGAAAAGTTGAACAATGTATGTGGAGTAAGGCCACACTATGGCTTTGATTTCAGTGATGTGCTACATGATCTTGGTATGGACAGAACTCACACAGGCTGATAAAGTAAAATGACAGGCCCATCTGAAAAAAAAAATGTAAACTTTATGTGAGAATTAACATCTAATATAATTGTTAATGCCTTGGAAAAACAGACGTTAAGTCAATAGGCTCCGGTTTTCTTCGTGCTTTTTCTTCAAGCTTTTTCTCTTCTCTTCGGGGGAATTTTTCACTCTAATACTTTAAGACCAAGTGCCATTTTAAAACTTAGAACTCTAGGGGCTCAGTCAGGGGACCATGTGACTTGATGTCAGGATGCTGAGTTCAAGCCCCTTGTTGGGTGTAGAGATTACTAAAAATAAGCAAACTTTGAAAATAAAATCAAATAGAAGTTAGAAGTGTGGAATTGTAAGGGCCTGGTTGGCCAGAGAGCGCCATTTCCTTGTGGGCTTGGGTTGACCCTGCCCCTCCCAGAGGAACTTGCTTGCAGGCCCCGTATATGGGGGCGGGCCAGGTTGGATGGAGACATCCAATCAGTGGGGTACACATATATTTGCTGTGGTGAATTGGGATTCAATTGGCCACCCCTATTGCTGACCCAGGGTAACTGTGCAGTTTTCCTTGTGTGTTGCATTCTCATTGGCCACCTGTGTGTGGGCCAGGCTCAAGCACCTCTATAAAGGTTAGTCTGTGAGGCAGGGGAGTAGTAATCGTCTTTGGGGTAGTAGTGGTAGCGTCAAAGTCGTCGGCGGCAGCATGGGGTCCTTGGGACCAGCATTGTCCTGAGCATTGTAATCGTGGGGAGCTGAGCATCATGAACTTCACCGGGGAGCTGGGGAGCGGCCTCGCTGCCTCCCTCGTCGGGGAGCGGCCTTCCCACCTCCCTCGCTGGGGAGCGGACTCCCCGCCTCCCTCGCCGTGGAGTGCCCTCGCCGCCTTGCTTCCCCGCCTCCCTCGCCGCCTCAACGCCTCACGGGGGAGCAGCCTGGCCTCACCTCGCCTTGCCTCGCCTGGTAAGGGGAGCGGCTTGGCCTGGCCTCGCCTCGCCTCGCCGGGTAAGGGGAGCGGCTTGGCCTGGCCTGGCCTCGCCTCGCCGGGTAAGGGGAGCGGCTTGGCTTGGCCTGGCCTCGCCTCGCCGGGTAAGGGGAGCGGCTTGGCCTGGCCTCGCCTCGCCGGGTAAGGGGAGCGGCTTGGCCTGGCCTCGCCTCGCCGGGTAAGGGGAGCGGCTTGGCCTGGCCTCGCCTCGCCGGGTAAGGAGAGCGGCCTGGCCTGGCCACGCCTCGCCTTGCCTCGCTGCCTCGCCGGGTAAGGGGAGCAGCCTGGCCTGGCCTCGCTTCGCCTCGCCTCGCCTCGCCACCTCGCCTTGTAAGGGGAGCGGCCTGGCCTGGCCTCGCTTCGCCTCGCTTGGTAATGGGAACCGCCTCGCCCTGTAACGGGAACCTCCAGAGTCGGTGTCCTGGTTGTCATCGCCTCTTTGTAAGAGAGGGCCCCCACTGGTTGGTTTGATTTTCAATGCATGGTGGAAGTAAAGCTTTGCTTGACTTTCACTTTGTGTTGGTTTTTGTCCTTTGATCACGGACCCTAACAGAATGATTACTATTAAAGAAAGCTTTATAAAAGGTAACAGGGCCTTGGCAAAACCTCAAGATTATGTGCTGAAAATTTAAAGGGCCACAGAGATTTCTAAGTCACAAAAATCAGTAAAATGAATTTTATATAAATTAGATGACAACATTAGTGTTGAGAATAAAAAACAATTGCCATTTAGTTTTGGTCTGGGGGCAACAGGGCATAGTGGTGACTGCAGCCAGTGAAGGGAACTTGTGGTTGCTTTTGCTCCAGGCTATTGCTACCATTCAGGAATGTGGAACCTGTGTTGATTTTTTTTTTCCCCTAGCATTTGAAGAGGGACTGTAATGATTGATTTTTATGTAAATGTTTTTATTTCCTTAAATGGTAGCAGTTGAAACAATATTTTAACCAATTGTGTTATGTTCAAAATACCTCTACTGCTTTCTATCTCCGCTTTAGACTTAACTCACTGCCTTAAGTCAATGGAAGTTAAATATCCAAGAAAGATGGCTATTATTTATCTTTTATGGGCTGAGCGGTGAGGATGAGACCTAGGAATTGAAATCACAAAAACACACAAGAGAAAACCAAAAACTTAACAAAATAACAAAAATTGGCAAAAAACACACTTCAGAAAAGCTTGGTATGCTTTGAAATCACTTAATAAGTATTCTGATTCTTATTCTCCTTTCCATTTTATGCATCTCTGAGATTCCATTGATCATGGTTTTGGTTTTTCCTTCATCTTCTGTCCATTTTCACTAGTGGCTCTCTAACCACCTATTAACCATCCTTAAAATCTTGTGCCTTGTATGTGGTTAGATTACCAATTACATGCTGATCCTTCATGAATTCTTGCCCCCGAGAAGTCCTGAAGAGCAGAATTTTGTCATGCTGCCTTTTAACACATTGAGGTCAAACAGAAGACACTAAATAATGTTTTAATTATCCTCAAATCCTGGAGAAGTTTCAGCCAAGGAAGTTTAAAAAGTATGGTTGTATGGTGAAAAATGATCTTCTTCTAGATGTTGGTGATGTTAATTTTGAAATAATAGTTGTTTTGAGAAAGAATAAAACATCCTTTTGTGGGAAATTGAGTACATATTGACAGGCTCTCAACAAATAGGATGTAATAAATCCTTTTGCTTCTGAATCATGAAAAAACACCAACATTCCAAGATTTTTTCCTCTGGATATTGACATACTAGTTGGTATCCTTGTGATCTTTTTAGGCATCTATCTGAGTAACCCAGGGTGACATGTATTTTCCTTTAATGGTTTGTAGAGAGATAGATGCCCAAGAGGGTTAGTCTTCAGTGCTACTGAACGAGTGACAAGTGATTTATTATTCTCTGTTTTTGGAGCTTTGTATGGGTGGAATGTTGTCATGGTAGTCTAGGGACAAACTAATACCTGTTCCAAAAGATGAAAACATGCTGCCCATACATTTTCTGTAGCGTTATATAGTCTGATAGAGGACAGACATGCAAACTCCAAGTATTTTATAATTGTTGTTCATCGTGTCTGAGTTGAAACTACACAACAAAGGGAGCTTTAAAAAATCCGCTTTGTTTGAAAGGAACTTTAAATTCTGCCTAATAATTTTATAAAAATGTGGTGGACTTTTTACTTATAATCTAACAAAATCATTGAAATAAGATATATGGAGAAATATGGGACATTGCTTAAAACCCAGGAAGCCAGAAAAAATTGTTTTTATCATGTAGCCCAGAGATGTTGATAATGCAGAAGCTTTTAGTCTCAAATTTGTGAATTTCCTTAATAATGCTATAGGTATTTTGGGATTGTATATACCAGGGGCGCTCAACTGCAGCACTGTGGGGGTGCTGAGTCATGGCAATGTGGAGAGACATTTTTGGTGGTTGCAACTGGGATGGTAGTTGCTGTTAGCATCTAGTCAGTGCAGGCCATGAAACACTTAAACATCCTACATGTACAGGACAAACCCCACAACCAACATTTTTCTGGCACAAGTGTCCAGAGTGTTAATATTGAGGTACCCTGGTATATGATGATGAAAAAGAAAAGCGATTGTATGATATTCTTATATTCTAAGTTGCTGATGATTAGCTGTATTCTAATAGCTGGGAAGATAATACACTAAGGGAATTAATACTACACAGTCTGGTGGTCTTTAGAAACAAAGACCCTCTAGTGAAGAAAATATTTGTTACTTATACCACTAAAGTTATTGAGTGCTTACCAAGTGCCAGGCATTGTTGGGAGACACGGGGGAAACCCGAGTGAACAAAACAGGTAGACTGCCTTCACAGAGCTCTGGTATAAAGGTGGGGGACTAGTAAACAAATACATAAAATGGGACATGGAGGAGCAGGTAGTGCCATAGGGTAGATAAAGTAGAGTAATGGGGTAGGTAGGTAATGATGGGGGGTGGGAAAGGGAACACTTAGACTGGATGGCCATGAAAGACCTGAAGCTTAGGAGTGAGTGACAGTAGGAGGCAGCCAGATGAAGAGGGTTTTAGGCTGAGGAAGCAGGTTGTGAAAAGGTGCCAAGGTGGAAGTAGGCGTGGCTTGTTGGGGAGGCACAGAGAGGTGGCTGTGGTTGGGCAGTGGCCCAGAATGGGGAAGCTGGGATGAGACAGAATATGAGAGGAGGGAGGGGCCAGATCATGCTCATTTCTTTTTTAGGTTGAGAATATTCCATCGTTTGGATGTATTTATCCATTCACTTACTGAAGGACATCTTGTTTGCTTCCCACTTTTGTCATTAATGAATAGAGCTGCTGTGAACTGGCAGGTGCAGGTTTTGTTATGGATAAATTTTCAGCTCATTTGGGTAACTTCTAAGGAACACGATCACTGAATTGGCATGGTGAGAACATTTATGGTAAGAATATGCCAAACTGTTTCCCAGAGTGGCTGTATCAGTTTGCATTCCCACCAGCAATGAGTGAGTGTTTCTGATTATTCCCCATCCTGCCAGCCTTTGGCACTCTGAGTATTTTGGATTTTGTCCTTTCTGATAGGTGTGTAGTATCTCATTGTTGTTTTAATTTGTAGCTGCCTAATGACACAAGATTTGAACACCTTTTCATATGCCTATTTGCCATGAGTATATCTTCGGTGAGGTGTCTGTTCAGTTCTGCCCATTTTTTAATTTCATTGTTGACTTTCTTATTGTTGAGTTTTACTTTGTACATTTTGGACTATGATTCTTTATCACATGTGTCATATAATTCTTAGGGAAATACTTTCTGGTTTGTGGCTTGTCTTCTCATTCTCTTGTCATCACAGAGGAAAAGTTTTTAATTTTAATGATGTCTGGATTGTCAATTATTTTTTTTCATGGATCATGCCTTTGGTGTTACATCTAAAAAAGTCATCACCATATGTGGGGTCACCTAGAAAATTTCCCCCTATGTTAATTCTAGGCACTTTAGGGTTTTGTATTTTATTTTTGGTTCTGATCCATTTTGAGCTAATTCTTCTGAAGGATGTAAGGTTTGTGTCTAGATTTTTTTTTTCTAATCTTTTTACATGTAGATGTCCAGTTGTTCCCAGCACTGTTTGTTAGAAAGACTATCCTTTCTCCATTGTATAGCATAGCCTTTGCTCCTTTGTCAAAGCTTAGTTGACTATATTTGTGTGAGTCTGTTTCTGGGCTCTCTGTTGTATTTCATTTATCTATTTGTTCTTTGACCAATTCCATACTGTTTTGATTATGGCTTTATATTAAGCCTTGAAATCCAGTAGTGTCAGTCTTGTGACTTTTTCCTTATTTTTTTAGTACTGTTTTGACTATTCTGAGTCTTTCATTCTCCATATAAACTTATAATCGTTTTGTTGATATCCACCAAAGAACTTGCTAGAATTTTGATTAAAGTTGTGTTAAATCAGGTTGGGAAGAACTAGCATCTTGACATTATCGAGTCTTCCTATCCATTAATGTGGACTGCCTCTCTCCATTTATTTAGTCTCTTTTGGTATATTTTTATCAGAGTTTTGTGGCTTTCCTCCTGTTGTACATATTTGTTAGATTTATACCTAAGTATTTCATTTCTGGAGGTGCTAATGTAAATGGTATTCTGTTTTTAATTTCAATTCCATTTGTTCATTGCTGGCACAGAGGAAAGTGAGTGAATTTTGTATATTAACCACGTATCCTGCAACTTTGCTATAATTGCTTCTAAGTTCCAGGAGGTTTTTTGTCAATTCTTTTGCATTTCCCACACTGACATTCATATCGTTTGTGAACAAAGACAGTTATATTTTTCCTTTCCAAACTATAAGCCTTTTACTTCCCTTTTTGTCTTACTGTATTAGCTAGGAAATGGAGGACAATGCTGAAAAGGAGTGGTGACAGGAGACATTCTTGCCTTGGTCCTGATTGTAATGGGAAATTTTCTAGTTTCTCACCATTATATATGATGTTAGCTGTAGGGTTTTTTTAAAAGTTTTTTTTTTAATAATGTTGAGGACATTCCCTTGTATTCTTAGTTTACTGAGTATTTGTCATGAGTGGGTGTTGGAATTGTCAAATGCTTTTTTCTTCATCTTTTGATCAGATCGTATGATTTTTCTTTTTAGATCGGTAATGAGATGGATTTCATTAACTGATTTTAGAATGTTGAACCAGCTTTGCATACCTATGGTAAATTCCCCTTGGTTGTGGAGTACAATTGTTTTTAGACATTTTTGGCTTTTACTTGTTAATATTTTGCTTAGAACTTTTTTTTAAAGATTTTATTTATTTATTTGACAGACAGAGATCACAAGTAGGCAGAGAAGGAGGCAGAGAGAGAGGATGAGGCAGGCTCCTTGCTGAGCAGAGAGCCAGATGCTGGGCTCGATCCCAGGACCCTGGCATCATGACCTGAGCGGAAGGCAGAGGCTTTAACCCACTGAGCCACCCAGGCGCCCCTGCTTAGAACTTTTTAAAAGATTGTATTTATTTATTTTACAGATAGAGATCACAAGTAGGCAGAGGCAGGCAGAGAGAGAAGAGGCAACAGGCTCCCCACTGAGCAGAGAGCCTATGCGGGGCTTGATCCCAGGACCCTGAGATCAAGACCTGAGCCTAAGGCAGAGGCTTTAACCCACTGAGCCACCCAGGTGCCCCACTTAGAACGTTTATACTTATAAGAGATATTGGTCCATTATTTTCTTGTGAAGTCTTTGGTTTTGGTATTAGGATGATGCTGGCCTCATAAAACAAGTTAGGAAATGTTTCTTCTACTCCTGTTTTCTGAAAGATTGTAGAGACTTGTTATAATTTAAATGTTTGGTAACATTTAATAATAATTTTTTTCAATTGTGTGTAGATATGTTATTATTACAGTAAGTTCGTTGCTCAGTTTTAGCACCTAGCTTCTAGTACGCTGAATATGTTTATTATGTTTATTGCATATCGTCTGCCTCCTCCCACTAGAATAAGAGCAGAAATTCTTGACTATTTTGTTTATTGATATGTTTTATATACCTAAAACAGTGGTTCTCAACGTGTGCTTTGCAGGTTTTTGGGGTTTTGCAAAAATCCTTTTGGAGAATATATAAGGTTAAAGCTATTCTCGTGGTAATACTAAAAGTTTATTTGCTTCCACCCCCCCCAACCCGCTACTGTGCTGTTGCTTACACTGGTGGGGGAAAATCAGTCAGGTGTAAAACTGCTGATGTTTTAGTGTGAATCCAGCAGTGGCACCAAACTCTACTAGTAGCCACGACATACTTCCTGGTCCTCACTCATGAGGGAGTGACAAGGGGATACCAATTTCACTTAAAGCTGTAAAAATTACGAGTTTTATTAAGTCCTGACTCTTGAGCATGTGTCTTTTTAATATTCTGTGTGATGAAATGGGAAGTATACCTAGTACTTCTGCTCATACTCAAAAATATGGTTGTCTCCAGGGACTAGAATTTGTGGTTGAGTTGCTATGGAACATTATATTTACTTGAAATAACAACTGTGAGATAAACTATGTTTCAGTTTCCTGGCATTCAGGCATTTGGCAGATAGTTTTTTTCCAAAAAGGATGAAGTAAGCTTGTCACCTCAAGGAAAACAACTGATAGTATTTGCTGATGATGATAAATTCAAGTTTGCAAGTGAATTTTGAGTTTTGGAAAATTTATGAGTTCGATACTTTCCTCATACTTACAGATTTTTCTAATGAGTTGGATACTGATACTATTGTGATGTGGGTTTTCTTTGATATTAAATAACAAAATGTGTTAATATCTTGAAGATATGTTTAACTCCCAGTGAATCATTGCTAAAATACCTTATAGCATCAAGCATATATAATAGATCTCTTCAAACTGCAGATAGATCAGTTGGTGTTAATGCAACAGAGTGTGGAGAGTTCACTGATATGGTTGGTTTCAGATTAAAAATCATGACTACCCTTTAAGAAATGACCTGAGATTTGGTGTTGTATTAAAGAAGAATATCCACAACTATCTGAAAATGTTATAGCAATGAACATGTCTGTGTGACTTTTAAGAGTGATCTGCTGTGCATGCCTGATGGAAAGAGTGGGAAGGAAAAAAAATGAGTTGAAAGAGATAAATTAGTACATCAGAATTATAAAGTAAACTGGTACATTCTGAGAATAAAATTCGTCGTGGAGTTTGCCTTACCCTTTGAGCAAGCAGTGGCCCAGATGGACAGACATGGAGGAAGGGAATTGTTGTCTTGTCTCTATCCTCATGAGTTTTCTTCCTCCTTTTACTTTCTTGGTAGCACATTTGTGACATTTTTAGCTTTCTTAAGCTTTAATTAATATATGGCATTTACCCTGTTTTACCAAAGATATGGTAGGAAAAAAACAATACAGAAGAAATTGAAGAGGAGATGACGAGTTCTGTTCTTGGTGTAGGGAAAGAAAAGCCCCTGACTGCAGCGAATCTAGGAATGTGTTGTGTAATCATTGTTAGGGGAATGCTGGCAAACTGAGTTCATGCTAACACACCTGCAAGCTGGAAGGTACAAGAAGGGGCAACTGTGAGCCTCACCTCTTCCAACTTCCAAATGCAGTGTAGTCTGTCTCAGCTCACTGGTCTCTGCATCTCCCTAGGCTTTAGACATTATTATGCCCCATTTATGCAGCCCATATTTGAGGTTCATGGTCCAAAGGGTATCCTCTGGTGTGATGATCAGGAGCACCAAGTGGCAGATCCAGAGGTTATTGTGCATAGAGGGAGCTGACATAGTGTTTGAAAATGAAGAAGAAATAACGGAACCCATTTTTGCTATTGAGACTCACTCACTTGTTTTTTTTCACAGTCTGTTTCTTTCATCTTTGGAAGAATGAATTCCCAGGAGTGTTCATCAGATGTGGTCTCTAGACCGAATGCATCAGAATCATCTGGTGAACTTACCCCTGGGTCCTCAACTAGTCTGCTGAGTCAGACCTTCTGGGGATAGGGCAATCTACAATTAGAAGAAACTCTCCAGATTTCATGCACCATAAAAAGCTTGAGAACCACTGGCATTATAAGTTTTTCTGGTACTTATTTTCAGTGTATTCGTATCAAAGTGAAGATGACCTAATTCTGATGAAACTCTGGACCAAAGGGAATTAATGAATGCAGAGATAAAACAGCATATGAAATCCCTCATGTATTTTTGTATTTAGGGTATTAATGCTTCTTTGACTGATTGGAGAAAAATTAAATGCTCCAATTACAAAATCTGAAAGGACTTTGTAGATGCTGGTTGTTACAAGAGGATTCTGAAAACACATTATTTTTCTTTATCTTAAAGAGGTAGACGTACGTGTTTTGTCCAGTATGTCAGATTTCATGATTTTGTGCTCTAGGCAAACTATCTGAAATCTGACTGAACTGTGTATATAAAATCAAGCTCTTAGGAAGATAAATGCCTCATCAGAAATGTTAACAATTTCCAGGTTTTCTTTCATATACAGCTAAACAAAAAGTTCCATGTTGTCACAGAGGCTAAGAAGATAAAAAGTCAGGTGAAGAAACAGTTTACTTTCTTAGTTTGTATGTGCCTTTCTAACTCCTATTTTGATTCATTCGTACTGTCTCCTTACTTTAATTCATGGGCTTCAGAATGTGACTGAGTTCAGCTCCTAGGAAAAGGTTTATAAATGTAGAGGTGAACTTTCGGTTTTACTTGCATGGGAGGTTACCTGTTTACTGTGTGGTCAACATGAAATGTAAACTAGGCGACTACACCACCATGTTATTTTAAAACTAAGTGGAAAGAACTGATGGAGCCTTTTTGATAAGAGCGTACAAAACCAAATCTAAAATTAAAAATGAGACTGATAGTGATTAAAACGGGCAAAGTCAGAAAATTTGAAATCTCTTTTCATGAGCAATTTTACTGAACTCTAGATAATAGTTCAAAAATCACATCACATGTTTCCAATTAAAAAGACAAAGTGCCCTCCATTCCTTTCTTATTAAGTTTATTTAATTCAGCTGAATTATTTCATTCTGTTGAGGCTGTTAGTACTGATGTGGCTTTGTAGTTATAGACTGAAACATGAACTGATTGACTCGGATATAGAGAGGGGTTTGAAGCTAATGCTAGGAATGAGGTCCTATGGCTCATTTGTTTTGTTTCTTTTAAATAGTTTTGCTTTTCTTTTTACTAATGTTGCCGTATGCTCACAGCCAAATATTCTGTGCATAAGGAGGCATACAAAGGTCACTTTAACCACTGCTGCATTTTGATATGTGCTGCATATTTTTTCTTAGTATGGATGCACACTGCCATTTCACAAATATATTTATGCTTATATACTTGCATGTAATATGTATATGTGCGTACATATATGTGTACACCTATCAAGAACGCTGTTTGATAAATTTGTTCATGACACAATATTTTATAGACATCTGTCTATACATATTTCTATGAAATTTTTATCACATTCCATTTATGATTATAGTTCTGCATAGTATTTTGTAATTTGCATGTACCATAATATAAATGATTCCCTTTTAATGGGCATTTAGGTTGTTTCCAATGTTTTCACTTTTGTAATTACTATTTCGTCTTGTTTGAAAGTTTTCTTGGGATAAATTCATGGAGGTAAGAATTTCTGGGTTAAAGGGTATGCCCATTTAAAAATTTGAGATATATGGTCAAGTAGTTCCCAGAAATGTGGTGCCATTTTATACCCCCCCCTTTTTTAGAGAGGGAGGGGTGAGGGGCATAGGCAGAGGCAGAGGGAGAAAGAGAAAGAGAATCTAAAGTTGGCTTCACACTCAGCCCAGAGCCTGATGGGTGGCGCCATCTCACAACTCAGAGGTCAGGACCTGAGCTGAAATCAAGAGTTGGATGCTTAACCAACTGAGCCACCGAGGCGCCCCTGTGCCATTTCATATTCTTACTCCAATGTGCTTGAGGGTGATAACTGTGGAACGTTATGAGCAATACTGGGTTTTCTTAATCTCTTAAGTGTTTGTAAATATAGCATGTCAAAAATGGGATTCTTACTTTAATCTTCATTTGTTTGATATAGTATCCAGAGGTTCCTTGGAGACTCTGTGTGCCCTGGGGATTGATGGGCTGTGTAATCATTCCCCAACTTGGCTGGTAGTGCTTGAAGTTCTTTTTTTTTTTTTTTTTAAGATTTTATTTATTTATTTGACAGAGAGAGGTCACAAGTAGGCAGAGAGGCAGGCAGAGAGAGAGAGGGAGAAACAGGCTCCCCACTGAGCAGAGAGCCCGATGTGGGGCTCGATCCCAGGACCCTGAGATCATGACCTGAGCCGAAGGCAGAGGCTCAAACCACTGAGCCACCCAGGCGCCCCAGTGCTTGAAGTTCTTAAGACAGACAAGAGAAACCATGATTTCACCTGGTTACTAGGTGGTTAATGAGCAATGTCTTGAAGACACAAGCCAGATTTACTGGATGGAAGGTCACTTCTCCTTTTCCTTCCAAAGTTTCTCTTTTAAGGCCCAATATAAATAGCTCTTTCCACTCTTTTCTTCCTTTGCTAAAATAATAGCTTACTTGGTCATGGGTCCAAGCTTAATTAATGACTTATTAAGGAGAGTCCAGATCTTTGAAATACTAAGGAAATGTTTTGCCTACCATAGGGCTTTGAAGAGCCCTGACCAGATCCCAGAAATACAAAATCTGGCTTTCTAAAATTTGGGAGGGGGTAGTTAAGAAGGAAGGGAAATTGTTTCATTCCTTCTTGAAGAGTCACTTTCTTTCTCTTTTTCTCTTTCATTCTCTTTTGGTCTTTGACTCCCTACTTCCTTCCCTCAGTCTATCTCAGTTCCAAAGAATCACCTTGGAATTTCTGACCCCCCCCCTTTTTTTAAATTAGAAGTCCCATTTTTCATTAGATTTTGGTGTTTTGTTCTTCGCAAGACTTAGAAATTTAGGAAATTTTGACTCCTAACTGTTTACCACAGAACATTGAGATCGTGGTGGATAAATTTAGTTCATATATACATGATCACTTTTGGTCTTGCCCCCAAATTCTTTTTTTTTAAAGATTTTGTTTATTTATTTGACAGAGAGAGATCACAAGTAGACAGAGAGGCAGGCAGAGTGAGGGAGAGAGAAGGAGACTCGTCGCTGAGCAGAGATCCTGATGCGGGACTCGATCCCAGAACCCTGAGACCATGACCTGAGCCGAAGGCAGCGGCTTAACCCACTGAGTCACCCAGGCGCCCCTTGCCCCCAAATTCTGAAGGATATAATTCCCAGGGAGAAACCACTGTGAACCAGGGTTTCACCTTTTACAACTAAACTATTATTCTCAGGAGTTACTGGGTTTTTAAACTCTGGTTTCCTATAAAAAATCTAGTTCTAATCAACACCGTGTTATTTTATTAACCTAATGTTGCCTTCACAATATTTTTTTTTTGTTTTTTTTTTTCATGCAGGTATTCTTACACTGAATGAACCAGTGTGCTGCATCAAAAATTGATCAAAATGTAACAGAAGAAACAGTGAAGGTGAGAAGAGGCACAGTCTGCCCTCAACCCAAGCACACATTCCCTTTTAGTTAAAATTTCTTCTGTGGGATGTTACTCTAGGCTCTTGAGCTTCTCCTCAGTTCCACTATAAGTTCTGTGCCAGTCACTTGTGTGGGCGACCCTGCGATAAAGGGAAAGAGGGTTTGGGAAAAGAAACAGAGTGATGATTACGTAGAGGCGTAGAGGACATGGAACAATTTTTTGCTGAGGCCTTTGGGCAGTTTGAAAAGAGGAAGAAAAACACATGACCAAGAACCTCAGTGTCTGTGAGGAGGGGGGAACAGAGCCCAGGGTGGGAGATTTGCCTGAGGTGGCTTAGGAAGGCAAGATGTGGACAAATGTGACTTCAATCTTTGATCACCAAAGAGTAAATGATTTGGGTGGTTCCGTGGTGCAGAAAATGTCTGCATAATGTCTTCAACTCAGAAACACATGTATAAGCCTTTCCTTTTAGGCTGCAGGAAAGGAAAATGATGAAGAGTTTTGTAAAGGGGGAGGAGGTAAATGAAAATTATATACACTACTGTTATTATTCATTTAAGCTGCCTAAATTATTATTGATGTTTATTTTTGGTGCTGATTTGCTGTTTTATTTTACAAAAAAAAAAAAAAAATTCCCAAGGATTTTTATAGGCTCTTCTATATTTTTATAAATTAAAAATGAACTTTCAAATTCTCTTACCATGGGAGCATTTTAGTTTGTGTGCTTTTGGTCCCAAGCAATAGACACTTATTATTCAAACAAGTTGAAGACACATCAGCTCTCATTTGGGGACTCCAGACAGAAGAGAAGGTTCAGGACCTGTGACTCAGGGAGGTGGATAAGATTGCCAGGTTCTGTCTAGCTCTTCACTTTCATCCAGGTTATCTGCTTTGCCCAGGGCTGGCTCTTCTCATCCCTGCAAAATGACCTTGTAGCTGTCCAAGCTATCACTTCCAGACACAGCACCTTTCCAGAGGGGAAGCTGTCCATTCCAGGATGCTGTTCCAGAGACCAAAGAAGCCTTTGCCCCCAAAAGCCTGCCAGCAAATCTGCCTGCACTATGTTACCTGCTGCCCATTCTCACTAATGGGTTGGGGACTGTCACGCTTGGATTTAGTTATTCGGGCTTTTCCTGAGAGCCAGGAATGGGTTCCTGGTTCCCAGAGCTGTGTAGGAGTAGAAAGGATGTCCAGACAAAATTGGTCCTCTGCCCTCCCTCTGCGTGGGTAGAAAGGATAAGCATGCCCTGAAATTTTCAGCTTGCAAAGAGAATACTATCCTCTCATGGACTTCTTTTTTTTTTTTGACCTGCTTCATTATTGCACTTACTATATTTATTTTTAGATGCTGTTCTCAAATATTGAAGATATCCTTGCTGTACCTAAGGCATTTTTAAAAGGCGTGGAAGAATGCCTGCATCCAGAACCTAACACTCAACAAGAAGTGGGAACCCGCTTTCTTCACTTTGTAGGATCAATTTCTGTTTATTTTAGAAGCTCTGCCCCATCCCCCAGATTTTAAGGTTTAGCTTTTGGCACAGTAGCATGTGAGAACTCAGTGTAGAAGTAAAATGTGACACCGAAAGTTTGGGGTCTTTTAAGGCCAATGAAATCTTCCACTGAGAGCCAGGAAAGGGGTGAGGTCCTCACATCATCCATTTTATTCAGTGAAGAACAAACAGCCTTTTCTTTTTTCCAACAAGTTAGTTCTTGGCATCCTCTGTAGCTTTGAATCCTAATGAATATTCAGGCTGTTCATAATGAATGGATTTTTATGTTTCCCCCAAACATAGAGCATTTCCCTTTTGAGGCAGAAAATCCTTACTCTTACAATGGCTTGATGAGCCTTTTGTGAGTCAGAATGTTCCCTTGTTAATGGGCTGGTGACAAGCCTGCAGGTGAAGGAGCCCTGTCACTCTAGGTACACAGAAGCTTGTTTTTCAAGGGTAGTTTCTCAGAAGGTCGTACTGAGTGGTGCAGAAGAATAACCAGTCAGTCCTCCGTTGTTTCAAATTACACATCATGCTCGTGTAATCATTTTCGTCTCTTTGGACAGGATAGTTGAAATTATTTGTGCAATTGATTTATAAAGTAAGAAGTCACCTATAAAATGAAAATTATTTTCAGAACTGAAGGGCATTCATAGCAAAAAAAAAAAATAGTGCTGCTATTTATAACATTCCACTGATGCCAATTTTCACCCACCTGAATTCCTCTCTGTACCAAAATGCCATACAATTGATGTTTTATTTAAAAATGCAAAAGAGTATTTTGTCACAGAAGTCAATTTTTGTTTATTTTTATTTCTATTTAGCCTTTAGAAAGTTAACGGTATGTAATTTTTAGGTCTGTAATTCTGTCTGGAGTGGGCAAAGCTGCATATGTTCTTTTTATAATCAGGAAATATTTCATAAAGGTACTTAATATTAAATGGAGAGAGGCTCCTTGGCGCAGGAAGATCAAGCCGTACTTTCCTTGGGTATGACTGGAAACCACGCATGTTTGTGTCCGCTTAATGCAGACTGTTCCTCTTCATGAATGAATTCACATCTTCTGCCAGCTGGAGCGTCTGCTGCCTTAGTCCAGAGCCTCACATGGGAATCTTGCACTCTGACATCCATTTCCTCAGTAACACACTATGAATCTGTCATCCATGAATTTAGCTAAACTATTTCTGAAGCGTATTTCCTTTTGGGTCATACCATCTCTTGAAATAAGTAACTCAAAATATAAGTAACTCAAAATATTTTTTGCTGGCTATATAAAATAGCACTCAGTGTTGCTTTCCAAATGTATGTCATGGAAATTCCAGAGGGTGTACTTTGGCTCTAATATTTGATCAATACATTTTCTGTGTCTTCCTCTTATTGGAGTTGCTTTGGTAGATACTAATCCTAGCTGCTGAGAGAAAAATCTAATGACAGAAGGATGCTTAGAGGTCATGATGGTGAAATTATTCCCTTTTTGAAAGTACCCCTTCTGTGGCAAATACGAAGGTTATTTATCTTGTTCCTACTTGATCTCTTTTAATGAAAGCTATAAACACTAGAAGATCTTTATGTTAACCCTGAATCTGCCTACCACTGCCCATTATGGATTGCCCTGCAATGTCCACCCAGTGGTCTTAGTTTTGTGTTTTGGAGCTACACAGTGTTGTAAGTCCCATTACATTATGACAGCTGTCTGAAAGTAGCTACCATTTCCTTACTTTATTATACTAACAAATGATTATTCTTGAAATGACCTCTCATACTTTGTCACAGAGAGTCTCATATTAGAGTAGAGTCTCCAGAGTCCATCATTATTTTAGTCACTTGTTGCTGAATATTCTCTTGTTTGTCCGTGTCCCTCCTAAGCACAGCTGTCCAGATTGGTGCATGTGAACTGCAGGGTACTAGGTCTCTCTATTCCTGCATGATCAGGCACATGCTTTTCCCTGTTCCTAAAATGCTTTCTTCCCTCACCTGCCTGGGAATGATGCATTCATCTCTCTCAACTTTGCTCAGATACTACTTTTTGTTTTTAAAGCTATATCTGAACCCTCTCAGGAAAGCTAAATAATCTCTTCTCTGTAATTTGCTACCATTTGGCTCATTTACTTAGTATTGCATACGTCATATTGGACTCTAGTTCGTATAACCTTTTTTCCTAGATTATTCTTCTTGAATCAGAAAATTGGTAAATGAAGTGTGCTTAGATACATACATAGAGTAGAGCTCCCAAAATATAGTAAACGCTTTGGACACATAAAATATGTTCGCAAACATCACACAGGTTGATCTTTCCAAATAGGTATTACCATGACTCTAACTTATCCTTATTCGAATTCACAGAAAGACAAGTTTCGTTTCTATGATGAATATTGTAGTAACCATGAGAAGGCACAGAAATTGCTTCTCGAACTTAACAAAATAAGAACAATCCGCACATTTCTTTTGGTAAGTATATATATGAGTGTTACCATACGCTGTGATTTGTTGCTAGGCTCTCTAAGGAACCAAGGACTAGCGTCAATGTGGTGCAAAAATTACTCATGGGACAATGCTTTAAATGTGTCCGGACTAGGAGACTAGAGTCCCAAAGGACCCTAATCGTAAGAAGGGAGAGTTGGCAGAAGCTCATGGATGGGAAAACACTGAAAATGGCCTCTCCTGGCTGACTATGAATTGTTTGTGAGAACCTCAGATTCTTAGTGAGATTCTTAGTGAGAGAAGACATTTATGCCAGAGTTCATCATCTCTTGTATATCCCTCAGCTTCCTAGGGTTTCATTTGCTTTTGCTAAGAGAGCTGTAAGTGGGGCCGTCACAGGAAGGAAGAAATTTAAAGATTGAACTTTCTCCTACATAAGTTCCTTACTCACTTTCCACAGATAGAGTAAGAATATATGTTTTTTTTAAAGATTTTATTTATTTACTTGACAGACAGAGATCACAAGTAGGCAGAGAGGCAGGCAGAGAGAGGGAGAAGCAGGCTCCCCGCTAAGCAGAGAGCCGGATGTGGGGCTCAATCCCAGGACCCTGGGATCATGACCTGAGCTGAAGGCAGAGGCTTTAACCCACTGAGCCACCCAGGTGCCAAGAATATATGTTTTATTTCCTTAGGATAGCACAGAGAAATGCATATTTTGGTAGTAATTTGGACAATTTAATTGCCCGTGAGGACCACATTTTAAGTGTACAATTCAATACTATTTAGCCAATTGTGGAGTGGAGGAACCATCCCCACTATCCAGTTATAGAGATTTCTAGCACCCTGAAAAGTCCCTCATGCCTGCTCATGGCTCATCTCTACAACCCCTGTAAACTCTAGGCAATCATTGATTTACTTTCAATCTCTGTAGTTTGCCTTTTCTGGATAGTTCTTATAAATGGAATCGTTCAATGTAATATTTTACACCTGGTTTCTTCTACTGAGTAAATGTTTTGAGGTTCATCTCCATTGTAACATGTATCCATATGCCATTCATTTTTATTGCCGGATAGTATTCGTTGTATGGCTATACCATATTTTATTTATCCATTTGCCGGTGTATGGACTTTGGGTCAGCAAGCAAGTATGATTAATGATGGGCCTTGAAGATCTTTTCAGAGAGAGGTATTAGTATAGAAAAAGTCAGGAAATGTCCAGTTTGAACTGTTTTATCAACGATGGTGAGATGAACATTCATGTACAAGTCTGGATATTTTCATTCTCTTGCATGGATGCTAAGAGTGGAATTGCTAGGTCATAGTAAGTGTATATTTAAGAAACTGCCAAAATGACTGTGCCATATACACCGGCAATGAACGTTTGCAGTTTCTTTATATTTTTGCAAACATGTGGTATTACCAGTTACAATTATAGCTGGGTTAGTGGATGTGTAGTTTATCTCAAGTTGATTTTTATTTGCATTTCTCTCATGACCATTGATACCAGGCATGCTTTCAATGTTCTTATTAGACATTCATATATCCTGTTGGTGAAATGCTTATTCAAATCTTTTGTTCCATTTTTAAATTGAGATGTTTATCTTATATTGAGCTATAAGTGTTCTTTATTTTGGAACACATCTTCTGTGTCTGACATATAATTTGTGAATATTTCCACTCAGTGTGGTTTGTTTAAAAATGTTATCTTTTGGACATCAAAATTCTTACATTTTGTTGAAGTAGGATTTATTAAATTTTTTCCATATGAACATATTTTCATTTTATTTTAAGAAGTCTGTATTCAGGTTTTATACTTACTTTGTTAATTTTTTTCCCAAGTATTTTGCTCTTTTTGATGCTGCTGTGATCGGAATGATTTTTTCTTTTCTTTTTTTAAATTTTTTATTTATTTCTTATTTTTTTGATAAACGTATAATGTATTTTTATCCCCAGGGGTACAGGTCTGTGAATCGCCAGGTTTATACACTTCGCAGCACTCACGATAGCACATACCCTCCCCAATGTCCATAAGCGCGCTCCCTCTCTCCCAAGCCCCCTCCCCCAGCAAACCTGTTTTTTTTTTTTGTGAGATTAAGAGTCACTTATGGTTTGCCTCCCTCCCAATCCCATCTCGTTTCATTTATTCTTCTCCTATCCCCTAACCCCCCATGTTGCATCTCCACGTCCTCATATCAGGGAGATCGTATGATAGTTGTCTTTCTCTGATTGACTTATTTCACTAAGAGGAATGATCTTAATATCATTTTTTGGACTGTTCATTGCTACCATATAAGCATTTGACTTTTATTTATTTTTGTTTATTGTATATTTTTGTATCGTGTGCTTTAAATTCATGTATTAGTTCTAGTAGTTTTTTGGTAGACTCTTTAGGACAGTTTACATATAGAATGAAGTCATCTGAGAGTAAAGACAGTTATATTACTTCCTTTTCAATATAGATGTCTTTTTTTCCCCCTGGGTTTTGCACTGGTTAGAACCAGTTTACTATTGAATAGAAGTGATAAGAACAGACATGCCTGCCTTGTCTCTGATCTTGGGGGAAATCAATCAGTTTTTCATCATGAAGTGTGAAGTTAACTGTTGTCACAGATGTCCTCTTCCAGTTGAAGAAGTTCCGCTATATTCATAGTTTGTCAAGAGTTTTTATTGGGACTTTTTGCTTTTTCCGACGTAGGTGTTTAAAGCTATGATTTTGTCCTACACACTGCATTAGTTTTATTCCATAAAATTTTACATGTGTTTTCAGTTTCATTCAGTTATTGAAAAGGTCTCATTGCCTTCGTAATATCTGTCGTCTATTCTTTATTTAGAGTTTGTCTTGGAAGGCAGTTCTGCATGGGACTGTGTCCCTGCACATTTTCTGAGCAGAGGAACTGACTGCTTTTGTTCTGGCTGATCTTTAAAGGATGTTTATATCATGATATAAAGGATGTTTATATCAGAAGGTAGAGATATTCTCTTCTTCCTAAGTGGCGGGCAGTCACGCCTGCTGCCCTCATGAAAGATGCATGGTTCTTAGACTCACGTCTCCTTTCCTGGTATCCATGTGCATGGGCCACCTGGTCTTTCTTGTGTTGCGATTTGGGAACTGAGCCTTGGCAAACTGGCCCCAAAATAATGATACTCTGGCTACTGCTATTGCTTTCAGGAAAAAAAAAAAATTCCTGTAGCTCTGGCCTAGGAGTTTCATGTGTTTTTCCAGCATCCAGAAATCTCTGGCCGGTTGACTTTTGAGCTTGTCAGTAGGGTAAAATCTTAGAATGATGAGTTTTAACATTCCGTTATTTTATTTCCCAAGGCTGGAATTTTCCAGATTTCTTCCTGTAGTTGACTTTTTAAATTTAATTCCATTTTGGTCAGAGAACATAATTAAATCATTTAAATCTTTTTAAATTCATTAAGACATTTTTATGGTTTAGCATATGGTCTGTCCTGGAGTTTTTTGTTTTTTTGTTTTTTCCCCCTCTCTGTATGCTCCATGTGTGCTTAAAAACTATGCATATTCTGTAACTGTTGGGTGGAATGTTCTATAAATTTTAGGTCAGTTTTGTTCATAGTGTTGTTGTTCTCTTCTTTCTCTTTTCCTCTAGGTGTTCTGTCAGTTATTGAGGGTAGGATATTGAAATCTATAGGTATAATTGTTAAATTGTCTGTCTTGCCTTTCAATTATGTCAGTTTTGTTTTATATGTTTTGGGGCTCTGTTGTTAAATATATATTCATTGAAAGTGCTTGCATTTGTATTTCTATTGATCATAAAATGTTTTTCTTTGTCCCTAGGGATATTTCTTTTCTTAAAGTCTGTTTTGGCTGATATTATTATAGCCATGACACTTCTTGTACTGTTTGTGTATCTTTTTCCAGTATTTTCCTTACAAACTATTTAGGTCTTTGAATCTAAAACATGTCTCTGGGAGACAGTATATAGTTGAATCTTGCCTATTTTTTTTTATTATACTTTATTTAAATTCAATTAGCCAACTACAGTACATCATTATGGATCTTGATTTTTTTATCCAGCCTGATCATCTCTGACTTTTGATTGGAGTGTTCCATTCATTGATCTTTAACTGAATTATTGGTATTGTTGTATTGACAGGTACCATTTTATTGTTTTTTCTGTATGTGTTTTTGCTGTTGCCCCTCTGTTCATCCTTTACCTTCCTTAGTGTACTGTTTTATTTCCTCTGTTGATTTTTTTGAACTATTTTTTGGGGGGGGTGATAGCTCTAAGAACAATATTCATCTTAATTTATCAAGTCTATTTCCTGAAGTTGGTTGTTGTTTTTTGTTTGTGTTGTTCTGTTTTGTCTTTTTGTAACTTTCCTGGACTTGATTTAAGAACCTGTGACTCTTGTATGTGCAACTGCTCTCTCTACTCAATTTTTTGTTTTTTAATTTAGCCTCTCTTTTTAGGGGTCACTCCAGTAACTGCTTAACTTAGTTCTGTCTGTGGTTTGTCAGAGGTGACCAAACATCGTTAATCATCTTGTTTATGGATCTATGTGTTACTTTAGGGGGGTGGGGGAGACATTCAGAGGGTAGGCAGTTTTCAAGTCAGATCTAGGTTTTCCTTTCCATGGGGACACCACTTCCCCCTTGGGTCTTTTCTACAGATGCACAGCCTGATATGTGCTCCAAAGAGGGCTATAATCTCAGGCCAAAGGAATTGTGGGCATTCTCCATTTTTCTTATATAGTGTGCTAACTTTATTGACAACACCCTCGGGAGTGAGATATTTACTTTCTGCAGCCCCACCTGAAAGCAGGTTTTCAGGGTCTATCACTATGTCAGGGCCCGTGTGATGGGGCCACTGCAGGAGAGCCACTGTGGAAGCACCATTTTGATAGGGCCACTGTGCAGGGCGAGCTGAGGAGGGCGGAAGCACAAGGAGGCAGGGGGAAGGTGGGAGAAGCTCTTGTGAGAATGCTATAGACTCCCACCTTTCTTACCAGAAATTTCCACAGTTTTTCATGAAAAAACACTTCTCTGTTTTTTTTGTTTGACTTTAGTTGATTTCCAGAGCCCTGAAGTTGATATTTTCGACAATTTTGCTGAGTTTACAGTTGTTTTTTTTAGGAAGAGGATTTACTGATCCCTTTTCTCTGCCACAGCCAGAAGAGGCTTCTATGCCACTAAAATTTTAGAGCTTTTTAGAAGGTGTTAAAGCTTCATTGTCTTAGTGAATCCGGTCTGTTCTCAGCACAGTTGACTCTTTGATCCCCTTGATCTAGTTTATTGACTGAATTGTGTCAAGGCATGCCAGTCAAATCCGAAGAGTGTTGGTTTTTAGAGCATTTATTTCTATTATTTATTTCTGTTGGAGCAGAGGTCAATCTTATAAACAAATTACATGCTGCAGGTGAGATACTTGACAATTCAAAAGGAGAAATCTAATTTAGTTTTTGAAACAAAATAATTTTAAGGCCAAAAAATTAAAGGAGCTGCAAAATGTGTGTCAGGGTAACGTACATTCATTGATCTGAATTTCAGTGGAGTTTGTGATGTCCCTTCTGAAGGTGGCTCTCACGATCTCTGCAGTTCTCATTTCCTGGTCATTCTGAACCTGCTGTACCAGAAAGCTGAAGATCAAAAGGCGATTTGTTTTTTTTTTTGTGTATAAACAGGAGTTGCTGAAGCGGCCTCCAAGGAAACACAGTGTCTACGCAGCAGTAATGGAAGCCCTCCAAGCCATGAAAGCTGTCTACCCCAACATAAACGAGGCCAAGAGGCAGATAGAGAAGTTAGAAGTTTAGAGGAATGGCAGTCTCACATTGAAGGCTGGGAGGTACATTTACTCTACTCAACAGTGGAGCTTAAAATAGTTGTGTTATGTCTTATGCTGCATGTAGAATTGTTGACATTGGATGGAGCCATAAATGGTCATTTTCCCAGATAATGCCAGAGGGCTATAACCATTTCTGCAAAGTGCTGTCATTATTATTTTTAAATCTCTTTAGAGTGGCAAGTTAATTGACTTAACGTCAACCTGAAAGCTTTGTCATGGAGCCTTCTGATGTTGTGTGGGTTATAAGCTTTGGTATTTCAGTATTTGTGCATCTTGATTATCCTTTTCCCTGCCTTCCTTTGGTCAATAAGTACATAGCCTGAAACCTGGAGAGAGTAAGGAAGGGGAGTAACGCCCGGTATGTGTTCTATGATACTGTTATTTTCAGATTCTAAATTAGGTGTTTGATGATGAATTTCATCATGTTAAGGTCACTTAATCTCTTAAACTGCATTTCTTTGCAATTATTTCATCATTTCTAAATGAAGAAACTGTCTTATGATGTGATTTTCAAGGTCCATTCAAGATGAAAAGTCTTACGGATTTATGACTCATTAAAGAAAGATTTTTTTTAAATGATAAAAGAAGCAAACAAAGAGTGATATTCAGACTCTGTTATATGTTTTCATCCATGGTAACTTTGAATCCCTGTTATTTCATGGGGTTGGAGCCCTGTGTTATTTTAGTGCTATATAAAGCATAAACTGAAATTTTGTCTTTAAATTGACTTAATTGAGAAGAGATGAGCTTTCAACTGGGAACATTTAGTTTTATAAAGTAAAGCAATTAAGACATTTTTTAAAGGGATAGAGAAGATTTAAAATGTTTCCAACCAAATAATGTTTTCACACAAATTCGAGTGAATTGCTTTCTATATTTAGGACCTTATAATTGACTGATTTGTTTCATATCTTCAATATGTTAGTTTCCATTTAGATCTAAAATTAAATCCATTCAAAAATTATATCCATTCAGATTTGCAAAGGAACCTCAAACGTTGACCTCCGGGAATTCCCCAGTTTATCCACCCATCACCATGAAACTTTTCAAATCCAGCTGGGATGGAAGTTTTCTCTTCATCTATATTCTTTCATTTCAAGTGTCCAGGGGGACCTCCCATTTCAGTATGAATGCTAATTATTTCAGTCAGTTAAAATGGTTGTGTGTTTTGCAGTTGATTCATGATGATAATTCCTTTCTTGGGGAGCGGTTGTCCTGCTGGGTTGAGGAAAATGGACTGAAGTTTGCTTTTGTCGTTCTGTTGTCACGCGAGCATTGGAAGAAAAACTGAACATGCTTTAAAGTGCAGGGTTTCTCATTGATATTTGCCAGGCCTTTTCCCAAAACAAAACCTCACAGGTTCTTCTCGGGACTCTAGGGGAATGGAATCTGTCATAATTTTGTTCCTCCTCATGTATATTCTAAAAAAAATTGTATCTACTGCAGAATTAAGAGATTCTTTATAAAGTTGATATTTCTTGCTCTGGGCATGGCAGTTACTCAGAGGAAGAATGTGTGTGGATCATGTTCCGTTACTTACAGCCCCTAACAGGGGGTGCCTCAATCTCACCAGCGCTCTTTGTTTACAACCAACAGTTGAAGTGCAAGAGGAAAATGCAGCATCCGGACAGAGAAAACTGGCTGCAGGAAATTAGATATAACTACAGTCCCAGCAGGCACAGAGGAGATCATATGAGTGTCAGGTCCCAAAAAAGGGCAGCGACGCAGATTCTATTTGAGTAGGATTTGAATATAATTGCATAAGACACAGCCAGGCTACTTTGGGGGGTTTTGGGACATTGAGGGAACGGAGCTTGGAGGAAGGCCCAGCTAACTGGTTGGCAACTTTTGATAAGAACATGATTCCTCATCTCAGTCCACCAGGTTGGAGAGAGGGGGAAAGCTCTTACAATACTCACACCTGGTCTGTTCCTGGAAGCTTTGGAGAAACTGCTGATAGGACTCCCGATTTGTCCAGGAGAGAGGGGTAGTCTTACAGGATGAATGCAGGCCCTGGGAGGGAAGGATGATAGTTACAGAGCTTTCTCTGAATTGCAAACAAAGATTACTGCTCAGCTTGCAGACAGCTTTGTGTATGTTTAAAGTAGCTCTCATGGGGTTAGGACATGGCCAAGGGCAGATGTCAGGTGGCATGCTGGCCAAGAACGGACAGTTTCTTAAAAAGCCTTTGAGATGAGAAGTCTTGAGCTAAGAAGGCTGGGAAACAACTCCCTGTCTAGTTCCTTCCCCAAGCTCCTGCAGACCCTTGAGGACCACCTGAGGGATGACACCCTCGCTCCAGTAACTATAAAATTTCTTGAATGGGATCTGAATCTGATACAGCATGAATTAGCATTGTTTTCACCTTAGGTGGATTATTTATTTCATGTAAGTCACTTAATTATCCAGTCTTATTTTCTCTTTAATCAGATGAAGGCTTTTATAGTAAAATCTGTCTGGTATCTTGCCTGTCTAATATTTTGTGCTATAAATTATCTTTACATTCCTTTATGTTGAATTTAGGTAAACAAGTGATTGAAATCTATGGTCCCAAATTAGATGACACAGAGCTGAAACATGATTTTCTCTAGTCCGGTCTCTAACCCTTACTTTGGGGATGATATATCAGACCTCTCCCACATACTATGTGGATTATTACAGGAGTCAAACGAAATAAGTGGAAGTGCTTTGAATACTGTAAAATCCTATGCAAATGAGAAGTATTTTAAAGCTCTGGTTCAATGGTAGGATTTTTACCGTTGAGAAATTCCTATTTCTCTAATACAAGCTCCTGACTACTGAAGGTATTATATCACTTCACTTAAGGTTAGATACCTCCAAGTCACAGAAACTAAAAGAAAAATTAGTTTAAAAAGATATGGAGTAGCTCACAGAATCAGTAGAAAAGCTACACTCTCAAGGGTGTCTAGGCAGCCAAAACTGGTAGGTAGGTTCATCAGTGCCCTGAGTAAAATGGATAGACTCTAATAATGTTTTCTACCGTTCTATTACATCATTCAAGATTCAAGATCAAAATCTAAGATTCCTGTAGTCTTGCCTAGGGGAGGACAGAGGTCCTTGTTGGCCAGTCAGCCACTTTCCTTTTGAGGAAAGGCTGATCTTCCATTGTATGCAATCTTGGTGAGCCCTTAACAGTTGGCTGAGGTATTATAATCCCCATTACACAGATTTAAAAAGTGAGGGCCCATATGATTTACCCCAAGTGCTTACAGCTAATGGATGGCAGAGTTTAAACCTATATTCCTTGTCACCGTGTAATATTGTATCTACTCAGAAAAAAATTAAGCTAATTCTTTAGATTACGTTGATTGCTTGCCATTTAGAAGTAAATTTACTATAGAAATTAGGTGTTTGTCATCATTTACATAGTGACTGCCATTATAGAAGATCTGTAGTTTAATTGCTCATATTTGAAGTTCTGCCTTTTATTAGTAATTTATGATATCTCAGTTGTATGTCTTCTCCAACATTCAGAGCATTGCACAGGATATTCTACCAAAGGTAATTGTAGGGCAGTGATCAGTGTGCTTGGAAAGGAAGTTCATTAGTCAGAGTCACTGATTCATTTCATAGAGCAGGACCAATCGCCGTCTTGGTCTGCTTTTTGGCTGATTGATAGTATTGTAATGGTAACTCTAATCTTTGGAGTCCTAATGAACTCTGTCGACAAGGGAGAATCAAAAAGCATTATTATCACTTGGTAATTCAGCTTTATATCTGTGATAGCCCTGTTTGGAATAGATCTCTCAAATCTGAAAACAATCATATTAAAAGATAAGAGGGAGAATTATTAATTTATGAAGGTGCTGGAAAAAATAAGATCAAAATAGTTACTGCATTTTATGAAATAGAAACAGAATAGAAATTTGACACCTCTTGGCTTTCTGCGTGGAGAAATATAATGGCACAAAACCGTTTTAACATCCATTTCCTGCTTTTTATATATGATTGTGTCTGACAGTATATTGACTTCAAGTCATGTTCTCTTACTTTATGAGTCTAACAGACGTTGTGATGAGAATTTTTTTTTTCTTTTCTACAAGGTGATTTGGTAGATACAAATTTGTCTACTGCCTTGAGACAGAATTGATTTATAGATGGCCCTTGTTACTTAAGGATAGTTGGTTTGGGAAGAAGGCCATTGAAAGTCAATCTATGTAGAAAGGGAGCAGAATTTCCTAAGTGGGAGGGGGGGAGCTTGATTGGGACTTCATTTCGATAAAACGAACATTTATGTTATTAGTTTTATCTAATAGATGACAGAATCTAGGTTAAAACATCAGTTAATAAATTGAATCTCAAAAAGAGTGAACCAAATCCTGAATCTTGCTGTGGGACATACATTTTATGATATTCTATGATAAAATGATGTGATATTCTTCATTTCATGTTTAACTTTTCTAGTAGTTTTAAAAGGTTTTTTGAAAGAATATTCAAATGCTTCATTCATTTTCTCGAGACACTCCTTTGATACTGAAATCATTCTCTTATGAGACGCCCACCTAGTTGTCATTCTTGTCAGTTTTCTTTTCTTCCACCGTGAGTGGGTCTAGCTCTTGTTAGATCTTCATCTGTCAGTGCTTTGTATATGATTGGGGGAAGTTTCAGGGCCTCCTGTCATCCTCCTCCTTTGCCAAGATTATGCCTTCTCTCTGCAGTCTGCGTTTTTCCAGTATTGACATTCAACATTGAGTTGACAAGATGAATGGGGTAGACTCTGGTGTTAAGCAGGGAGCGCTGACAGTGGGGTCAGATAATTAGTGACTAGTTTCCTATTATAGTGATTTTTTGCCGCCTCATAGCTGCAAAGAATCAGTAATGAACCCTTCCATAACATATTAAGAGAACTTAACATAAAAAGATTTACCTTTCAAATAATCCAGATGTGGTTTAGCAATAGTATTTTCATTGGGTCTTTTTCAGAGGTGGGGCTTTGTTCTATTGTTGCAGTGCTTCATAAATCATTTTAATGTTTGAAGACACACTGGAAATTAGAAAAGGGGCCATAAAATAAATCCACACGCTCCTGACTGTCTTTTCTGGGTGTTGTCATTTTCTGAAAGCATACTTTGTCACCTAACTTGTGTCCACCTATGGAAATTCATCATATTCCACATTAAATTACATTAAATTCTGTAATGGCACTTTGAATTTACTAGTCTTTCATGTATGCTGACTATATAATTCACACCTGATTATACCTCCAATTCATAGAATCAAAATTATTCAGCTTCTTAACAAATTAGATTCTGAATTGTCACCATTTTCTGGCTGGATCTTGACCATGAGACACCCACAGTGGGAAGAGGAGCCTTTGGTGAGGAGTGTTGCCAACATGGACTGCCTCTGGGTCCTGGCTTTAGTGACTGAAGTCATGGTTTGCTCTATCCATTTCATACTGATTTTTTCACCCTATCAGAAGGTGATACTGAAATGGTGTACTTTGTCTGACAAAGAAAATCCCTAAAGAGTGATTGAAACCTGAAACCACGACATGGAATGAACTATATAGTTAATGATAAATAATCACACACACACAGTTATCTCTAAGAGTGTTAATTCAGGCCAGCTCTCATTTTGTTGCTACTCTGTTACTGCAGTGATCACACTGCATTTAATTCTATGCTTTCATATCTGTTTCTTCCACTAGAATCTGGAACAGGGGTCAAGTCCCAAGCCTTTGCACCTGCTGGGACCAAGGTGAAGGAGGAGGGATGAGATGGGTTTCCAAGGCTGGACTAGAAAGAGAAGCTTTTGGAAGGAGAGGCACTGGATGAGTAGATTCCCACCCATGGTGCAGTTATTAATGGGTGGTTCCTTCTCCCCTTGAACGGCCACTCAGCCTCCCTTTCCTGATTTAATAAAAGTGGTCAGAAAAAAAGAAAAAAAAAAAAGTGGTCAGGATGAGAACCATCCATGGAACGTCTTGCTGGGGCTTTGCTGTATTTAGTTCTATATATATAATTCATCACAGGTGTGATTTTACATGATAAAATCTTCTTAAAGGGAAATGCATGTTAAAAAGGATAAATCATCTAGATGAAAAAAGTACATTATTTTGGTTATTTTTTAAGGGATTGCTGAGACAGCAAAAGTCTGAATCATATAGATAAACATTATTTAAAAATATCTGTACTGGGGCTCCTAGGTGGCTCAGTGGGTTAAAGCCTCTGCCTTCGGCTCAGGTCATGGTCTCAGGGTCGTGGGATCGAGCCCCACATTGGGCTCTGCTTAGCAAGGAGCCTGCTTCCCCCCTCTCTCTCTGCTTGCCTCTCTGCCAGCTTGTGATCTCTCTCTGTCTGTGTCAAATAAATAAGTAAAATCTTTAAAAAAAAATTCTGTATTGAATATGTACATATACATATTACATTATGGGCAATAGCTTTCGGATAGTTCAAATTAATGATTTATACAAGCCCTCTTGCTTTTTTTTTAATATGTTATTTATTTGACAGAGAGAAATCACAACTAGGCAGGCAGAGAGAGAGGAGGAAGCAGGCTCCCTGCTGAGCAAAGAGCCTGATGCGGCACTGTATCCCAGGACCCTGGGATCATGACCTGAGCCGAAGGCAGAGGCTTTAACCCACTGAGCCACCCAGGCACCCCCTCTTACTTTTTTGTTTTTTTGTTTGTTTATTTGTTTCCGCCTTCAACATCTACGTGGTGACCCATGAAAGACTGTACAAAACTGATCTAACCAAACATCTTTCCCTTTTATCTTCCTTCCTCCTGTCCTCCCTCCATATTTCTTCCTTCCTTCCTTCCTTCCTTCCTTCCTTCCTTCCTTCCTTCCTTCCTTCCTCCTTTTCTCCCTCTCTCCCATCTCCCTCTCTCCCTCTTGCTTCCTAAAACTTTACAGAGAAGCCAACTTGCTAGAGATTTAGGAAATCTCTAATTCAGGAAAAAATGTTTAACACATTGTTTGGCATGTTATAGAAATTTTAAAACCCTGACTTTAGTATTCATCTAGAGAAAAGTGTTTATCATATATGATTGTTCAATGAATAAATATGGAATTGCCAAAGAACAGATTTCTAGATTTAAAAATTAGCATCAATTTTCAAAATGAAGATAAAACACTAACTAGGTTATGTAACATTACTTAGGTATAATTGAATATTCACCAGTGATGAAATATACCAGAGGTGACCATGTGGTATATTTGCGACCATGGTAACACGATCAATGCCTATCTGCCCTGGAACTAGGAAGCAGTTAGGACTACCTCACGCAGAGACCTGTGCTCACCTCTATCTCCCTGTCAGCAGGATTGCCATAGGATGCACTTGAGCACCTGGATTCAGGTACTCAAAGCCTCCAAGGCAATTTTACTTAAGAGTGTTCCACATGCATCAGCATTTACTGGAATGACGTGGGACCTACCCCAGCTTTACTCAGTTTCAATCTCCGAAGGTAGGACTAGGGAACCTGGGAATTTGAAGAAGCATATCAGGTGTGTCTCCCAAACTCTAACCTTTGAGACCCATTGCCCTAGAGGCTTTGCTGTCTTCTGATGATCTGCCTGGCTTGTTTTACTGCTTCCACATTTTTTATATTCTAGTTCACTTGCCTGACATTGTCATCTTGATAGACTTTAGTGCTCCTGACTCTTACCTAGTAATCTGATGTTCATCGCCATACTATATTTCAATTCCTTCGGTGAATTTTGTAGCTTGACTTCTTTATTTCTAACCCCAGAAGCTCTCCTGGGATTTCTAGGTAAATGAAAAAAAATTGCATGTAATTTCGAAATATCATACATTTCATTTACTTTAAAGATAAAGTCATGAGGGTTTTGTTTTGTTTTCCTTTGTTTTAGCTACAGAGAAAGGTAGATTTATCATGTAAGCAAGGGGAAAATAACACAACATTATTTAAAAAGAGATGCTTATTAAGTGTCTACTTGTACATGGGATGGATTTGAAGTGAGAGGCATATATCATGACTATACAGAAGACGGTATATACACTTGGTCAAATTTTTAATATTTCTAACATTGTACGTCTCTGTAGTTAAGAGATTCTTACTGATTTCTAGTTGCCATTGTCCTAGTAATAATGCACAGATTCAATCATGGTAAATCAAGGGCACAATGGTTCTTCTTGACCATTTACAGCTTATACACATGGTATAAAGAGAAATGCTATAGGCCATTCATTTAGAAGGAGTTTTTTTAGACAAATGTGTAGGTTCAACAAAGATTCCTTTAAGTGCATAAGCCATCCTCTGGGAATTATTTAATGGCCATTTCATGTGATAATAGTAGATTACTATTATCTAATACTATTACTATTCTACTCTGGTAGAAGATGGTAAAGGTACCTAATGTACTGATTCTTAAAGCTTGCTGTTAAATATTAAAGACATATCATTACAGGGATAGAAACGTCTCGGTATTATTTAGTAAAATATAATAGGAGTGATGTTATGTTTATATTGTGAGATATACTTTAAAAGATAACAAGATTGTTGGGCTCGATGTCATTACCCCACAAAGTTTCATTAATAGATTATTAAACAGATGCTTTGGGCTGTTTTTGAAAAGAAGTGTTTTACCTCACAGAGGTCAATTAATATTATTCTGGTTTTTGATCAGGAGCTAGGAGCTAATGGGAACTTATGGTAATGACTTAAACATAATGTAGTTTTTAAAGATTTTTTAAAAATTGTATTTATTTGAAAGAGAAAGAGAGCACAAGTGGAGGGACAGGGACAGGGAGAGGCAGGCTGAGCCTGACCCAGGGCTCCATTCCAGGACCTTGGGATCATGACCTGAGCTGAAAAGAGACAGTTAACCAACTGAGCCACTCAGGTGCCCCCAAACATAATGTATTTGTAATATTAGTAAGGGCTGTGATACCAATCTAGATTAAATCAAAAGTCAAACTATTGGGGCGCCTGGGTGGCTCAGTGGGTTAAAGCCTCTGCCTTCGGCTCAGGTCATGATCCCAAGGTCCTGGGATCGAGCCCCGCATCGGGCTTTCTGCTCAGCAGGGAGCCTGCTTCCCTTCCTCTCTCTCTGGCTGCCTCTCTGCCTATCTGTGATCTCTGTCTGTCAAATAAACAAATAAAAAAAAAATTGCTGATCCTCTCATTAAAAAAAAAAAAAAAAAAAAGTCAAACTATTTAAGCATACAATAGAGGAAAATGATCCAGAGGCGTTGTTGACTAATGGAGCACTTGGAATTAGCTGTAAGATGGGATTGCCATAAATGTGTTAATCCAATCTTATAGAATCAAGATATATATTGTAGGGGTCTGGAGAAATACTGATATGACTACATGATTTATTCGGCAGCTTGCATCTGGGTGGTCGTGTTCACTTCTGGAGATGTTCCATATTGAGGGAGACCCTCACAAACTGGAGAAGGTTCAGAAGAGATCTTCAGGGATCTTGCAGATCTTTCCATAGTTTGGCTATTGTGGACATTACTGCTATAGATATTTGGGTGCATGTACCCCTTCAGATTACTACATTTGTATCGTTAGGGTAAATAGCCAGGAGTGAGAGTGCTAAGTCATAGGGTAGCTCTATTTTAAACCTTTTGAGGAACCTCTATACTGTTTTCCAGAGTGGCTGCACCAACTTGCATTCCCACCAACAGTGTAGGAGGGTTCCCCTTTCTCCCCATCCTCTTCAACATCTACTGTTTCCTGACTTGTTAATTTTAGCCATTCTCATTGGTATGGTATGGTATCTTACTGTGGTTTTGATTTGTATGTCCCTGATGCCGAGCGATGTTGAGTTCTTTTTCATGTGTCTGATGGCCATCTGGATGTCGTCTTTGCAGAAATGTCTGTTCATGTCTTCTGCCCATTTCTTGATTGGATTATTTGTTCTTTGGGTGTTGAGTTTGATAAGTTCTTTATAGATTTTAGGTACTAGTCCTTTATCAGATATGTCATTTTCAGATATCTTCTCCCATTCTGTCAGTTGTCTTCTGGTTTTGTTGACTGTTTCCTTTGCTGTGCAAAAGCTTTTGATCTTGATGAAATCCCAATAGTTCATTTTTGCCCTCACTTGCCTTGCCTTTTCTGATGTTTCTAGGAAGAATTTGCTGCAGCTGAGGTTGAAGAGGTTTTGCTACCTGTGTTCTTCTCAAAGATTTTGATGGATTTCTGTCTCACAATGAAGTATTCCATCCATTTTGAGTCTATTTTTATGTGTGGTGTAAGTAAATGGTCCAGCTTCATCCCTCTGCATGTGGCAGTCCAATTTCCCCAACACCATTTGTTGAAGAGACTGTCTTTTTTCCATTAGACGTTGTTTCCTGCCTTGTCAAAGATTAGTTGACCATAGAGTTGAGGATCCATTTCTGGGCTCTCTATTTTGTTCCATTGACCTATGTGTCTGTTTTTGTGCCAGTCCCATACTGTCTTGATGATTATAGGTTTGTAATAGAGCTTGAAGTCCGGAATTGTGATTCTGCCAACTTTAGTTTTCTTTTCAACATTCCTCTAGCTATTTGGGGTCTTTTCTGGTTCCATATAAATTTTAAGATTATTTATTCCATTTCTTTGAAAAAAAATTGATGGTATTTTGATAGAAATTGCATTAAATGTGTAGATTGCTATAGGTAGGTAGCATAGACATATTCACAATATTTGTTTTTCCAACCTATGAGCATGGAACACTTTTCAATTTCTTTTTGTCTTCCTCAATTTCTTTCATGAATACATTATAGTTTTCTGAGCACAGATTCCTTGCCTCTTTGGTTAGGTTTATTCCTAGGTGTCTTATGGTTTGGGGTGCAATTGTAAATGGGATCAACCCTTTAATTTCTCTTTCTTCTGTCCTGTTGTTGGTGTATAGAAATGCAACTGATTTCTGTGCACTGATTTTATATCCCTACATTTTACTGAATTCCTGTGTGAGTTCTAGCAGTTTTGGAGTGGAGTCTTTTGGGTTTTCCACATAAAGTATCCTATCTGCAAAGACTCAAGAGTTTCACTTCTTCTTTACCTATTAGGATGCCTTTAATTTCTTTTTCCTGTCTGATTATTGAGGTTAGTACTTCTGGTATTATGTTTAATAGCAGTGGTGATAGTGGACATCCCTTCTGTGTTCTTGACCTTAGAGAAAAAGTTCTGTTTTTCTCTGAGAACGGATATTGAGAATGGATATTTGCTGTGAGTTTTTCATAGATGGCTTTGATGATATTGAGGTATGTACCCTCTATCCCTACACTGTGGAGAGTTATGATCAAGAGAGGATGCTGTACTTTGTCAGACGCTTTTTCAGCATCTATTAAAAGTATCATATGGTTCATGTTCTTTCTTTTATTAATGTATCACATTGATTGATTTGCAGATGTTGAACCAACCTTGCAGCCGAAGAATAAATCCCACGTGGTTGTGGTGAATAATCCTTTTAATGTACTGTTGGATCCTATTGGCTAGTATTTTGGTGAGATATTTTGCATCCATGTTCATCAAGGATATTGGTCTATAATTCTTTTTGATGGGGTCTCTGTCTGATTTTGGGATCAAGGTAATGCTGGTTTCATAAAATGAGTTTGGAAGTTTTCCTTACATTTCTGTTTTTTGGAATAGTTTCAGGAGAATAGGTGTTAATTCTTTAAATGCTTGGTAGACATCCTTAGAAGCCATCTGGCCCTGGGCTTTTGTTAGCTGGGAGATTTTTTTCTTTTAAATGACTGCTTCAGTCTCCTTACTGGTTATGGGTATGTTCAGGTTTTCTGTTTCTTCCTGGTTTAGTTGTGGTAGTTTATATGTCTCTAGGAATTCATCCATTTCTTCCAGATTGTCAAATTTGCTGGTGAATAGTTGCTCATAATATGTTCTTATATTTGTTTGTATTTCTTTGGTGTTGGTTGTGATCTCTCCTCTTTCATTCGTGTTTTTATTTATCGGGGTCCTTTCTCTTTTCTTTTTGATAAGTCTGGCCAGGAGTTTATCAATCTTATTAGTTCTTTCAAAGAACCAGCTCCTAGTTTTGTTGACTTGTTCTACTGTTTTGTTTTTTTGTTGTTGTTTGTTTTTGGTTTTTTTTTTGTTTGTTTGTTTCCATTTCATTGATTTCTGCTCAGATCTTTATGATTTCTCTTCTCCTGCTGGGTTTAGGCTTTCTTTACTGTCCTTTCTCCAGCTCCTTTAGGTGTAGGGTTAGGTTGTGTCCTTGAGACCTTTCTTGTTTCTTGAGAAGGGTTGTATTACTATATACTTTCCTATCAGGACTCCCTTTGCTGTTTCCCAAGGATTTAGAACAGTTGTGTTTTCATTTTCATTTATTTCCATGATTTTTTAAAATTCTTTAATTTCCTGGTTGACCCATTCATTCTTTAGCATTATTCTCTTTAGCCTCTATGTATTTGAGTTTTTTTTCCAACTTTCCTCTTGTAGTTGAGTTCTAGTTTCAAAGAATTGTGGCCTGAAAATATGTGGGGAATGATCCCAATCTTTTGATGCCAGTTGAGACCTGATTTGTGGTCCAGGATGTGATCTATTCTACAGAATGTTCCATGTGCACTAGAGAAGTATGTGTAATCTGTTATTCTGGGATGGAATGTTCTAAATATAACTGTGATTTCCATAGGGTCCAATGTGTCATTTAAAGGCTTCATTTCCTTGTTGATCTTTTCCTTAGATGATCTGTCTATTTCAGTGAGGGGTTGTTAAAGTTGCCTACTATTATTGTATTATTATCGATATGTTTCTTTGATTTTGTTATTAATTGGTGTATATAATTGGCTGCTCCCATGTTAGGGGCATAGATATTTAAAATTGTTAGATCTTTTTGGACAGACCTTGTAAGTATGATATAGTGTCCTTCCTCATCTCTTACTATAGTCTTTGGCTTAAAATCTAATTTATCTGATGTAGGGATTGCTATGCCAGCTTTCTTTTTATGTCCATTAGCATGGTAACTTGTTTTACACCCCCTGACTTTAAATCTGGAGGTGTCTTTAGGTCTCAAATGAGTTTCTTGCAGACAGCATATCGATGGGTCTTTTCATTCTTGTTCTTTTCTTTTTTTTTAATCCATTCTGATACCCTGTGTCTTTTGACTGGGGCATTTAGCCTACTTACATTCAGAGTAACTATTGAAAGCTCTACACTTAGTGCCCTACTATTGCCTGTAAGGTTACGGTTACTGTATGTTGTCTTTGTTCCTTTCTGGTCTGTTACTTTTAGGCTCTGTCTTTGATTAGAAGACCCCTTTCAGTATTTCCTGTAGGGCTGGTTTGGTGATTGCAAATTCTTTTAGTCTTTGTCCTGGAAGCTTTTTATCTCTCCTTCTATTTTCAGTGACAGCCTAACTGGATATAGTATTCTTCATTGCATATTTTCCTCATTATTTTACTCTGATTATATCATGCCAGTCCTTTTGGCATGATCTCTGTAGCTTGGTCTGCTTCCAATCTAATATTTTTACTGTTGGAGTTTACAGACCTCTTGTCCTGGGCTGCTTTCAGGATTTTATCTTTGTCACTGGGAATTGTAAGTTTTACTATTAGATGATAGGGTGTGGGCCTATTTTTATTGATTTTTTTAATTTATTTTTATTTTTTTATAAACATATATTTTTATCCCCAGGGGTACGGGTCTGTGATTCAACAGGTTTACACACTTCACAGCACTCCCCATAGCACATACCCTCCCCAATGTCCATAACCCCACCCCCCTCTCCCGACTCCCTTCCCCCCTATTTTTATTGATTTTGAGGGGGGTTCTCTGTGCCTCCTGGATTTTGGTGCTTATTCCCTTTACCCAGTTAGGGAAATTAATTCTCTGCTATAATTTGTTCCAAAATACCTTCTGCCTCTCTCTTTTTTTCTTCTTCTGGGATCCCAATTATCCCAATATTATTTCATCTTACGGTATCATTTATCTCTCAAATTCTGCCCTTGTGGTTCAGTAGTTGTTTGTCTCTTTCTCAGCTTCTTTATTCTCCATCATTTGGTCTTCTAAATCACTTAATTCTCTCTTTTGCCTCATTTATCCTAGAAGTAAGAGCCTCCATTTTTTTATTACAACTCATTAAAATCTTTTTTCGATTTCAACTTAGATTTTCATTCTTGTATTCCTCCAGAAAGGGATTTTTTTCTCCAGAAAGGGATTCTCTAGGGTCTTCCATGCTTTTTTCAAGCCAAACTAGCACCTTGATAATCATCATTCTGAACTGTAGTTCTGAGATATTATTAATGTTTGTATCGATTAGATCCCTAGGCACCGGTACTGCCTCTTGTTCTCTCTCTCTCTCTCTTTTTTTTTTTTTTTTTTTTGGTGAGTTTTTCCACCTTGTCATTTTTTCCAGATAAAAAAGATGTTCTCTCGAACAAAGGGTGGCAGTGATCCCAGAAAATTATATACTAACCAAGTCAGAAGAGACCCAAAACTGGGATTAAAACAAAGGAGGAAAAAAAGAAAATAGAAAAAATTATATATATTAGACTGGTGAATAGAACAGACAAAATAACGTAAACATGATGAAAGGATGAAATATGACTGTAAAGCTGAAAATTTAAAAAGATTCTAAAACAGAAAATGATAAATTCTTTAAAAAAGGAGGAAAAAAGAGGAAAGAATGTGATCAGGCTGGAGACTAGAACAAAGACATGTGCTAGATTTAGGGTATATTTTGATCTATTAGAAGAATCTGTGTTCCAAAATTTTAAAGAAAAAAAACCTGTATATATCTAAAAAATAAAGTTAAATACAATGAAGGGATAGAATATAACAATGAAAATTTAAAAAGATTTTTAAAAAGGTATTGATAAGATAAAATAGTTAAAAAAGTTAAAATAAGATGGAGGAAATTTTTACAAATAGAATAAGGAAAAAACAAAATTTAAAAAGTTAACTTTCAAAGATTAAAGAATCATGGTAAAAAAGTCATGAATTCTATGTGTTGCTTTCCCCTAGCTCTGGAGTTCTGCAGTTCTTATTGAGTAGGGGACTTATTCTTGGCTAGATGTTCTTGCACATCTACTGGGGAGGGGCCTGTTGCCATGATTCTCAGATGTCCTTGCCTGAGGTGGAACTGCACCACCCTTGCCAGGGGCCAGGCTAAGTAATCTGCTCGTGTTTGCTTTCGGGAGCTTTTGTTTCCTGAACACTTTCTGTATAGCTTTGGAGAACCAGAATGAAGATGGTGGCCTCTCAATTTCTGGCCCTGGAGGAGCTGAGTGCTTGGGGGCCCTACTGCTCAGTGTACCCTCAGAGAAAAGCAGTTAATCCCTCTGTCTCCCTGGTCTCTGGCTGCACTCCAAGCTCACCCATCCTGTGACTGAGTTTTTCTATCTCTGTGGAATGGCCCCATTTGGAGTCTCCAAACCCAGCTGATTCCGGCACTGTGCTCCTACGCAGCTCCTCTTGGAGGAGGAAGGGGGGTTCTCCCCTGATCTGCTCCTTGTGGGGTTCCTGCTGGGAGAGTAGTGGCCCAACTATGCCTTGGATCATGGTTTAAGGTAACCCTGAGCTTAGTTCTCCCTCCTTGGCTCTGTCTCTGCAGCCGGCTTTCCCTGCTCTATACCTGGGAGCTTTGCCACACTCAGACACCCCTGGTCTTTTTTTTGACCCCGTGTGTGCTGAGACCATACTATCCCCACGAGTGATCTCCCCACCCCCACCCCCCTACCCCTTAGCCTCTACAATGACATCCCTCAGTGGAGTGGATTTCTAAAAGTTCCTTTTTTGTGCTCCGCTGCTCCCTCTCTTGCTGGGAGCTGGCCCTTTCCCCCCAGTCTGTCTTCCCATCTGTTGCCTCAGATTCACTTCTCTGCATGTTCTACCTTTTGGAAAGTGGTCTGTTTTCTCTTCTTAGAATTACTGGTCGTCTTCTCCTTGATCTCCGGTTGAATTTGTAGGTATTCAGAATGGTTTGATGACTCTCTAGCTGAACCCCTGGGACCTGATGATATTTAAGTCTTTTACTCCTCTCCCATCTTGCTCCTCCCTTGCAGCTCCCATTTAATTAGATAAAAACTTAGCTTCTTTGCTTTACTTTTTTGGGCTACCATGAGAAATAATGTAACGTGACGTATTTTGTACGTTTCGTAAAATTGTTATCAATAAAACCGCTTTCATAACATTGTATAGGTCCTTGTGCAAGAATCAATGTGATGTTTCCTTATTTCCATTTTTAATAGTATTCTATCGTAATTTTTTTCTGAGGTAGGGATAGTACTTAAGTAAGAAATCATTGCCACTGAAATTGGGATTTATATTCGAATTTGATGACAGTTTTTACTTAATTATCACATGAGGAAGGATATGAAATTGTATAAATTTTTGATAGATCTCTAGTTATATGTCCACCTTTATGATGAAAGACGAGAAAAAGGGAAATGTCTTAAATCTAAAGTATTTTGTAATGGATGGTCACCAGAGGGGAGGTGAGTCCAGGGGAAGTGTGAAAGAGGTGAGGGGGATTAAGAATACACTTATCGTGATGGGCACTGAATAAGGTATGGACTTGCTGAGTCACTATATTATACAATTGAAACTACTATAACACTGTTTGGTAACTCTCCTGGAATTAAAATTATTTTTTTTTTAAATTTAAGTTAAATATAAAAACAAAAAATAAAATATGTGTGTAGGGATGCCTGGGTGTCTCACTCATTTAAGCCCCTGCCTTCGGCTCAGATCATGATCCCAGGGTCCTGGGATTGAGTCTGCTTCTCCCTCTGCCTGTTGCTCCCCCTGTTTGTGCTCTCTCTGTCTCTCTCTCTCTCTGACAAATAAATAAGATCTTTAAAAAAATAAAGTTAGTAAAAAATAAAAAATAAATAAAATGTGTTTGTAATGCAGATACTCAGCACAATCACATTCTCTTAACTTCCCATTTGGGAAATTTCTTACTGACATGTATGAGTTATCACTGTAATTTAAATTTTTGTAATCAGATAAACCGTATCAATGATTACTGTGGAAATATGAAATTTACAATTCGTGGTCTGATTTTTAAATATCAAAAACAAAAATAAAAGCATGAGTTGAAAAAGAATCAGATATTTATCCCTAGATTTAAGGACCAGACATATTGAAAACAGAGCATGCTTATCAGCCATCTACTGAAAAATTTTTTTTTTGTTTTTTGTTTTGTCTAACTCAGTGCATTAGTTGTGATAGTTTAGGATGTAGAAACAAATGCACTTCCACTTTTATAATGGCTCAAAGGACAGACTTTTAATCAGCTCACACAACCATCCAATGCTTGTACTGTGTTTCATTGGGCAGCTTTCCTCTGTTCATGATTCAGGTTCTTTCCATCTGTGTGTCCTCTCAGTGGTTAGTTCTTGTGTGAAGACTTAGTTTTGTCACTAGTCATCTGAGCTCAGCATGCACTCAGTGAAGGCTTATTTAAGGAACAAGTGTACCTATGCTAACTTTTACCTTCGGTTAAAGCTGTATGGAAGGTTGCTCTCTTTAAATAGTTTTTTTTTTCTTTAATTTCTTCTTTTTTCTTCTCTCCATCCAAGGAGTGGATAAATGAGTTGAGACCCGTTAAAAATTTAGAGAATTTAATGTACTTTGTGATATATCTGTGGAGCTCTTTTCCCATACCAGGGGAAGAGAGGAGGGGGAGAGAAGTGTTAGAGACATGAATTTTATGCATCAGTTTGAAATCATCTCCTTATAAAAGAGCATCGGTAACATGTATCATCCATGCTTATGTATGCCTGCATGTGTAAGAAAGCTAAAAGAAGACCCAGAGTCTCCTAACCACAGTTGTATCTGCTGAGACTGATGAGGAGGAGTCTGGGAGGAAAAGAGACCTCCATCCAGTGTATAAATATTTATGGTGTTTCAACTTTTATTCTGTCCGTATATTGTATCTTGAAATAAAAACAGACTTTTAATGAGAAAAAGAATTACACACAAAAGTTTCTGTTAAGTAATCAGACATCATATCTCTCTCTCTTTCTTCTTTTTAACCTAGGGATCCAAGATCACTGACATCTGCACTGAGATGCTAATGTGTGGCGTCTTGCTGAAAATTTCTTCTGGAAATATTCAAGAACGGGTGTTTTTTCTTTTTGATAATCTTCTGGTGTATTGCAAAAGGAAAGACAGGTAAGGTGATAAACAGGTACTACTTCAGAAATAACTTATTAACCTTGGAAAATATTTTTTAAGAAAAAAGAGATTATCAATCTCACAGTTTCAACCTTTTCCTCTGTGCTCCCGGGAACTCAGGATCTCCTCAGTAAAATTCACATACTCTTAGCCTGTTTTCTGATTCTTCTCGTTACCTTCTTGTAAAACCTGACTGAAATGTGACTGTCGTTCAATAACACTACCTTCCCAGGAAGCTTTTGGAGGAAAAAAAAAATTTCTGTTGCTACCCAACATGCCTCAGGCTCTGTAGGAAAGGTGAATATGTCTTCCGTGTTTCCCAGTGCTGTTTCCCAGTCATTTCCTCCCCTTCCTTGGAAATATTTTCCTTGATTTCCCCATCTAGTATAGCCTCCCGGCAATTTTATATCAATACCTAGAACATTCTTGCTAATAGTTTCTTCATTATTTATTTATTTGTTGCCACCTTTGCTGGATTAGACGGTAAAATCAATGAGAATACTGGTCTTGCTACTTATTCTGTGCTATTTCCCCAGAGACTGGACCTGCCATGTACCATGTAATAGACACTCAAGAGGTATTTGTTGAATAAGTGAATAAATGAATGAATAAGTGAATGAATGAAACCCATGCAAGTTCCTGATATAGCTTAGTTATCATTAGTTTAAGTAATTTAATGTAGCAGTGTTACTGATGCATGTTTTTTTTTTAAAGTAGAGATATAATTTTTTCTTCAGGAGGTACTTAATATATAGGATGTTTCCTTGAACTTCTGGTGAAATGTTTTACAGTTATTTAAGCAAAATAATAAAGCTGAACTTAATTGGGAAATTTCCTGAGCCTTTCTTTACTTCTTCCTAACCATATCTAGGATACATTATTTTCAGTTGAAAGGTACTAAAAGGCTTCCTGAAATTTAAAGGTGAAACAGATGGGTTGAGGATGCTGGGTTTGCATGAGTGTTTATTCTAGGTTCAGAAATGAGGACAGTGTAACCAAAGATTTTTGGTAACATGAAAATGAGAAACTCAAAAACTGACTGATTTCTGAGGCAAGATTAAGGGAACGCCATTCTTCATCTTTTGAAATGGGATTTCCTAAGTCAATGAACAAGATGTCAAGAGCAAGTTCTCTGAGCTGGCAGCTGTATTGATGACATGGGAGTTCTGCCTCTTGGATTATAGTATCAGAATTCCCTAGCAGGAGACATGAGTTCAAAAATACAGTGATGCTGAGAAAGAATAGAACTACCCATGTGTCTTGCTGAAAGGGAACAGGTTAGGGTTAAAGTCAAAAGATAGTTATGGGGTGCCTGGGTGGTGCAGTTGGTTAAGTGTCTAACTCCTGGTTTCAACTCCAGTTATGATCTCAGGTTTGTGAGATTGAGCCCCATATCAGGCTCTGCATCAAATTGGTGTCAGCTTGAGTTTCTCTCTCTCTGACTCTGCCCTTTCCCAATCTCACACATGCTCTCTCTCTTTAAAATAAATAAAGAAATAATAAATCTTTCAAAAAAAGATAGTTGTTGTTAATCCCTGCCTTAATGAGCTTTTTTTTTTTTAAAGATCCTTTTTACCACATATGAAAATGAATCATTTTGACTATTTTTTTTACTATGCTCTTCTAAATTCTTTGTATTTTGCAGCAAGATTGGGACTCATAGAAATACGTTTCAGGAAGATGTAGAAAAGGCTGTTAATTTTAGTTGTATATAACTCATTAAGATATTATAACGTGCTTCAAGTTGTTTAGGTACAATTGTTTTTATCCAGCTTTATGGAGGACTAGTTGACAAGTAACATTGTAATATATTTTAATTGTACTACATGATGATTTGATATACATCATGAAAGGATTTTACCTATGAAGTCAATTAAGACATCCATCTAGGTGCAGTTATTAAAGGCATCCATTTGAGAATGAGTTTTTTTTTATTACAATTGATCTCATACATGCCTGCTTTCAAGTGCAAAGCTTTTGCAAGATTAGCCATGTACAGTGATGATATGATTTATGGTCTTATGACTTTCCTTGTTAAATTGGTAAACAACAGAAAAGATTTTGTAAAATTAAAATCCTGAAGGTTTTTTTTTTTTTTTTTTTTTTTTTTTTGAGAGAGAGAGAGATAGTGAGCAGCAGGAGGGGCAAAGGGAGAGGGAGAGAAGCAGACTCTCCCCGTTGAAGTGCAGAGCCTGACATGGGGCTTAGTCCCAGGACCCTGAGATCATGACCTGAGCCAACATCAAGAGTTGGACGCTTAACTGACTGAACCATCCAGGTGCCCCTAAAATCCTAGTTTTTGAGCAAATATCCTTAATGGGTATATAATATGGACAAAATGCATAGTGACTAGAAATGGAAATACTGCATAAAAATGATTGTCTATTCACTTCCCAAATTGAAGTAGTAAGACTAATACCATCTAGTCCCTTCATTTTAGGATACTTCATCCCCTTAACCAAGTACTATTGAAGCTCTAAAGATTGTTTAGTGAGTATGAGTAAACTGAACCTTTTCCAAATTTCCACAGTATTTTAACTGCAAAACCTGGGGACTTGATGAATTGAATTCTAGATTTACATTCACAAAAGACAAGAGTGCTGATTAGGAATCTCAGCTCTGGAATTTACTAATGCTATTAATCTCAGGAGAAACTAGTATTTAAAAAAAATAATGTATAATAGTTAATACATAAAACATGATATGGCTTAGTTTGGCTTGTTAATGAGCTCTATAAGTATGATAATGTATTTTGCTTTCTGCAATTTATATTTTGTATACAATATGGTTTGTAAATTATTTATCCATATGTATAGGAATAGTTTATTCATTTAACTGTTGCATAATATTCCATTGGTTGAATATTATCACAACTATATTGATAACAACTTAATTACTCACTCTCTTATCAGTGGACTTTAGGTTTCTATTTGTTTGTTTTAGTTTTTCTGCCATTATGAACGTTCCTGCAATGTGTATCTGATAACCACTAAAACAATTAATTAGAAGGGAAATCAGAAAATTGGGATATCAAATATTCTCCATTAAAACATAGAGCAAAATTATTTTCAAAGCAGAAGCTTTTCAGTTGATACACTTTAATAGAACCACCTTCTGAAGGGACCGAAGAGCTCTCTTTTTAAGCCAAGTGTTAACAATATTGATCAGACACTTAGTGGAATTTCATACTGAGTGTTACTATCTATGGGTCAAGAGAAATTTAAAAGCCTATACAGAACTCACAAGATCACAAAGTAAATTAATGCTTTGGAAAATAGGACCCAGTGTTAGATTCCACACCACGATTCTTTGCCTGTGAATAAAACTTTTTTAAAAATGATTGAAGTATGATGTATCAACTTACAAGAAACTCTCTTTTGCAAGAGACCACAATAATATGTCCTACCTGGGAGAATAAGCAATTATCTACATACTAAACTTCTCGGCATTCTTCTCTATCCTGGCTTTCTATGATGCCAACTTGCATACTATATGGCCTGAATCCCTAATTGGTAGCATTTATTTAGGGTTATTAGCAAAGGACATTTAGAGGTGACTTTCATAATGAACATAGGAGTGCAAGATGGTGAAGGCCTGGGCCGACAAACCCTAATGAGGTTAACTAATCTATTTAATTAGTTTCTTTCAGTAGGGATGAAGGACTACTAAGTTCTGATGAGGCTTTAGACAGATGAGCTAGGAATATAGATTCTCTTTCAAGGAAGGAACTCAAGACTGGGAAAGCACCTTGTGACCCCTCCCTGTACCTACTCCTCCTGCTTCAGGGCTGATATCTAACTGCAGGGGTGGGGAGGAGAGGGACGCTGAAGTTGGTGAATATTTATGCCTTCACTTTTGTCAGATGTGTCTCTACAACAAATGGAACAAATGAATAATTATTTCAGTATATTAAATTATTAGGCAGACTTTTGTCAATGAGTCAAATGGAATAGTTCAAGTTAATTGAAATCTTTTGAGTGACTAGGTATTCTGGAATCCTCCTGAATCATTTCTTAGAATCTTTCCTCTTTAATTAAAAAAACCTGTTTTTAAAATAATCTCTCCTGAATGTTCAGTGATTCAACTACAAACACATTTAGCCACATAATCCATTATTATAAATGTTCATCTATAAACCTGGATATTTTAACTTTGTGTTACATTTAAAGATTAAAGACCAGTCTTAGACACACTATACCAAAGTTCTGGAATATTTGAGAGAGGAGGAAGCAGGCTCCCTGCCGAGCAGAGAGCCTAACACGGGGCTCCATCCCAGGACCCTGGGATCATGACCTGAGCTGAAGGCAGAGGCTTTAACCCACTGAGCCCCCAGGCGCCCCCATGCTTAAAACTTTTGATGACAAGTTTAAATGTTCCCCCGCCTATTTGAATATATTATAAAAATACTAGGTATTTTTGCATACTGTAGGTATAAGTAAAATACTTTTCTAAGTAAAGGACTCCATCAGACACTGATCACAATGATTTAGCTCAAAACTTGCAGAAGAAATAATTGCGTTTGGAATGAGACTAAGCTTTTAGCCAGTGTGTAACTATTTAAATCTTTTGAAAAATAAACTTGATTACACTCTTACTTATAATGTTTTATAAATTGAATTACATCAGTTATATCTTAGAATACAAAAAAATAATGCAATAATGATATGACATGTAGAAATGTGAAAATTTGTTTGTTTTAATATATCCATGTTATCCATTACTGCTTATGTTGAAGGAAGATGGTTGCCATTGAGTTTGTCTCCAAATTTCTATTCCTCCATTGTCTAGACCCAACTCGCATTTTGGTTAATTCTAATTTAATTATTTCTTGAAGATTCTTTCTGAGATATTAGTTTGAACATGATGCATAAAAAGTATCCAACTTAAGACCTACCTAGGAAAGCTTTTGAACTTTCTGCAGTTAACTTCCTTGGTAATTTTCATAGTATACGCTTAGACATTCATTCGGAAAGTAACAACAGGTCATTTATATTCTTTCTTAAGAACTAATTTATTTGTGTAGTTGGAGAGAGGGCAAAATGGTAACCTTTAGAAAATGTGGTCTGTAGTGGAGTTAGGCAAACCACAAATTTCAATACAATGGTCAAATGTGAATTGAATAAGATGGAAATCTGCTTCCCTTCCTCTCTCTCTGCCTCCCTCTATGCCTGCTTGTGATCTCTGTCTGTCAAATAAATAAATAAATAAATCTTAAAAAAAAAATAAAATGAAATGCTTAAAAACATGAACCTCTATAGTTTTGTATCCTCTTTTCAGTTAAGTAGAATCATTTTTTGAATTGTAGTCATCTTTGTCTTCATGTCTTATCATCCACATAAGATATATTTATTGTTACTTAATCATCGATAAAATAGACAAACCATAATTACCTTTACAACCATGCTACTGCAGTATAAGCGCTATTGAATACTTTCTTAATAAAAAAGTAGCATAACTTTACAATGTTGAAAAGACTACCAAGAAATATTAGTTCCTTCTTGATACAGTTAAATTTTCAATGTTATTAATTTAAAGGAGTGTTCCTGGGAATTGAAAAAAGGTCAGTGGGGGGCGCCTGGGTGGCTCAGTGGATTAAGCCGCTGCCTTCAGCTCAGGTCATGATCTCAGGGTCCTGGGATCAAGCCCCGCATCGGGCTCTCTGCTCTGCGGGGAGCCTGCTTCCTCCTCTCTCTCTGCCTGCCTCTCTGCCTACTTGTGATCTCTCTCTCTCTGTCAAATAAATGAATAAAATCTTTAAAAAAAAAAAAAAGAAAAAAGGTCAGTGGGGTCACTTCTAGTTTTAAAAGGAAAAATCTGTTACAACCTTTAAAATTTTTTTTTTTGCCATAAATAATGTCAAATGATTTTGGATGCCAGAAAATCTTATTTGATAGAATCAAAGATTTATTCCAAAAAGTAATTTTTTTCAGCATTAATTATTCATAATGTGAGTAAATTGTAATTTTTTAAAATTTCTCCTAGAAATTTATGCATTCACACCATTGATCATCAGGATAAGGGTTAAATACATTGTTTAGATATCAGTTTCTTGATGTTTTGAATAAATTTTTTGGCAGTTTCTTCTATTTCCTAGCTTGAGTATACAGTACGTGGCTAGCTTTCATCTCATTAAAACTCACACTATAGAAAAGATACCAGTATTTCCACTGAGAGTTATAGTAGTATCAGTTTTTGAAAAACCTCATCTCTCTATGTAAAACTATGCTGAGTTAAGAGTGAGGAATTTGCAAACTGTATAACTTCAAAGTAATTAGTGAGTTGTTCAGGGCTGCCCCTTGGATTTTTCTCTTTTTGGGAAAAACATCGGTGCCCGGAGACAGTTCAGTTTGGATATTCTACATTTAATGAATGACAATTTTAAATCCATTCCTTTTTAACACTTCCTGTAGAATTATATTTTAGATCCATTGAAGTTTGCAAATTCCTGCATATGGCATTAATAAATTATTCTTTCATTAAAAAATATTTTTAAATTTCTACTAAGGAAAAGCACTGTTGGGCTTTTCTGTGTTTTGTTTTAGGATTTAATTTATTAGAGAAAGAGAGAGAGAGCATGGAGGAGAGGGGCAGAGGGAGACACAGACTCCCTACTGAGCAGGGAGCCTGCCGTGGGCTAATGGGGCTGGATCCCAGGACTCGGATCATGACCTGAGCTGAAGGCAGATGCTTAACCAATTGAGCCACCCACACACCCCTTCCATGCTCTCTATGTTACTGTTCTTAATAAATAAGTTGAATTCAAATTTATATTTTAGAATGAAGTTATTAAAAATGTGCTTGATTGAAATTATGAAGCCATTTTTATATCACTAATTCTTATTTTGAAAGAAGTGGTAATTTGGTAACGGATATCATTGTGATCTTTATACATTTTGAGGCCTGTTGTATGTATGTATACATTCATGTTTACACATATGTTTAAAATTATTTATGATTTTTAAAATTAGTGATAGAAAGTGGCTAGCACATAAACTTTAAAAAGGAACATTATCCTTTCAATTTATTTATTTATAAAGATTTTATCTATTTGAGAGAGCAAATAGATTTTTTTTTTTTTTACCAAGAAATGGATATATAGGCTAAGAAGTAGACAAAGCGAGATAGGATTCCTGGTTTTGATGCTGAGCAAACAACTTTGGACCAATGACGAATCCTCTTTAAGTATTTTTATCCATAAAACGAAGAGGACAGTACCCTCTCATTCATAGGGTTGCTTTGAGAATATATCCAAAATTCTAAGCACAGAATATTCCTGCCTTCAAGAAATAGCGTTCACGTAAATAATCATAGGTGAAAGAAAGAGGTGAACTAGAAACAAACTGATGGTTATCAAAGGGGAGGAAGGTGAAGGGATGGGTAAAATCAGTGATGGGGATGAAGGAGGCACTTGCAATGAGGCACTGGGTATTGTATGAAAGTGTTGAATCACTATATTGTACACCTGAAACTAACATTATACTACATGTTAACTGGAATTTAAATAAAAACTAAATAGTGTTTACTATAGTGCTAGATTTGCTTCACAAAATCGTATCTTTTTGGAGATACCTTTTATCTATTTGAGAGAGAGGGGAGAGAGAGGAAATGAGCAGGGTGAGTGGCAGAAGGAGAAGCAGACTCCCAGCTGGGCAGGGAGCCTGATGTGGGGCTGGATCCCAGAACCCTGGGATCATGACCTGAGCCGAAGGCAGACACCTAACCAACCCCCAGGCATCCCCTGTCTTTCCAATTTAAATTATTAGGTGATATAACCTATTCTTTCAAAATACTATATTGCTGCAGCAATTAACCTATTACTTGACTTGGCAGAGTGTTAACAGTCAGTTACAGTCTTGCTTTCTGTTCACGAAGCAATGACCACATGCAATCTCATGCTGACTTGTCTAGCTCTTTTTTTTTTTAAGATTTTATTTATTTGACAGAGATCACAAGTAGGCAGAGAGGCAGGCAAAGAGAGAGAGAGGGAAGCAGGCTTTCTGCAGAGCAGAGAGCCCGTGCGGGGCTCGATCCCAGGACTCTGAGATCACGACCTGAAGGCAGTGGTTTAACTCACTGCTACCCAGGCGCCTTGACTTGTGTAGTTCTGAGTTTAATCATTTATTTTCCAAGGGAAGTCTGAATGCACAGGTTGTAATGGTTAGGCAAGGCTTCATGAAGGATTTGGGTATACTGTAAAGGGAAGAAGGAGTTGCTTGTGGCAGAGAGCAGAGCTGGGTTGCTTGATGGGAGCATCAGCCTGCAGAATAGTAAGTTCTGTAAGTAAGTAAGTATTGTAAGTAAGTATTGTAAGTAAGTACTGTAAGTAAGTATTGACTGGACAAGGAGAAAAGCTGCAAAGAGTGGCCTGGCCACAGAAGAACGCAGTGGAAAATGGCATTGTTCGATAGGGTGGGGTCAGTTTAAGGAGAAGCACAAAAGCAAGCTTCCATGTTTTCACTTGGTTCAGTGGTGAGCTACCAAAGGCTTTTGAAGTAAGGAATGGCCTGATGAAATATTGAAGGAAGAGTCAGCAGGGTGTGGAGAGAGCAAGGCCAGGATCAAATAATCCAGGGAGGAAGGGAAGGAAGGAAGACCCAGCTTACAGGGGTGACTGGCCCAGGACTTCGGTATGCAGGGTCAAGAGCATCAGCCTGGCACATGAACTTGTGTTTCCTCGGTTATTCTATAGGAAGAATACATTATGTTCATTTTAAAATAAGTTCAATATTTTATCACTGCAGGTTGCGTGTGGTTCTTGTGATTTTCTTTACCTGGAGTATGATTAAAAGAAGAGTAGCACTAGTGGGACTGTGGGATCTTTTAAGAGGCAGTGCTGGCTTCACTCAGCTAATCTCGGTCTGATTGTGGAAGGGAGGATCCTGAGTCTGAAAAACTGATGCTTGTTTGTGATACGGGCCCTGTAAGGTGACACATTCGTGGAGGAGGGTGTGTAGACATGTACAATTTGATCTTTTTTCCCCACCAATTTATCAGGATTTCTCACTTAGTGATTTTTTGTAGGAGGGAACAAGGCATTAAAGCCATTGATACCTATCTGACATGTATTACTAGGTAATTCAGCTAGGAAACAGAAATGCTTGTGTTACTACTAATTTCTTTACCAAATAACTGATAAGACAAAAAGCAGTGTTATTCCTTTTTCCCAGAGACTTAGGAGCAAAATACCTCATTGCTGATAAAATTTCAGGACACAAAGAACCGTTTCTTCCAACTTCAGAAATTTTCCCTTGAAGAACATGCAAAACTTCTACTTCTATTAAAATATTCATAGTACACATTTGTTTGAGAACTTCCAAAGCATTTCAAATACTTAACTCCTTTGATTGACCTGGGATGGAGAGCCTGTGAGAAAAATTTAAAACAAAGATTATGAATACATAGCTGATTCTTTTAAGTTTTGTTGAATCTAGCAATCAATTCAGATAGCATAGCAAATCATTTCAAAGGTAAAATAAATGTTTCATCAAGTTGAACCTTTATTTTTTCAGAATGGCTATGCGTATAGATAAATCTGAAGTGAAAAAGGAAGGAGGGAAAGAAGGAAGGGAAAAACGAAAGCAAAGCAAGCAGACAAGCATGTTCTGTTAATTTGTTTATGTTAACAGGCTCTATTCTTAATAAAAATTATTCTGGGGGCACCTGGGTGGCTCAGTGGATTAAGCCGCTGCCTTCGGCTCAGGTCATGATCTCAGGGTCCTGGGATCGAACCCCGCATCGGGCTCTCTGCTCTGCAGGGAGACTGCTTCCTCCTCTCTCTCTGCCTGCCTCTCTGCCTACTTGTGATCTCTCTCTCTGTCAAATAAATAAATAAAATCTTAAAAAAAAAGATTTAAAAAAATAAAAATTATTCTGTTACTGACAAATGGTAATTCCTCCTCCATTGTAAAAAATAAAAATTCTAGTAAAAAATTTTGTAGTTAGAAGACTGAAAATAAAAATCACAGAAATCTTGTGATTTATGTAGGTCCGATGATAAAGCCACCCATTAACTTCCTTTTGACCCCTTCTCTTCCCCTATGCTCCAAATTCAGGTATTTTTTTTTATGGTTTTATTTATGTGTGTGTGTGTGTGAGAGAGAGAGAACTAATGCACATTGGGAGGGGCAGAGGGAGAGAGAGAAGCAGACTCCCTGCTAAGCAGGGAGCTCGATTCAGGACTCCATCCCAGGACACTGAGACCATGACCTGAGCCAAAGGCAGGCACTTAACTGACTGAGCTACCCAGGTGCCCTGTGGTAGAGAGCTCTGTATCTGCAACCCCCTGCCCATGCTTGATGTGCAATAAATTTTGGTCTCATGCAGGCAAGAGTGAGTGAGGAGACTTTTTCAGTTACCTGTCCTTGGTTTCCTTTTCGATAGGTTTAAAATTAGGAATGGAGCAAGACACCTGGGTAGTGATCTCAGAACAGGGTGAGAAACTCTACAAGATGATGTGCAAACAAGGAAATATGACCAAAGACAGAAAAAGAAAACTGACCACATTCCTTAAATGCTTCCTTGGAAGGTAAGGTCCATAGTCTGGGTGCATGGATTTCTTTCATATTTTCACTATGTCATGTATCAACTACCCTTCCTTCAATGATTTGCTTTTCTTCTTTAAAAAAAATATTCCGGGGCACCTGGGTGGCTCAGTGGGTTAAAGCCTCTGCCTTCAGCTCAGGTTATGATCTCAGGGTCCTGGGATCGAGCCCCGCATCGGGTTCTCTGCTCGGCGGTTAGCCTGCTTCCATCTCTCTCTCTCTGCGTACTTATCATCTCTGTCTGTCAAATGGATAAATAAAATCTTAAAAAAAAAAAAAAACATTCCTCTGGGCATTTTTGAATATCTTTTTACTGTCAACATTTCCTGGATGATAGTGAGGTGAAGGAATGGACCTAGAGCCCGCAATCATGGAAGATTTTAGACCTCTATCCATCCATCCCTGACGTCAACAATTTCAGATGTATGGTGTTCTGAGGGGGAAGCAGACACTGGGGTCAGGCAGGGCTGGCAGGAAGCAGGTTCACTGAAGGGGGAGGAAGTCTAGCAAGGATGTGAGTACAGGGCCTACAAGTCAGAGAACCAAAGAATGTAAGACACAGAGTCCAAACCTGAGACTCATCAGCACTTTGACAACTGGGCTCAGGTTGAAGGACCATCGATGAGGAATCTGAAAAAGAGGGTCCTGCAAGGGGCCTGGCACAGAGCAACAGGCAGAGAGGTTGCCTGGGTTTTGAGCATAGACCCACTGTCAGTCCACTGGGGTCTGCGGGCAGCAGCACGTGGAAGTCCCTGCCGGGTGAAGGGTGCAGAACCAAAGGGAAGGGCGGCTGCCTTAAGCTATGCCCCGTGTTGGCTGTTTCCATATATTTCTAATCCTCAGATGCATACTCTGCATTTATAATCTTTATATTTTTTAAAGATTCAGAAACCAGCTCTCAGGGAGTTTACCAGGCCCGCCTTCATACAACCAGTGAATGCCAATGTCAACTCTGTAGAAGCAGACTGGAGTGGTAGTTCAAAGCCCACACTTCGCAGTCAGACTGTCTCCATGCAAATCTGGTCCTACCTCTGGCTAGTTGAGCGATGTGGGAAGTTTAAATGTCTTTTTCCTCTCTAAACTTGAAGATGATCATAGTGCTTACCTGTAATGCCTACCAGAATGTCTTCTCGATAAGTTATGCAGATACCATAAAATAACCATAGGCCACACCGGCTGCCAACCCAGGTAGAAGAATATAAGCCAGGAAACCCTGGCCTGCAGGGCAGCATGGGGCCCCTCCTTCAGGGGCTGGGGTCCTCACAGCAGAGCACTCAGCTGCCAGTAAGCTGCTGTTGCTGTTGGTAGGCCCCCAGCTGACGGCTCTTGTGGGAGAGAAACCCACCTCTGGGGCATAACTTCCGGGGTTGTCAGAGGAACATGCCTGTTTATAGGAGTCACTTCAAGCTATAGCTTCTCACCAAGAATGTATTCATATTCCATATAGCCATCAGGAGTCATTTTGGCCATGATCAATGCTGCCTGGTAACCCAGCAGATGCCCTGCCTCCATCAGGTTCCAGGGAAACAGAGCTCCAAGGCTGACCCAGGGTCAAGTTTTCCTAATTAAAGGAGCTGGAGTCTTGTTAACTAAAGAGTTAACACGTGGGTGGAGTGTGGAGAGGGTGGCTGGGTGATGGACATTGGGGAGGGTTTGTGCTCTAATGAGCGCTGTGAAATGTGTAAGCCTGATGATTCACAGACCTGTACCCCTGGGGCAAATAATACATTATATGGTAATAATAATAATAATAATAATAATACTAAAAAAAAGAGTTAACATGATCTTACACGGCCAAAGTGCTAGTTAGTTACAATGATATGTGAGCGTTCTCCACAGTGCCTGATACACAGGAGAGACTTGGTAAATTTTAGTTTGTTCATTGTGGCTTTTTCCGTAACAGCACACTAGCTTAGTTACTAGTTACTAATTATAGACCAAGTTTGAGATTGTTTTTGACTGGATCAGGATCCTTTCGCAGAGTGTTGATGGGATCTTGTGATTTCTGTAGGTCCCATGATAAAGCCAGCCAGTAACTTCCTTTCTTATCCCTTCTCTTTCCTTCCCCTATGCTCCTAATTAATAGAAGTTCTTACGGTGTGTTCTTTTCCTCATTTTAATTTGGCATATTCAGGAATCTGCTGACATCAGAACAGAGAATGATGCTTTCGCTACATACCAACCAGCTCAACCCATTTGTCAACCACTGACGTTTCATAAGTGCTCAAAATGTGCCATACACTGTGCTGAGCTCCTGACATACATCAGCTCATTTAATCCTGTGACGGCACTGTGGAGTTGATATGCTTTTTTTTCCCCAAGATTTTACTTATTAGAGAGAGAGAGAGAGAGAGAGGGGAGCAGAGGGAAAGGGACAAGCAGACTCCATGCTGAGTGCAGAACCCGATTTGGTGCTTGATCCCAGGTCCCTGAGATCATGACCTGAGCCAAAGGGAGATGCTTAACTGACAGAGCTACCCAGACATCATGGAATTGGTATTATTATTTTTGTGCTATTGAAGAAAAAACTGAAGTTTTACTTCTTTTTAAAATTTTCTTTCTTTTGGATGGCTTTAACAACTTCTTCTGCCTTAAAATGTACTTTTTAGACTAGATATCCATTTTTAGAATTCCATGCCCCTCGGTTATTTGACTTTAGCCATAGGTGTTGCTTTTGGTTTTGAAATAAATGGAAAAGTAATTTCCTGACACCTTGTATAGCTTGGCTTCTCTGACCTCTGTGCAAAGTTGAAACCATTCTAAAATGTATCCATTACTTTATGTAAATTTCAAATGTTATATTTTTATAACATGAGCACAATAAAGTATTTTATTGTAAAATGTTTCTCTACTTAGTGTTCTTTTACTGATACCACATGGCCCAAAAAACAGTACCAAGCTGGTGCTTTCCTGTGTTATAAAATATCATCCTACTTATCTGTGATGTGGGGCTCCACCCCACACCCCAAAATGGTGAAAGATGTGGTTTGTTCATCCTCCCTGGCCTTTCACAGCCACAGCAGATGGATGTGGTAGACAGTTCTGATGGGTGGTTTTGTGCTGGAATATTCCTTTTTTTAAGATTTTATTTATTTATTTGAGAGAGAGGGAGAATCAGAGAGAGAGAGCACAACAGGCGGGAGGGTCAAAGGGAGAAACAGATGTCTCAGTGAGCAGGGAACCCAATGTGGGGCTCGATTTCCAGACTCCAGGAACATGACCTGAGCCAAAGGCAGATGCTTAAGCGACTAGGCCACCCAGGTCCCTCCATCCCCACCCCCCAGCTGACATTTAAATTCAAGAATGAATTTATTAAAAACCGTATTTATAAAAAAAACCAAAAAACGTATTTATTTATTTGTTTATGTATTTTTAAAGGTTTTATTTATTATCTGAGAGGAGAGAGAGAGAGAGCACAAGCATCGGGAGGGGCAGAGGGAGTGGGAGCAACAGACTCCCTGCTGAGCAGAGAGCAGGAGGTGTGACTGATCCCAGGACCCCGAGATCATGACCTGAGCCAAAACAACCAACTGAGCCACCCATGTGCCCCACTAAATAACTTCAAAATTTGAAAACAGTATAGTAAAACTATTGGTGTGTACTAATTTTATATTGCTGCAGAATAAATAAATAACAACACACCTAGTGCCTTGAAAGAACATCTATTCATTAGCTCATAATTCTATACGTCAGAAAGAAGTTGAGGGGGAGCAATGCTGGGCTGTCTGCTTAGGGTCTCACAGGTCAAAATCAAGACCAACATCAAGTGCTGAGCCTTATCTTAAGGGTCTGAAGAAAAATTCACTTGCAAGCACATTCAGGTTGTTGACAGAATTCAGTCCCCCGTGATTGTAAGAATAAGTCCTACTTCTGTGCTGGCTGTTGGCCAGGACCACTCTCAGAAGCTGCCTGTGTTCCTTGGTACATGGCCCCTCTATCTTCTAAGGCAGCAGTGAGCAGTGGCTCACTGAATCTTTCTTGTGCTTTTAATTTGTCTCTTACTCTTGTGCCACCAGCCTGAGAAAACTCTCTGCTTCAAAGTGCTCAACTGACTGGGTCAAGCTCACTTGAATAATTTACATATTTTGAGGTCAACTGACTTGGAATTTTAGTTTCCTATACAAAATTCATCCATACCACTACCCAGATTAGGATTTGGTTACAAAACCAAGGGATGGGATTCTTGATAATGGGGTAAGAGAACACGTTTAGAATTCCATCTACCATATGGGGTGTGCAGTTTTTTGGGGTTTGCCTTCTTAGAGTTCAAACACACTGGTTTTCTGTGCCTAGAAAGCCATATTCCAGTCTATCTCTTATATTCAGTCATTATTATTCTGTTTATTTTGTCTGTTTGCTATCTTTAGGATCTTGTTGTATTCTCTTTACAGTTAAAACTACTCTAAGAATTTCCCTTGGTGTTTATTAGAGGTCTCAGTAAGTTGAATAGGTATTATATAATAGGGTTTAGGTAAGCATGAACGAATGGAAATGAGTTTTCTAGGATAGAGTAAAATTTAAATAATTTGGGGCTTCGCATATGTGAAAAAATGCAAGCTTAAATCCACTGCAAATATTTCTTTATATTGAGGCTCCTTCCAAAGCTGCTTGATGAAAGCATGGTAGAAATAGACTTCTTGGGGAGGCAGGTGTGGGAAAACTCTTTAACTATTTCACTGGATTTCTATTGCAGTGAATTTGTGTCATGGCTCTTGGAAATTGGAGAGATTCACAGGCCTGAGGAAGATGTACACTTTGGACAAGCATTATTAGAAAATGGAATCACCCACCATGGTAATTATTTTGTTAATTACTAAGTTATTCTCTTTGGCCACCAGTTGGAAGCATCTTGATTCTGTTAATCAATCTGGCTTATAGTAAATGTCTACATTATAGGATGCTTATGTATTTTTAACATTTCAAGTACCTAATATATATAGAACTGCAGTTCTGGGAATTTTGTGGAGTATGGGTTTATGGTGATATATTTGCTAATTTTAATGTGAATGGCTATGAAACAGGCAAAAATTAGAAATACGGGTAAGTATTTACCTGGGATAGTGGAGGAAGACATGGCAAGTTCTTTTTAATTTTTTTTATAGATTTTATTTATTTATTTGATAGACAGAGATCACAAGTAGACAGAGAGGCAGGCAAAGAGAGAGGGAAGCAGTCTCCCTGCTGAGCAGGGAGCCCGATGTGGGACTCGATCCCAGGACCCTGAGATCATGACCTGAGCCGAAGGCAGCAGCTTAACCCACTGAGCCACCCAGGCGCCCCGTGGCAAGTTCTAATTGGAGTATTTGGGGCTGCATTATGAGGGAAAGGGCCTCATGTAAGGCATTGTAGAATGAGTAGAACTCTGACAGGGCAGAAGGGAAGAAAACTGAAAACTGTTGGATGTGGGAGATGAGGAGTGAAGAGCAAGATCAGGTTACTGTGAGATTTCTGTCTGGTTGACAGGGATGATTATTCAGAAGGAGCAGGGTGGGAGAAGATAAAGGGTTTTTGTCAGGATCGTTATAAGACATCCACAGGGGAACACCCAGCAAGAGTTTGAAAATATATGTGTAAAGCTCAGTGTATACAATCGTGGGAATCATTTCAAGAGAGCACCAGTTTCCTGAGAAGATAAGTAACAAAGAAGAATGCAGTGATAATGGGACTGAGAAGTAAAGCTTGAAGAATTTCTAATGCAAAATGTGGGAGAGGAGAAAAAGAGGGAATTATGAATAAACATAGGTATTTGACTAAGCTACTTCAATGTTCTGTTTTTTTTTTTTTTTTCCCAGTTAGAGTGGGATGAAACTGAACTAGATTCTCCCAGTTTTTCCTCACCATTCTGGGTGCCCTGTGAATTCTACCAAAATAGATCGCTAATCAGACCACTTTTGTCACTTCCAAGATCCCCACCTTCTTCCCAGTTACAACTTCTCCTTCCTTGCTCCTGCTTTTGTCCACCATCCCTATGACACAGCCTCCAGGAAACAGCTGGAGACCTTTTAAAACAAATGTAAGCGCAAAGCATTCTCCTGCTTATAATCATCTCCTGGCATCCCATTACACTCAAAGAAAAGTCTGGAACCTCTTCCTTACTATGGTCCAGATCTCTTACCATGGCCCACAAGGCCCCACATAATAGGGCCCCTGACTTCCTCTGTGAGTTGGCAAATAATGTTGTACCCAGCTCATTACACTGTGGCCCCTGTGGTTTTCTGTCTCTTCCTTAAACACTCTGGGATGAATCTTTGCTCTTGCAATTCTCATTCAGCTATTATTTATTAATTCCTAGTATATACCAGGGAGTTTTCTAGGTGCTGGAGGGACAGCACTGAATGAAATGACAAGAGTCGCAGTATTCATGACTCATGTCTTCAGTGACACTCTTTGAGAATCTTATCCTATTACCATAAACTGTGTTTTTAATTTTTGAAATTATCTTCATGAACTTATCACTCTCTAAATTATCATGCTATTTTATTTGTTTATTTATTATTTCTCTCTTTACTTCCCATATTGATTCTGGCCCCCCATCAAAATAGAAGTACTATAGGAACAGGATACGTGGAGTGCCCATCACATGTGGGTGCTCCATAAATATTTGCTCAGTGAATGAATAAAGGAGTAATTATATTGTTAGTAAATAGATGATAATAGTGATAAATTGTAGGTGATTTTGTACTTGATTCTTTAGCACCGTGAAAACATACCACATATCATCTAGTGTGCTAAAACACATCATCCAAAAATTATAGGTAAAAATGAAAAGATGTTGAGTTAGAGGACTTTCCTCTTGGATGCTTCTCTTTCCTTTCTTCTAACCCCAAGCCCAAATGTATATGTGAGTCAAGAAGGGAATATGTTGTGTTTTGTCCTGCAGTCTACTGAAGCTCAAGTAGGTGGACTATCGAGAGGTTTTACATACAATCATAGACCTTCAGAAATCTGGTGATTCCTTTCTCATTTAGGCTACGTACTTCCAGGAACTATGTCTTCCCAGTAGAGCAAAGAAGGGAAAATCTATGTATGAACTATTTGTTTATTCCTTTCCTTACTGACTCTTTCCTTCATTCTGTGTGTAAGATATTATGCTACCTAGCATAAAATTATCATGTTATGGCCTTTATTTCTTATGGCCTAATAGTTTTAACTATCTTTTTACCTTATTCATCAAGCAATCCAGGTGTTGACATATTTCCTTTCAGAAAGGTAGAAATCCACCAGGATGGGATAATTAACTTTTTGCTGAGAACACTGAGAAGGAAAACTGTATTGGTTAGCAATAGATGCTCTAACAAATTTAAACCTCAGTACAGTCCCATTCTAGAAGGTACATTTTCTCTCAGGTAAAACCAGTCACTGGTGGAGGATGTTGGAGGCACCAGGGTTTTTTGTCCTGGAAGACAGGCTCACTTTCCTTCAGTGCAGGGCTCTTAACAGTCATTTTGAAGGAGTGTTGGAGTTTTTGGATTGTTTGTTTTAAATGGGCCTGTACACTCCATGTTTTCCCTTACATTTGTGTGCATGTCCTTAGATGCAAGTCAGTTCCATGACCACTCCTTATTGCAAGAGAAAATTAGAAAAGTAGTGTAGGTTCATGCCCAAGGGAAATAAAAGCTAAACCAATTTGGTAAACAGCGATCCAATGCCTGTCACTGAAGTATAGCTCTCTGGTCAGTATATAATCTAGGGAATTATATTAAAGCCAGAGTAATTATACAAACGTGACGATGTTAATACTGATATCAGCATATAATAGTCATAAAAATGACTTGTCACTCCACCATTGACTGCTTTTTACCTTTGTCAAATCCGCATTGGACAAATTGGGGTCGGTCTATTTCTGGGTCCTTGATTCTGTTTTACTTAACTATTTTTATTCTGTTGCATTTGTCTATCCCTTCACCAACACCACACACTTTTGATTAATCTAGCTATAGATCTTGAAATTCGGTAGAAGGAATCATTTGGTTTTCTTCTTCAGTTTTATTTCTCTTCTTTTTCTAGGTTCTGAAGCAGAGAGCTTATTGTTTTGAGACGCCTTTTGTTTTTAGACAGGGAGAGACTGAGAAAGAGAGAGAGACAGGGAAGGGGTGCAGAGAGAGAGAGAGAGAGAGAGAGAGAGACAGGGAAGGGGTACAGAGAGAGAGAGAGAGAGAGAGAGAGAGAGATTATTAAGCAACCTCCATGCCCAGCACCAGCACAATGCAGCTTCAGTCTCACAACCCCGAGTCTGATCATGACCCGAGTCAAAATCAAGAGTTCGACTAACTGAACTAGACACCCATATGCTCCTCCTCCTTTCAAACATATGCACTGAGTGCTCTACATTGTGCTGTTCAATGATTTAGCTGTGTCCCACAAATTTTCATATGTTGTATGTCCATTTTCCTTCACTTCAGTGCATTGAGATTCTAGCTTTGATCTTTGATCATCTAGAATGTTACTTTCTCAGTGTTTGGATATTTGTTATATTTCTCATTTGGATACCTAGTTGGCTTTTTAAAAAAATTTTTTTTTTAATATTTTATTTACGTGACAGAGAGAAATCACACCAGACAGAGAGGCAGGCAGAGAGAGAGGAGGAAGCAGGCTCCCACTAAGCAGAGAGCCCGATGCGGGCTGGACCCAAGAACCCTGGGATCATGACCTGAGCTGAAGGCAGAGGCTTTAACCCACAGAGCCACGCAGGCGCCCCCCTAGTTTGCTTTTTAAAAAGAAACTGAGTGGAAGTGTTGGGTCACTATACTGTGCACCCAAAATGCATATTCTGCTGCTTGTTCACTGGAATTTAAATCCAGGCCTTGAAAAAGAAAAGGAACTGTGAACTGTTTTCAAGAGGGAGCTCTATCATCTTCCATTCCCAACAGCGATGCAGGAGCGATCCAGTCATTCCACATGCTGCCTTGCATGGGGTAGTGGGGTCTCTCTCTCCCTCTCAGATGCATTTGTTTTGCATGATGGTGATAGGTGTGCAGTGAGAGCTCATTGGAGTTTGAATTTTAATTTCCTCGATGGCAACTTTTCATGTGATTTCCGTCTATATGCTCTTTGGTAAAGTGTTTCGGTCTTTTGCACAATTTGTTGTTTTTTTTTTTTTTTCTGACTGGATGGCTTGCTTATTTGGGGGTCAACTTTTGATGTTCTCTACTTGAGAAAGGAGTGCTTTATCAGGTCTGTGGTTTGCACCTATTTTCTCGAGTTTGTAGCTTACCTTTTAAAGTCTTCTTAACAAGGTGTTTCATACAGGACAGACTTCCAATTCTGATTCTTGGATCATGTCTAATGAATCAACTTTTCCTGTATGGAAAATGGTTTGATGTCCAGTCGGAGGACTCTTTCCCTAGCTGTCCATTCTGGAAATTGTTTCCCTATAAGATTTATCATTGTACATGTAAGGCGGTGATAAATATTGAGTTAATTAAAAAAATTATTTTTTTTTTCATTTTGAGAGAGTGAGCATGACATGAGCGGGGCTTGGGGTGGAGGGAGAAGGGAAAAGAGCATCCTTAAGTAGGCTCCCCAGTGAGCTTGGAGCCTGATTTTGTCCCGGGACCCTGAGAGCATGACAAGAGCCGAAATTAAGAGCTGGCTGCCTCAGCGACTGAGTCACCCAGGTGCCACGAGTTCAGTTTTGTACAGAGGATGAGACTTCGATTGTGGTCCTCATCCTCTTCGTCCTCCACCTCCACCTCCTCCTCCTCTCTGCACCTCCATCTTCTTCTCCTCCTTCTTCTTTGTCTCTGGAAGTCCACTTGCTCTAGCACCATTTATTCAAAATGCTGTCACGCCTCCATTGAACTGCTTTTACCCTTTGTCAGAATCCCATTGACATGTTGGTGGTTGGTCTCTTTCTGGGTTTGATCCTGTTCCACTTATCTATCTTTATACTGTTCCATTTGTCTATACCTTCACCAACACCACACACTCTAGATTACTGTAGCTGTAGATCTTGAAATTGGGTGGAAGAATTCCTTTGGTTTTCTTCTTTAGTTTTATTTTCTCATCTTTTTCTAGGTTCTGATGTGGAGAGCTTATTGTTTTGAGACAGGGAGAAACTGAGAGAGAGAGAGACAGGGAAGGGGTACAGAGAGAGAGAGATAGAGACGGATTATTAAGCAGCCTCCATGCCCAGCACCAGCACAATGCAGGTTCAGTCTCACAACCCCGAGTTTGATCATGACCCGAGTCAAAATCAAGAGTTGGACTAACTGACTGAGCCTCCCAGATGCTCCTCCTCCTTTCTAACATAGGCAGTGATTGCTCTGCATGGTGCTGTCCATTGATTGAGCTGTGTCCCACACATTTTCATATGTTGTATGTTCATTTTCCTTCACTTCAATGCATTGAGATTTGATCTTTGATCTTTGATCATCTAGAATGTTACTTTCTCAGTGTTTGGATATTTGTTATCTTTCTCCTTTGGATACCTAGTTTGCTTTTTAAATATTTTTTTTTTTAATGTTGAAATTGTACAACCGAGAAATTGATCGATAGGGTTGTCTTTGTTTCAGGTGTACAATAGAGCGATTCCCCTCCCCTACCCCACCTGCTGTCAGCTCCGGTTGCAGGCACTGATGTGCCTTGGAGACTCAGGTGCACCTCCCCCACCCCTCCTCCCTTCAGCTCCTGTTGCCAGGCACTGGTTTGTGTTGGAGACGGAACCCTCGTAGGGGTTCCAAGCACTTCCTAGTGGCCCAGAAGACACTGGTGATCGGAGACCAAGCCACAAGGCTCTTTGGAGCCAGCTGGGGGCCATCCAAATGCCTCCCCACACAGTTCTGGAGCCGCTGTGGGCTGTCCTGGAGCAGCTGTGGGCTGCTGGGTTGGTGATAGACGAACGTTGGCCACATGTGCCACGAGTCTCTGGGTTTCGCTGGGAGATCCTGGTGTGCACTGCAGTGGTGGTGTTCCTGGGAAAGAGTGCACTCAGCTTCCGAAGAAGAAAGTGGCAGTGTGCCCAGAACGAGGAAGTCTCTGGAAAAGGCATGGAGAAGACCGAACCGGACGCACAAGCCCGTGGAGCTGTCGCATCATCCGAGCCGAAGGCCAGTCCTCTCCCGTTCCAGCTTCTTGCTCTGGCTGCCCTGAATCAAGATGCCGGGTATTGGTCAGTGGGAAACACCACGCAACTGCTGAAGGGAGTTCGGGAAAGGCTGTTGAAGAGCCCTCACCAGCTGCCTCCTGAAAATCCCATCTGTGGAGCAGCCCGGGAAGATGGAGAAGCCCTGCTGAGGAAAACACCAGAAGGCTTCAAGGACAGCCGTGATCTGCAGGCAAGTGCAGACCCGCTGGTTCAGGAGATTGGCAGCTGTGGACAGAGAGTGCAGGACGAGGCAGGGCAGGCAGGCAGGCCAGAGCTTCCTGAAGGAGGAGTGCGGCGGCAGGCCAGCGCTGAGGGCCAGCGCCAGCAGCACACCCTCAGCCAGATCCTCCTGAAGGGGATGCATGTGCTAGAGCTGCTTGGAGATCATCTGGAAGGTGGGGGCTCAAGGAGGCAGGTGGAGATGGCTCCTCCTCCCCTGACCACGTGCCCTCAGGCGGGAGCCCCGTGAACCAATTAAAGCCGTCCAGGGCACTGAAGAAGGCACGTCAGAGGAAAGAAGAGCTCCCAAGAAACCCAACAAGCCACCAAGCTGAGTAAGTACCTGTTCACCTTCGGAACACCCTCCTGGACGGTGAGATTCCGAAGTTGCGCCTGAAGCTTGAGGCAGAGCCGAAGCTGTGCGAAGAGCACCTCAGACACCTGGAGAGGAAGATGATGGAGGAGAAGGCACGCTGCCTGCAAGTGAAGAACGAGCTTGCCAAGGTGCGCAGGAAGGCGGATGCTGCCCACTGGAACTTGGGCCTCTATAGGAACATGGCCGCCGACCTGCACCGAGAATGGCAGCAAATCGCCTCCTTGCATGAGCGGGAACGCCTCCTGGTGGAGAAGAGAAGTGAGGAGAGCCAGAAGGCTGTCCTGTGGGCAGAGAGGGAGTTCCAAAGGCTCCAGGCCCAAAACCATTGCCTCAGGCAGAAGCTGGCCAACTCTGGGCCCAAGGTCCAGCCTGTCTCCGGGGGGCCTCCTGCTCCTGCTCCTGCTGTTCCGGGCACAGCCTCCAAATACCCTCAAGGGCCAAAGGCTCCCCTGAAACCCAGGAAGCCCAAGAAGGGAGCAAGGGTGCACTGGCCAGACTCCAAGTTCTCGGGTCCCCTGCAGGTCTGATTCCCTTGCCCAGCAGCCACCAACACTCACAACCAGAGCACCAAAGCTCCTGTGCTTACCCCTTCAGCCATACCCATGGCTCCTTTGACTTGAGATCCACCCCATTCTTTAGCCTGATGCTCCATATTCCCTGGAGCCGTATGAGTGTGAGAGAATATTTTTCAGTGTTAAGCATAACACAAATAAAAATAAAAATATCCAATGGCTGAGACTCCTGCTACTGAGAATGGATTTGATTAAGGGATTCTATGCCAAGCAAGGGACGGTTTGAAGTGTCTTGTATCGATCCCTTAATCGTCCCAATAACCCAGTGTGTCATGTCTGACTGAGGTTCAGACAGGGGAAACAACTTGCCCCAAGATCACACAGCTAGTGAATTTCAGAGCTCCCGTTCCAAACCAGGGTTGTCTAATGATCACCTGCTGTGCCAATAACTTCTACGACTATGCCTACTACGTTTCTTCTTCTTCTTCTTCTTCTTCTTCTTCTTCTTCTTCTTGTTCTTGTTCTTCTTTTTCTTCTTCTTGTTCTTCTTCTTTGGAGAGACAGAAAGGGTGACGGCGCACACATACACACACACACACACACACACACACACACACACAAAGGAACGCACACACATGCAGGCGGGGGAGGGGCCGAGTTAGAGAGATTCCTCGACAGGCTTGGGACTCAAGTGCTGAACCAGACGCTGGGCTGGATTTCCCAGATCACGTGATCAGCCCTGAACCGAAATCAGGAGCCAGACACTGAACTGACAGGCACCCTTGGGCAAGGAACTTCTAGGCAAGCTGCTGAAGGATCCCAGAAGGGCTTGGTAAAATGTTCCCCTCGTTCACGTCCTAGGATGTGATGATTCTATGCAAAGATAATAGTGCATATAATATAATCTAACATAATATATAATAATATAAGGATGCAGAGATTATAGTGGTGGCTAGCTGAGGTCAAGTCCCAGCCAAGTAGGGAGGGCAGCCTTTAAGGGTCTCCAACGATTCCCATCTTGGGTACACATCGTTTTGTGTTCCATACTCTACCTCTTGATTCGAGTCAGAACTACTGACTCCCTTGTAAAGGACAGAATGTGGCCAAAGTGATAGGATGTCCCTTCGGAGGTGAGTTTACAAAGAGACTGGTCTCCTCTTGGGCTTGCCCGCCCTCCGTCCCTCCCTCCCTCATCTGTTCCCAGGGAAGCCAGCTGCTCCTTGGGAGCTTTATGCTGGAGAGGCCCACGGGGCAAGGAATGACTATTTCTTGCTTCCAGCCATGGAGGGCCTCTGGCGGCTCACAGCCAGCTGAGTGAGCTCAAAAGCAGACTTACCCCCAACAAGCCCGCAGATGACTGAAGATCCAGAGGCCCTCTTGACTGCAGCCTTGTGAGAGATCCTGAGCCACAGGGCCCTGGCTAGTTGCACCTGGATGGCTGGCCCACAGAAACCATATCAGGTTATGAATGTTGTTTTAGGCCCATTGGTTCGGGGAAAACCTTCAAGAAAGACAGGAGTGTGACGCCAAATGTTTGGCTTCTGACCCACCCCCCCTCTCCTGGGGTTGAAATTCCAGGGAAATCAAGAGATGGTAGAAACGCCTGAGAGTTGAGGGTAAACAATGGAAGAGAAAGGACATCTATTCTGATCGCCATGGATCTCTGTGAGAGGACATCCTCCCACTTGATCCTCCTGTGTCGAAGGGTGGCAAATGCAGGAGGAGACACCTGGCAGTGTGGTCCAAGTCGGCTGAGAGCACTCGACCCAGCCCCACAGAGCCTCCTAGAAGGCAGAGAAAGAGCCCAGAAGTTCCCTGGGGCCCCTAGAGAAGGCCCCTAGAGAATGAGATGAGTTGAAAGCCTGGGACCTGGTCGTTGGACTTCTAGACTGGAGGGGAGATGGCCTGTGGAAGGGCCACTGCCCGCAACCCCTGTTGGACCAGACCCCTCCTGTCTGCTTTGGGAGCCTGGGGGTGAATATGAGAATGAATTCATGTAGAAGAGATGGTGTTCTAATGCTTGGTTTCAACTTCTTGAAATCGTTTCAACTTCTTGAAGTCGTTGACATTCCTTTTCTCCTTGTCCCCAGGACCACCATGAATGGGAAGGGGCCTTCAAAGAAGCAAGACGAGAACATCTCTTACAAGGCTGTCCAGTGTCAATATCCAACCACTGCAGTCACTTCTACCCCCTTGGCAGCCCCACTGCTTCCATCAGGACACAGATCCGTTCCTGTACAGGTTTTTGAGCAAACGTAAGTTTGGATTTCTCTCAGAGAAATGCCAAGAGTGCAATGACTGGGGTCCTAGGGTGGTTGCAAGTCTAGTTTTCAGAGGAACTGTGTGGAGGGTTGGGTCACTCTACTGTGCACCCGAAAAGCATATTCTACTGCTTGTTCCCTGGAATTTAAATCCAGGCCTTGAAAAAGAAAAGGAACTGTGAACTGTTTTCAAGAGGGAGCTCTATCATCTTCCATTCCCAACAGCGATGCAGGAGCGATCCAGTCGTTCCACATCCTGCCTTGCATTGGGGAGTGGGGTCTCTCTCTCCCTCTCGGGTGCATTTGGTTTGCATCATGGTGATAGGTGTGCAGTGAGAGCTCATTGGAGTTTGAATTTGAATTGCCCCGATGGTAACATTTGATGGGATTTCCATCTGTATACTCTTTGGTAAAGTGTTTCGGTCTTTTGCCCATTTTTTTTTGTTTTTGTTCTTTTCAGACTGGATGGCTTGCTTCTTTGGGGGTCAACTTTTGAGGTTCTCTCCTTCCGACAGGAGTCCTTTATCAGGTATGTGGTTTGCACCTATTTTCTCCCAGTTTGTAGCTTCCCTTTTGGGTCTTCTTCACAAGGTGTTTCACACATTACAGACTTCCAATTCTGATTGTTGGATCATGTCTAATGAATCAACTCTTCTTGAACGGAACATGATTTGATGTCCAGTCGGAGGATTCTTTCCCTAGCTGTCCATTCTGGACATTTTTTCCCTAGAAGATTTATCATTTTACATAGAAGGCGGTGATTAATTTTGAGTTAATTTAACAAAATTTTTTTTCTTTTTGAGAGAGTGAGCATGCGCATGAGTGGGGCGTGGGGTGGAGGGAGAAGCGAAAAGAGCGTCCTTAAGCAGACTCCCCAGTGAGCTTGGAGCCTGATTTTGTCCCGGGACCCTGAGAGCATGACAAGAGCCGAAATGAAGAGCTGGCTGCCTCAGCGACTGAGTCACCCAGGCGCCACGAGTTCAGTTTTGTACAGAGGATGAGCCTTCGATTGTGGTCCTCGTCCTCCTCGTCCTCCACCTCCACCTCCTCCTCCTCTCTGCCCCTCCCTCTTCTTCTTCTCCTTCTTCTTCTTTGTCTCTGGAAGTCCACTTGCTCTAGCACCATTTCTTCAAAACGCTGTCACTCCTCCATTGAATTGCTTTTCCCCTTTGTCAGAATCCCATTGACATGTTGGTGGTTGGTCTCTTTCTGGGTTTGATCCTGTTCCACTTATCTATCTTTATACTGTTCCATTTGTCTATCCCTTCACCAACACCACACATTTTTGATTACTATAGCTGTAGATCTTGAAATTGGGTGGAAGGATTCCTTTGGTTTTCTTCTTTAGTTTTATTTTCTCATCTTTTTCTAGGTTCTGACGTGGAGAGCTTATTGTTTTGAGACAGGGAGAGACAGAGAGAGAGAGAGAGAGAGAGAGAGAGAGAGACAGGGAAGGGGTACATAGAGAGAGAGATAGAGACGGATTATTAAGCAGCCTCCATGCCCAGCACCAGCACAATGCAGGTTCAGTCTCACAACCCCGAGTTTGATCATGACCCGAGTCAAAATCAAGAGTTGGACTAACTGACTGAGCCTCCCAGATGCTCCTCCTCCTTTCTCACATAGGCAGTGATTGCTCTGCATGGTGCTGTCCATTGATTGAGCTGTGTCCCACACATTTTCATATGTTGTATGTTCATTTTCCTTCACTTCAATGCATTGAGATTTGATCTTTGATCTTTGATCATCTAGAATGTTACTTTCTCAGTGTTTGGATATTTGTTATCTTTCTCCTTTGGATACCTAGTTTGCTTTTTAAATATATTTTTTTTTAATGTTGAAATTGTACTTCCGAGAAATTGATCGATAGGGTTGTCTTTGTTTCAGGTGTATAAGATAGCGATTCCCCTCCCCTACCCCACCTGCTGTCAGCTCCGGTTGCAGGCACTGATGTGCCTTGGAGACTCAGGTGCACCTCCCCCACCCCTCCTCCCTTCAGCTCCTGTTGCCAGGCACTGGTTTGCGTTGGAGACGGAACCCTCGTAGGGGTTCCAAGCACTTCCTAGTGGCCCAGAAGACACTGGTGATCGGAGACCAAGCCACAAGGCTCTTTGGAGCCAGCTGGGGGCCATCCAAATGCCTCCCCACACAGTTCTGGAGCCGCTGTGGGCTGTCCTGGAGCAGCTGTGGGCTGCTGGGTGGTGATAGACGAACGTTGGCCACATGTGCCACGAGTCTCTGGGTTTCGCTGGGAGATCCTGGTGTGCACTGCAGTGGTGGTGTTCCTGGGAAAGAGTGCACTCAGCTTCCGAAGAAGAAAGTGGCAGTGTGCCCAGAACGAGGAAGTCTCTGGAAAAGGCATGGAGAAGACCGAACCGGACGCACAAGCCCGTGGAGCTGTCGCATCATCCGAGCCGAAGGCCAGTCCTCTCCCGTTCCAGCTTCTTGCTCTGGCTGCCCTGAATCAAGATGCCGGGTATTGGTCAGTGGGAAACACCACGCAACTGCTGAAGGGAGTTCGGGAAAGGCTGTTGAAGAGCCCTCACCAGCTGCCTCCTGAAAATCCCATCTGTGGAGCAGCCCAGGAAGATGGAGAAGCCCTGGTGAGGAAAACACCAGAAGGCTTCAAGGACAGCCGTGATCTGCAGGCAAGTGCAGACCCGCTGGTTCAGGAGATTGGCAGCTGTGGACAGAGAGTGCAGGACGAGGCAGGGCAGGCAGGCAGGCCAGAGCTTCCTGAAGGAGGAGTGCGGCGGCAGGCCAGCGCTGAGGGCCAGCGCCAGCAGCACACCCTCAGCCAGATCCTCCTGAAGGGGATGCATGTGCTAGAGCTGCTTGGAGATCATCTGGAAGGTGGGGGCTCAAGGAGGCAGGTGGAGATGGCTCCTCCTCCCCTGACCACGTGCCCTCAGGCGGGAGCCCCGTGAACCAATTAAAGCCGTCCAGGGCACTGAAGAAGGCACGTCAGAGGAAAGAAGAGCTCCCAAGAAACCCAACAAGCCACCAAGCTGAGCAAGTACCTGTTCACCTTCGGAACACCCTCCTGGACGGTGAGATTCCGAAGTTGCGCCTGAAGCTTGAGGCAGAGCCGAAGCTGTGCGAAGAGCACCTCAGACACCTGGAGAGGAAGATGATGGAGGAGAAGGCACGCTGCCTGCAAGTGAAGAACGAGCTTGCCAAGGTGCGCAGGAAGGCGGATGCTGCCCACTGGCACTTGGGCCTCTATAGGAACATGGCCGCCGACCTGCACCGAGAATGGCAGAAAATCTCCTCCTTGCATGAGCGGGAACGCCTCCTGGTGGAGAAGAGAAGTGAGGAGAGCCAGAAGGCTGTCCTGTGGGCAGAGAGGGAGTTCCAAAGGCTCCAGGCCCAAAACCATTGCCTCAGGCAGAAGCTGGCCAACTCTGGGCCCAAGGTCCAGCCTGTCTCCGGGGGGCCTCCTGCTCCTGCTCCTGCTGTTCCGGGCACAGCCTCCAAATACCCTCAAGGGCCAAAGGCTCCCCTGAAACCCAGGAAGCCCAAGAAGGGAGCAAGGGTGCACTGGCCAGACTCCAAGTTCTCGGGTCCCCTGCAGGTCTGATTCCCTTGCCCAGCAGCCACCAACACTCACAACCAGAGCACCAAAGCTCCTGTGCTTACCCCTTCAGCCATACCCATGGCTCCTTTGACTTGAGATCCACCCCATTCTTTAGCCTGATGCTCCATATTCCCTGGAGCCGTATGAGTGTGAGAGAATATTTTTCAGTGTTAAGCATAACACAAATAAAAATAAAAATATCCAATGGCTGAGACTCCTGCTACTGAGAATGGATTTGATTAAGGGATTCTATGCCAAGCAAGGGACGGTTTGAAGTGTCTTGTATCGATCCCTTAATCGTCCCAATAACCCAGTGTGTCATGTCTGACTGAGGTTCAGACAGGGGAAACAACTTGCCCCAAGATCACACAGCTAGTGAATTTCAGAGCTCCCGTTCCAAACCAGGGTTGTCTAATGATCACCTGCTGTGCCAATAACTTCTACGACTATGCCTACTACGTTTCTTCTTCTTCTTCTTCTTCTTCTTCTTCTTCTTCTTCTTCTTCTTCTTCTTCTTCTTGTTCTTCTTTTTCTTCTTCTTGTTCTTCTTCTTTGGAGAGACAGAAAGGGTGACGGCGCACACATACACACACACACACACACACACACACACACACACACACAAAGGAACGCACACACATGCAGGCGGGGGAGGGGCCGAGTTAGAGAGATTCCTCGACAGGCTTGGGACTCAAGTGCTGAACCAGACGCTGGGCTGGATTTCCCAGATCACGTGATCAGCCCTGAACCGAAATCAGGAGCCAGACACTGAACTGACAGGCACCCTTGGGCAAGGAACTTCTAGGCAAGCTGCTGAAGGATCCCAGAAGGGCTTGGTAAAATGTTCCCCTCGTTCACGTCCTAGGATGTGATGATTCTATGCAAAGATAATAGTGCATATAATATAATCTAACATAATATATAATAATATAAGGATGCAGAGATTATAGTGGTGGCTAGCTGAGGTCAAGTCCCAGCCAAGTAGGGAGGGCAGCCTTTAAGGGTCTCCAACGATTCCCATCTTGGGTACACATCGTTTTGTGTTCCATACTCTACCTCTTGATTCGAGTCAGAACTACTGACTCCCTTGTAAAGGACAGAATGTGGCCAAAGTGATAGGATGTCCCTTCGGAGGTGAGTTTACAAAGAGACTGGTCTCCTCTTGGGCTTGCCCGCCCTCCGTCCCTCCCTCCCTCATCTGTTCCCAGGGAAGCCAGCTGCTCCTTGGGAGCTTTATGCTGGAGAGGCCCACGGGGCAAGGAATGACTATTTCTTGCTTCCAGCCATGGAGGGCCTCTGGCGGCTCACAGCCAGCTGAGTGAGCTCAAAAGCAGACTTACCCCCAACAAGCCCGCAGATGACTGAAGATCCAGAGGCCCTCTTGACTGCAGCCTTGTGAGAGATCCTGAGCCACAGGGCCCTGGCTAGTTGCACCTGGATGGCTGGCCCACAGAAACCATATCAGGTTATGAATGTTGTTTTAGGCCCATTGGTTCGGGGAAAACCTTCAAGAAAGACAGGAGTGTGACGCCAAATGTTTGGCTTCTGACCCACCCCCCCTCTCCTGGGGTTGAAATTCCAGGGAAATCAAGAGATGGTAGAAACGCCTGAGAGTTGAGGGTAAACAATGGAAGAGAAAGGACATCTATTCTGATCGCCATGGATCTCTGTGAGAGGACATCCTCCCACTTGATCCTCCTGTGTCGAAGGGTGGCAAATGCAGGAGGAGACACCTGGCAGTGTGGTCCAAGTCGGCTGAGAGCACTCGACCCAGCCCCACAGAGCCTCCTAGAAGGCAGAGAAAGAGCCCAGAAGTTCCCTGGGGCCCCTAGAGAAGGCCCCTAGAGAATGAGATGAGTTGAAAGCCTGGGACCTGGTCGTTGGACTTCTAGACTGGAGGGGAGATGGCCTGTGGAAGGGCCACTGCCCGCAACCCCTGTTGGACCAGACCCCTCCTGTCTGCTTTGGGAGCCTGGGGGTGAATATGAGAATGAATTCATGTAGAAGAGATGGTGTTCTAATGCTTGGTTTCAACTTCTTGAAATCGTTTCAACTTCTTGAAGTCGTTGACATTCCTTTTCTCCTTGTCCCCAGGACCACCATGAATGGGAAGGGGCCTTCAAAGAAGCAAGACGAGAACATCTCTTACAAGGCTGTCCAGTGTCAATATCCAACCACTGCAGTCACTTCTACCCCCTTGGCAGCCCCACTGCTTCCATCAGGACACAGATCCGTTCCTGTACAGGTTTTTGAGCAAACGTAAGTTTGGATTTCTCTCAGAGAAATGCCAAGAGTGCAATGACTGGGGTCCTAGGGTGGTTGCAAGTCTAGTTTTCAGAGGAACTGTGTGGAGGGTTGGGTCACTCTACTGTGCACCCGAAAAGCATATTCTACTGCTTGTTCCCTGGAATTTAAATCCAGGCCTTGAAAAAGAAAAGGAACTGTGAACTGTTTTCAAGAGGGAGCTCTATCATCTTCCATTCCCAACAGCGATGCAGGAGCGATCCAGTCGTTCCACATCCTGCCTTGCATTGGGGAGTGGGGTCTCTCTCTCCCTCTCGGGTGCATTTGGTTTGCATCATGGTGATAGGTGTGCAGTGAGAGCTCATTGGAGTTTGAATTTGAATTGCCCCGATGGTAACATTTGATGGGATTTCCATCTGTATACTCTTTGGTAAAGTGTTTCGGTCTTTTGCCCATTTTTTTTGTTTTTGTTCTTTTCAGACTGGATGGCTTGCTTCTTTGGGGGTCCACTTTTGAGGTTCTCTCCTTCCGACAGGAGTCCTTTATCAGGTATGTGGTTTGCACCTATTTTCTCCCAGTTTGTAGCTTCCCTTTTGGGTCTTCTTCACAAGGTGTTTCACACATTACAGACTTCCAATTCTGATTGTTGGATCATGTCTAATGAATCAACTCTTCTTGAACGGAACATGATTTGATGTCCAGTCGGAGGATTCTTTCCCTAGCTGTCCATTCTGGACATTTTTTCCCTAGAAGATTTATCATTTTACATAGAAGGCGGTGATTAATTTTGAGTTAATTTAACAAAATTTTTTTTCTTTTTGAGAGAGTGAGCATGCGCATGAGTGGGGCGTGGGGTGGAGGGAGAAGCGAAAAGAGCGTCCTTAAGCAGACTCCCCAGTGAGCTTGGAGCCTGATTTTGTCCCGGGACCCTGAGAGCATGACAAGAGCCGAAATGAAGAGCTGGCTGCCTCAGCGACTGAGTCACCCAGGCGCCACGAGTTCAGTTTTGTACAGAGGATGAGCCTTCGATTGTGGTCCTCGTCCTCCTCGTCCTCCACCTCCACCTCCTCCTCCTCTCTGCCCCTCCCTCTTCTTCTTCTCCTTCTTCTTCTTTGTCTCTGGAAGTCCACTTGCTCTAGCACCATTTCTTCAAAACGCTGTCACTCCTCCATTGAATTGCTTTTCCCCTTTGTCAGAATCCCATTGACATGTTGGTGGTTGGTCTCTTTCTGGGTTTGATCCTGTTCCACTTATCTATCTTTATACTGTTCCATTTGTCTATCCCTTCACCAACACCACACATTTTTGATTACTATAGCTGTAGATCTTGAAACTGGGTGGAAGGATTCCTTTGGTTTTCTTCTTTAGTTTTATTTTCTCATCTTTTTCTAGGTTCTGACGTGGAGAGCTTATTGTTTTGAGACAGGGAGAGACAGAGAGAGAGAGAGAGAGAGAGAGAGAGAGACAGGGAAGGGGTACAGAGAGAGAGAGATAGAGACGGATTATTAAGCAGCCTCCATGCCCAGCACCAGCACAATGCAGGTTCAGTCTCACAACCCCGAGTTTGATCATGACCCGAGTCAAAATCAAGAGTTGGACTAACTGACTGAGCCTCCCAGATGCTCCTCCTCCTTTCTAACATAGGCAGTGATTGCTCTGCATGGTGCTGTCCATTGATTGAGCTGTGTCCCACACATTTTCATATGTTGTATGTTCATTTTCCTTCACTTCAATGCATTGAGATTTGATCTTTGATCTTTGATCATCTAGAATGTTACTTTCTCAGTGTTTGGATATTTGTTATCTTTCTCCTTTGGATACCTAGTTTGCTTTTTAAATATATTTTTTTTTAATGTTGAAATTGTACTTCCGAGAAATTGATCGATAGGGTTGTCTTTGTTTCAGGTGTATAAGATAGCGATTCCCCTCCCCTACCCCACCTGCTGTCAGCTCCGGTTGCAGGCACTGATGTGCCTTGGAGACTCAGGTGCACCTCCCCCACCCCTCCTCCCTTCAGCTCCTGTTGCCAGGCACTGGTTTGCGTTGGAGACGGAACCCTCGTAGGGGTTCCAAGCACTTCCTAGTGGCCCAGAAGACACTGGTGATCGGAGACCAAGCCACAAGGCTCTTTGGAGCCAGCTGGGGGCCATCCAAATGCCTCCCCACACAGTTCTGGAGCGGCTGTGGGCTGTCCTGGAGCAGCTGTGGGCTGCTGGGTGGTGATAGACGAACGTTGGCCACATGTGCCACGAGTCTCTGGGTTTCGCTGGGAGATCCTGGTGTGCACTGCAGTGGTGGTGTTCCTGGGAAAGAGTGCACTCAGCTTCCGAAGAAGAAAGGGGCAGTGTGCCCAGAACGAGGAAGTCTCTGGAAAAGGCATGGAGAAGACCGAACCGGACGCACAAGCCCGTGGAGCTGTCGCATCATCCGAGCCGAAGGCCAGTCCTCTCCCGTTCCAGCTTCTTGCTCTGGCTGCCCTGAATCAAGATGCCGGGTATTGGTCAGTGGGAAACACCACGCAACTGCTGAAGGGAGTTCGGGAAAGGCTGTTGAAGAGCCCTCACCAGCTGCCTCCTGAAAATCCCATCTGTGGAGCAGCCCAGGAAGATGGAGAAGCCCTGGTGAGGAAAACACCAGAAGGCTTCAAGGACAGCCGTGATCTGCAGGCAAGTGCAGACCCGCTGGTTCAGGAGACTGGCAGCTGTGGACAGAGAGTGCAGGACGAGGCAGGGCAGGCAGGCAGGCCAGAGCTTCCTGAAGGAGGAGTGCGGCGGCAGGCCAGCGCTGAGGGCCAGCGCCAGCAGCACACCCTCAGCCAGATCCTCCTGAAGGGGATGCATGTGCTAGAGCTGCTTGGAGATCATCTGGAAGGTGGGGGCTCAAGGAGGCAGGTGGAGATGGCTCCTCCTCCCCTGACCACGTGCCCTCAGGCGGGAGCCCCGTGAACCAATTAAAGCCGTCCAGGGCACTGAAGAAGGCACGTCAGAGGAAAGAAGAGCTCCCAAGAAACCCAACAAGCCACCAAGCTGAGCAAGGACCTGTTCACCTTCGTAACACCCTCCTGGACGGTGAGATTCCGAAGTTGCGCCTGAAGCTTGAGGCAGAGCCGAAGCTGTGCGAAGAGCACCTCAGACACCTGGAGAGGAAGATGATGGAGGAGAAGGCACGCTGCCTGCAAGTGAAGAACGAGCTTGCCAAGGTGCGCAGGAAGGCGGATGCTGCCCACTGGCACTTGGGCCTCTATAGGAACATGGCCGCCGACCTGCACCGAGAATGGCAGAAAATCTCCTCCTTGCATGAGCGGGAACGCCTCCTGGTGGAGAAGAGAAGTGAGGAGAGCCAGAAGGCTGTCCTGTGGGCAGAGAGGGAGTTCCAAAGGCTCCAGGCCCAAAACCATTGTCTCAGGCAGAAGCTGGCCAACTCTGGGCCCAAGGTCCAGCCTGTCTCCGGGGGCCTCCTGCTCCTGCTCCTGCTGTTCCGGGCACAGCCTCCAAATACCCTCAAGCGCCAAAGGCTCCCCTGAGACCCAGGAAGCCCAAGAAGGGAGCAAGGGTACACTGGCCAGACTCCAAGTTCTCGGGTCCCCTGCAGGTCTGATTCCCTTGCCCAGCAGCCACCAACACTCACAACCAGAGCACAGAAGCTCCTGTGCTGACCCCTTCAGCCATACCCATGGCTCCTTTGACTTGAGATCCACCCCATTCTTTAGCCTGATGCTCCATATTCCCTGGAGCCGTATGAGTGTGAGAGAATATTTTTCAGTGTTAAGCATAACACAAATAAAAATAAAAATATCCAATGGCTGAGACTCCTGCTACGGAGAATGGATTTGATTAAGGGATTCTATGCCAAGCAAGGGACGGTTTGAATTGTCTTGTATCGATCCCTTAATCGTCCCAATAACCCAGTGTGTCATGTCTGACTGAGGTTCAGACAGGGGAAACAACTTGCCCCAAGATCACACAGCTAGTGAATTTCAGAGCTCCCGTTCCAAACCAGGGTTGTCTAATGATCACCTGCTGTGCCAATAACTTCTACGACTATGCCTACTACTTTTCTTCTTCTTCTTCTTCTTCTTCTTCTTCTTCTTCTTCTTCTTTGGAGAGACAGAAAGGGTGACGGCGCACACATACACACACACACACACACACACACACACACACACAAAGGAACGCACACACATGCAGGCGGGGGAGGGGCCGAGTTAGAGAGATTCCTCGACAGGCTTGGGACTCAAGTGCTGAACCAGACGCTGGTCTGGATTTCCCAGATCACGTGATCAGCCCTGAACCGAAATCAGGAGCCAGACACTGAACTGACAGGCACCCTTGGGCAAGGAACTTCTAGGCAAGCTGCTGAAGGATCCCAGAAGGGCTTGGTAAAATGTTCCCCTCGTTCACGTCCTAGGATGTGATGATTCTATGCAAAGATAATAGTGCATATAATATAATCTAACATAATATATAATAATATAAGGATGCAGAGATTATAGTGGTGGCTAGCTGAGGTCAAGTCCCAGCCAAGTAGGGAGGGCAGCCTTTAAGGGTCTCCAACGATTCCCATCTTGGGTACACATCGTTTTGTGTTCCATACTCTACCTCTTGATTCGAGTCAGAACTACTGACTCCCTTGTAAAGGACAGAATGTGGCCAAAGTGATAGGATGTCCCTTCGGAGGTGAGTTTACAAAGAGACTGGTCTCCTCTTGGGCTTGCCCGCCCTCCGTCCCTCCCTCCCTCATCTGTTCCCAGGGAAGCCAGCTGCTCCTTGGGAGCTTTATGCTGGAGAGGCCCACAGGGCAAGGAATGACTATTTCTTGCTTCCAGCCATGGAGGGCCTCTGGCGGCTCACAGCCAGCTGAGTGAGCTCAAAAGCAGACTTACCCCCAACAAGCCCGCAGATGACTGAAGATCCAGAGGCCCTCTTGACTGCAGCCTTGTGAGAGATCCTGAGCCACAGGGCCCTGGCTAGTTGCACCTGGATGGCTGGCCCACAGAAACCATATCAGGTTATGAATGTTGTTTTAGGCCCATTGGTTCGGGGAAAACCTTCAAGAAAGACAGGAGTGTGACGCCAAATGTTTGGCTTCTGACCCACCCCCCCTCTCCTGGGGTTGAAATTCCAGGGAAATCAAGAGATGGTAGAAACGCCTGAGAGTTGAGGGTAAACAATGGAAGAGAAAGGACATCTATTCTGATCGCCATGGATCTCTGTGAGAGGACATCCTCCCACTTGATCCTCCTGTGTCGAAGGGTGGCAAATGCAGGAGGAGACACCTGGCAGTGTGGTCCAAGTCGGCTGAGAGCACTCGACCCAGCCCCACAGAGCCTCCTAGAAGGCAGAGAAAGAGCCCAGAAGTTCCCTGGGGCCCCTAGAGAAGGCCCCTAGAGAATGAGATGAGTTGAAAGCCTGGGACCTGGTCGTTGGACTTCTAGACTGGAGGGGAGATGGCCTGTGGAAGGGCCACTGCCCGCAACCCCTGTTGGACCAGACCCCTCCTGTCTGCTTTGGGAGCCTGGGGGTGAATATGAGAATGAATTCATGTAGAAGAGATGGTGTTCTAATGCTTGGTTTCAACTTCTTGAAATCGTTTCAACTTCTTGAAGTCGTTGACATTCCTTTTCTCCTTGTCCCCAGGACCACCATGAATGGGAAGGGGCCTTCAAAGAAGCAAGACGAGAACATCTCTTACAAGGCTGTCCAGTGTCAATATCCAACCACTGCAGTCACTTCTACCCCCTTGGCAGCCCCACTGCTTCCATCAGGACACAGATCCGTTCCTGTACAGGTTTTTGAGCAAACGTAAGTTTGGATTTCTCTCAGAGAAATGCCAAGAGTGCAATGACTGGGGTCCTAGGGTGGTTGCAAGTCTAGTTTTCAGAGGAACTGTGTGGAGGGTTGGGTCACTCTACTGTGCACCCGAAAAGCATATTCTACTGCTTGTTCCCTGGAATTTAAATCCAGGCCTTGAAAAAGAAAAGGAACTGTGAACTGTTTTCAAGAGGGAGCTCTATCATCTTCCATTCCCAACAGCGATGCAGGAGCGATCCAGTCGTTCCACATCCTGCCTTGCATTGGGGAGTGGGGTCTCTCTCTCCCTCTCGGGTGCATTTGGTTTGCATCATGGTGATAGGTGTGCAGTGAGAGCTCATTGGAGTTTGAATTTGAATTGCCCCGATGGTAACATTTGATGGGATTTCCATCTGTATACTCTTTGGTAAAGTGTTTCGGTCTTTTGCCCATTTTTTTTTGTTTTTGTTCTTTTCAGACTGGATGGCTTGCTTCTTTGGGGGTCCACTTTTGAGGTTCTCTCCTTCCGACAGGAGTCCTTTATCAGGTATGTGGTTTGCACCTATTTTCTCCCAGTTTGTAGCTTCCCTTTTGGGTCTTCTTCACAAGGTGTTTCACACATTACAGACTTCCAATTCTGATTGTTGGATCATGTCTAATGAATCAACTCTTCTTGAACGGAACATGATTTGATGTCCAGTCGGAGGATTCTTTCCCTAGCTGTCCATTCTGGACATTTTTTTCCCTAGAAGATTTATCATTTTACATAGAAGGCGGTGATTAATTTTGAGTTAATTTAACAAAATTTTTTTTCTTTTTGAGAGAGTGAGCATGCGCATGAGTGGGGCGTGGGGTGGAGGGAGAAGCGAAAAGAGCGTCCTTAAGCAGACTCCCCAGTGAGCTTGGAGCCTGATTTTGTCCCGGGACCCTGAGAGCATGACAAGAGCCGAAATGAAGAGCTGGCTGCCTCAGCGACTGAGTCACCCAGGCGCCACGAGTTCAGTTTTGTACAGAGGATGAGCCTTCGATTGTGGTCCTCGTCCTCCTCGTCCTCCACCTCCACCTCCTCCTCCTCTCTGCCCCTCCCTCTTCTTCTTCTCCTTCTTCTTCTTTGTCTCTGGAAGTCCACTTGCTCTAGCACCATTTCTTCAAAACGCTGTCACTCCTCCATTGAATTGCTTTTCCCCTTTGTCAGAATCCCATTGACATGTTGGTGGTTGGTCTCTTTCTGGGTTTGATCCTGTTCCACTTATCTATCTTTATACTGTTCCATTTGTCTATCCCTTCACCAACACCACACATTTTTGATTACTATAGCTGTAGATCTTGAAACTGGGTGGAAGGATTCCTTTGGTTTTCTTCTTTAGTTTTATTTTCTCATCTTTTTCTAGGTTCTGACGTGGAGAGCTTATTGTTTTGAGACAGAGAGAGAGAGAGAGAGAGAGACAGGGAAGGGGTACAGAGAGAGAGAGAGAGAGAGAGAGAGAGAGAGAGATTATTAAACAGCCTCCATGCCCAGCACCAGCACAATGCAGGTTCAGTCTCACAACCTCGAGTTTAATCATGACCCGAGTCAAAATCAAGAGTTGGACTAACTGACTGAGCCTCCCAGATGCTCCTCCTCCTTTCTAACGTAGGCAGTGATTGCTCTGCATGGTGCTGTCCATTGATTGAGCTGTGTCCCACACATTTTCATATGTTGTATGTTCATTTTCCTTCACTTCAATGCATTGAGATTTGATCTTTGATCTTTGATCATCTAGAATGTTACTTTCTCAGTGTTTGGATATTTGTTATCTTTCTCCTTTGGATACCTAGTTTGCTTTTTAAACATATTTTTTTTTAATGTTGAAATTGTACTTCCGAGAAATTGATCGATAGGGTTGTCTTTGTTTCAGGTGTATAAGATAGCGATTCCCCTCCCCTACCCCACCTGCTGTCAGCTCCGGTTGCAGGCACTGATGTGCCTTGGAGACTCAGGTGCACCTCCCCCACCCCTCCTCCCTTCAGCTCCTGTTGCCAGGCACTGGTTTGCGTTGGAGACGGAACCCTTGTAGGGGTTCCAAGCACTTCCTAGTGGCCCAGAAGACACTGGTGATCGGAGACCAAGCCACAAGGCTCTTTGGAGCCAGCTGGGGGCCATCCAAATGCCTCCCCACACAGTTCTGGAGCCGCTGTGGGCTGTCCTGGAGCAGCTGTGGGCTGCTGGGTTGGTGATAGACGAATGTTGGCCACATGTGCCACGAGTCTCTGGGTTTCGCTGGGAGATCCTGGTGTGCACTGCAGTGGTGGTGTTCCTGGGAAAGAGTGCACTCAGCTTCCGAAGAAGAAAGTGGCAGTGTGCCCAGAACGAGGAAGTCTCTGGAAAAGGCATGGAGAAGACCGAACCGGACGCACAAGCCCGTGGAGCTGTCGCATCATCCGAGCCGAAGGCCAGTCCTCTCCCGTTCCAGCTTCTTGCTCTGGCTGCCCTGAATCAAGATGCCGGGTATTGGTCAGTGGGAAACACCACGCAACTGCTGAAGGGAGTTCGGGAAAGGCTGTTGAAGAGCCCTCACCAGCTGCCTCCTGAAAATCCCATCTGTGGAGCAGCCCAGGAAGATGGAGAAGCCCTGGTGAGGAAAACACCAGAAGGCTTCAAGGACAGCCGTGATCTGCAGGCAAGTGCAGACCCGCTGGTTCAGGAGATTGGCAGCTGTGGACAGAGAGTGCAGGACGAGGCAGGGCAGGCAGGCAGGCCAGAGCTTCCTGAAGGAGGAGTGCGGCGGCAGGCCAGCGCTGAGGGCCAGCGCCAGCAGCACACCCTCAGCCAGATCCTCCTGAAGGGGATGCATGTGCTAGAGCTGCTTGGAGATCATCTGGAAGGTGGGGGCTCAAGGAGGCAGGTGGAGATGGCTCCTCCTCCCCTGACCACGTGCCCTCAGGCGGGAGCCCCGTGAACCAATTAAAGCCGTCCAGGGCACTGAAGAAGGCACGTCAGAGGAAAGAAGAGCTCCCAAGAAACCCAACAAGCCACCAAGCTGAGCAAGTACCTGTTCACCTTCGGAACACCCTCCTGGACGGCGAGATTCCGAAGTTGCGCCTGAAGCTTGAGGCAGAGCCGAAGCTGTGCGAAGAGCACCTCAGACACCTGGAGAGGAAGATGATGGAGGAGAAGGCACGCTGCCTGCAAGTGAAGAACGAGCTTGCCAAGGTGCGCAGGAAGGCGGATGCTGCCCACTGGCACTTGGGCCTCTATAGGAACATGGCCGCCGACCTGCACCGAGAATGGCAGAAAATCTCCTTCTTGCATGAGCGGGAACGCCTCCTGGTGGAGAAGAGAAGTGAGGAGAGCCAGAAGGCTGTCCTGTGGGCAGAGAGGGAGTTCCAAAGGCTCCAGGCCCAAAACCATTGCCTCAGGCAGAAGCTGGCCAACTCTGGGCCCAAGGTCCAGCCTGTCTCCGGGCGGCCTCCTGCTCCTGCTCCTGCTGTTCCGGGCACAGCCTCCAAATACCCTCAAGGGCCAAAGGCTCCCCTGAAACCCAGGAAGCCCAAGAAGGGAGCAAGGGTGCACTGGCCAGACTCCAAGTTCTCGGGTCCCCTGCAGGTCTGATTCCCTTGCCCAGCAGCCACCAACACTCACAACCAGAGCACCAAAGCTCCTGTGCTTACCCCTTCAGCCATACCCATGGCTCCTTTGACTTGAGATCCACCCCATTCTTTAGCCTGATGCTCCATATTCCCTGGAGCCGTATGAGTGTGAGAGAATATTTTTCAGTGTTAAGCATAACACAAATAAAAATAAAAATATCCAATGGCTGAGACTCCTGCTACTGAGAATGGATTTGATTAAGGGATTCTATGCCAAGCAAGGGACGGTTTGAAGTGTCTTGTATCGATCCCTTAATCATCCCAATAACCCAGTGTGTCATGTCTGACTGAGGTTCAGACAGGGGAAACAACTTGCCCCAAGATCACACAGCTAGTGAATTTCAGAGCTCCCGTTCCAAACCAGGGTTGTCTAATGATCACCTGCTGTGCCAATAACTTCTACGACTATGCCTACTACTTTTTTTCTTCTTCTTCTTCTTCTTCTTCTTCTTCTTCTTGTTCTTCTTCTTTGGAGAGACAGAAAGGGTGACGGCGCACACATACACACACACACACACACACACACACACACACACAAAGGAACGCACACACATGCAGGCGGGGGAGGGGCCGAGTTAGAGAGATTCCTCGACAGGCTTGGGACTCAAGTGCTGAACCAGACGCTGGTCTGGATTTCCCAGATCACGTGATCAGCCCTGAACCGAAATCAGGAGCCAGACACTGAACTGACAGGCACCCTTGGGCAAGGAACTTCTAGGCAAGCTGCTGAAGGATCCCAGAAGGGCTTGGTAAAATGTTCCCCTCGTTCACGTCCTAGGATGTGATGATTCTATGCAAAGATAATAGTGCATATAATATAATCTAACATAATATATAATAATATAAGGATGCAGAGATTATAGTGGTGGCTAGCTGAGGTCAAGTCCCAGCCAAGTAGGGAGGGCAGCCTTTAAGGGTCTCCAACGATTCCCATCTTGGGTACACATCGTTTTGTGTTCCATACTCTACCTCTTGATTCGAGTCAGAACTACTGACTCCCTTGTAAAGGACAGAATGTGGCCAAAGTGATAGGATGTCCCTTCGGAGGTGAGTTTACAAAGAGACTGGTCTCCTCTTGGGCTTGCCCGCCCTCCGTCCCTCCCTCCCTCATCTGTTCCCAGGGAAGCCAGCTGCTCCTTGGGAGCTTTATGCTGGAGAGGCCCACGGGGCAAGGAATGACTATTTCTTGCTTCCAGCCATGGAGGGCCTCTGGCGGCTCACAGCCAGCTGAGTGAGCTCAAAAGCAGACTTACCCCCAACAAGCCCGCAGATGACTGAAGATCCAGAGGCCCTCTTGACTGCAGCCTTGTGAGAGATCCTGAGCCACAGGGCCCTGGCTAGTTGCACCTGGATGGCTGGCCCACAGAAACCATATCAGGTTATGAATGTTGTTTTAGGCCCATTGGTTCGGGGAAAACCTTCAAGAAAGACAGGAGTGTGACGCCAAATGTTTGGCTTCTGACCCACCCCCCCTCTCCTGGGGTTGAAATTCCAGGGAAATCAAGAGATGGTAGAAACGCCTGAGAGTTGAGGGTAAACAATGGAAGAGAAAGGACATCTATTCTGATCGCCATGGATCTCTGTGAGAGGACATCCTCCCACTTGATCCTCCTGTGTCGAAGGGTGGCAAATGCAGGAGGAGACACCTGGCAGTGCGGTCCAAGTCGGCTGAGAGCACTCGACCCAGCCCCACAGAGCCTCCTAGAAGGCAGAGAAAGAGCCCAGAAGTTCCCTGGGGCCCCTAGAGAAGGCCCCTAGAGAATGAGATGAGTTGAAAGCCTGGGACCTGGTCGTTGGACTTCTAGACTGGAGGGGAGATGGCCTGTGGAAGGGCCACTGCCCGCAACCCCTGTTGGACCAGACCCCTCCTGTCTGCTTTGGGAGCCTGGGGGTGAATATGAGAATGAATTCATGTAGAAGAGATGGTGTTCTAATGCTTGGTTTCAACTTCTTGAAATCGTTTCAACTTCTTGAAGTCGTTGACATTCCTTTTCTCCTTGTCCCCAGGACCACCATGAATGGGAAGGGGCCTTCAAAGAAGCAAGACGAGAACATCTCTTACAAGGCTGTCCAGTGTCAATATCCAACCACTGCAGTCACTTCTACCCCCTTGGCAGCCCCACTGCTTCCATCAGGACACAGATCCGTTCCTGTACAGGTTTTTGAGCAAACGTAAGTTTGGATTTCTCTCAGAGAAATGCCAAGAGTGCAATGACTGGGGTCCTAGGGTGGTTGCAAGTCTAGTTTTCAGAGGAACTGTGTGGAGGGTTGGGTCACTCTACTGTGCACCCGAAAAGCATATTCTACTGCTTGTTCCCTGGAATTTAAATCCAGGCCTTGAAAAAGAAAAGGAACTGTGAACTGTTTTCAAGAGGGAGCTCTATCATCTTCCATTCCCAACAGCGATGCAGGAGCGATCCAGTCGTTCCACATCCTGCCTTGCATTGGGGAGTGGGGTCTCTCTCTCCCTCTCGGGTGCATTTGGTTTGCATCATGGTGATAGGTGTGCAGTGAGAGCTCATTGGAGTTTGAATTTGAATTGCCCCGATGGTAACATTTGATGGGATTTCCATCTGTATACTCTTTGGTAAAGTGTTTCGGTCTTTTGCCCATTTTTTTTTGTTTTTGTTCTTTTCAGACTGGATGGCTTGCTTCTTTGGGGGTCCACTTTTGAGGTTCTCTCCTTCCGACAGGAGTCCTTTATCAGGTATGTGGTTTGCACCTATTTTCTCCCAGTTTGTAGCTTCCCTTTTGGGTCTTCTTCACAAGGTGTTTCACACATTACAGACTTCCAATTCTGATTGTTGGATCATGTCTAATGAATCAACTCTTCTTGAACGGAACATGATTTGATGTCCAGTCGGAGGATTCTTTCCCTAGCTGTCCATTCTGGACATTTTTTTCCCTAGAAGATTTATCATTTTACATAGAAGGCGGTGATTAATTTTGAGTTAATTTAACAAAATTTTTTTTCTTTTTGAGAGAGTGAGCATGCGCATGAGTGGGGCGTGGGGTGGAGGGAGAAGCGAAAAGAGCGTCCTTAAGCAGACTCCCCAGTGAGCTTGGAGCCTGATTTTGTCCCGGGACCCTGAGAGCATGACAAGAGCCGAAATGAAGAGCTGGCTGCCTCAGCGACTGAGTCACCCAGGCGCCACGAGTTCAGTTTTGTACAGAGGATGAGCCTTCGATTGTGGTCCTCGTCCTCCTCGTCCTCCACCTCCACCTCCTCCTCCTCTCTGCCCCTCCCTCTTCTTCTTCTCCTTCTTCTTCTTTGTCTCTGGAAGTCCACTTGCTCTAGCACCATTTCTTCAAAACGCTGTCACTCCTCCATTGAATTGCTTTTCCCCTTTGTCAGAATCCCATTGACATGTTGGTGGTTGGTCTCTTTCTGGGTTTGATCCTGTTCCACTTATCTATCTTTATACTGTTCCATTTGTCTATCCCTTCACCAACACCACACATTTTTGATTACTATAGCTGTAGATCTTGAAACTGGGTGGAAGGATTCCTTTGGTTTTCTTCTTTAGTTTTATTTTCTCATCTTTTTCTAGGTTCTGACGTGGAGAGCTTATTGTTTTGAGACAGAGAGAGAGAGAGAGAGAGAGACAGGGAAGGGGTACAGAGAGAGAGAGAGAGAGAGAGAGAGAGAGAGAGATTATTAAACAGCCTCCATGCCCAGCACCAGCACAATGCAGGTTCAGTCTCACAACCTCGAGTTTAATCATGACCCGAGTCAAAATCAAGAGTTGGACTAACTGACTGAGCCTCCCAGATGCTCCTCCTCCTTTCTAACGTAGGCAGTGATTGCTCTGCATGGTGCTGTCCATTGATTGAGCTGTGTCCCACACATTTTCATATGTTGTATGTTCATTTTCCTTCACTTCAATGCATTGAGATTTGATCTTTGATCTTTGATCATCTAGAATGTTACTTTCTCAGTGTTTGGATATTTGTTATCTTTCTCCTTTGGATACCTAGTTTGCTTTTTAAACATATTTTTTTTTAATGTTGAAATTGTACTTCCGAGAAATTGATCGATAGGGTTGTCTTTGTTTCAGGTGTATAAGATAGCGATTCCCCTCCCCTACCCCACCTGCTGTCAGCTCCGGTTGCAGGCACTGATGTGCCTTGGAGACTCAGGTGCACCTCCCCCACCCCTCCTCCCTTCAGCTCCTGTTGCCAGGCACTGGTTTGCGTTGGAGACGGAACCCTCGTAGGGGTTCCAAGCACTTCCTAGTGGCCCAGAAGACACTGGTGATCGGAGACCAAGCCACAAGGCTCTTTGGAGCCAGCTGGGGGCCATCCAAATGCCTCCCCACACAGTTCTGGAGCCGCTGTGGGCTGTCCTGGAGCAGCTGTGGGCTGCTGGGTTGGTGATAGACGAATGTTGGCCACATGTGCCACGAGTCTCTGGGTTTCGCTGGGAGATCCTGGTGTGCACTGCAGTGGTGGTGTTCCTGGGAAAGAGTGCACTCAGCTTCCGAAGAAGAAAGTGGCAGTGTGCCCAGAACGAGGAAGTCTCTGGAAAAGGCATGGAGAAGACCGAACCGGACGCACAAGCCCGTGGAGCTGTCGCATCATCCGAGCCGAAGGCCAGTCCTCTCCCGTTCCAGCTTCTTGCTCTGGCTGCCCTGAATCAAGATGCCGGGTATTGGTCAGTGGGAAACACCACGCAACTGCTGAAGGGAGTTCGGGAAAGGCTGTTGAAGAGCCCTCACCAGCTGCCTCCTGAAAATCCCATCTGTGGAGCAGCCCAGGAAGATGGAGAAGCCCTGGTGAGGAAAACACCAGAAGGCTTCAAGGACAGCCGTGATCTGCAGGCAAGTGCAGACCCGCTGGTTCAGGAGATTGGCAGCTGTGGACAGAGAGTGCAGGACGAGGCAGGGCAGGCAGGCAGGCCAGAGCTTCCTGAAGGAGGAGTGCGGCGGCAGGCCAGCGCTGAGGGCCAGCGCCAGCAGCACACCCTCAGCCAGATCCTCCTGAAGGGGATGCATGTGCTAGAGCTGCTTGGAGATCATCTGGAAGGTGGGGGCTCAAGGAGGCAGGTGGAGATGGCTCCTCCTCCCCTGACCACGTGCCCTCAGGCGGGAGCCCCGTGAACCAATTAAAGCCGTCCAGGGCACTGAAGAAGGCACGTCAGAGGAAAGAAGAGCTCCCAAGAAACCCAACAAGCCACCAAGCTGAGCAAGTACCTGTTCACCTTCGGAACACCCTCCTGGACGGCGAGATTCCGAAGTTGCGCCTGAAGCTTGAGGCAGAGCCGAAGCTGTGCGAAGAGCACCTCAGACACCTGGAGAGGAAGATGATGGAGGAGAAGGCACGCTGCCTGCAAGTGAAGAACGAGCTTGCCAAGGTGCGCAGGAAGGCGGATGCTGCCCACTGGCACTTGGGCCTCTATAGGAACATGGCCGCCGACCTGCACCGAGAATGGCAGAAAATCTCCTTCTTGCATGAGCGGGAACGCCTCCTGGTGGAGAAGAGAAGTGAGGAGAGCCAGAAGGCTGTCCTGTGGGCAGAGAGGGAGTTCCAAAGGCTCCAGGCCCAAAACCATTGCCTCAGGCAGAAGCTGGCCAACTCTGGGCCCAAGGTCCAGCCTGTCTCCGGGCGGCCTCCTGCTCCTGCTCCTGCTGTTCCGGGCACAGCCTCCAAATACCCTCAAGGGCCAAAGGCTCCCCTGAAACCCAGGAAGCCCAAGAAGGGAGCAAGGGTGCACTGGCCAGACTCCAAGTTCTCGGGTCCCCTGCAGGTCTGATTCCCTTGCCCAGCAGCCACCAACACTCACAACCAGAGCACCAAAGCTCCTGTGCTTACCCCTTCAGCCATACCCATGGCTCCTTTGACTTGAGATCCACCCCATTCTTTAGCCTGATGCTCCATATTCCCTGGAGCCGTATGAGTGTGAGAGAATATTTTTCAGTGTTAAGCATAACACAAATAAAAATAAAAATATCCAATGGCTGAGACTCCTGCTACTGAGAATGGATTTGATTAAGGGATTCTATGCCAAGCAAGGGACGGTTTGAAGTGTCTTGTATCGATCCCTTAATCATCCCAATAACCCAGTGTGTCATGTCTGACTGAGGTTCAGACAGGGGAAACAACTTGCCCCAAGATCACACAGCTAGTGAATTTCAGAGCTCCCGTTCCAAACCAGGGTTGTCTAATGATCACCTGCTGTGCCAATAACTTCTACGACTATGCCTACTACTTTTTTTCTTCTTCTTCTTCTTCTTCTTCTTCTTCTTCTTGTTCTTCTTCTTTGGAGAGACAGAAAGGGTGACGGCGCACACATACACACACACACACACACACACACACACACACACAAAGGAACGCACACACATGCAGGCGGGGGAGGGGCCGAGTTAGAGAGATTCCTCGACAGGCTTGGGACTCAAGTGCTGAACCAGACGCTGGTCTGGATTTCCCAGATCACGTGATCAGCCCTGAACCGAAATCAGGAGCCAGACACTGAACTGACAGGCACCCTTGGGCAAGGAACTTCTAGGCAAGCTGCTGAAGGATCCCAGAAGGGCTTGGTAAAATGTTCCCCTCGTTCACGTCCTAGGATGTGATGATTCTATGCAAAGATAATAGTGCATATAATATAATCTAACATAATATATAATAATATAAGGATGCAGAGATTATAGTGGTGGCTAGCTGAGGTCAAGTCCCAGCCAAGTAGGGAGGGCAGCCTTTAAGGGTCTCCAACGATTCCCATCTTGGGTACACATCGTTTTGTGTTCCATACTCTACCTCTTGATTCGAGTCAGAACTACTGACTCCCTTGTAAAGGACAGAATGTGGCCAAAGTGATAGGATGTCCCTTCGGAGGTGAGTTTACAAAGAGACTGGTCTCCTCTTGGGCTTGCCCGCCCTCCGTCCCTCCCTCCCTCATCTGTTCCCAGGGAAGCCAGCTGCTCCTTGGGAGCTTTATGCTGGAGAGGCCCACGGGGCAAGGAATGACTATTTCTTGCTTCCAGCCATGGAGGGCCTCTGGCGGCTCACAGCCAGCTGAGTGAGCTCAAAAGCAGACTTACCCCCAACAAGCCCGCAGATGACTGAAGATCCAGAGGCCCTCTTGACTGCAGCCTTGTGAGAGATCCTGAGCCACAGGGCCCTGGCTAGTTGCACCTGGATGGCTGGCCCACAGAAACCATATCAGGTTATGAATGTTGTTTTAGGCCCATTGGTTCGGGGAAAACCTTCAAGAAAGACAGGAGTGTGACGCCAAATGTTTGGCTTCTGACCCACCCCCCCTCTCCTGGGGTTGAAATTCCAGGGAAATCAAGAGATGGTAGAAACGCCTGAGAGTTGAGGGTAAACAATGGAAGAGAAAGGACATCTATTCTGATCGCCATGGATCTCTGTGAGAGGACATCCTCCCACTTGATCCTCCTGTGTCGAAGGGTGGCAAATGCAGGAGGAGACACCTGGCAGTGCGGTCCAAGTCGGCTGAGAGCACTCGACCCAGCCCCACAGAGCCTCCTAGAAGGCAGAGAAAGAGCCCAGAAGTTCCCTGGGGCCCCTAGAGAAGGCCCCTAGAGAATGAGATGAGTTGAAAGCCTGGGACCTGGTCGTTGGACTTCTAGACTGGAGGGGAGATGGCCTGTGGAAGGGCCACTGCCCGCAACCCCTGTTGGACCAGACCCCTCCTGTCTGCTTTGGGAGCCTGGGGGTGAATATGAGAATGAATTCATGTAGAAGAGATGGTGTTCTAATGCTTGGTTTCAACTTCTTGAAATCGTTTCAACTTCTTGAAGTCGTTGACATTCCTTTTCTCCTTGTCCCCAGGACCACCATGAATGGGAAGGGGCCTTCAAAGAAGCAAGACGAGAACATCTCTTACAAGGCTGTCCAGTGTCAATATCCAACCACTGCAGTCACTTCTACCCCCTTGGCAGCCCCACTGCTTCCATCAGGACACAGATCCGTTCCTGTACAGGTTTTTGAGCAAACGTAAGTTTGGATTTCTCTCAGAGAAATGCCAAGAGTGCAATGACTGGGGTCCTAGGGTGGTTGCAAGTCTAGTTTTCAGAGGAACTGTGTGGAGGGTTGGGTCACTCTACTGTGCACCCGAAAAGCATATTCTACTGCTTGTTCCCTGGAATTTAAATCCAGGCCTTGAAAAAGAAAAGGAACTGTGAACTGTTTTCAAGAGGGAGCTCTATCATCTTCCATTCCCAACAGCGATGCAGGAGCGATCCAGTCGTTCCACATCCTGCCTTGCATTGGGGAGTGGGGTCTCTCTCTCCCTCTCGGGTGCATTTGGTTTGCATCATGGTGATAGGTGTGCAGTGAGAGCTCATTGGAGTTTGAATTTGAATTGCCCCGATGGTAACATTTGATGGGATTTCCATCTGTATACTCTTTGGTAAAGTGTTTCGGTCTTTTGCCCATTTTTTTTTGTTTTTGTTCTTTTCAGACTGGATGGCTTGCTTCTTTGGGGGTCCACTTTTGAGGTTCTCTCCTTCCGACAGGAGTCCTTTATCAGGTATGTGGTTTGCACCTATTTTCTCCCAGTTTGTAGCTTCCCTTTTGGGTCTTCTTCACAAGGTGTTTCACACATTACAGACTTCCAATTCTGATTGTTGGATCATGTCTAATGAATCAACTCTTCTTGAACGGAACATGATTTGATGTCCAGTCGGAGGATTCTTTCCCTAGCTGTCCATTCTGGACATTTTTTTCCCTAGAAGATTTATCATTTTACATAGAAGGCGGTGATTAATTTTGAGTTAATTTAACAAAATTTTTTTTCTTTTTGAGAGAGTGAGCATGCGCATGAGTGGGGCGTGGGGTGGAGGGAGAAGCGAAAAGAGCGTCCTTAAGCAGACTCCCCAGTGAGCTTGGAGCCTGATTTTGTCCCGGGACCCTGAGAGCATGACAAGAGCCGAAATGAAGAGCTGGCTGCCTCAGCGACTGAGTCACCCAGGCGCCACGAGTTCAGTTTTGTACAGAGGATGAGCCTTCGATTGTGGTCCTCGTCCTCCTCGTCCTCCACCTCCACCTCCTCCTCCTCTCTGCCCCTCCCTCTTCTTCTTCTCCTTCTTCTTCTTTGTCTCTGGAAGTCCACTTGCTCTAGCACCATTTCTTCAAAACGCTGTCACTCCTCCATTGAATTGCTTTTCCCCTTTGTCAGAATCCCATTGACATGTTGGTGGTTGGTCTCTTTCTGGGTTTGATCCTGTTCCACTTATCTATCTTTATACTGTTCCATTTGTCTATCCCTTCACCAACACCACACATTTTTGATTACTATAGCTGTAGATCTTGAAACTGGGTGGAAGGATTCCTTTGGTTTTCTTCTTTAGTTTTATTTTCTCATCTTTTTCTAGGTTCTGACGTGGAGAGCTTATTGTTTTGAGACAGAGAGAGAGAGAGAGAGAGAGACAGGGAAGGGGTACAGAGAGAGAGAGAGAGAGAGAGAGAGAGATTATTAAACAGCCTCCATGCCCAGCACCAGCACAATGCAGGTTCAGTCTCACAACCTCGAGTTTAATCATGACCCGAGTCAAAATCAAGAGTTGGACTAACTGACTGAGCCTCCCAGATGCTCCTCCTCCTTTCTAACGTAGGCAGTGATTGCTCTGCATGGTGCTGTCCATTGATTGAGCTGTGTCCCACACATTTTCATATGTTGTATGTTCATTTTCCTTCACTTCAATGCATTGAGATTTGATCTTTGATCTTTGATCATCTAGAATGTTACTTTCTCAGTGTTTGGATATTTGTTATCTTTCTCCTTTGGATACCTAGTTTGCTTTTTAAATATATTTTTTTTTAATGTTGAAATTGTACTTCCGAGAAATTGATCGATAGGGTTGTCTTTGTTTCAGGTGTATAAGATAGCGATTCCCCTCCCCTACCCCACCTGCTGTCAGCTCCGGTTGCAGGCACTGATGTGCCTTGGAGACTCAGGTGCACCTCCCCCACCCCTCCTCCCTTCAGCTCCTGTTGCCAGGCACTGGTTTGCGTTGGAGACGGAACCCTCGTAGGGGTTCCAAGCACTTCCTAGTGGCCCAGAAGACACTGGTGATCGGAGACCAAGCCACAAGGCTCTTTGGAGCCAGCTGGGGGCCATCCAAATGCCTCCCCACACAGTTCTGGAGCCGCTGTGGGCTGTCCTGGAGCAGCTGTGGGCTGCTGGGTTGGTGATAGACGAACGTTGGCCACATGTGCCACGAGTCTCTGGGTTTCGCTGGGAGATCCTGGTGTGCACTGCAGTGGTGGTGTTCCTGGGAAAGAGTGCACTCAGCTTCCGAAGAAGAAAGTGGCAGTGTGCCCAGAACGAGGAAGTCTCTGGAAAAGGCATGGAGAAGACCGAACCGGACGCACAAGCCCGTGGAGCTGTCGCATCATCCGAGCCGAAGGCCAGTCCTCTCCCGTTCCAGCTTCTTGCTCTGGCTGCCCTGAATCAAGATGCCGGGTATTGGTCAGTGGGAAACACCACGCAACTGCTGAAGGGAGTTCGGGAAAGGCTGTTGAAGAGCCCTCACCAGCTGCCTCCTGAAAATCCCATCTGTGGAGCAGCCCAGGAAGATGGAGAAGCCCTGGTGAGGAAAACACCAGAAGGCTTCAAGGACAGCCGTGATCTGCAGGCAAGTGCAGACCCGCTGGTTCAGGAGATTGGCAGCTGTGGACAGAGAGTGCAGGACGAGGCAGGGCAGGCAGGCAGGCCAGAGCTTCCTGAAGGAGGAGTGCGGCGGCAGGCCAGCGCTGAGGGCCAGCGCCAGCAGCACACCCTCAGCCAGATCCTCCTGAAGGGGATGCATGTGCTAGAGCTGCTTGGAGATCATCTGGAAGGTGGGGGCTCAAGGAGGCAGGTGGAGATGGCTCCTCCTCCCCTGACCACGTGCCCTCAGGCGGGAGCCCCGTGAACCAATTAAAGCCGTCCAGGGCACTGAAGAAGGCACGTCAGAGGAAAGAAGAGCTCCCAAGAAACCCAACAAGCCACCAAGCTGAGCAAGGACCTGTTCACCTTCGGAACACCCTCCTGGACGGTGAGATTCCGAAGTTGCGCCTGAAGCTTGAGGCAGAGCCGAAGCTGTGCGAAGAGCACCTCAGACACCTGGAGAGGAAGATGATGGAGGAGAAGGCACGCTGCCTGCAAGTGAAGAACGAGCTTGCCAAGGTGCGCAGGAAGGCGGATGCTGCCCACTGGCACTTGGGCCTCTATAGGAACATGGCCGCCGACCTGCACCGAGAATGGCAGAAAATCTCCTCCTTGCATGAGCGGGAACGCCTCCTGGTGGAGAAGAGAAGTGAGGAGAGCCAGAAGGCTGTCCTGTGGGCAGAGAGGGAGTTCCAAAGGCTCCAGGCCCAAAACCATTGCCTCAGGCAGAAGCTGGCCAACTCTGGGCCCAAGGTCCAGCCTGTCTCCGGGCGGCCTCCTGCTCCTGCTCCTGCTGTTCCGGGCACAGCCTCCAAATACCCTCAAGGGCCAAAGGCTCCCCTGAAACCCAGGAAGCCCAAGAAGGGAGCAAGGGTGCACTGGCCAGACTCCAAGTTCTCGGGTCCCCTGCAGGTCTGATTCCCTTGCCCAGCAGCCACCAACACTCACAACCAGAGCACCAAAGCTCCTGTGCTTACCCCTTCAGCCATACCCATGGCTCCTTTGACTTGAGATCCACCCCATTCTTTAGCCTGATGCTCCATATTCCCTGGAGCCGTATGAGTGTGAGAGAATATTTTTCAGTGTTAAGCATAACACAAATAAAAATAAAAATATCCAATGGCTGAGACTCCTGCTACTGAGAATGGATTTGATTAAGGGATTCTATGCCAAGCAAGGGACGGTTTGAAGTGTCTTGTATCGATCCCTTAATCGTCCCAATAACCCAGTGTGTCATGTCTGACTGAGGTTCAGACAGGGGAAACAACTTGCCCCAAGATCACACAGCTAGTGAATTTCAGAGCTCCCGTTCCAAACCAGGGTTGTCTAATGATCACCTGCTGTGCCAATAACTTCTACGACTATGCCTACTACGTTTCTTCTTCTTCTTCTTCTTCTTCTTCTTCTTCTTCTTCTTGTTCTTCTTCTTTGGAGAGACAGAAAGGGTGACGGCGCACACATACACACACACACACACACACACACACACACACACACACACAAAGGAACGCACACACATGCAGGCGGGGGAGGGGCCGAGTTAGAGAGATTCCTCGACAGGCTTGGGACTCAAGTGCTGAACCAGACGCTGGTCTGGATTTCCCAGATCACGTGATCAGCCCTGAACCGAAATCAGGAGCCAGACACTGAACTGACAGGCACCCTTGGGCAAGGAACTTCTAGGCAAGCTGCTGAAGGATCCCAGAAGGGCTTGGTAAAATGTTCCCCTCGTTCACGTCCTAGGATGTGATGATTCAATGCAAAGATAATAGTGCATATGATATAATCTAACATAATATATAATAATAGAAGGATGCAGAGATTATAGTGGTGGCTAGCTGAGGTCAAGTCCCAGCCAAGTAGGGAGGGCAGCCTTTAAGGGTCTCCAACGATTCCCATCTTGGGTACACATCATTTTGTGTTCCATACTCTACCTCTTGATTCGAGTCAGAACTACTGACTCCCTTGTAAAGGACAGAATGTGGCCAAAGTGATAGGATGTCCCTTCGGAGGTGAGTTTACAAAGAGACTGGTCTCCTCTTGGGCTTGCCCGCCCTCCGTCCCTCCCTCCCTCATCTGTTCCCAGGGAAGCCAGCTGCTCCTTGGGAGCTTTATGCTGGAGAGGCCCACGGGGCAAGGAATGACTATTTCTTGCTTCCAGCCATGGAGGGCCTCTGGCGGCTCACAGCCAGCTGAGTGAGCTCAAAAGCAGACTTACCCCCAACAAGCCCGCAGATGACTGAAGATCCAGAGGCCCTCTTGACTGCAGCCTTGTGAGAGATCCTGAGCCACAGGGCCCTGGCTAGTTGCACCTGGATGGCTGGCCCACAGAAACCATATCAGGTTATGAATGTTGTTTTAGGCCCATTGGTTCGGGGAAAACCTTCAAGAAAGACAGGAGTGTGACGCCAAATGTTTGGCTTCTGACCCACCCCCCCTCTCCTGGGGTTGAAATTCCAGGGAAATCAAGAGATGGTAGAAACGCCTGAGAGTTGAGGGTAAACAATGGAAGAGAAAGGACATCTATTCTGATCGCCATGGATCTCTGTGAGAGGACATCCTCCCACTTGATCCTCCTGTGTCGAAGGGTGGCAAATGCAGGAGGAGACACCTGGCAGTGTGGTCCAAGTCGGCTGAGAGCACTCGACCCAGCCCCACAGAGCCTCCTAGAAGGCAGAGAAAGAGCCCAGAAGTTCCCTGGGGCCCCTAGAGAAGGCCCCTAGAGAATGAGATGAGTTGAACGCCTGGGACCTGGTCGTTGGACTTCTAGACTGGAGGGGAGATGGCCTGTGGAAGGGCCACTGCCCACAACCCCTGTTGGACCAGACCCCTCCTGTCTGCTTTGGGAGCCTGGGGGTGAATATGAGAATGAATTCATGTAGAAGAGATGGTGTTCTAATGCTTGGTTTCAACTTCTTGAAATCGTTTCAACTTCTTGAAGTCGTTGACATTCCTTTTCTCCTTGTCCCCAGGACCACCATGAATGGGAAGGGGCCTTCAAAGAAGCAAGACGAGAACATCTCTTACAAGGCTGTCCAGTGTCAATATCCAACCACTGCAGTCACTTCTACCCCCTTGGCAGCCCCACTGCTTCCATCAGGACACAGATCCGTTCCTGTACAGGTTTTTGAGCAAACGTAAGTTTGCATTTCTCTCAGAGAAATGCCAAGAGTGCAATGACTGGGGTCCTAGGGTGGTTGCAAGTCTAGTTTTCAGAGGAACTGTGTGGAGGGTTGGGTCACTCTACTGTGCACCCGAAAAGCATATTCTACTGCTTGTTCCCTGGAATTTAAATCCAGGCCTTGAAAAAGAAAAGGAACTGTGGACTGTTTTCAAGAGGGAGCTCTATCATCTTCCATTCCCAACAGCGATGCAGGAGCGATCCAGTCGTTCCACATCCTGCCTTGCATTGGGGAGTGGGGTCTCTCTCTCCCTCTCGGGTGCATTTGGTTTGCATCATGCTGATAGGTGTGCAGTGAGAGCTCATTGGAGTTTGAATTTGAATTGCCCCGATGGTAACTTTTGATGGGATTTCCATCTGTATACTCTTTGGTAAAGTGTTTCGGTCTTTTGCCCATTTTTTTTGTTTTTGTTCTTTTCAGACTGGATGGCTTGCTTCTTTGGGGGTCAACTTTTGAGGTTCTCTCCTTCCGACAGGAGTCCTTTATCAGGTATGTGGTTTGCACCTATTTTCTCCCAGTTTGTAGCTTCCCTTTTGGGTCTTCTTCACAAGGTGTTTCACACATTACAGACTTCCAATTCTGATTGTTGGATCATGTCTAATGAATCAACTCTTCTTGAACGGAACATGATTTGATGTCCAGTCGGAGGATTCTTTCCCTAGCTGTCCATTCTGGACATTTTTTCCCTAGAAGATTTATCATTTTACATAGAAGGCGGTGATTAATTTTGAGTTAATTTAACAAAATTTTTTTTCTTTTTGAGAGAGTGAGCATGCGCATGAGTGGGGCGTGGGTTGGAGGGAGAAGCTAAAAGAGCGTCCTTAAGCAGACTCCCCAGTGAGCTTGGAGCCTGATTTTGTCCCGGGACCCTGAGAGCATGACAAGAGCCGAAATGAAGAGCTGGCTGCCTCAGCGACTGAGTCACCCAGGCGCCACGAGTTCAGTTTTGTACAGAGGATGAGCCTTCGATTGTGGTCCTCGTCCTCCTCGTCCTCCACCTCCACCTCCTCCTCCTCTCTGCCCCTCCCTCTTCTTCTTCTCCTTCTTCTTCTTTGTCTCTGGAAGTCCACTTGCTCTAGCACCATTTCTTCAAAACGCTGTCACTCCTCCATTGAATTGCTTTTCCCCTTTGTCAGAATCCCATTGACATGTTGGTGGTTGGTCTCTTTCTGGGTTTGATCCTGTTCCACTTATCTATCTTTATACTGTTCCATTTGTCTATCCCTTCACCAACACCACACATTTTTGATTACTATAGCTGTAGATCTTGAAATTGGGTGGAAGGATTCCTTTGGTTTTCTTCTTTAGTTTTATTTTCTCATCTTTTTCTAGGTTCTGCCGTGGAGAGCTTATTGTTTTGAGACAGGGAGAGACAGAGAGAGAGAGAGAGAGAGAGAGAGAGAGAGAGAGAGAGAGACAGGGAAGGGGTACAGAGAGAGAGAGATAGAGACGGATTATTAAGCAGCCTCCATGCCCAGCACCAGCACAATGCAGGTTCAGTCTCACAACCCCGAGTTTGATCATGATCCGAGTCAAAATCAAGAGTTGGACTAACTGACTGAGCCTCCCAGATGCTCCTCCTCCTTTCTAACATAGGCAGTGATTGCTCTGCATGGTGCTGTCCATTGATTGAGCTGTGTCCCACACATTTTCATATGTTGTATGTTCATTTTCCTTCACTTCAATGCATTGAGATTTGATCTTTGATCTTTGATCATCTAGAATGTTACTTTCTCAGTGTTTGGATATTTGTTATCTTTCTCCTTTGGATACCTAGTTTGCTTTTTAAATATATATTTTTTTTACTGTTTAAATTGTACTTCCGAGAAATTGATCGATAGGGTTGTCTTTGTTTCAGGTGTATAAGATAGCGATTCCCCTCCCCTACCCCACCTGCTGTCAGCTCCAGTTGCAGGCACTGATGTGCCTTGGAGACTCAGGTGCACCTCCCCCACCCCTCCTCCCTTCAGCTCCTGTTGCCAGGCACTGGTTTGCGTTGGAGACGGAACCCTCGTAGGGGTTCCAAGCACTTCCTAGTGGCCCAGAAGACACTGGTGATCGGAGACCAAGCCACAAGGCTCTTTGGAGCCAGCTGGGGGCCATCCAAATGCCTCCCCACACAGTTCTGGAGCCGCTGTGGGCTGTCCTGGAGCAGCTGTGGGCTGCTGGGTTGGTGATAGACGAACGTTGGCCACATGTGCCACGAGTCTCTGGGTTTCGCTGGGAGATCCTGGTGTGCACTGCAGTGGTGGTGTTCCTGGGAAAGAGTGCACTCAGCTTCCGAAGAAGAAAGTGGCAGTGTGCCCAGAACGAGGAAGTCTCTGGAAAAGGCATGGAGAAGACCGAACCGGACGCACAAGCCCGTGGAGCTGTCGCATCATCCGAGCCGAAGGCCAGTCCTCTCCCGTTCCAGCTTCTTGCTCTGGCTGCCCTGAATCAAGATGCCGGGTATTGGTCAGTGGGAAACACCACGCAACTGCTGAAGGGAGTTCGGGAAAGGCTGTTGAAGAGCCCTCACCAGCTGCCTCCTGAAAATCCCATCTGTGGAGCAGCCCAGGAAGATGGAGAAGCCCTGGTGAGGAAAACACCAGAAGGCTTCAAGGACAGCCGTGATCTGCAGGCAAGTGCAGACCCGCTGGTTCAGGAGATTGGCAGCTGTGGACAGAGAGTGCAGGACGAGGCAGGGCAGGCAGGCAGGCCAGAGCTTCCTGAAGGAGGAGTGCGGCGGCAGGCCAGCGCTGAGGGCCAGCGCCAGCAGCACACCCTCAGCCAGATCCTCCTGAAGGGGATGCATGTGCTAGAGCTGCTTGGAGATCATCTGGAAGGTGGGGGCTCAAGGAGGCAGGTGGAGATGGCTCCTCCTCCCCTGACCACGTGCCCTCAGGCGGGAGCCCCGTGAACCAATTAAAGCCGTCCAGGGCACTGAAGAAGGCACGTCAGAGGAAAGAAGAGCTCCCAAGAAACCCAACAAGCCACCAAGCTGAGCAAGGACCTGTTCACCTTCGGAACACCCTCCTGGACGGTGAGATTCCGAAGTTGCGCCTGAAGCTTGAGGCAGAGCCGAAGCTGTGCGAAGAGCACCTCAGACACCTGGAGAGGAAGATGATGGAGGAGAAGGCACGCTGCCTGCAAGTGAAGAACGAGCTTGCCAAGGTGCGCAGGAAGGCGGATGCTGCCCACTGGCACTTGGGCCTCTATAGGAACATGGCCGCCGACCTGCACCGAGAATGGCAGAAAATCTCCTCCTTGCATGAGCGGGAACGCCTCCTGGTGGAGAAGAGAAGTGAGGAGAGCCAGAAGGCTGTCCTGTGGGCAGAGAGGGAGTTCCAAAGGCTCCAGGCCCAAAACCATTGCCTCAGGCAGAAGCTGGCCAACTCTGGGCCCAAGGTCCAGCCTGTCTCCGGGGGGCCTCCTGCTCCTGCTCCTGCTGTTCCGGGCACAGCCTCCAAATACCCTCAAGGGCCAAAGGCTCCCCTGAAACCCAGGAAGCCCAAGAAGGGAGCAAGGGTGCACTGGCCAGACTCCAAGTTCTCGGGTCCCCTGCAGGTCTGATTCCCTTGCCCAGCAGCCACCAACACTCACAACCAGAGCACCAAAGCTCCTGTGCTTACCCCTTCAGCCATACCCATGGCTCCTTTGACTTGAGATCCACCCCATTCTTTAGCCTGATGCTCCATATTCCCTGGAGCCGTATGAGTGTGAGAGAATATTTTTCAGTGTTAAGCATAACACAAATAAAAATAAAAATATCCAATGGCTGAGACTCCTGCTACTGAGAATGGATTTGATTAAGGGATTCTATGCCAAGCAAGGGACGGTTTGAAGTGTCTTGTATCGATCCCTTAATCGTCCCAATAACCCAGTGTGTCATGTCTGACTGAGGTTCAGACAGGGGAAACAACTTGCCCCAAGATCACACAGCTAGTGAATTTCAGAGCTCCCGTTCCAAACCAGGGTTGTCTAATGATCACCTGCTGTGCCAATAACTTCTACGACTATGCCTACTACGTTTCTTCTTCTTCTTCTTCTTCTTCTTCTTCTTCTACTTCTTCTTCTTCTTCTTCTTGTTCTTGTTCTTCTTTTTCTTCTTCTTGTTCTTCTTCTTTGGAGAGACAGAAAGGGTGACGGCGCACACATACACACACACACACACACACACACACACACACAAAGGAACGCACACACATGCAGGCGGGGGAGGGGCCGAGTTAGAGAGATTCCTCGACAGGCTTGGGACTCAAGTGCTGAACCAGACGCTGGTCTGGATTTCCCAGATCACGTGATCAGCCCTGAACCGAAATCAGGAGCCAGACACTGAACTGACAGGCACCCTTGGGCAAGGAACTTCTAGGCAAGCTGCTGAAGGATCCCAGAAGGGCTTGGTAAAATGTTCCCCTCGTTCACGTCCTAGGATTTGATGATTCTATGCAAAGATAATAGTGCATATAATATAATCTAACATAATATATAATAATATAAGGATGCAGAGATTATAGTGGTGGCTAGCTGAGGTCAAGTCCCAGCCAAGTAGGGAGGGCAGCCTTTAAGGGTCTCCAACGATTCCCATCTTGGGTACACATCGTTTTGTGTTCCATACTCTACCTCTTGATTCGAGTCAGAACTACTGACTCCCTTGTAAAGGACAGAATGTGGCCAAAGTGATAGGATGTCCCTTCGGAGGTGAGTTTACAAAGAGACTGGTCTCCTCTTGGGCTTGCCCGCCCTCCGTCCCTCCCTCCCTCATCTGTTCCCAGGGAAGCCAGCTGCTCCTTGGGAGCTTTATGCTGGAGAGGCCCACGGGGCAAGGAATGACTATTTCTTGCTTCCAGCCATGGAGGGCCTCTGGCGGCTCACAGCCAGCTGAGTGAGCTCAAAAGCAGACTTACCCCCAACAAGCCCGCAGATGACTGAAGATCCAGAGGCGCTCTTGACTGCAGCCTTGTGAGAGATCCTGAGCCACAGGGCCCTGGCTAGTTGCACCTGGATGGCTGGCCCACAGAAACCATATCAGGTTATGAATGTTGTTTTAGGCCCATTGGTTCGGGGAAAACCTTCAAGAAAGACAGGAGTGTGACGCCAAATGTTTGGCTTCTGACCCACCCCCCCTCTCCTGGGGTTGAAATTCCAGGGAAATCAAGAGATGGTAGAAACGCCTGAGAGTTGAGGGTAAACAATGGAAGAGAAAGGACATCTATTCTGATCGCCATGGATCTCTGTGAGAGGACATCCTCCCACTTGATCCTCCTGTGTCGAAGGGTGGCAAATGCAGGAGGAGACACCTGGCAGTGTGGTCCATGTCGGCTGAGAGCACTCGACCCAGCCCCACAGAGCCTCCTAGAAGGCAGAGAAAGAGCCCAGAAGTTCCCTGGGGCCCCTAGAGAAGACCCCTAGAGAATGAGATGAGTTGAAAGCCTGGGACCTGGTCGTTGGACTTCTAGACTGGAGGGGAGATGGCCTGTGGAAGGGCCACTGCCCGCAACCCCTGTTGGACCAGACCCCTCCTGTCTGCTTTGGGAGCCTGGGGGTGAATATGAGAATGAATTCATGTAGAAGAGATGGTGTTCTAATGCTTGGTTTCAACTTCTTGAAATCGTTTCAACTTCTTGAAGTCGTTGACATTCCTTTTCTCCTTGTCCCCAGGACCACCATGAATGGGAAGGGGCCTTCAAAGAAGCAAGACGAGAACATCTCTTACAAGGCTGTCCAGTGTCAATATCCAACCACTGCAGTCACTTCTACCCCCTTGGCAGCCCCACTGCTTCCATCAGGACACAGATCCGTTCCTGTACAGGTTTTTGAGCAAACGTAAGTTTGGATTTCTCTCAGAGAAATGCCAAGAGTGCAATGACTGGGGTCCTAGGGTGGTTGCAAGTCTAGTTTTCAGAGGAACTGTGTGGAGGGTTGGGTCACTCTACTGTGCACCCGAAAAGCATATTCTACTGCTTGTTCCCTGGAATTTAAATCCAGGCCTTGAAAAAGAAAAGGAACTGTGAACTGTTTTCAAGAGGGAGCTCTATCATCTTCCATTCCCAACAGCGATGCAGGAGCGATCCAGTCGTTCCACATCCTGCCTTGCATTGGGGAGTGGGGTCTCTCTCTCCCTCTCGGGTGCATTTGGTTTGCATCATGGTGATAGGTGTGCAGTGAGAGCTCATTGGAGTTTGAATTTGAATTGCCCCGATGGTAACATTTGATGGGATTTCCATCTGTATACTCTTTGGTAAAGTGTTTCGGTCTTTTGCCCATTTTTTTTTGTTTTTGTTCTTTTCAGACTGGATGGCTTGCTTCTTTGGGGGTCAACTTTTGAGGTTCTCTCCTTCCGACAGGAGTCCTTTATCAGGTATGTGGTTTGCACCTATTTTCTCCCAGTTTGTAGCTTCCCTTTTGGGTCTTCTTCACAAGGTGTTTCACACATTACAGACTTCCAATTCTGATTGTTGGATCATGTCTAATGAATCAACTCTTCTTGAACGGAACATGATTTGATGTCCAGTCGGAGGATTCTTTCCCTAGCTGTCCATTCTGGACATTTTTTCCCTAGAAGATTTATCATTTTACATAGAAGGCGGTGATTAATTTTGAGTTAATTTAACAAAATTTTTTTTCTTTTTGAGAGAGTGAGCATGCGCATGAGTGGGGCGTGGGGTGGAGGGAGAAGCGAAAAGAGCGTCCTTAAGCAGACTCCCCAGTGAGCTTGGAGCCTGATTTTGTCCCGGGACCCTGAGAGCATGACAAGAGCCGAAATGAAGAGCTGGCTGCCTCAGCGACTGAGTCACCCAGGCGCCACGAGTTCAGTTTTGTACAGAGGATGAGCCTTCGATTGTGGTCCTCGTCCTCCTCGTCCTCCACCTCCACCTCCTCCTCCTCTCTGCCCCTCCCTCTTCTTCTTCTCCTTCTTCTTCTTTGTCTCTGGAAGTCCACTTGCTCTAGCACCATTTCTTCAAAACGCTGTCACTCCTCCATTGAATTGCTTTTCCCCTTTGTCAGAATCCCATTGACATGTTGGTGGTTGGTCTCTTTCTGGGTTTGATCCTGTTCCACTTATCTATCTTTATACTGTTCCATTTGTCTATCCCTTCACCAACACCACACATTTTTGATTACTATAGCTGTAGATCTTGAAATTGGGTGGAAGGATTCCTTTGGTTTTCTTCTTTAGTTTTATTTTCTCATCTTTTTCTAGGTTCTGACGTGGAGAGCTTATTGTTTTGAGACAGGGAGAGACAGAGAGAGAGAGAGAGAGAGAGAGAGAGAGAGAGACAGGGAAGGGGTACAGAGAGAGAGAGATAGAGACGGATTATTAAGCAGCCTCCATGCCCAGCACCAGCACAATGCAGGTTCAGTCTCACAACCCCGAGTTTGATCATGATCCGAGTCAAAATCAAGAGTTGGACTAACTGACTGAGCCTCCCAGATGCTCCTCCTCCTTTCTAACATAGGCAGTGATTGCTCTGCATGGTGCTGTCCATTGATTGAGCTGTGTCCCACACATTTTCATATGTTGTATGTTCATTTTCCTTCACTTCAATGCATTGAGATTTGATCTTTGATCTTTGATCATCTAGAATGTTACTTTCTCAGTGTTTGGATATTTGTTATCTTTCTCCTTTGGATACCTAGTTTGCTTTTTAAACATATTTTTTTTTAATGTTGAAATTGTACTTCCGAGAAATTGATCGATAGGGTTGTCTTTGTTTCAGGTGTATAAGATAGCGATTCCCCTCCCCTACCCCACCTGCTGTCAGCTCCAGTTGCAGGCACTGATGTGCCTTGGAGACTCAGGTGCACCTCCCCCACCCCTCCTCCCTTCAGCTCCTGTTGCCAGGCACTGGTTTGCGTTGGAGACGGAACCCTCCTAGGGGTTCCAAGCACTTCCTAGTGGCCCAGAAGACACTGGTGATCGGAGACCAAGCCACAAGGCTCTTTGGAGCCAGCTGGGGGCCATCCAAATGCCTCCCCACACAGTTCTGGAGCCGCTGTGGGCTGTCCTGGAGCAGCTGTGGGCTGCTGGGTTGGTGATAGACGAACGTTGGCCACATGTGCCACGAGTCTCTGGGTTTCGCTGGGAGATCCTGGTGTGCACTGCAGTGGTGGTGTTCCTGGGAAAGAGTGCACTCAGCTTCCGAAGAAGAAAGTGGCAGTGTGCCCAGAACGAGGAAGTCTCTGGAAAAGGCATGGAGAAGACCGAACCGGACGCACAAGCCCGTGGAGCTGTCGCATCATCCAAGCCGAAGGCCAGTCCTCTCCCGTTCCAGCTTCTTGCTCTGGCTGCCCTGAATCAAGATGCCGGGTATTGGTCAGTGGGAAACACCACGCAACTGCTGAAGGGAGTTCGGGAAAGGCTGTTGAAGAGCCCTCACCAGCTGCCTCCTGAAAATCCCATCTGTGGAGCAGCCCAGGAAGATGGAGAAGCCCTGGTGAGGAAAACACCAGAAGGCTTCAAGGACAGCCGTGATCTGCAGGCAAGTGCAGACCCGCTGGTTCAGGAGATTGGCAGCTGTGGACAGAGAGTGCAGGACGAGGCAGGGCAGGCAGGCAGGCCAGAGCTTCCTGAAGGAGGAGTGCGGCGGCAGGCCAGCGCTGAGGGCCAGCGCCAGCAGCACACCCTCAGCAAGATCCTCCTGAATGGGATGCATGTGCTAGAGCTGCTTGGAGATCATCTGGAAGGTGGGGGCTCAAGGAGGCAGGTGGAGATGGCTCCTCCTCCCCTGACCACGTGCCCTCAGGCGGGAGCCCCGTGAACCAATTAAAGCCGTCCAGGGCACTGAAGAAGGCACGTCAGAGGAAAGAAGAGCTCCCAAGAAACCCAACAAGCCACCAAGCTGAGCAAGTACCTGTTCACCTTCGGAACACCCTCCTGGACGGTGAGATTCCGAAGTTGCGCCTGAAGCTTGAGGCAGAGCCGAAGCTGTGCGAAGAGCACCTCAGACACCTGGAGAGGAAGATGATGGAGGAGAAGGCACGCTGCCTGCAAGTGAAGAACGAGCTTGCCAAGGTGCGCAGGAAGGCGGATGCTGCCCACTGGCACTTGGGCCTCTATAGGAACATGGCCGCCGACCTGCACCGAGAATGGCAGAAAATCTCCTCCTTGCATGAGCGGGAACGCCTCCTGGTGGAGAAGAGAAGTGAGGAGAGCCAGAAGGCTGTCCTGTGGGCAGAGAGGGAGTTCCAAAGGCTCCAGGCCCAAAACCATTGCCTCAGGCAGAAGCTGGCCAACTCTGGGCCCAAGGTCCAGCCTGTCTCCGGGGGGCCTCCTGCTCCTGCTCCTGCTGTTCCGGGCACAGCCTCCAAATACCCTCAAGCGCCAAAGGCTCCCCTGAAACCCAGGAAGCCCAAGAAGGGAGCAAGGGTGCACTGGCCAGACTCCAAGTTCTCGGGTCCCCTGCAGGTCTGATTCCCTTGCCCAGCAGCCACCAACACTCACAACCAGAGCACCAAAGCTCCTGTGCTTACCCCTTCAGCCATACCCATGGCTCCTTTGACTTGAGATCCACCCCATTCTTTAGCCTGATGCTCCATATTCCCTGGAGCCGTATGAGTGTGAGAGAATATTTTTCAGTGTTAAGCATAACACAAATAAAAATAAAAATATCCAATGGCTGAGACTCCTGCTACTGAGAATGGATTTGATTAAGGGATTCTATGCCAAGCAAGGGACGGTTTGAAGTGTCTTGTATCGATCCCTTAATCGTCCCAATAACCCAGTGTGTCATGTCTGACTGAGGTTCAGACAGGGGAAACAACTTGCCCCAAGATCACACAGCTAGTGAATTTCAGAGCTCCCGTTCCAAACCAGGGTTGTCTAATGATCACCTGCTGTGCCAATAACTTCTACGACTATGCCTACTACTTTTCTTCTTCTTCTTCTTCTTCTTCTTCTTCTTCTTCTTCTTGTTCTTCTTCTTTGGAGAGACAGAAAGGGTGACGGCGCACACATACACACACACACACACACACACACACACACACACACAAAGGAACGCACACACATGCAGGCGGGGGAGGGGCCGAGTTAGAGAGATTCCTCGACAGGCTTGGGACTCAAGTGCTGAACCAGACGCTGGTCTGGATTTCCCAGATCACGTGATCAGCCCTGAACCGAAATCAGGAGCCAGACACTGAACTGACAGGCACCCTTGGGCAAGGAACTTCTAGGCAAGCTGCTGAAGGATCCCAGAAGGGCTTGGTAAAATGTTCCCCTCGTTCACGTCCTAGGATGTGATGATTCTATGCAAAGATAATAGTGCATATAATATAATCTAACATAATATATAATAATATAAGGATGCAGAGATTATAGTGGTGGCTAGCTGAGGTCAAGTCCCAGCCAAGTAGGGAGGGCAGCCTTTAAGGGTCTCCAACGATTCCCATCTTGGGTACACATCGTTTTGTGTTCCATAGTCTACCTCTTGATTCGAGTCAGAACTACTGACTCCCTTGTAAAGGACAGAATGTGGCCAAAGTGATAGGATGTCCCTTCGGAGGTGAGTTTACAAAGAGACTGGTCTCCTCTTGGGCTTGCCCGCCCTCCGTCCCTCCCTCCCTCATCTGTTCCCAGGGAAGCCAGCTGCTCCTTGGGAGCTTTATGCTGGAGAGGCCCACGGGGCAAGTGACTATTTCTTGCTTCCAGCCATGGAGGGCCTCTGGCGGCTCACAGCCAGCCGAGTGAGCTCAAAAGCAGACTTACCCCCAACAAGCCCGCAGATGACTGAAGATCCAGAGGCCCTCTTGACTGCAGCCTTGTGAGAGATCCTGAGCCACAGGGAGCTGGCTAGTTGCACCTGGATGGCTGGCCCACAGAAACCATATCAGGTTATGAATGTTGTTTTAGCCCATTGGTTCGGGGAAAACCTGCAAGAAAGACAGGAGTGTGACGCCAAATGTTTGGCTTCTGACCCACCCCCCCTCTCCTGGGGTTGAAATTCCAGGGAAATCAAGAGATGGTAGAAACGCCTGAGAGTTGAGGGTAAACAATGGAAGAGAAAGGACATCTATTCTGATCGCCATGGATCTCTGTGAGAGGACATCCTCCCACTTGATCCTCCTGTGTCGAAGGGTGGCAAATGCAGGAGGAGACACCTGGCAGTGTGGTCCAAGTCGGCTGAGAGCACTCGACCCAGCCCCACAGAGCCTCCTAGAAGGCAGAGAAAGAGCCCAGAAGTTCCCTGGGGCCCCTAGAGAAGGCCCCTAGAGAATGAGATGAGTTGAAAGCCTGGGACCTGGTCGTTGGACTTCTAGACTGGAGGGGAGATGGCCTGTGGAAGGGCCACTGCCCGCAACCCCTGTTGGACCAGACCCCTCCTGTCTGCTTTGGGAGCCTGGGGGTGAATATGAGAATGAATTCATGTAGAAGAGATGGTGTTCTAATGCTTGGTTTCAACTTCTTGAAATCGTTTCAACTTCTTGAAGTCGTTGACATTCCTTTTCTCCTTGTCCCCAGGACCACCATGAATGGGAAGGGGCCTTCAAAGAAGCAAGACGAGAACATCTCTTACAAGGCTGTCCAGTGTCAATATCCAACCACTGCAGTCACTTCTACCCCCTTGGCAGCCCCACTGCTTCCATCAGGACACAGATCCGTTCCTGTACAGGTTTTTGAGCAAACGTAAGTTTGGATTTCTCTCAGAGAAATGCCAAGAGTGCAATGACTGGGGTCCTAGGGTGGTTGCAAGTCTAGTTTTCAGAGGAACTGTGTGGAGGGTTGGGTCACTCTACTGTGCACCCGAAAAGCATATTCTACTGCTTGTTCCCTGGAATTTAAATCCAGGCCTTGAAAAAGAAAAGGAACTGTGAACTGTTTTCAAGAGGGAGCTCTATCATCTTCCATTCCCAACAGCGATGCAGGAGCGATCCAGTCGTTCCACATCCTGCCTTGCATTGGGGAGTGGGGTCTCTCTCTCCCTCTCGGGTGCATTTGGTTTGCATCATGGTGATAGGTGTGCAGTGAGAGCTCATTGGAGTTTGAATTTGAATTGCCCCGATGGTAACATTTGATGGGATTTCCATCTGTATACTCTTTGGTAAAGTGTTTCGGTCTTTTGCCCATTTTTTTTGTTTTTGTTCTTTTCAGACTGGATGGCTTGCTTCTTTGGGGGTCCACTTTTGAGGTTCTCTCCTTCCGACAGGAGTCCTTTATCAGGTATGTGGTTTGCACCTATTTTCTCCCAGTTTGTAGCTTCCCTTTTGGGTCTTCTTCACAAGGTGTTTCACACATTACAGACTTCCAATTCTGATTGTTGGATCATGTCTAATGAATCAACTCTTCTTGAACGGAACATGATTTGATGTCCAGTCGGAGGATTCTTTCCCTAGCTGTCCATTCTGGACATTTTTTCCCTAGAAGATTTATCATTTTACATAGAAGGCGGTGATTAATTTTGAGTTAATTTAACAAAATTTTTTTTCTTTTTGAGAGAGTGAGCATGCGCATGAGTGGGGCGTGGGGTGGAGGGAGAAGCGAAAAGAGCGTCCTTAAGCAGACTCCCCAGTGAGCTTGGAGCCTGATTTTGTCCCGGGACCCTGAGAGCATGACAAGAGCCGAAATGAAGAGCTGGCTGCCTCAGCGACTGAGTCACCCAGGCGCCACGAGTTCAGTTTTGTACAGAGGATGAGCCTTCGATTGTGGTCCTCGTCCTCCTCGTCCTCCACCTCCACCTCCTCCTCCTCTCTGCCCCTCCCTCTTCTTCTTCTCCTTCTTCTTCTTTGTCTCTGGAAGTCCACTTGCTCTAGCACCATTTCTTCAAAACGCTGTCACTCCTCCATTGAATTGCTTTTCCCCTTTGTCAGAATCCCATTGACATGTTGGTGGTTGGTCTCTTTCTGGGTTTGATCCTGTTCCACTTATCTATCTTTATACTGTTCCATTTGTCTATCCCTTCACCAACACCACACATTTTTTATTACTATAGCTGTAGATCTTGAAACTGGGTGGAAGGATTCCTTTGGTTTTCTTCTTTAGTTTTATTTTCTCATCTTTTTCTAGGTTCTGACGTGGAGAGCTTATTGTTTTGAGACAGAGAGAGAGAGAGAGAGAGAGACAGGGAAGGGGTACAGAGAGAGAGAGAGAGAGAGAGAGAGAGAGATTATTAAACAGCCTCCATGCCCAGCACCAGCACAATGCAGGTTCAGTCTCACAACCTCGAGTTTAATCATGACCCGAGTCAAAATCAAGAGTTGGACTAACTGACTGAGCCTCCCAGATGCTCCTCCTCCTTTCTAACATAGGCAGTGATTGCTCTGCATGGTGCTGTCCATTGATTGAGCTGTGTCCCACACATTTTCATATGTTGTATGTTCATTTTCCTTCACTTCAATGCATTGAGATTTGATCTTTGATCTTTGATCATCTAGAATGTTACTTTCTCAGTGTTTGGATATTTGTTATCTTTCTCCTTTGGATACCTAGTTTGCTTTTTAAATATATTTTTTTTTACTGTTTAAATTGTACTTCCGAGAAATTGATCGATAGGGTTGTCTTTGTTTCAGGTGTATAAGATAGCGATTCCCCTCCCCTACCCCACCTGCTGTCAGCTCCAGTTGCAGGCACTGATGTGCCTTGGAGACTCAGGTGCACCTCCCCCACCCCTCCTCCCTTCAGCTCCTGTTGCCAGGCACTGGTTTGCGTTGGAGACGGAACCCTCGTAGGGGTTCCAAGCACTTCCTAGTGGCCCAGAAGACACTGGTGATCGGAGACCAAGCCACAAGGCTCTTTGGAGCCAGCTGGGGGCCATCCAAATGCCTCCCCACACAGTTCTGGAGCCGCTGTGGGCTGTCCTGGAGCAGCTGTGGGCTGCTGGGTTGGTGATAGACGAACGTTGGCCACATGTGCCACGAGTCTCTGGGTTTCGCTGGGAGATCCTGGTGTGCACTGCAGTGGTGGTGTTCCTGGGAAAGAGTGCACTCAGCTTCCGAAGAAGAAAGTGGCAGTGTGCCCAGAACGAGGAAGTCTCTGGAAAAGGCATGGAGAAGACCGAACCGGACGCACAAGCCCGTGGAGCTGTCGCATCATCCGAGCCGAAGGCCAGTCCTCTCCCGTTCCAGCTTCTTGCTCTGGCTGCCCTGAATCAAGATGCCGGGTATTGGTCAGTGGGAAACACCACGCAACTGCTGAAGGGAGTTCGGGAAAGGCTGTTGAAGAGCCCTCACCAGCTGCCTCCTGAAAATCCCATCTGTGGAGCAGCCCAGGAAGATGGAGAAGCCCTGGTGAGGAAAACACCAGAAGGCTTCAAGGACAGCCATGATTTGCAGGCAAGTGCAGACCCGCTGGTTCAGGAGATTGGCAGCTGTGGACAGAGAGTGCAGGACGAGGCAGGGCAGGCAGGCAGGCCAGAGCTTCCTGAAGGAGGAGTGCGGCGGCAGGCCAGCGCTGAGGGCCAGCGCCAGCAGCACACCCTCAGCCAGATCCTCCTGAAGGGGATGCATGTGCTAGAGCTGCTTGGAGATCATCTGGAAGGTGGGGGCTCAAGGAGGCAGGTGGAGATGGCTCCTCCTCCCCTGACCACGTGCCCTCAGGCGGGAGCCCCGTGAACCAATTAAAGCCGTCCAGGGCACTGAAGAAGGCACGTCAGAGGAAAGAAGAGCTCCCAAGAAACCCAACAAGCCACCAAGCTGAGCAAGGACCTGTTCACCTTCGGAACACCCTCCTGGACGGTGAGATTCCGAAGTTGCGCCTGAAGCTTGAGGCAGAGCCGAAGCTGTGCGAAGAGCACCTCAGACACCTGGAGAGGAAGATGATGGAGGAGAAGGCACGCTGCCTGCAAGTGAAGAACGAGCTTGCCAAGGTGCGCAGGAAGGCGGATGCTGCCCACTGGCACTTGGGCCTCTATAGGAACATGGCCGCCGACCTGCACCGAGAATGGCAGAAAATCTCCTCCTTGCATGAGCGGGAACGCCTCCTGGTGGAGAAGAGAAGTGAGGAGAGCCAGAAGGCTGTCCTGTGGGCAGAGAGGGAGTTCCAAAGGCTCCAGGCCCAAAACCATTGCCTCAGGCAGAAGCTGGCCAACTCTGGGCCCAAGGTCCAGCCTGTCTCCGGGGGCCTCCTGCTCCTGCTCCTGCTGTTCCGGGCACAGCCTCCAAATACCCTCAAACGCCAAAGGCTCCCCTGAAACCCAGGAAGCCCAAGAAGGGAGCAAGGGTGCACTGGCCAGACTCCAAGTTCTCGGGTCCCCTGCAGGTCTGATTCCCTTGCCCAGCAGCCACCAACACTCACAACCAGAGCACAAAAGCTCCTGTGCTTACCCCTTCAGCCATACCCATGGCTCCTTTGACTTGAGATCCACCCCATTCTTTAGCCTGATGCTCCATATTCCCTGGAGCCGTATGAGTGTGAGAGAATATTTTTCAGTGTTAAGCATAACACAAATAAAAATAAAAATATCCAATGGCTGAGACTCCTGCTACTGAGAATGGATTTGATTAAGGGATTCTATGCCAAGCAAGGGACGGTTTGAAGTGTCTTGTATCGATCCCTTAATCGTCCCAATAACCCAGTGTGTCATGTCTGACTGAGGTTCAGACAGGGGAAACAACTTGCCCCAAGATCACACAGCTAGTGAATTTCAGAGCTCCCGTTCCAAACCAGGGTTGTCTAATGATCACCTGCTGTGCCAATAACTTCTACTACTATGCCTACTACTGTTCTTCTTCTTCTTCTTCTTCTTCTTCTTCTTCTTCTTCTTCTTGTTCTTCTTCTTTGGAGAGACAGAAAGGGTGACGGCGCACACATACACACACACACACACACAAAGGAACGCACACACATGCAGGCGGGGGAGGGGCCGAGTTAGAGAGATTCCTCGACAGGCTTGGGACTCAAGTGCTGAACCAGACGCTGGTCTGGATTTCCCAGATCACGTGATCAGCCCTGAACCGAAATCAGGAGCCAGACACTGAACTGACAGGCACCCTTGGGCAAGGAACTTCTAGGCAAGCTGCTGAAGGATCCCAGAAGGGCTTGGTAAAATGTTCCCCTCGTTCACGTCCTAGGATGTGATGATTCTATGCAAAGATAATAGTGCATATAATATAATCTAACATAATATATAATAATATAAGGATGCAGAGATTATAGTGGTGGCTAGCTGAGGTCAAGTCCCAGCCAAGTAGGGAGGGCAGCCTTTAAGGGTCTCCAACGATTCCCATCTTGGGTACACATCGTTTTGTGTTCCATACTCTACCTCTTGATTCGAGTCAGAACTACTGACTCCCTTGTAAAGGACAGAATGTGGCCAAAGTGATAGGATGTCCCTTCGGAGGTGAGTTTACAAAGAGACTGGTCTCCTCTTGGGCTTGCCCGCCCTCCGTCCCTCCCTCCCTCATCTGTTCCCAGGGAAGCCAGCTGCTCCTTGGGAGCTTTATGCTGGAGAGGCCCACGGGGCAAGGAATGACTATTTCTTGCTTCCAGCCATGGAGGGCCTCTGGCGGCTCACAGCCAGCTGAGTGAGCTCAAAAGCAGACTTACCCCCAACAAGCCCGCAGATGACTGAAGATCCAGAGGCCCTCTTGACTGCAGCCTTGTGAGAGATCCTGAGCCACAGGGCCCTGGCTAGTTGCACCTGGATGGCTGGCCCACAGAAACCATATCAGGTTATGAATGTTGTTTTAGGCCCATTGGTTCGGGGAAAACCTTCAAGAAAGACAGGAGTGTGACGCCAAATGTTTGGCTTCTGACCCACCCCCCCTCTCCTGGGGTTGAAATTCCAGGGAAATCAAGAGATGGTAGAAACGCCTGAGAGTTGAGGGTAAACAATGGAAGAGAAAGGACATCTATTCTGATCGCCATGGATCTCTGTGAGAGGACATCCTCCCACTTGATCCTCCTGTGTCGAAGGGTGGCAAATGCAGGAGGAGACATCTGGCAGTGTGGTCCAAGTCGGCTGAGAGCACTCGACCCAGCCCCACAGAGCCTCCTAGAAGGCAGAGAAAGAGCCCAGAAGTTCCCTGGGGCCCCTAGAGAAGGCCCCTAGAGAATGAGATGAGTTGAAAGCCTGGGACCTGGTCGTTGGACTTCTAGACTGGAGGGGAGATGGCCTGTGGAAGGGCCACTGCCCACAACCCCTGTTGGACCAGACCCCTCCTGTCTGCTTTGGGAGCCTGGGGGTGAATATGAGAATGAATTCATGTAGAAGAGATGGTGTTCTAATGCTTGGTTTCAACTTCTTGAAATCGTTTCAACTTCTTGAAGTCGTTGACATTCCTTTTCTCCTTGTCCCCAGGACCACCATGAATGGGAAGGGGCCTTCAAAGATGCAAGACGAGAACATCTCTTACAAGGCTGTCCAGTGTCAATATCCAACCACTGCAGTCACTTCTACCCCCTTGGCAGCCCCACTGCTTCCATCAGGACACAGATCCGTTCCTGTACAGGTTTTTGAGCAAACGTAAGTTTGGATTTCTCTCAGAGAAATGCCAAGAGTGCAATGACTGGGGTCCTAGGGTGGTTGCAAGTCTAGTTTTCAGAGGAACTGTGTGGAGGGTTGGGTCACTCTACTGTGCACCCGAAAAGCATATTCTACTGCTTGTTCCCTGGAATTTAAATCCAGGCCTTGAAAAAGAAAAGGAACTGTGAACTGTTTTCAAGAGGGAGCTCTATCATCTTCCATTCCCAACAGCGATGCAGGAGCGATCCAGTCGTTCCACATCCTGCCTTGCATTGGGGAGTGGGGTCTCTCTCTCCCTCTCGGGTGCATTTGGTTTGCATCATGCTGATAGGTGTGCAGTGAGAGCTCATTGGAGTTTGAATTTGAATTGCCCCGATGGTAACATTTGATGGTATTTCCATCTGTATACTCTTTGGTAAAGTGTTTCGGTCTTTTGCCCATTTTTTTTTGTTTTTGTTCTTTTCAGACTGGATGGCTTGCTTCTTTGGGGGTCCACTTTTGAGGTTCTCTCCTTCCGACAGGAGTCCTTTATCAGGTATGTGGTTTGCACCTATTTTCTCCCAGTTTGTAGCTTCCCTTTTGGGTCTTCTTCACAAGGTGTTTCACACATTACAGACTTCCAATTCTGATTGTTGGATCATGTCTAATGAATCAACTCTTCTTGAACGGAACATGATTTGATGTCCAGTCGGAGGATTCTTTCCCTAGCTGTCCATTCTGGACATTTTTTCCCTAGAAGATTTATCATTTTACATAGAAGGCGGTGATTAATTTTGAGTTAATTTAACAAAATTTTTTTTCTTTTTGAGAGAGTGAGCATACGCATGAGTGGGGCGTGGGGTGGAGGGAGAAGCGAAAAGAGCGTCCTTAAGCAGACTCCCCAGTGAGCTTGGAGCCTGATTTTGTCCCGGGACCCTGAGAGCATGACAAGAGCCGAAATTAAGAGCTGGCTGCCTCAGCGACTGAGTCACCCAGGCGCCACGAGTTCAGTTTTGTACAGAGGATGAGCCTTCGATTGTGGTCCTCGTCCTCCTCGTCCTCCACCTCCACCTCCTCCTCCTCTCTGCCCCTCCCTCTTCTTCTTCTCCTTCTTCTTCTTTGTCTCTGGAAGTCCACTTGCTCTAGCACCATTTCTTCAAAACGCTGTCACTCCTCCATTGAATTGCTTTTCCCCTTTGTCAGAATCCCATTGACATGTTGGTGGTTGGTCTCTTTCTGGGTTTGATCCTGTTCCACTTATCTATCTTTATACTGTTCCATTTGTCTATCCCTTCACCAACACCACACATTTTTGATTACTATAGCTGTAGATCTTGAAACTGGGTGGAAGGATTCCTTTGGTTTTCTTCTTTAGTTTTATTTTCTCATCTTTTTCTAGGTTCTGACGTGGAGAGCTTATTGTTTTGAGACAGGGAGAGACAGAGAGAGAGAGAGAGAGAGAGAGAGAGAGAGAGAGACAGGGAAGGGGTACAGAGAGAGAGAGATAGAGACGGATTATTAAGCAGCCTCCATGCCCAGCACCAGCACAATGCAGGTTCAGTCTCACAACCCCGAGTTTGATCATGACCCGAGTCAAAATCAAGAGTTGGACTAACTGACTGAGCCTCCCAGATGCTCCTCCTCCTTTCTAACATAGGCAGTGATTGCTCTGCATGGTGCTGTCCATTGATTGAGCTGTGTCCCACACATTTTCATATGTTGTATGTTCATTTTCCTTCACTTCAATGCATTGAGATTTGATCTTTGATCTTTGATCATCTAGAATGTTACTTTCTCAGTGTTTGGATATTTGTTATCTTTCTCCTTTGGATACCTAGTTTGCTTTTTAAATATATTTTTTTTTAATGTTGAAATTGTACTTCTGAGAAATTGATCGATAGGGTTGTCTTTGTTTCAGGTGTATAAGATAGCGATTCCCCTCCCCTACCCCACCTGCTGTCAGCTCCGGTTGCAGGCACTGATGTGCCTTGGAGACTCAGGTGCACCTCCCCCACCCCTCCTCCCTTCAGCTCCTGTTGCCAGGCACTGGTTTGCGTTGGAGACGGAACCCTCGTAGGGGTTCCAAGCACTTCCTAGTGGCCCAGAAGACACTGGTGATCGGAGACCAAGCCACAAGGCTCTTTGGAGCCAGCTGGGGGCCATCCAAATGCCTCCCCACACAGTTCTGGAGCCGCTGTGGGCTGTCCTGGAGCAGCTGTGGGCTGCTGGGTTGGTGATAGACGAACGTTGGCCACATGTGCCACGAGTCTCTGGGTTTCGCTGGGAGATCCTGGTGTGCACTGCAGTGGTGGTGTTCCTGGGAAAGAGTGCACTCAGCTTCCGAAGAAGAAAGTGGCAGTGTGCCCAGAACGAGGAAGTCTCTGGAAAAGGCATGGAGAAGACCGAACCGGACGCACAAGCCCGTGGAGCTGTCGCTTCATCCGAGCCGAAGGCCAGTCCTCTCCCGTTCCAGCTTCTTGCTCTGGCTGCCCTGAATCAAGATGCCGGGTATTGGTCAGTGGGAAACACCACGCAACTGCTGAAGGGAGTTCGGGAAAGGCTGTTGAAGAGCCCTCACCAGCTGCCTCCTGAAAATCCCATCTGTGGAGCAGCCCAGGAAGATGGAGAAGCCCTGGTGAGGAAAACACCAGAAGGCTTCAAGGACAGCCGTGATCTGCAGGCAAGTGCAGACCCGCTGGTTCAGGAGATTGGCAGCTGTGGACAGAGAGTGCAGGACGAGGCAGGGCAGGCAGGCAGGCCAGAGCTTCCTGAAGGAGGAGTGCGGCGGCAGGCCAGCGCTGAGGGCCAGCGCCAGCAGCACACCCTCAGCCAGATCCTCCTGAAGGGGATGCATGTGCTAGAGCTGCTTGGAGATCATCTGGAAGGTGGGGGCTCAAGGAGGCAGGTGGAGATGGCTCCTCCTCCCCTGACCACGTGCCCTCAGGCGGGAGCCCCGTGAACCAATTAAAGCCGTCCAGGGCACTGAAGAAGGCACGTCAGAGGAAAGAAGAGCTCCCAAGAAACCCAACAAGCCACCAAGCTGAGCAAGTACCTGTTCACCTTCGGAACACCCTCCTGGACGGTGAGATTCCGAAGTTGCGCCTGAAGCTTGAGGCAGAGCCGAAGCTGTGCGAAGAGCACCTCAGACACCTGGAGAGGAAGATGATGGAGGAGAAGGCACGCTGCCTGCAAGTGAAGAACGAGCTTGCCAAGGTGCGCAGGAAGGCGGATGCTGCCCACTGGCACTTGGGCCTCTATAGGAACATGGCCGCCGACCTGCACCGAGAATGGCAGAAAATCTCCTCCTTGCATGAGCGGGAACGCCTCCTGGTGGAGAAGAGAAGTGAGGAGAGCCAGAAGGCTGTCCTGTGGGCAGAGAGGGAGTTCCAAAGGCTCCAGGCCCAAAACCATTGCCTCAGGCAGAAGCTGGCCAACTCTGGGCCCAAGGTCCAGCCTGTCTCCGGGGGGCCTCCTGCTCCTGCTCCTGCTGTTCCGGGCACAGCCTCCAAATACCCTCAAGGGCCAAAGGCTCCCCTGAAACCCAGGAAGCCCAAGAAGGGAGCAAGGGTGCACTGGCCAGACTCCAAGTTCTCGGGTCCCCTGCAGGTCTGATTCCCTTGCCCAGCAGCCACCAACACTCACAACCAGAGCACCAAAGCTCCTGTGCTTACCCCTTCAGCCATACCCATGGCTCCTTTGACTTGAGATCCACCCCATTCTTTAGCCTGATGCTCCATATTCCCTGGAGCCGTATGAGTGTGAGAGAATATTTTTCAGTGTTAAGCATAACACAAATAAAAATAAAAATATCCAATGGCTGAGACTCCTGCTACTGAGAATGGATTTGATTAAGGGATTCTATGCCAAGCAAGGGACGGTTTGAAGTGTCTTGTATCGATCCCTTAATCGTCCCAATAACCCAGTGTGTCATGTCTGACTGAGGTTCAGACAGGGGAAACAACTTGCCCCAAGATCACACAGCTAGTGAATTTCAGAGCTCCCGTTCCAAACCAGGGTTGTCTAATGATCACCTGCTGTGCCAATAACTTCTACGACTATGCCTACTACGTTTCTTCTTCTTCTTCTTCTTCTTCTTCTTCTTCTTCTTCTTCTTGTTCTTCTTCTTTGGAGAGACAGAAAGGGTGACGGCGCACACATACACACACACACACACACACACACACACACACACACACAAAGGAACGCACACACATGCAGGCGGGGGAGGGGCCGAGTTAGAGAGATTCCTCGACAGGCTTGGGACTCAAGTGCTGAACCAGACGCTGGTCTGGATTTCCCAGATCACGTGATCAGCCCTGAACCGAAATCAGGAGCCAGACACTGAACTGACAGGCACCCTTGGGCAAGGAACTTCTAGGCAAGCTGCTGAAGGATCCCAGAAGGGCTTGGTAAAATGTTCCCCTCGTTCACGTCCTAGGATTTGATGATTCTATGCAAAGATAATAGTGCATATAATATAATCTAACATAATATATAATAATATAAGGATGCAGAGATTATAGTGGTGGCTAGCTGAGGTCAAGTCCCAGCCAAGTAGGGAGGGCAGCCTTTAAGGGTCTCCAACGATTCCCATCTTGGGTACACATCGTTTTGTGTTCCATACTCTACCTCTTGATTCGAGTCAGAACTACTGACTCCCTTGTAAAGGACAGAATGTGGCCAAAGTGATAGGATGTCCCTTCGGAGGTGAGTTTACAAAGAGACTGGTCTCCTCTTGGGCTTGCCCGCCCTCCGTCCCTCCCTCCCTCATCTGTTCCCAGGGAAGCCAGCTGCTCCTTGGGAGCTTTATGCTGGAGAGGCCCACGGGGCAAGGAATGACTATTTCTTGCTTCCAGCCATGGAGGGCCTCTGGCGGCTCACAGCCAGCTGAGTGAGCTCAAAAGCAGACTTACCCCCAACAAGCCCGCAGATGACTGAAGATCCAGAGGCCCTCTTGACTGCAGCCTTGTGAGAGATCCTGAGCCACAGGGCCCTGGCTAGTTGCACCTGGATGGCTGGCCCACAGAAACCATATCAGGTTATGAATGTTGTTTTAGGCCCATTGGTTCGGGGAAAACCTTCAAGAAAGACAGGAGTGTGATGCCAAATGTTTGGCTTCTGACCCACCCCCCCTCTCCTGGGGTTGAAATTCCAGGGAAATCAAGAGATGGTAGAAACGCCTGAGAGTTGAGGGTAAACAATGGAAGAGAAAGGACATCTATTCTGATCGCCATGGATCTCTGTGAGAGGACATCCTCCCACTTGATCCTCCTGTGTCGAAGGGTGGCAAATGCAGGAGGAGACACCTGGCAGTGTGGTCCAAGTCGGCTGAGAGCACTCGACCCAGCCCCACAGAGCCTCCTAGAAGGCAGAGAAAGAGCCCAGAAGTTCCCTGGGGCCCCTAGAGAAGGCCCCTAGAGAATGAGATGAGTTGAAAGCCTGGGACCTGGTCGTTGGACTTCTAGACTGGAGGGGAGATGGCCTGTGGAAGGGCCACTGCCCGCAACCCCTGTTGGACCAGACCCCTCCTGTCTGCTTTGGGAGCCTGGGGGTGAATATGAGAATGAATTCATGTAGAAGAGATGGTGTTCTAATGCTTGGTTTCAACTTCTTGAAATCGTTTCAACTTCTTGAAGTCGTTGACATTCCTTTTCTCCTTGTCCCCAGGACCACCATGAATGGGAAGGGGCCTTCAAAGAAGCAAGACGAGAACATCTCTTACAAGGCTGTCCAGTGTCAATATCCAACCACTGCAGTCACTTCTACCCCCTTGGCAGCCCCACTGCTTCCATCAGGACACAGATCCGTTCCTGTACAGGTTTTTGAGCAAACGTAAGTTTGGATTTCTCTCAGAGAAATGCCAAGAGTGCAATGACTGGGGTCCTAGGGTGGTTGCAAGTCTAGTTTTCAGAGAAACTGTGTGGAGGGTTGGGTCACTCTACTGTGCACCCGAAAAGCATATTCTACTGCTTGTTCCCTGGAATTTAAATCCAGGCCTTGAAAAAGAAAAGGAACTGTGAACTGTTTTCAAGAGGGAGCTCTATCATCTTCCATTCCCAACAGCGATGCAGGAGCGATCCAGTCGTTCCACATCCTGCCTTGCATTGGGGAGTGGGGTCTCTCTCTCCCTCTCGGGTGCATTTGGTTTGCATCATGGTGATAGGTGTGCAGTGAGAGCTCATTGGAGTTTGAATTTGAATTGCCCCGATGGTAACATTTGATGGGATTTCCATCTGTATACTCTTTGGTAAAGTGTTTCGGTCTTTTGCCCATTTTTTTTGTTTTTGTTCTTTTCAGACTGGATGGCTTGCTTCTTTGGGGGTCCACTTTTGAGGTTCTCTCCTTCCGACAGGAGTCCTTTATCAGGTATGTGGTTTGCACCTATTTTCTCCCAGTTTGTAGCTTCCCTTTTGGGTCTTCTTCACAAGGTGTTTCACACATTACAGACTTCCAATTCTGATTGTTGGATCATGTCTAATGAATCAACTCTTCTTGAACGGAACATGATTTGATGTCCAGTCGGAGGATTCTTTCCCTAGCTGTCCATTCTGGACATTTTTTCCCTAGAAGATTTATCATTTTACATAGAAGGCGGTGATTAATTTTGAGTTAATTTAACAAAATTTTTTTTCTTTTTGAGAGAGTGAGCATGCGCATGAGTGGGGCGTGGGGTGGAGGGAGAAGCGAAAAGAGCGTCCTTAAGCAGACTCCCCAGTGAGCTTGGAGCCTGATTTTGTCCCGGGACCCTGAGAGCATGACAAGAGCCGAAATGAAGAGCTGGCTGCCTCAGCGACTGAGTCACCCAGGCGCCACGAGTTCAGTTTTGTACAGAGGATGAGCCTTCGATTGTGGTCCTCGTCCTCCTCGTCCTCCACCTCCACCTCCTCCTCCTCTCTGCCCCTCCCTCTTCTTCTTCTCCTTCTTCTTCTTTGTCTCTGGAAGTCCACTTGCTCTAGCACCATTTCTTCAAAACGCTGTCACTCCTCCATTGAATTGCTTTTCCCCTTTGTCAGAATCCCATTGACATGTTGGTGGTTGGTCTCTTTCTGGGTTTGATCCTGTTCCACTTATCTATCTTTATACTGTTCCATTTGTCTATCCCTTCACCAACACCACACATTTTTGATTACTATAGCTGTAGATCTTGAAATTGGGTGGCAGGATTCCTTTGGTTTTCTTCTTTAGTTTTATTTTCTCATCTTTTTCTAGGTTCTGACGTGGAGAGCTTATTGTTTTGAGACAGGGAGAGACAGAGAGAGAGAGAGAGAGAGAGAGAGAGAGAGACAGGGAAGGGGTACAGAGAGAGAGAGATAGAGACGGATTATTAAGCAGCCTCCATGCCCAGCACCAGCACAATGCAGGTTCAGTCTCACAACCCCGAGTTTGATCATGACCCGAGTCAAAATCAAGAGTTGGACTAACTGACTGAGCCTCCCAGATGCTCCTCCTCCTTTCTAACATAGGCAGTGATTGCTCTGCATGGTGCTGTCCATTGATTGAGCTGTGTCCCACACATTTTCATATGTTGTATGTTCATTTTCCTTCACTTCAATGCATTGAGATTTGATCTTTGATCTTTGATCATCTAGAATGTTACTTTCTCAGTGTTTGGATATTTGTTATCTTTCTCCTTTGGATACCTAGTTTGCTTTTTAAATATATTTTTTTTTTAATGTTGAAATTGTACTTCCGAGAAATTGATCGATAGGGTTGTCTTTGTTTCAGGTGTATAAGATAGCGATTCCCCTCCCCTACCCCACCTGCTGTCAGCTCCAGTTGCAGGCACTGATGTGCCTTGGAGACTCAGGTGCACCTACCCCACCCCTCCTCCCTTCAGCTCCTGTTGCCAGGCACTGGTTTGCGTTGGAGACGGAACCCTCGTAGGGGTTCCAAGCACTTCCTAGTGGCCCAGAAGACACTGGTGATCGGAGACCAAGCCACAAGGCTCTTTGGAGCCAGCTGGGGGCCATACAAATGCCTCCCCACACAGTTCTGGAGCCGCTGTGGGCTGTCCTGGAGCAGCTGTGGGCTGCTGGGTTGGTGATAGACGAACGTTGGCCACATGTGCCACGAGTCTCTGGGTTTCGCTGGGAGATCCTGGTGTGCACTGCAGTGGTGGTGTTCCTGGGAAAGAGTGCACTCAGCTTCCGAAGAAGAAAGTGGCAGTGTGCCCAGAACGAGGAAGTCTCTGGAAAAGGCATGGAGAAGACCGAACCGGACGCACAAGCCCGTGGAGCTGTCGCATCATCCGAGCCGAAGGCCAGTCCTCTCCCGTTCCAGCTTCTTGCTCTGGCTGCCCTGAATCAAGATGCCGGGTATTGGTCAGTGGGAAACACCACGCAACTGCTGAAGGGAGTTCGGGAAAGGCTGTTGAAGAGCCCTCACCAGCTGCCTCCTGAAAATCCCATCTGTGGAGCAGCCCAGGAAGATGGAGAAGCCCTGGTGAGGAAAACACCAGAAGGCTTCAAGGACAGCCGTGATCTGCAGGCAAGTGCAGACCCGCTGGTTCAGGAGATTGGCAGCTGTGGACAGAGAGTGCAGGACGAGGCAGGGCAGGCAGGCAGGCCAGAGCTTCCTGAAGGAGGAGTGCGGCGGCAGGCCAGCGCTGAGGGCCAGCGCCAGCAGCACACCCTCAGCCAGATCCTCCTGAAGGGGATGCATGTGCTAGAGCTGCTTGGAGATCATCTGGAAGGTGGGGGCTCAAGGAGGCAGGTGGAGATGGCTCCTCCTCCCCTGACCACGTGCCCTCAGGCGGGAGCCCCGTGAACCAATTAAAGCCGTCCAGGGCACTGAAGAAGGCACGTCAGAGGAAAGAAGAGCTCCCAAGAAACCCAACAAGCCACCAAGCTGAGCAAGTACCTGTTCACCTTCGGAACACCCTCCTGGACGGTGAGATTCCGAAGTTGCGCCTGAAGCTTGAGGCAGAGCCGAAGCTGTGCGAAGAGCACCTCAGACACCTGGAGAGGAAGATGATGGAGGAGAAGGCACGCTGCCTGCAAGTGAAGAACGAGCTTGCCAAGGTGCGCAGGAAGGCGGATGCTGCCCACTGGCACTTGGGCCTCTATAGGAACATGGCCGCCGACCTGCACCGAGAATGGCAGAAAATCTCCTCCTTGCATGAGCGGGAACGCCTCCTGGTGGAGAAGAGAAGTGAGGAGAGCCAGAAGGCTGTCCTGTGGGCAGAGAGGGAGTTCCAAAGGCTCCAGGCCCAAAACCATTGCCTCAGGCAGAAGCTGGCCAACTCTGGGCCCAAGGTCCAGCCTGTCTCCGGGGGGCCTCCTGCTCCTGCTCCTGCTGTTCCGGGCACAGCCTCCAAATACCCTCAAGCGCCAAAGGCTCCCCTGAAACCCAGGAAGCCCAAGAAGGGAGCAAGGGTGCACTGGCCAGACTCCAAGTTCTCGGGTCCCCTGCAGGTCTGATTCCCTTGCCCAGCAGCCACCAACACTCACAACCAGAGCACCAAAGCTCCTGTGCTTACCCCTTCAGCCATACCCATGGCTCCTTTGACTTGAGATCCACCCCATTCTTTAGCCTGATGCTCCATATTCCCTGGAGCCGTATGAGTGTGAGAGAATATTTTTCAGTGTTAAGCATAACACAAATAAAAATAAAAATATCCAATGGCTGAGACTCCTGCTACTGAGAATGGATTTGATTAAGGGATTCTATGCCAAGCAAGGGACGGTTTGAAGTGTCTTGTATCGATCCCTTAATCGTCCCAATAACCCAGTGTGTCATGTCTGACTGAGGTTCAGACAGGGGAAACAACTTGCCCCAAGATCACACAGCTAGTGAATTTCAGAGCTCCCGTTCCAAACCAGGGTTGTCTAATGATCACCTGCTGTGCCAATAACTTCTACGACTATGCCTACTACTTTTCTTCTTCTTCTTCTTCTTCTTCTTCTTCTTCTTCTTGTTCTTCTTCTTTGGAGAGACAGAAAGGGTGACGGCGCACACATACACACACACACACACACACACACACACACACACAAAGGAACGCACACACATGCAGGCGGGGGAGGGGCCGAGTTAGAGAGATTCCTCGACAGGCTTGGGACTCAAGTGCTGAACCAGACGCTGGTCTGGATTTCCCAGATCACGTGATCAGCCCTGAACCGAAATCAGGAGCCAGACACTGAACTGACAGGCACCCTTGGGCAAGGAACTTCTAGGCAAGCTGCTGAAGGATCCCAGAAGGGCTTGGTAAAATGTTCCCCTCGTTCACGTCCTAGGATGTGATGATTCTATGCAAAGATAATAGTGCATATAATATAATCTAACATAATATATAATAATATAAGGATGCAGAGATTATAGTGGTGGCTAGCTGAGGTCAAGTCCCAGCCAAGTAGGGAGGGCAGCCTTTAAGGGTCTCCAACGATTCCCATCTTGGGTACACATCGTTTTGTGTTCCATACTCTACCTCTTGATTCGAGTCAGAACTACTGACTCCCTTGTAAAGGACAGAATGTGGCCAAAGTGATAGGATGTCCCTTCGGAGGTGAGTTTACAAAGAGACTGGTCTCCTCTTGGGCTTGCCCGCCCTCCGTCCCTCCCTCCCTCATCTGTTCCCAGGGAAGCCAGCTGCTCCTTGGGAGCTTTATGCTGGAGAGGCCCACGGGGCAAGGAATGACTATTTCTTGCTTCCAGCCATGGAGGGCCTCTGGCTGCTCACAGCCAGCTGAGTGAGCTCAAAAGCAGACTTACCCCCAACAAGCCCGCAGATGACTGAAGATCCAGAGGCCCTCTTGACTGCAGCCTTGTGAGAGATCCTGAGCCACAGGGCCCTGGCTAGTTGCACCTGGATGGCTGGCCCACAGAAACCATATCAGGTTATGAATGTTGTTTTAGGCCCATTGGTTCGGGGAAAACCTTCAAGAAAGACAGGAGTGTGACGCCAAATGTTTGGCTTCTGACCCACCCCCCCTCTCCTGGGGTTGAAATTCCAGGGAAATCAAGAGATGGTAGAAACGCCTGAGAGTTGAGGGTAAACAATGGAAGAGAAAGGACATCTATTCTGATCGCCATGGATCTCTGTGAGAGGACATCCTCCCACTTGATCCTCCTGTGTCGAAGGGTGGCAAATGCAGGAGGAGACACCTGGCAGTGTGGTCCAAGTCGGCTGAGAGCACTCGACCCAGCCCCACAGAGCCTCCTAGAAGGCAGAGAAAGAGCCCAGAAGTTCCCTGGAGCCCCTAGAGAAGGCCCCTAGAGAATGAGATGAGTTGAAAGCCTGGGACCTGGTCGTTGGACTTCTAGACTGGAGGGGAGATGGCCTGTGGAAGGGCCACTGCCCGCAACCCCTGTTGGACCAGACCCCTCCTGTCTGCTTTGGGAGCCTGGGGGTGAATATGAGAATGAATTCATGTAGAAGAGATGGTGTTCTAATGCTTGGTTTCAACTTCTTGAAATCGTTTCAACTTCTTGAAGTCGTTGACATTCCTTTTCTCCTTGTCCCCAGGACCACCATGAATGGGAAGGGGCCTTCAAAGAAGCAAGACGAGAACATCTCTTACAAGGCTGTCCAGTGTCAATATCCAACCACTGCAGTCACTTCTACCCCCTTGGCAGCCCCACTGCTTCCATCAGGACACAGATCCGTTCCTGTACAGGTTTTTGAGCAAACGTAAGTTTGGATTTCTCTCAGAGAAATGCCAAGAGTGCAATGACTGGGGTCCTAGGGTGGTTGCAAGTCTAGTTTTCAGAGGAACTGTGTGGAGGGTTGGGTCACTCTACTGTGCACCCGAAAAGCATATTCTACTGCTTGTTCCCTGGAATTTAAATCCAGGCCTTGAAAAAGAAAAGGAACTGTGAACTGTTTTCAAGAGGGAGCTCTATCATCTTCCATTCCCAACAGCGATGCAGGAGCGATCCAGTCGTTCCACATCCTGCCTTGCATTGGGGAGTGGGGTCTCTCTCTCCCTCTCGGGTGCATTTGGTTTGCATCATGGTGATAGGTGTGCAGTGAGAGCTCATTGGAGTTTGAATTTGAATTGCCCCGATGGTAACATTTGATGGGATTTCCATCTGTATACTCTTTGGTAAAGTGTTTCGGTCTTTTGCCCATTTTTTTTTTGTTTTTGTTCTTTTCAGACTGGATGGCTTGCTTCTTTGGGGGTCCACTTTTGAGGTTCTCTCCTTCCGACAGGAGTCCTTTATCAGGTATGTGGTTTGCACCTATTTTCTCCCAGTTTGTAGCTTCCCTTTTGGGTCTTCTTCACAAGGTGTTTCACACATTACAGACTTCCAATTCTGATTGTTGGATCATGTCTAATGAATCAACTCTTCTTGAACGGAACATGATTTGATGTCCAGTCGGAGGATTCTTTCCCTAGCTGTCCATTCTGGACATTTTTTCCCTAGAAGATTTATCATTTTACATAGAAGGCGGTGATTAATTTTGAGTTAATTTAACAAAATTTTTTTTCTTTTTGAGAGAGTGAGCATGCGCATGAGTGGGGCGTGGGGTGGAGGGAGAAGCGAAAAGAGCGTCCTTAAGCAGACTCCCCAGTGAGCTTGGAGCCTGATTTTGTCCCGGGACCCTGAGAGCATGACAAGAGCCGAAATGAAGAGCTGGCTGCCTCAGCGACTGAGTCACCCAGGCGCCACGAGTTCAGTTTTGTACAGAGGATGAGCCTTCGATTGTGGTCCTCGTCCTCCTCGTCCTCCACCTCCACCTCCTCCTCCTCTCTGCCCCTCCCTCTTCTTCTTCTCCTTCTTCTTCTTTGTCTCTGGAAGTCCACTTGCTCTAGCACCATTTCTTCAAAACGCTGTCACTCCTCCATTGAATTGCTTTTCCCCTTTGTCAGAATCCCATTGACATGTTGGTGGTTGGTCTCTTTCTGGGTTTGATCCTGTTCCACTTATCTATCTTTATACTGTTCCATTTGTCTATCCCTTCACCAACACCACACATTTTTGATTACTATAGCTGTAGATCTTGAAATTGGGTGGAAGGATTCCTTTGGTTTTCTTCTTTAGTTTTATTTTCTCATCTTTTTCTAGGTTCTGACGTGGAGAGCTTATTGTTTTGAGACAGGGAGAGACAGAGAGAGAGAGAGAGAGAGAGACAGGGAAGGGGTACAGAGAGAGAGAGATAGAGACGGATTATTAAGCAGCCTCCATGCCCAGCACCAGCACAATGCAGGTTCAGTCTCACAACCCCGAGTTTGATCATGACCCGAGTCAAAATCAAGAGTTGGACTAACTGACTGAGCCTCCCAGATGCTCCTCCTCCTTTCTAACATAGGCAGTGATTGCTCTGCATGGTGCTGTCCATTGATTGAGCTGTGTCCCACACATTTTCATATGTTGTATGTTCATTTTCCTTCACTTCAATGCATTGAGATTTGATCTTTGATCTTTGATCATCTAGAATGTTACTTTCTCAGTGTTTGGATATTTGTTATCTTTCTCCTTTGGATACCTAGTTTGCTTTTTAAATATATATTTTTTTTAATGTTGAAATTGTACTTCCGAGAAATTGATCGATAGGGTTGTCTTTGTTTCAGGTGTATAAGATAGCGATTCCCCTCCCCTACCCCACCTGCTGTCAGCTCCAGTTGCAGGCACTGATGTGCCTTGGAGACTCAGGTGCACCTCCCCCACCCCTCCTCCCTTCAGCTCCTGTTGCCAGGCACTGGTTTGCGTTGGAGACGGAACCCTCGTAGGGGTTCCAAGCACTTCCTAGTGGCCCAGAAGACACTGGTGATCGGAGACCAAGCCACAAGGCTCTTTGGAGCCAGCTGGGGGCCATCCAAATGCCTCCCCACACAGTTCTGGAGCCGCTGTGGGCTGTCCTGGAGCAGCTGTGGGCTGCTGGGTTGGTGATAGACGAACGTTGGCCACATGTGCCACGAGTCTCTGGGTTTCGCTGGGAGATCCTGGTGTGCACTGCAGTGGTGGTGTTCCTGGGAAAGAGTGCACTCAGCTTCCGAAGAAGAAAGTGGCAGTGTGCCCAGAACGAGGAAGTCTCTGGAAAAGGCATGGAGAAGACCGAACCGGACGCACAAGCCCGTGGAGCTGTCGCATCATCCGAGCCGAAGGCCAGTCCTCTCCCGTTCCAGCTTCTTGCTCTGGCTGCCCTGAATCAAGATGCCGGGTATTGGTCAGTGGGAAACACCACGCAACTGCTGAAGGGAGTTCGGGAAAGGCTGTTGAAGAGCCCTCACCAGCTGCCTCCTGAAAATCCCATCTGTGGAGCAGCCCAGGAAGATGGAGAAGCCCTGGTGAGGAAAACACCAGAAGGCTTCAAGGACAGCCGTGATCTGCAGGCAAGTGCAGACCCGCTGGTTCAGGAGATTGGCAGCTGTGGACAGAGAGTGCAGGACGAGGCAGGGCAGGCAGGCAGGCCAGAGCTTCCTGAAGGAGGAGTGCGGCGGCAGGCCAGCGCTGAGGGCCAGCGCCAGCAGCACACCCTCAGCCAGATCCTCCTGAAGGGGATGCATGTGCTAGAGCTGCTTGGAGATCATCTGGAAGGTGGGGGCTCAAGGAGGCAGGTGGAGATGGCTCCTCCTCCCCTGACCACGTGCCCTCAGGCAGGAGCCCCGTGAACCAATTAAAGCCGTCCAGGGCACTGAAGAAGGCACGTCAGAGGAAAGAAGAGCTCCCAAGAAACCCAACAAGCCACCAAGCTGAGCAAGTACCTGTTCACCTTCGGAACACCCTCCTGGACGGTGAGATTCCGAAGTTGCGCCTGAAGCTTGAGGCAGAGCCGAAGCTGTGCGAAGAGCACCTCAGACACCTGGAGAGGAAGATGATGGAGGAGAAGGCACGCTGCCTGCAAGTGAAGAACGAGCTTGCCAAGGTGCGCAGAAAGGCGGATGCTGCCCACTGGCACTTGGGCCTCTATAGGAACATGGCCGCCGACCTGCACCGAGAATGGCAGAAAATCTCCTCCTTGCATGAGCGGGAACGCCTCCTGGTGGAGAAGAGAAGTGAGGAGAGCCAGAAGGCTGTCCTGTGGGCAGAGAGGGAGTTCCAAAGGCTCCAGGCCCAAAACCATTGCCTCAGGCAGAAGCTGGCCAACTCTGGGCCCAAGGTCCAGCCTGTCTCCGGGGGGCCTCCTGCTCCTGCTCCTGCTGTTCCGGGCACAGCCTCCAAATACCCTCAAGCGCCAAAGGCTCCCCTGAAACCCAGGAAGCCCAAGAAGGGAGCAAGGGTGCACTGGCCAGACTCCAAGTTCTCGGGTCCCCTGCAGGTCTGATTCCCTTGCCCAGCAGCCACCAACACTCACAACCAGAGCACCAAAGCTCCTGTGCTTACCCCTTCAGCCATACCCATGGCTTCTTTGACTTGAGATCCACCCCATTCTTTAGCCTGATGCTCCATATTCCCTGGAGCCGTATGAGTGTGAGAGAATATTTTTCAGTGTTAAGCATAACACAAATAAAAATAAAAATATCCAATGGCTGAGACTCCTGCTCCTGAGAATGGATTTGATTAAGGGATTCTATGCCAAGCTAGGGACGGTTTGAAGTGTCTTTTATCGATCCCTTAATCGTCCCAATAACCCAGTGTGTCATGTCTGACTGAGGTTCAGACAGGGGAAACAACTTGCCCCAAGATCACACAGCTAGTGAATTTCAGAGCTCCCGTTCCAAACCAGGGTTGTCTAATGATCACCTGCTGTGCCAATAACTTCTACGACTATGCCTACTACTTTTCTTCTTCTTTTTCTTCTTCTTCTTCTTCTTGTTCTTCTTCTTTGGAGAGACAGAAAGGGTGACGGCGCACACATACACAGACACACACACACACACACACACACACAAAGGAACGCACACACATGCAGGCGGGGGAGGGGCTGAGTTAGAGAGATTCCTCGACAGGCTTGGGACTCAAGTGCTGAACCACACGCTGGTCTGGATTTCCCAGATCACGTGATCAGCCCTGAACCGAAATCAGGAGCCAGACACTGAACTGACAGGCACCCTTGGGCAAGGAACTTCTAGGCAAGCTGCTGAAGGATCCCAGAAGGGCTTGGTAAAATGTTCCCCTCGTTCACGTCCTAGGATGTGATGATTCTATGCAAAGATAATAGTGCATATAATATAATCTAACATAATATATAATAATATAAGGATGCAGAGATTATAGTGGTGGCTAGCTGAGGTCAAGTCCCAGCCAAGTAGGGAGGGCAGCCTTTAAGGGTCTCCAACGATTCCCATCTTGGGTACACATCGTTTTGTGTTCCATACTCTACCTCTTGATTCGAGTCAGAACTACTGACTCCCTTGTAAAGGACAGAATGTGGCCAAAGTGATAGGATGTCCCTTCGGAGGTGAGTTTACAAAGAGACTGGTCTCCTCTTGGGCTTGCCCGCCCTCCGTCCCTCCCTCCCTCATCTGTTCCCAGGGAAGCCAGCTGCTCCTTGGGAGCTTTATGCTGGAGAGGCCCACGGGGCAAGGAATGACTATTTCTTGCTTCCAGCCATGGAGGGCCTCTGGCGGCTCACAGCCAGCTGAGTGAGCTCAAAAGCAGACTTACCCCCAACAAGCCCGCAGATGACTGAAGATCCAGAGGCCCTCTTGACTGCAGCCTTGTGAGAGATCCTGAGCCACAGGGAGCTGGCTAGTTGCACCTGGATGGCTGGCCCACAGAAACCATATCAGGTTATGAATGTTGTTTTAGGCCCATTGGTTCGGGGAAAACCTTCAAGAAAGACAGGAGTGTGACGCCAAATGTTTGGCTTCTGACCCACCCCCCCTCTCCTGGGGTTGAAATTCCAGGGAAATCAAGAGATGGTAGAAACGCCTGAGAGTTGAGGGTAAACAATGGAAGAGAAAGGACATCTATTCTGATCGCCATGGATCTCTGTGAGAGGACATCCTCCCACTTGATCCTCCTGTGTCGAAGGGTGGCAAATGCAGGAGGAGACACCTGGCAGTGTGGTCCAAGTCGGCTGAGAGCACTCGACCCAGCCCCACAGAGCCTCCTAGAAGGCAGAGAAAGAGCCCAGAAGTTCCCTGGGGCCCCTAGAGAAGGCCCCTAGAGAATGAGATGAGTTGAAAGCCTGGGACCTGGTCGTTGGACTTCTAGACTGGAGGGGAGATGGCCTGTGGAAGGGCCACTGCCCGCAACCCCTGTTGGACCAGACCCCTCCTGTCTGCTTTGGGAGCCTGGGGGTGAATATGAGAATGAATTCATGTAGAAGAGATGGTGTTCTAATGCTTGGTTTCAACTTCTTGAAATCGTTTCAACTTCTTGAAGTCGTTGACATTCCTTTTCTCCTTGTCCCCAGGACCACCATGAATGGGAAGGGGCCTTCAAAGAAGCAAGACGAGAACATCTCTTACAAGGCTGTCCAGTGTCAATATCCAACCACTGCAGTCACTTCTACCCCCTTGGCAGCCCCACTGCTTCCATCAGGACACAGATCCGTTCCTGTACAGGTTTTTGAGCAAACGTAAGTTTGGATTTCTCTCAGAGAAATGCCAAGAGTGCAATGACTGGGGTCCTAGGGTGGTTGCAAGTCTAGTTTTCAGAGGAACTGTGTGGAGGGTTGGGTCACTCTACTGTGCACCCGAAAAGCATATTCTACTGCTTGTTCCCTGGAATTTAAATCCAGGCCTTGAAAAAGAAAAGGAACTGTGAACTGTTTTCAAGAGGGAGCTCTATCATCTTCCATTCCCAACAGCGATGCAGGAGCGATCCAGTCGTTCCACATCCTGCCTTGCATTGGGGAGTGGGGTCTCTCTCTCCCTCTCGGGTGCATTTGGTTTGCATCATGCTGATAGGTGTGCAGTGAGAGCTCATTGGAGTTTGAATTTGAATTGCCCCGATGGTAACATTTGATGGGATTTCCATCTGTATACTCTTTGGTAAAGTGTTTCGGTCTTTTGCCCATTTTTTTTGTTTTTGTTCTTTTCAGACTGGATGGCTTGCTTCTTTGGGGGTCCACTTTTGAGGTTCTCTCCTTCCGACAGGAGTCCTTTATCAGGTATGTGGTTTGCACCTATTTTCTCCCAGTTTGTAGCTTCCCTTTTGGGTCTTCTTCACAAGGTGTTTCACACATTACAGACTTCCAATTCTGATTGTTGGATCATGTCTAATGAATCAACTCTTCTTGAACGGAACATGATTTGATGTCCAGTCGGAGGATTCTTTCCCTAGCTGTCCATTCTGGACATTTTTTCCCTAGAAGATTTATCATTTTACATAGAAGGCGGTGATTAATTTTGAGTTAATTTAACAAATTTTTTTTTCTTTTTGAGAGAGTGAGCATGCGCATGAGTGGGGCGTGGGGTGGAGGGAGAAGCGAAAAGAGCGTCCTTAAGCAGACTCCCCAGTGAGCTTGGAGCCTGATTTTGTCCCGGGACCCTGAGAGCATGACAAGAGCCGAAATTAAGAGCTGGCTGCCTCAGCGACTGAGTCACCCAGGCGCCACGAGTTCAGTTTTGTACAGAGGATGAGCCTTCGATTGTGGTCCTCGTCCTCCTCGTCCTCCACCTCCACCTCCTCCTCCTCTCTGCCCCTCCCTCTTCTTCTTCTCCTTCTTCTTCTTTGTCTCTGGAAGTCCACTTGCTCTAGCACCATTTCTTCAAAACGCTGTCACTCCTCCATTGAATTGCTTTTCCCCTTTGTCAGAATCCCATTGACATGTTGGTGGTTGGTCTCTTTCTGGGTTTGATCCTGTTCCACTTATCTATCTTTATACTGTTCCATTTGTCTATCCCTTCACCAACACCACACATTTTTGATTACTATAGCTGTAGATCTTGAAACTGGGTGGAAGGATTCCTTTGGTTTTCTTCTTTAGTTTTATTTTCTCATCTTTTTCTAGGTTCTGACGTGGAGAGCTTATTGTTTTGAGACAGAGAGAGAGAGAGAGAGAGAGACAGGGAAGGGGTACAGAGAGAGAGAGAGAGAGAGAGAGAGATTATTAAACAGCCTCCATGCCCAGCACCAGCACAATGCAGGTTCAGTCTCACAACCTCGAGTTTAATCATGACCCGAGTCAAAATCAAGAGTTGGACTAACTGACTGAGCCTCCCAGATGCTCCTCCTCCTTTCTAACATAGGCAGTGATTGCTCTGCATGGTGCTGTCCATTGATTGAGCTGTGTCCCACACATTTTCATATGTTGTATGTTCATTTTCCTTCACTTCAATGCATTGAGATTTGATCTTTGATCTTTGATCATCTAGAATGTTACTTTCTCAGTGTTTGGATATTTGTTATCTTTCTCCTTTGGATACCTAGTTTGCTTTTTAAATATATTTTTTTTAATGTTGAAATTGTACTTCCGAGAAATTGATCGATAGGGTTGTCTTTGTTTCAGGTGTATAAGATAGCGATTCCCCTCCCCTACCCCACCTGCTGTCAGCTCCGGTTGCAGGCACTGATGTGCCTTGGAGACTCAGGTGCACCTCCCCCACCCCTCCTCCCTTCAGCTCCTGTTGCCAGGCACTGGTTTGCGTTGGAGACGGAACCCTCGTAGGGGTTCCAAGCACTTCCTAGTGGCCCAGAAGACACTGGTGATCGGAGACCAAGCCACAAGGCTCTTTGGAGCCAGCTGGGGGCCATCCAAATGCCTCCCCACACAGTTCTGGAGCCGCTGTGGGCTGTCCTGGAGCAGCTGTGGGCTGCTGGGTTGGTGATAGACGAACGTTGGCCACATGTGCCACGAGTCTCTGGGTTTCGCTGGGAGATCCTGGTGTGCACTGCAGTGGTGGTGTTCCTGGGAAAGAGTGCACTCAGCTTCCGAAGAAGAAAGTGGCAGTGTGCCCAGAATGAGGAAGTCTCTGGAAAAGGCATGGAGAAGACCGAACCGGACGCACAAGCCCGTGGAGCTGTCGCATCATCCGAGCCGAAGGCCAGTCCTCTCCCATTCCAGCTTCTTGCTCTGGCTGCCCTGAATCAAGATGCCGGGTATTGGTCAGTGGGAAACACCACGCAACTGCTGAAGGGAGTTCGGGAAAGGCTGTTGAAGAGCCCTCACCAGCTGCCTCCTGAAAATCCCATCTGTGGAGCAGCCCAGGAAGATGGAGAAGCCCTGGTGAGGAAAACACCAGAAGGCTTCAAGGACAGCCATGATCTGCAGGCAAGTGCAGACCCGCTGGTTCAGGAGATTGGCAGCTGTGGACAGAGAGTGCAGGACGAGGCAGGGCAGGCAGGCAGGCCAGAGCTTCCTGAAGGAGGAGTGCGGCGGCAGGCCAGCGCTGAGGGCCAGCGCCAGCAGCACACCCTCAGCCAGATCCTCCTGAAGGGGATGCATGTGCTAGAGCTGCTTGGAGATCATCTGGAAGGTGGGGGCTCAAGGAGGCAGGTGGAGATGGCTCCTCCTCCCCTGACCACGTGCCCTCAGGCGGGAGCCCCGTGAACCAATTAAAGCCGTCCAGGGCACTGAAGAAGGCACGTCAGAGGAAAGAAGAGCTCCCAAGAAACCCAACAAGCCACCAAGCTGAGCAAGTACCTGTTCACCTTCGGAACACCCTCCTGGACGGTGAGATTCCGAAGTTGCGCCTGAAGCTTGAGGCAGAGCCGAAGCTGTGCGAAGAGCACCTCAGACACCTGGAGAGGAAGATGATGGAGGAGAAGGCACGCTGCCTGCAAGTGAAGAACGAGCTTGCCAAGGTGCGCAGGAAGGCGGATGCTGCCCACTGGCACTTGGGCCTCTATAGGAACATGGCCGCCGACCTGCACCGAGAATGGCAGAAAATCTCCTCCTTGCATGAGCGGGAACGCCTCCTGGTGGAGAAGAGAAGTGAGGAGAGCCAGAAGGCTGTCCTGTGGGCAGAGAGGGAGTTCCAAAGGCTCCAGGCCCAAAACCATTGCCTCAGGCAGAAGCTGGCCAACTCTGGGCCCAAGGTCCAGCCTGTCTCCGGGGGCCTCCTGCTCCTGCTCCTGCTGTTCCGGGCAGAGCCTCCAAATACCCTCAAACGCCAAAGGCTCCCCTGAAACCCAGGAAGCCCAAGAAGGGAGCAAGGGTGCACTGGCCAGACTCCAAGTTCTCGGGTCCCCTGCAGGTCTGATTCCCTTGCCCAGCAGCCACCAACACTCACAACCAGAGCACAAAAGCTCCTGTGCTTACCCCTTCAGCCATACCCATGGCTCCTTTGACTTGAGATCCACCCCATTCTTTAGCCTGATGCTCCATATTCCCTGGAGCCGTATGAGTGTGAGAGAATATTTTTCAGTGTTAAGCATAACACAAATAAAAATAAAAATATCCAATGGCTGAGACTCCTGCTACTGAGAATGGATTTGATTAAGGGATTCTATGCCAAGCAAGGGACGGTTTGAAGTGTCTTGTATCGATCCCTTAATCGTCCCAATAACCCAGTGTGTCATGTCTGACTGAGGTTCAGACAGGGGAAACAACTTGCCCCAAGATCACACAGCTAGTGAATTTCAGAGCTCCCGTTCCAAACCAGGGTTGTCTAATGATCACCTGCTGTGCCAATAACTTCTACGACTATGCCTACTACGTTTCTTCTTCTTCTTCTTCTTCTTCTTCTTCTTCTTCTTGTTCTTCTTCTTTGGAGAGACAGAAAGGGTGACGGCGCACACATACACACACACACACACACACACACACACACACACAAAGGAACGCACACACATGCAGGCGGGGGAGGGGCCGAGTTAGAGAGATTCCTCGACAGGCTTGGGACTCAAGTGCTGAACCAGACGCTGGTCTGGATTTCCCAGATCACGTGATCAGCCCTGAACCGAAATCAGGAGCCAGACACTGAACTGACAGGCACCCTTGGGCAAGGAACTTCTAGGCAAGCTGCTGAAGGATCCCAGAAGGGCTTGGTAAAATGTTCCCCTCGTTCACGTCCTAGGATGTGATGATTCTATGCAAAGATAATAGTGCATATAATATAATCTAACATAATATATAATAATATAAGGATGCAGAGATTATAGTGGTGGCTAGCTGAGGTCAAGTCCCAGCCAAGTAGGGAGGGCAGCCTTTAAGGGTCTCCAACGATTCCCATCTTGGGTACACATCGTTTTGTGTTCCATACTCTACCTCTTGATTCGAGTCAGAACTACTGACTCCCTTGTAAAGGACAGAATGTGGCCAAAGTGATAGGATGTCCCTTCGGAGGTGAGTTTACAAAGAGACTGGTCTCCTCTTGGGCTTGCCCGCCCTCCGTCCCTCCCTCCCTCATCTGTTCCCAGGGAAGCCAGCTGCTCCTTGGGAGCTTTATGCTGGAGAGGCCCACGGGGCAAGGAATGACTATTTCTTGCTTCCAGCCATGGAGGGCCTCTGGCGGCTCACAGCCAGCTGAGTGAGCTCAAAAGCAGACTTACCCCCAACAAGCCCGCAGATGACTGAAGATCCAGAGGCCCTCTTGACTGCAGCCTTGTGAGAGATCCTGAGCCACAGGGCCCTGGCTAGTTGCACCTGGATGGCTGGCCCACAGAAACCATATCAGGTTATGAATGTTGTTTTAGGCCCATTGGTTCGGGGAAAACCTTCAAGAAAGACAGGAGTGTGATGCCAAATGTTTGGCTTCTGACCCACCCCCCCTCTCCTGGGGTTGAAATTCCAGGGAAATCAAGAGATGGTAGAAACGCCTGAGAGTTGAGGGTAAACAATGGAAGAGAAAGGACATCTATTCTGATCGCCATGGATCTCTGTGAGAGGACATCCTCCCACTTGATCCTCCTGTGTCGAAGGGTGGCAAATGCAGGAGGAGACACCTGGCAGTGTGGTCCAAGTCGGCTGAGAGCACTCGACCCAGCCCCACAGAGCCTCCTAGAAGGCAGAGAAAGAGCCCAGAAGTTCCCTGGGGCCCCTAGAGAAGGCCCCTAGAGAATGAGATGAGTTGAAAGCCTGGGACCTGGTCGTTGGACTTCTAGACTGGAGGGGAGATGGCCTGTGGAAGGGCCACTGCCCGCAACCCCTGTTGGACCAGACCCCTCCTGTCTGCTTTGGGAGCCTGGGGGTGAATATGAGAATGAATTCATGTAGAAGAGATGGTGTTCTAATGCTTGGTTTCAACTTCTTGAAATCGTTTCAACTTCTTGAAGTCGTTGACATTCCTTTTCTCCTTGTCCCCAGGACCACCATGAATGGGAAGGGGCCTTCAAAGAAGCAAGACGAGAACATCTCTTACAAGGCTGTCCAGTGTCAATATCCAACCACTGCAGTCACTTCTACCCCCTTGGCAGCCCCACTGCTTCCATCAGGACACAGATCCGTTCCTGTACAGGTTTTTGAGCAAACGTAAGTTTGGATTTCTCTCAGAGAAATGCCAAGAGTGCAATGACTGGGGTCCTAGGGTGGTTGCAAGTCTAGTTTTCAGAGGAACTGTGTGGAGGGTTGGGTCACTCTACTGTGCACCCGAAAAGCATATTCTACTGCTTGTTCCCTGGAATTTAAATCCAGGCCTTGAAAAAGAAAAGGAACTGTGAACTGTTTTCAAGAGGGAGCTCTATCATCTTCCATTCCCAACAGCGATGCAGGAGCGATCCAGTCGTTCCACATCCTGCCTTGCATTGGGGAGTGGGGTCTCTCTCTCCCTCTCGGGTGCATTTGGTTTGCATCATGCTGATAGGTGTGCAGTGAGAGCTCATTGGAGTTTGAATTTGAATTGCCCCGATGGTAACATTTGATGGGATTTCCATCTGTATACTCTTTGGTAAAGTGTTTCGGTCTTTTGCCCATTTTTTTTGTTTTTGTTCTTTTCAGACTGGATGGCTTGCTTCTTTGGGGGTCCACTTTTGAGGTTCTCTCCTTCCGACAGGAGTCCTTTATCAGGTATGTGGTTTGCACCTATTTTCTCCCAGTTTGTAGCTTCCCTTTTGGGTCTTCTTCACAAGGTGTTTCACACATTACAGACTTCCATTTCTGATTGTTGGATCATGTCTAATGAATCAACTCTTCTTGAACGGAACATGATTTGATGTCCAGTCGGAGGATTCTTTCCCTAGCTGTCCATTCTGGACATTTTTTCCCTAGAAGATTTATCATTTTACATAGAAGGCGGTGATTAATTTTGAGTTAATTTAACAAAATTTTTTTTCTTTTTGAGAGAGTGAGCATGCGCATGAGTGGGGCGTGGGGTGGAGCGAGAAGCGAAAAGAGCGTCCTTAAGCAGACTCCCCAGTGAGCTTGGAGCCTGATTTTGTCCCGGGACCCTGAGAGCATGACAAGAGCCGAAATTAAGAGCTGGCTGCCTCAGCGACTGAGTCACCCAGGCGCCACGAGTTCAGTTTTGTACAGAGGATGAGCCTTCGATTGTGGTCCTCGTCCTCCTCGTCCTCCACCTCCACCTCCTCCTCCTCTCTGCCCCTCCCTCTTCTTCTTCTCCTTCTTCTTCTTTGTCTCTGGAAGTCCACTTGCTCTAGCACCATTTCTTCAAAACGCTGTCACTCCTCCATTGAATTGCTTTTCCCCTTTGTCAGAATCCCATTGACATGTTGGTGGTTGGTCTCTTTCTGGGTTTGATCCTGTTCCACTTATCTATCTTTATACTGTTCCATTTGTCTATCCCTTCACCAACACCACACATTTTTGATTACTATAGCTGTAGATCTTGAAATTGGGTGGAAGGATTCCTTTGGTTTTCTTCTTTAGTTTTATTTTCTCATCTTTTTCTAGGTTCTGACGTGGAGAGCTTATTGTTTTGAGACAGGGAGAGACAGAGAGAGAGAGAGAGAGAGAGAGAGAGAGACAGGGAAGGGGTACAGAGAGAGAGAGATAGAGACGGATTATTAAGCAGCCTCCATGCCCAGCACCAGCACAATGCAGGTTCAGTCTCACAACCCCGAGTTTGATCATGACCCGAGTCAAAATCAAGAGTTGGACTAACTGACTGAGCCTCCCAGATGCTCCTCCTCCTTTCTAACATAGGCAGTGATTGCTCTGCATGGTGCTGTCCATTGATTGAGCTGTGTCCCACACATTTTCATATGTTGTATGTTCATTTTCCTTCACTTCAATGCATTGAGATTTGATCTTTGATCTTTGATCATCTAGAATGTTACTTTCTCAGTGTTTGGATATTTGTTATCTTTCTCCTTTGGATACCTAGTTTGCTTTTTAAATATATTTTTTTTTAATGTTGAAATTGTACTTCCGAGAAATTGATCGATAGGGTTGTCTTTGTTTCAGGTGTATAAGATAGCGATTCCCCTCCCCTAATCCCACCTGCTGTCAGCTCCGGTTGCAGGCACTGATGTGCCTTGGAGACTCAGGTGCACCTCCCCCACCCCTCCTCCCTTCAGCTCCTGTTGCCAGGCACTGGTTTGCGTTGGAGACGGAACCCTCGTAGGGGTTCCAAGCACTTCCTAGTGGCCCAGAAGACACTGGTGATCGGAGACCAAGCCACAAGGCTCTTTGGAGCCAGCTGGGGGCCATCCAAATGCCTCCCCACACAGTTCTGGAGCCGCTGTGGGCTGTCCTGGAGCAGCTGTGGGCTGCTGGGTTGGTGATAGACGAACGTTGGCCACATGTGCCACGAGTCTCTGGGTTTCGCTGGGAGATCCTGGTGTGCACTGCAGTGGTGGTGTTCCTGGGAAAGAGTGCACTCAGCTTCCGAAGAAGAAAGTGGCAGTGTGCCCAGAACGAGGAAGTCTCTGGAAAAGGCATGGAGAAGACCGAACCGGACGCACAAGCCCGTGGAGCTGTCGCATCATCCGAGCCGAAGGCCAGTCCTCTCCCGTTCCAGCTTCTTGCTCTGGCTGCCCTGAATCAAGATGCCGGGTATTGGTCAGTGGGAAACACCACGCAACTGCTGAAGGGAGTTCGGGAAAGGCTGTTGAAGAGCCCTCACCAGCTGCCTCCTGAAAATCCCATCTGTGGAGCAGCCCAGGAAGATGGAGAAGCCCTGGTGAGGAAAACACCAGAAGGCTTCAAGGACAGCCGTGATCTGCAGGCAAGTGCAGACCCGCTGGTTCAGGAGATTGGCAGCTGTGGACAGAGAGTGCAGGACGAGGCAGGGCAGGCAGGCAGGCCAGAGCTTCCTGAAGGAGGAGTGCGGCGGCAGGCCAGCGCTGAGGGCCAGCGCCAGCAGCACACCCTCAGCCAGATCCTCCTGAAGGGGATGCATGTGCTAGAGCTGCTTGGAGATCATCTGGAAGGTGGGGGCTCAAGGAGGCAGGTGGAGATGGCTCCTCCTCCCCTGACCACGTGCCCTCAGGCGGGAGCCCCGTGAACCAATTAAAGCCGTCCAGGGCACTGAAGAAGGCACGTCAGAGGAAAGAAGAGCTCCCAAGAAACCCAACAAGCCACCAAGCTGAGCAAGTACCTGTTCACCTTCGGAACACCCTCCTGGACGGTGAGATTCCGAAGTTGCGCCTGAAGCTTGAGGCAGAGCCGAAGCTGTGCGAAGAGCACCTCAGACACCTGGAGAGGAAGATGATGGAGGAGAAGGCACGCTGCCTGCAAGTGAAGAACGAGCTTGCCAAGGTGCGCAGGAAGGCGGATGCTGCCCACTGGCACTTGGGCCTCTATAGGAACATGGCCGCCGACCTGCACCGAGAATGGCAGAAAATCTCCTCCTTGCATGAGCGGGAACGCCTCCTGGTGGAGAAGAGAAGTGAGGAGAGCCAGAAGGCTGTCCTGTGGGCAGAGAGGGAGTTCCAAAGGCTCCAGGCCCAAAACCATTGCCTCAGGCAGAAGCTGGCCAACTCTGGGCCCAAGGTCCAGCCTGTCTCCGGGGGGCCTCCTGCTCCTGCTCCTGCTGTTCCGGGCACAGCCTCCAAATACCCTCAAGCGCCAAAGGCTCCCCTGAAACCCAGGAAGCCCAAGAAGGGAGCAAGGGTGCACTGGCCAGACTCCAAGTTCTCGGGTCCCCTGCAGGTCTGATTCCCTTGCCCAGCAGCCACCAACACTCACAACCAGAGCACCAAAGCTCCTGTGCTTACCCCTTCAGCCATACCCATGGCTCCTTTGACTTGAGATCCACCCCATTCTTTAGCCTGATGCTCCATATTCCCTGGAGCCGTATGAGTGTGAGAGAATATTTTTCAGTGTTAAGCATAACACAAATAAAAATAAAAATATCCAATGGCTGAGACTCCTGCTACTGAGAATGGATTTGATTAAGGGATTCTATGCCAAGCAAGGGACGGTTTGAAGTGTCTTGTATCGATCCCTTAATCGTCCCAATAACCCAGTGTGTCATGTCTGACTGAGGTTCAGACAGGGGAAACAACTTGCCCCAAGATCACACAGCTAGTGAATTTCAGAGCTCCCGTTCCAAACCAGGGTTGTCTAATGATCACCTGCTGTGCCAATAACTTCTACAACTATGCCTACTACGTTTCTTCTTCTTCTTCTTCTTCTTCTTCTTCTTCTTCTTCTTCTTCTTCTTCTTCTTCTTCTTGTTCTTCTTTTTCTTCTTCTTGTTCTTCTTCTTTGGAGAGACAGAAAGGGTGACGGCGCACACATACACACACACACACACACACACACACACAAAGAAATGCACACACATGCAGGCGGGGGAGGGGCCGAGTTAGAGAGATTCCTCGACAGGCTTGGGACTCAAGTGCTGAACCAGACGCTGGGCTGGATTTCCCAGATCACGTGATCAGCCCTGAACCGAAATCAGGAGCCAGACACTGAACTGACAGGCACCCTTGGGCAAGGAACTTCTAGGCAAGCTGCTGAAGGATCCCAGAAGGGCTTGGTAAAATGTTCCCCTCGTTCACGTCCTAGGATGTGATGATTCTATGCAAAGATAATAGTGCATATAATATAATCTAACATAATATATAATAATATAAGGATGCAGAGATTATAGTGGTGGCTAGCTGAGGTCAAGTCCCAGCCAAGTAGGGAGGGCAGCCTTTAAGGGTCTCCAACGATTCCCATCTTGGGTACACATCGTTTTGTGTTCCATACTCTACCTCTTGATTCGAGTCAGAACTACTGACTCCCTTGTAAAGGACAGAATGTGGCCAAAGTGATAGGATGTCCCTTCGGAGGTGAGTTTACAAAGAGACTGGTCTCCTCTTGGGCTTGCCCGCCCTCCGTCCCTCCCTCCCTCATCTGTTCCCAGGGAAGCCAGCTGCTCCTTGGGAGCTTTATGCTGGAGAGGCCCACGGGGCAAGGAATGACTATTTCTTGCTTCCAGCCATGGAGGGCCTCTGGCGGCTCACAGCCAGCTGAGTGAGCTCAAAAGCAGACTTACCCCCAACAAGCCCGCAGATGACTGAAGATCCAGAGGCCCTCTTGACTGCAGCCTTGTGAGAGATCCTGAGCCACAGGGCCCTGGCTAGTTGCACCTGGATGGCTGGCCCACAGAAACCATATCAGGTTATGAATGTTGTTTTAGGCCCATTGGTTCGGGGAAAACCTTCAAGAAAGACAGGAGTGTGACGCCAAATGTTTGGCTTCTGACCCACCCCCCCTCTCCTGGGGTTGAAATTCCAGGGAAATCAAGAGATGGTAGAAACGCCTGAGAGTTGAGGGTAAACAATGGAAGAGAAAGGACATCTATTCTGATCGCCATGGATCTCTGTGAGAGGACATCCTCCCACTTGATCCTCCTGTGTCGAAGGGTGGCAAATGCAGGAGGAGACACCTGGCAGTGTGGTCCAAGTCGGCTGAGAGCACTCGACCCAGCCCCACAGAGCCTCCTAGAAGGCAGAGAAAGAGCCCAGAAGTTCCCTGGGGCCCCTAGAGAAGGCCCCTAGAGAATGAGATGAGTTGAAAGCCTGGGACCTGGTCGTTGGACTTCTAGACTGGAGGGGAGATGGCCTGTGGAAGGGCCACTGCCCGCAACCCCTGTTGGACCAGACCCCTCCTGTCTGCTTTGGGAGCCTGGGGGTGAATATGAGAATGAATTCATGTAGAAGAGATGGTGTTCTAATGCTTGGTTTCAACTTCTTGAAATCGTTTCAACTTCTTGAAGTCGTTGACATTCCTTTTCTCCTTGTCCCCAGGACCACCATGAATGGGAAGGGGCCTTCAAAGAAGCAAGACGAGAACATCTCTTACAAGGCTGTCCAGTGTCAATATCCAACCACTGCAGTCACTTCTACCCCCTTGGCAGCCCCACTGCTTCCATCAGGACACAGATCCGTTCCTGTACAGGTTTTTGAGCAAACGTAAGTTTGGATTTCTCTCAGAGAAATGCCAAGAGTGCAATGACTGGGGTCCTAGGGTGGTTGCAAGTCTAGTTTTCAGAGGAACTGTGTGGAGGGTTGGGTCACTCTACTGTGCACCCGAAAAGCATATTCTACTGCTTGTTCCCTGGAATTTAAATCCAGGCCTTGAAAAAGAAAAGGAACTGTGAACTGTTTTCAAGAGGGAGCTCTATCATCTTCCATTCCCAACAGCGATGCAGGAGCGATCCAGTCGTTCCACATCCTGCCTTGCATTGGGGAGTGGGGTCTCTCTCTCCCTCTCGGGTGCATTTGGTTTGCATCATGGTGATAGGTGTGCAGTGAGAGCTCATTGGAGTTTGAATTTGAATTGCCCCGATGGTAACATTTGATGGGATTTCCATCTGTATACTCTTTGGTAAAGTGTTTCGGTCTTTTGCCCATTTTTTTTTTTGTTTTTGTTCTTTTCAGACTGGATGGCTTGCTTCTTTGGGGGTCCACTTTTGAGGTTCTCTCCTTCCGACAGGAGTCCTTTATCAGGTATGTGGTTTGCACCTATTTTCTCCCAGTTTGTAGCTTCCCTTTTGGGTCTTCTTCACAAGGTGTTTCACACATTACAGACTTCCAATTCTGATTGTTGGATCATGTCTAATGAATCAACTCTTCTTGAACGGAACATGATTTGATGTCCAGTCGGAGGATTCTTTCCCTAGCTGTCCATTCTGGACATTTTTTCCCTAGAAGATTTATCATTTTACATAGAAGGCGGTGATTAATTTTGAGTTAATTTAACAAAATTTTTTTTCTTTTTGAGAGAGTGAGCATGCGCATGAGTGGGGCGTGGGGTGGAGGGAGAAGCGAAAAGAGCGTCCTTAAGCAGACTCCCCAGTGAGCTTGGAGCCTGATTTTGTCCCGGGACCCTGAGAGCATGACAAGAGCCGAAATGAAGAGCTGGCTGCCTCAGCGACTGAGTCACCCAGGCGCCACGAGTTCAGTTTTGTACAGAGGATGAGCCTTCGATTGTGGTCCTCGTCCTCCTCGTCCTCCACCTCCACCTCCTCCTCCTCTCTGCCCCTCCCTCTTCTTCTTCTCCTTCTTCTTCTTTGTCTCTGGAAGTCCACTTGCTCTAGCACCATTTCTTCAAAACGCTGTCACTCCTCCATTGAATTGCTTTTCCCCTTTGTCAGAATCCCATTGACATGTTGGTGGTTGGTCTCTTTCTGGGTTTGATCCTGTTCCACTTATCTATCTTTATACTGTTCCATTTGTCTATCCCTTCACCAACACCACACATTTTTGATTACTATAGCTGTAGATCTTGAAATTGGGTGGAAGGATTCCTTTGGTTTTCTTCTTTAGTTTTATTTTCTCATCTTTTTCTAGGTTCTGACGTGGAGAGCTTATTGTTTTGAGACAGGGAGAGACAGAGAGAGAGAGAGAGAGAGAGAGAGAGAGAGAGAGAGACAGGGAAGGGGTACAGAGAGAGAGAGATAGAGACGGATTATTAAGCAGCCTCCATGCCCAGCACCAGCACAATGCAGGTTCAGTCTCACAACCCCGAGTTTGATCATGACCCGAGTCAAAATCAAGAGTTGGACTAACTGACTGAGCCTCCCAGATGCTCCTCCTCCTTTCTAACATAGGCAGTGATTGCTCTGCATGGTGCTGTCCATTGATTGAGCTGTGTCCCACACATTTTCATATGTTGTATGTTCATTTTCCTTCACTTCAATGCATTGAGATTTGATCTTTGATCTTTGATCATCTAGAATGTTACTTTCTCAGTGTTTGGATATTTGTTATCTTTCTCCTTTGGATACCTAGTTTGCTTTTTAAATATATTTTTTTTTAATGTTGAAATTGTACTTCCGAGAAATTGATCGAGAGGGTTGTCTTTGTTTCAGGTGTATAAGATAGCGATTCCCCTCCCCTACCCCACCTGCTGTCAGCTCCAGTTGCAGGCACTGATGTGCCTTGGAGACTCAGGTGCACCTCCCCCACCCCTCCTCCCTTCAGCTCCTGTTGCCAGGCACTGGTTTGCATTGGAGACGGAACCCTCCTAGGGGTTCCAAGCACTTCCTAGTGGCCCAGAAGACACTGGTGATCGGAGACCAAGCCACAAGGCTCTTTGGAGCCAGCTGGGGGCCATCCAAATGCCTCCCCACACAGTTCTGGAGCCGCTGTGGGCTGTCCTGGAGCAGCTGTGGGCTGCTGGGTGGTGATAGACGAACGTTGGCCACATGTGCCACGAGTCTCTGGGTTTCGCTGGGAGATCCTGGTGTGCACTGCAGTGGTGGTGTTCCTGGGAAAGAGTGCACTCAGCTTCCGAAGAAGAAAGTGGCAGTGTGCCCAGAACGAGGAAGTCTCTGGAAAAGGCATGGAGAAGACCGAACCGGACGCACAAGCCCGTGGAGCTGTCGCATCATCCGAGCCGAAGGCCAGTCCTCTCCCGTTCCAGCTTCTTGCTCTGGCTGCCCTGAATCAAGATGCCGGGTATTGGTCAGTGGGAAACACCACGCAACTGCTGAAGGGAGTTCGGGAAAGGCTGTTGAAGAGCCCTCACCAGCTGCCTCCTGAAAATCCCATCTGTGGAGCAGCCCAGGAAGATGGAGAAGCCCTGGTGAGGAAAACACCAGAAGGCTTCAAGGACAGCCGTGATCTGCAGGCAAGTGCAGACCCGCTGGTTCAGGAGATTGGCAGCTGTGGACAGAGAGTGCAGGACGAGGCAGGGCAGGCAGGCAGGCCAGAGCTTCCTGAAGGAGGAGTGCGGCGGCAGGCCAGCGCTGAGGGCCAGCGCCAGCAGCACACCCTCAGCCAGATCCTCCTGAAGGGGATGCATGTGCTAGAGCTGCTTGGAGATCATCTGGAAGGTGGGGGCTCAAGGAGGCAGGTGGAGATGGCTCCTCCTCCCCTGACCACGTGCCCTCAGGCGGGAGCCCCGTGAACCAATTAAAGCCGTCCAGGGCACTGAAGAAGGCACGTCAGAGGAAAGAAGAGCTCCCAAGAAACCCAACAAGCCACCAAGCTGAGCAAGGACCTGTTCACCTTCGGAACACCCTCCTGGACGGTGAGATTCCGAAGTTGCGCCTGAAGCTTGAGGCAGAGCCGAAGCTGTGCGAAGAGCACCTCAGACACCTGGAGAGGAAGATGATGGAGGAGAAGGCACGCTGCCTGCAAGTGAAGAACGAGCTTGCCAAGGTGCGCAGGAAGGCGGATGCTGCCCACTGGCACTTGGGCCTCTATAGGAACATGGCCGCCGACCTGCACCGAGAATGGCAGAAAATCTCCTCCTTGCATGAGCGGGAACGCCTCCTGGTGGAGAAGAGAAGTGAGGAGAGCCAGAAGGCTGTCCTGTGGGCAGAGAGGGAGTTCCAAAGGCTCCAGGCCCAAAACCATTGTCTCAGGCAGAAGCTGGCCAACTCTGGGCCCAAGGTCCACCTGTCTCCGGGGGCCTCCTGCTCCTGCTCCTGCTGTTCCGGGCACAGCCTCCAAATACCCTCAAGCGCCAAACGCTCCCCTGAGACCCAGGAAGCCCAAGAAGGGAGCAAGGGTGCACTGGCCAGACTCCAAGTTCTCGGGTCCCCTGCAGGTCTGATTCCCTTGCCCAGCAGCCACCAACACTCACAACCAGAGCACAGAAGCTCCTGTGCTGACCCCTTCAGCCATACCCATGGCTCCTTTGACTTGAGATCCACCCCATTCTTTAGCCTGATGCTCCATATTCCCTGGAGCCGTATGAGTGTGAGAGAATATTTTTCAGTGTTAAGCATAACACAAATAAAAATAAAAATATCCAATGGCTGAGACTCCTGCTACTGAGAATGGATTTGATTAAGGGATTCTATGCCAAGCAAGGGACGGTTTGAAGTGTCTTGTATCGATCCCTTAATCGTCCCAATAACCCAGTGTGTCATGTCTGACTGAGGTTCAGACAGGGGAAACAACTTGCCCCAAGATCACACAGCTAGTGAATTTCAGAGCTCCCGTTCCAAACCAGGGTTGTCTAATGATCACCTGCTGTGCCAATAACTTCTACGACTATGCCTACTACGTTTCTTCTTCTTCTTCTTCTTCTTCTTCTTCTTCTTGTTCTTCTTCTTTGGAGAGACAGAAAGGGTGACGGCGCACACATACACACACACACACACACACACACACACACACAAAGGAACGCACACACATGCAGGCGGGGGAGGGGCCGAGTTAGAGAGATTCCTCGACAGGCTTGGGACTCAAGTGCTTAACCAGACGCTGGTCTGGATTTCCCAGATCACGTGATCAGCCCTGAACCGAAATCAGGAGCCAGACACTGAACTGACAGGCACCCTTGGGCAAGGAACTTCTAGGCAAGCTGCTGAAGGATCCCAGAAGGGCTTGGTAAAATGTTCCCCTCGTTCACGTCCTAGGATGTGATGATTCTATGCAAAGATAATAGTGCATATAATATAATCTAACATAATATATAATAATATAAGGATGCAGAGATTATAGTGGTGGCTAGCTGAGGTCAAGTCCCAGCCAAGTAGGGAGGGCAGCCTTTAAGGGTCTCCAACGATTCCCATCTTGGGTACACATCGTTTTGTGTTCCATACTCTACCTCTTGATTCGAGTCAGAACTACTGACTCCCTTGTAAAGGACAGAATGTGGCCAAAGTGATAGGATGTCCCTTCGGAGGTGAGTTTACAAAGAGACTGGTCTCCTCTTGGGCTTGCCCGCCCTCCGTCCCTCCCTCCCTCATCTGTTCCCAGGGAAGCCAGCTGCTCCTTGGGAGCTTTATGCTGGAGAGGCCCACGGGGCAAGGAATGACTATTTCTTGCTTCCAGCCATGGAGGGCCTCTGGCGGCTCACAGCCAGCTGAGTGAGCTCAAAAGCAGACTTACCCCCAACAAGCCCGCAGATGACTGAAGATCCAGAGGCCCTCTTGACTGCAGCCTTGTGAGAGATCCTGAGCCACAGGGCCCTGGCTAGTTGCACCTGGATGGCTGGCCCACAGAAACCATATCAGGTTATGAATGTTGTTTTAGGCCCATTGGTTCGGGGAAAACCTTCAAGAAAGACAGGAGTGTGACGCCAAATGTTTGGCTTCTGACCCACCCCCCCTCTCCTGGGGTTGAAATTCCAGGGAAATCAAGAGATGGTAGAAACGCCTGAGAGTTGAGGGTAAACAATGGAAGAGAAAGGACATCTATTCTGATCGCCATGGATCTCTGTGAGAGGACATCCTCCCACTTGATCCTCCTGTGTCGAAGGGTGGCAAATGCAGGAGGAGACACCTGGCAGTGTGGTCCAAGTCGGCTGAGAGCACTCGACCCAGCCCCACAGAGCCTCCTAGAAGGCAGAGAAAGAGCCCAGAAGTTCCCTGGGGCCCCTAGAGAAGGCCCCTAGAGAATGAGATGAGTTGAAAGCCTGGGACCTGGTCGTTGGACTTCTAGACTGGAGGGGAGATGGCCTGTGGAAGGGCCACTGCCCGCAACCCCTGTTGGACCAGACCCCTCCTGTCTGCTTTGGGAGCCTGGGGGTGAATATGAGAATGAATTCATGTAGAAGAGATGGTGTTCTAATGCTTGGTTTCAACTTCTTGAAATCGTTTCAACTTCTTGAAGTCGTTGACATTCCTTTTCTCCTTGTCCCCAGGACCACCATGAATGGGAAGGGGCCTTCAAAGAAGCAAGACGAGAACATCTCTTACAAGGCTGTCCAGTGTCAATATCCAACCACTGCAGTCACTTCTACCCCCTTGGCAGCCCCACTGCTTCCATCAGGACACAGATCCGTTCCTGTACAGGTTTTTGAGCAAACGTAAGTTTGGATTTCTCTCAGAGAAATGCCAAGAGTGCAATGACTGGGGTCCTAGGGTGGTTGCAAGTCTAGTTTTCAGAGGAACTGTGTGGAGGGTTGGGTCACTCTACTGTGCACCCGAAAAGCATATTCTACTGCTTGTTCCCTGGAATTTAAATCCAGGCCTTGAAAAAGAAAAGGAACTGTGAACTGTTTTCAAGAGGGAGCTCTATCATCTTCCATTCCCAACAGCGATGCAGGAGCGATCCAGTCGTTCCACATCCTGCCTTGCATTGGGGAGTGGGGTCTCTCTCTCCCTCTCGGGTGCATTTGGTTTGCATCATGGTGATAGGTGTGCAGTGAGAGCTCATTGGAGTTTGAATTTGAATTGCCCCGATGGTAACATTTGATGGGATTTCCATCTGTATACTCTTTGGTAAAGTGTTTCGGTCTTTTGCCCATTTTTTTTTGTTTTTGTTCTTTTCAGACTGGATGGCTTGCTTCTTTGGGGGTCCACTTTTGAGGTTTTCTCCTTCCGACAGGAGTCCTTTATCAGGTATGTGGTTTGCACCTATTTTCTCCCAGTTTGTAGCTTCCCTTTTGGGTCTTCTTCACAAGGTGTTTCACACATTACAGACTTCCAATTCTGATTGTTGGATCATGTCTAATGAATCAACTCTTCTTGAACGGAACATGATTTGATGTCCAGTCGGAGGATTCTTTCCCTAGCTGTCCATTCTGGACATTTTTTCCCTAGAAGATTTATCATTTTACATAGAAGGCGGTGATTAATTTTGAGTTAATTTAACAAAATTTTTTTTCTTTTTGAGAGAGTGAGCATGCGCATGAGTGGGGCGTGGGGTGGAGGGAGAAGCGAAAAGAGCGTCCTTAAGCAGACTCCCCAGTGAGCTTGGAGCCTGATTTTGTCCCGGGACCCTGAGAGCATGACAAGAGCCGAAATGAAGAGCTGGCTGCCTCAGCGACTGAGTCACCCAGGCGCCACGAGTTCAGTTTTGTACAGAGGATGAGCCTTCGATTGTGGTCCTCGTCCTCCTCGTCCTCCACCTCCACCTCCTCCTCCTCTCTGCCCCTCCCTCTTCTTCTTCTCCTTCTTCTTCTTTGTCTCTGGAAGTCCACTTGCTCTAGCACCATTTCTTCAAAACGCTGTCACTCCTCCATTGAATTGCTTTTCCCCTTTGTCAGAATCCCATTGACATGTTGGTGGTTGGTCTCTTTCTGGGTTTGATCCTGTTCCACTTATCTATCTTTATACTGTTCCATTTGTCTATCCCTTCACCAACACCACACATTTTTGATTACTATAGCTGTAGATCTTGAAATTGGGTGGAAGGATTCCTTTGGTTTTCTTCTTTAGTTTTATTTTCTCATCTTTTTCTAGGTTCTGACGTGGAGAGCTTATTGTTTTGAGACAGGGAGAGACAGAGAGAGAGAGAGAGAGAGAGAGAGACAGGGAAGGGGTACAGAGAGAGAGAGATAGAGACGGATTATTAAGCAGCCTCCATGCCCAGCACCAGCACAATGCAGGTTCAGTCTCACAACCCCGAGTTTGATCATGACCCGAGTCAAAATCAAGAGTTGGACTAACTGACTGAGCCTCCCAGATGCTCCTCCTCCTTTCTAACATAGGCAGTGATTGCTCTGCATGGTGCTGTCCATTGATTGAGCTGTGTCCCACACATTTTCATATGTTGTATGTTCATTTTCCTTCACTTCAATGCATTGAGATTTGATCTTTGATCTTTGATCATCTAGAATGTTACTTTCTCAGTGTTTGGATATTTGTTATCTTTCTCCTTTGGATACCTAGTTTGCTTTTTAAATATATTTTTTTTTAATGTTGAAATTGTACTTCCGAGAAATTGATCGATAGGGTTGTCTTTGTTTCAGGTGTATAAGATAGCGATTCCCCTCCCCTACCCCACCTGCTGTCAGCTCCAGTTGCAGGCACTGATGTGCCTTGGAGACTCAGGTGCACCTCCCCCACCCCTCCTCCCTTCAGCTCCTGTTGCCAGGCACTGGTTTGCATTGGAGACGGAACCCTCCTAGGGGTTCCAAGCACTTCCTAGTGGCCCAGAAGACACTGGTGATCGGAGACCAAGCCACAAGGCTCTTTGGAGCCAGCTGGGGGCCATCCAAATGCCTCCCCACACAGTTCTGGAGCCGCTGTGGGCTGTCCTGGAGCAGCTGTGGGCTGCTGGGTGGTGATAGACGAACGTTGGCCACATGTGCCACGAGTCTCTGGGTTTCGCTGGGAGATCCTGGTGTGCACTGCAGTGGTGGTGTTCCTGGGAAAGAGTGCACTCAGCTTCCGAAGAAGAAAGTGGCAGTGTGCCCAGAACGAGGAAGTCTCTGGAAAAGGCATGGAGAAGACCGAACCGGACGCACAAGCCCGTGGAGCTGTCGCATCATCCGAGCCGAAGGCCAGTCCTCTCCCGTTGCAGCTTCTTGCTCTGGCTGCCCTGAATCAAGATGCCGGGTATTGGTCAGTGGGAAACACCACGCAACTGCTGAAGGGAGTTCGGGAAAGGCTGTTGAAGAGCCCTCACCAGCTGCCTCCTGAAAATCCCATCTGTGGAGCAGCCCAGGAAGATGGAGAAGCCCTGGTGAGGAAAACACCAGAAGGCTTCAAGGACAGCCGTGATCTGCAGGCAAGTGCAGACCCGCTGGTTCAGGAGATTGGCAGCTGTGGACAGAGAGTGCAGGACGAGGCAGGGCAGGCAGGCAGGCCAGAGCTTCCTGAAGGAGGAGTGCGGCGGCAGGCCAGCGCTGAGGGCCAGCGCCAGCAGCACACCCTCAGCCAGATCCTCCTGAAGGGGATGCATGTGCTAGAGCTGCTTGGAGATCATCTGGAAGGTGGGGGCTCAAGGAGGCAGGTGGAGATGGCTCCTCCTCCCCTGACCACGTGCCCTCAGGCGGGAGCCCCGTGAACCAATTAAAGCCGTCCAGGGCACTGAAGAAGGCACGTCAGAGGAAAGAAGAGCTCCCAAGAAACCCAACAAGCCACCAAGCTGAGCAAGGACCTGTTCACCTTCGTAACACCCTCCTGGACGGTGAGATTCCGAAGTTGCGCCTGAAGCTTGAGGCAGAGCCGAAGCTGTGCGAAGAGCACCTCAGACACCTGGAGAGGAAGATGATGGAGGAGAAGGCACGCTGCCTGCAAGTGAAGAACGAGCTTGCCAAGGTGCGCAGGAAGGCGGATGCTGCCCACTGGCACTTGGGCCTCTATAGGAACATGGCCGCCGACCTGCACCGAGAATGGCAGAAAATCTCCTCCTTGCATGAGCGGGAACGCCTCCTGGTGGAGAAGAGAAGTGAGGAGAGCCAGAAGGCTGTCCTGTGGGCAGAGAGGGAGTTCCAAAGGCTCCAGGCCCAAAACCATTGTCTCAGGCAGAAGCTGGCCAACTCTGGGCCCAAGGTCCAGCCTGTCTCCGGGGGCCTCCTGCTCCTGCTCCTGCTGTTCCCGGCACAGCCTCCAAATACCCTCAAGCGCCAAACGCTCCCCTGAGACCCAGGAAGCCCAAGAAGGGAGCAAGGGTGCACTGGCCAGACTCCAAGTTCTCGGGTCCCCTGCAGGTCTGATTCCCTTGCCCAGCAGCCACCAACACTCACAACCAGAGCACAAAAGCTCCTGTGCTTACCCCTTCAGCCATACCCATGGCTCCTTTGACTTGAGATCCACCCCATTCTTTAGCCTGATGCTCCATATTCCCTGGAGCCGTATGAGTGTGAGAGAATATTTTTCAGTGTTAAGCATAACACAAATAAAAATAAAAATATCCAATGGCTGAGACTCCTGCTACTGAGAATGGATTTGATTAAGGGATTCTATGCCAAGCAAGGGACGGTTTGAAGTGTCTTGTATCGATCCCTTAATCGTCCCAATAACCCAGTGTGTCATGTCTGACTGAGGTTCAGACAGGGGAAACAACTTGCCCCAAGATCACACAGCTAGTGAATTTCAGAGCTCCCGTTCCAAACCAGGGTTGTCTAATGATCACCTGCTGTGCCAATAACTTCTACGACTATGCCTACTACGTTTCTTCTTCTTCTTCTTCTTCTTCTTCTTCTTCTTGTTCTTCTTCTTTGGAGAGACAGAAAGGGTGACGGCGCACACATACACACACACACACACACACACACACACACACACACAAAGGAACGCACACACATGCAGGCGGGGGAGGGGCCGAGTTAGAGAGATTCCTCGACAGGCTTGGGACTCAAGTGCTGAACCACACGCTGGTCTGGATTTCCCAGATCACGTGATCAGCCCTGAACCGAAATCAGGAGCCAGACACTGAACTGACAGGCACCCTTGGGCAAGGAACTTCTAGGCAAGCTGCTGAAGGATCCCAGAAGGGCTTGGTAAAATGTTCCCCTCGTTCACGTCCTAGGATGTGATGATTCTATGCAAAGATAATAGTGCATATAATATAATCTAACATAATATATAATAATATAAGGATGCAGAGATTATAGTGGTGGCTAGCTGAGGTCAAGTCCCAGCCAAGTAGGGAGGGCAGCCTTTAAGGGTCTCCAACGATTCCCATCTTGGGTACACATCGTTTTGTGTTCCATACTCTACCTCTTGATTTGAGTCAGAACTACTGACTCCCTTGTAAAGGACAGAATGTGGCCAAAGTGATAGGATGTCCCTTCGGAGGTGAGTTTACAAAGAGACTGGTCTCCTCTTGGGCTTGCCCGCCCTCCGTCCCTCCCTCCCTCATCTGTTCCCAGGGAAGCCAGCTGCTCCTTGGGAGCTTTATGCTGGAGAGGCCCACGGGGCAAGGAATGACTATTTCTTGCTTCCAGCCATGGAGGGCCTCTGGCGGCTCACAGCCAGCTGAGTGAGCTCAAAAGCAGACTTACCCCCAACAAGCCCGCAGATGACTGAAGATCCAGAGGCCCTCTTGACTGCAGCCTTGTGAGAGATCCTGAGCCACAGGGAGCTGGCTAGTTGCACCTGGATGGCTGGCCCACAGAAACCATATCAGGTTATGAATGTTGTTTTAGGCCCATTGGTTCGGGGAAAACCTTCAAGAAAGACAGGAGTGTGACGCCAAATGTTTGGCTTCTGACCCACCCCCCCTCTCCTGGGGTTGAAATTCCAGGGAAATCAAGAGATGGTAGAAACGCCTGAGAGTTGAGGGTAAACAATGGAAGAGAAAGGACATCTATTCTGATCGCCATGGATCTCTGTGAGAGGACATCCTCCCACTTGATCCTCCTGTGTCGAAGGGTGGCAAATGCAGGAGGAGACACCTGGCAGTGTGGTCCAAGTCGGCTGAGAGCACTCGACCCAGCCTCACAGAGCCTCCTAGAAGGCAGAGAAAGAGCCCAGAAGTTCCCTGGGGCCCCTAGAGAAGGCCCCTAGAGAATGAGATGAGTTGAAAGCCTGGGACCTGGTCGTTGGACTTCTAGACTGGAGGGGAGATGGCCTGTGGAAGGGCCACTGCCCGCAACCCCTGTTGGACCAGACCCCTCCTGTCTGCTTTGGGAGCCTGGGGGTGAATATGAGAATGAATTCATGTAGAAGAGATGGTGTTCTAATGCTTGGTTTCAACTTCTTGAAATCGTTTCAACTTCTTGAAGTCGTTGACATTCCTTTTCTCCTTGTCCCCAGGACCACCATGAATGGGAAGGGGCCTTCAAAGAAGCAAGACGAGAACATCTCTTACAAGGCTGTCCAGTGTCAATATCCAACCACTGCAGTCACTTCTACCCCCTTGGCAGCCCCACTGCTTCCATCAGGACACAGATCCGTTCCTGTACAGGTTTTTGAGCAAACGTAAGTTTGGATTTCTCTCAGAGAAATGCCAAGAGTGCAATGACTGGGGTCCTAGGGTGGTTGCAAGTCTAGTTTTCAGAGGAACTGTGTGGAGGGTTGGGTCACTCTACTGTGCACCCGAAAAGCATATTCTACTGCTTGTTCCCTGGAATTTAAATCCAGGCCTTGAAAAAGAAAAGGAACTGTGAACTGTTTTCAAGAGGGAGCTCTATCATCTTCCATTCCCAACAGCGATGCAGGAGCGATCCAGTCGTTCCACATCCTGCCTTGCATTGGGGAGTGGGGTCTCTCTCTCCCTCTCGGGTGCATTTGGTTTGCATCATGGTGATAGGTGTGCAGTGAGAGCTCATTGGAGTTTGAATTTGAATTGCCCCGATGGTAACATTTGATGGGATTTCCATCTGTATACTCTTTGGTAAAGTGTTTCGGTCTTTTGCCCATTTTTTTTGTTTTTGTTCTTTTCAGACTGGATGGCTTGCTTCTTTGGGGGTCAACTTTTGAGGTTCTCTCCTTCCGACAGGAGTCCTTTATCAGGTATGTGGTTTGCACCTATTTTCTCCCAGTTTGTAGCTTCCCTTTTGGGTCTTCTTCACAAGGTGTTTCACACATTACAGACTTCCAATTCTGATTGTTGGATCATGTCTAATGAATCAACTCTTCTTGAACGGAACATGATTTGATGTCCAGTCGGAGGATTCTTTCCCTAGCTGTCCATTCTGGACATTTTTTCCCTAGAAGACTTATCATTTTACATAGAAGGCGGTGATTAATTTTGAGTTAATTTAACAAAATCTTTTTTCTTTTTGAGAGAGTGAGCATGCGCATGAGTGGGGCGTGGGGTGGAGGGAGAAGCGAAAAGAGCGTCCTTAAGCAGACTCCCCAGTGAGCTTGGAGCCTGATTTTGTCCCGGGACCCTGAGAGCATGACAAGAGCCGAAATGAAGAGCTGGCTGCCTCAGCGACTGAGTCACCCAGGCGCCACGAGTTCAGTTTTGTACAGAGGATGAGCCTTCGATTGTGGTCCTCGTCCTCCTCGTCCTCCACCTCCACCTCCTCCTCCTCTCTGCCCCTCCCTCTTCTTCTTCTCCTTCTTCTTCTTTGTCTCTGGAAGTCCACTTGCTCTAGCACCATTTCTTCAAAACGCTGTCACTCCTCCATTGAATTGCTTTTCCCCTTTGTCAGAATCCCATTGACATGTTGGTGGTTGGTCTCTTTCTGGGTTTGATCCTGTTCCACTTATCTATCTTTATACTGTTCCATTTGTCTATCCCTTCACCAACACCACACATTTTTGATTACTATAGCTGTAGATCTTGAAACTGGGTGGAAGGATTCCTTTGGTTTTCTTCTTTAGTTTTATTTTCTCATCTTTTTCTAGGTTCTGACGTGGAGAGCTTATTGTTTTGAGACAGAGAGAGAGAGAGAGAGAGAGACAGGGAAGGGGTACAGAGAGAGAGAGAGAGACAGAGAGAGAGAGATTATTAAACAGCCTCCATGCCCAGCACCAGCACAATGCAGGTTCAGTCTCACAACCTCGAGTTTAATCATGACCCGAGTCAAAATCAAGAGTTGGACTAACTGACTGAGCCTCCCAGATGCTCCTCCTCCTTTCTCACATAGGCAGTGATTGCTCTGCATGGTGCTGTCCATTGATTGAGCTGTGTCCCACACATTTTCATATGTTGTATGTTCATTTTCCTTCACTTCAATGCATTGAGATTTGATCTTTGATCTTTGATCATCTAGAATGTTACTTTCTCAGTGTTTGGATATTTGTTATCTTTCTCCTTTGGATACCTAGTTTGCTTTTTAAATATATTTTTTTTTAATGTTGAAATTGTACTTCCGAGAAATTGATCGATAGGGTTGTCTTTGTTTCAGGTGTATAAGATAGCGATTCCCCTCCCCTACCCCACCTGCTGTCAGCTCCGGTTGCAGGCACTGATGTGCCTTGGAGACTCAGGTGCACCTCCCCCACCCCTCCTCCCTTCAGCTCCTGTTGCCAGGCACTGGTTTGCGTTGGAGACGGAACCCTCCTAGGGGTTCCAAGCACTTCCTAGTGGCCCAGAAGACACTGGTGATCGGAGACCAAGCCACAAGGCTCTTTGGAGCCAGCTGGGGGCCATCCAAATGCCTCCCCACACAGTTCTGGAGCCGCTGTGGGCTGTCCTGGAGCAGCTGTGGGCTGCTGGGTTGGTGATAGACGAACGTTGGCCACATGTGCCACGAGTCTCTGGGTTTCGCTGGGAGATCCTGGTGTGCACTGCAGTGGTGGTGTTCCTGGGAAAGAGTGCACTCAGCTTCCGAAGAAGAAAGTGGCAGTGTGCCCAGAACGAGGAAGTCTCTGTAAAAGGCATGGAGAAGACCGAACCGGACGCACAAGCCCGTGGAGCTGTCGCATCATCCGAGCCGAAGGCCAGTCCTCTCCCGTTCCAGCTTCTTGCTCTGGCTGCCCTGAATCAAGATGCCGGGTATTGGTCAGTGGGAAACACCACGCAACTGCTGAAGGGAGTTCGGGAAAGGCTGTTGAAGAGCCCTCACCAGCTGCCTCCTGAAAATCCCATCTGTGGAGCAGCCCAGGAAGATGGAGAAGCCCTGGTGAGGAAAACACCAGAAGGCTTCAAGGACAGCCATGATCTGCAGGCAAGTGCAGACCCGCTGGTTCAGGAGATTGGCAGCTGTGGACAGAGAGTGCAGGACGAGGCAGGGCAGGCAGGCAGGCCAGAGCTTCCTGAAGGAGGAGTGCGGCGGCAGGCCAGCGCTGAGGGCCAGCGCCAGCAGCACACCCTCAGCCAGATCCTCCTGAAGGGGATGCATGTGCTAGAGCTGCTTGGAGATCATCTGGAAGGTGGGGGCTCAAGGAGGCAGGTGGAGATGGCTCCTCCTCCCCTGACCACGTGCCCTCAGGCGGGAGCCCCGTGAACCAATTAAAGCCGTCCAGGGCACTGAAGAAGGCACGTCAGAGGAAAGAAGAGCTCCCAAGAAACCCAACAAGCCACCAAGCTGAGCAAGTACCTGTTCACCTTCGGAACACCCTCCTGGACGGTGAGATTCCGAAGTTGCGCCTGAAGCTTGAGGCAGAGCCGAAGCTGTGCGAAGAGCACCTCAGACACCTGGAGAGGAAGATGATGGAGGAGAAGGCACGCTGCCTGCAAGTGAAGAACGAGCTTGCCAAGGTGCGCAGGAAGGCGGATGCTGCCCACTGGCACTTGGGCCTCTATAGGAATATGGCCGCCGACCTGCACCGAGAATGGCAGAAAATCTCCTCCTTGCATGAGCGGGAACGCCTCCTGGTGGAGAAGAGAAGTGAGGAGAGCCAGAAGGCTGTCCTATGGGCAGAGAGGGAGTTCCAAAGGCTCCAGGCCCAAAACCATTGCCTCAGGCAGAAGCTGGCCAACTCTGGGCCCAAGGTCCAGCCTGTCTCCGGGGGCCTCCTGCTCCTGCTCCTGCTGTTCCGGGCACAGCCTCCAAATACCCTCAAGGGCCAAAGGCTCCCCTGAAACCCAGGAAGCCCAAGAAGGGAGCAAGGGTGCACTGGCCAGACTCCAAGTTCTCGGGTCCCCTGCAGGTCTGATTCCCTTGCCCAGCAGCCACCAACACTCACAACCAGAGCACAAAAGCTCCTGTGCTTACCCCTTCAGCCATACCCATGGCTCCTTTGACTTGAGATCCACCCCATTCTTTAGCCTGATGCTCCATATTCCCTGGAGCCGTATGAGTGTGAGAGAATATTTTTCAGTGTTAAGCATAACACAAATAAAAATAAAAATATCCAATGGCTGAGACTCCTGCTACTGAGAATGGATTTGATTAAGGGATTCTATGCCAAGCAAGGGACGGTTTGAAGTGTCTTGTATCGATCCCTTAATCGTCCCAATAACCCAGTGTGTCATGTCTGACTGAGGTTCAGACAGGGGAAACAACTTGCCCCAAGATCACACAGCTAGTGAATTTCAGAGCTCCCGTTCCAAACCAGGGTTGTCTAATGATCACCTGCTGTGCCAATAACTTCTACGACTATGCCTACTACTTTTCTTCTTCTTCTTCTTCTTCTTCTTCTTCTTCTTCTTCTTGTTCTTCTTCTTTGGAGAGACAGAAAGGGTGACGGCGCACACATACACACACACACACACACAAAGGAACGCACACACATGCAGGCGGGGGAGGGGCCGAGTTAGAGAGATTCCTCGACAGGCTTGGGACTCAAGTGCTGAACCACACGCTGGTCTGGATTTCCCAGATCACGTGATCAGCCCTGAACCGAAATCAGGAGCCAGACACTGAACTGACAGGCACCCTTGGGCAAGGAACTTCTAGGCAAGCTGCTGAAGGATCCCAGAAGGGCTTGGTAAAATGTTCCCCTCGTTCACGTCCTAGGATGTGATGATTCTATGCAAAGATAATAGTGCATATAATATAATCTAACATAATATATAATAATATAAGGATGCAGAGATTATAGTGGTGGCTAGCTGAGGTCAAGTCCCAGCCAAGTAGGGAGGGCAGCCTTTAAGGGTCTCCAACGATTCCCATCTTGGGTACACATCGTTTTGTGTTCCATACTCTACCTCTTGATTCGAGTCAGAACTACTGACTCCCTTGTAAAGGACAGAATGTGGCCAAAGTGATAGGATGTCCCTTCGGAGGTGAGTTTACAAAGAGACTGGTCTCCTCTTGGGCTTGCCCGCCCTCCGTCCCTCCCTCCCTCATCTGTTCCCAGGGAAGCCAGCTGCTCCTTGGGAGCTTTATGCTGGAGAGGCCCACGGGGCAAGGAATGACTATTTCTTGCTTCCAGCCATGGAGGGCCTCTGGCGGCTCACAGCCAGCTGAGTGAGCTCAAAAGCAGACTTACCCCCAACAAGCCCGCAGATGACTGAAGATCCAGAGGCCCTCTTGACTGCAGCCTTGTGAGAGATCCTGAGCCACAGGGAGCTGGCTAGTTGCACCTGGATGGCTGGCCCACAGAAACCATATCAGGTTATGAATGTTGTTTTAGGCCCATTGGTTCGGGGAAAACCTTCAAGAAAGACAGGAGTGTGACGCCAAATGTTTGGCTTCTGACCCACCCCCCCTCTCCTGGGGTTGAAATTCCAGGGAAATCAAGAGATGGTAGAAACGCCTGAGAGTTGAGGGTAAACAATGGAAGAGAAAGGACATCTATTCTGATCGCCATGGATCTCTGTGAGAGGACATCCTCCCACTTGATCCTCCTGTGTCGAAGGGTGGCAAATGCAGGAGGAGACACCTGGCAGTGTGGTCCAAGTCGGCTGAGAGCACTCGACCCAGCCCCACAGAGCCTCCTAGAAGGCAGAGAAAGAGCCCAGAAGTTCCCTGGGGCCCCTAGAGAAGGCCCCTAGAGAATGAGATGAGTTGAAAGCCTGGGACCTGGTCGTTGGACTTCTAGACTGGAGGGGAGATGGCCTGTGGAAGGGCCACTGCCCACAACCCCTGTTGGACCAGACCCCTCCTGTCTGCTTTGGGAGCCTGGGGGTGAATATGAGAATGAATTCATGTAGAAGAGATGGTGTTCTAATGCTTGGTTTCAACTTCTTGAAATCGTTTCAACTTCTTGAAGTCGTTGACATTCCTTTTCTCCTTGTCCCCAGGACCACCATGAATGGGAAGGGGCCTTCAAAGATGCAAGACGAGAACATCTCTTACAAGGCTGTCCAGTGTCAATATCCAACCACTGCAGTCACTTCTACCCCCTTGGCAGCCCCACTGCTTCCATCAGGACACAGATCCGTTCCTGTACAGGTTTTTGAGCAAACGTAAGTTTGGATTTCTCTCAGAGAAATGCCAAGAGTGCAATGACTGGGGTCCTAGGGTGGTTGCAAGTCTAGTTTTCAGAGGAACTGTGTGGAGGGTTGGGTCACTCTACTGTGCACCCGAAAAGCATATTCTACTGCTTGTTCCCTGGAATTTAAATCCAGGCCTTGAAAAAGAAAAGGAACTGTGAACTGTTTTCAAGAGGGAGCTCTATCATCTTCCATTCCCAACAGCGATGCAGGAGCGATCCAGTCGTTCCACATCCTGCCTTGCATTGGGGAGTGGGGTCTCTCTCTCCCTCTCGGGTGCATTTGGTTTGCATCATGGTGATAGGTGTGCAGTGAGAGCTCATTGGAGTTTGAATTTGAATTGCCCCGATGGTAACATTTGATGGGATTTCCATCTGTATACTCTTTGGTAAAGTGTTTCGGTCTTTTGCCCATTTTTTTTGTTTTTGTTCTTTTCAGACTGGATGGCTTGCTTCTTTGGGGGTCCACTTTTGAGGTTCTCTCCTTCCGACAGGAGTCCTTTATCAGGTATGTGGTTTGCACCTATTTTCTCCCAGTTTGTAGCTTCCCTTTTGGGTCTTCTTCACAAGGTGTTTCACACATTACAGACTTCCAATTCTGATTGTTGGATCATGTCTAATGAATCAACTCTTCTTGAACGGAACATGATTTGATGTCCAGTCGGAGGATTCTTTCCCTAGCTGTCCATTCTGGACATTTTTTCCCTAGAAGATTTATCATTTTACATAGAAGGCGGTGATTAATTTTGAGTTAATTTAACAAAATCTTTTTTCTTTTTGAGAGAGTGAGCATGCGCATGAGTGGGGCGTGGGGTGGAGGGAGAAGCGAAAAGAGCGTCCTTAAGCAGACTCCCCAGTGAGCTTGGAGCCTGATTTTGTCCCGGGACCCTGAGAGCATGACAAGAGCCGAAATGAAGAGCTGGCTGCCTCAGCGACTGAGTCACCCAGGCGCCACGAGTTCAGTTTTGTACAGAGGATGAGCCTTCGATTGTGGTCCTCGTCCTCCTCGTCCTCCACCTCCACCTCCTCCTCCTCTCTGCCCCTCCCTCTTCTTCTTCTCCTTCTTCTTCTTTGTCTCTGGAAGTCCACTTGCTCTAGCACCATTTCTTCAAAACGCTGTCACTCCTCCATTGAATTGCTTTTCCCCTTTGTCAGAATCCCATTGACATGTTGGTGGTTGGTCTCTTTCTGGGTTTGATCCTGTTCCACTTATCTATCTTTATACTGTTCCATTTGTCTATCCCTTCACCAACACCACACATTTTTGATTACTATAGCTGTAGATCTTGAAACTGGGTGGAAGGATTCCTTTGGTTTTCTTCTTTAGTTTTATTTTCTCATCTTTTTCTAGGTTCTGACGTGGAGAGCTTATTGTTTTGAGACAGGGAGAGACAGAGAGAGAGAGAGAGAGAGAGAGAGAGAGACAGGGAAGGGGTACAGAGAGAGAGAGATAGAGACGGATTATTAAGCAGCCTCCATGCCCAGCACCAGCACAATGCAGGTTCAGTCTCACAACCCCGAGTTTGATCATGACCCGAGTCAAAATCAAGAGTTGGACTAACTGACTGAGCCTCCCAGATGCTCCTCCTCCTTTCTAACATAGGCAGTGATTGCTCTGCATGGTGCTGTCCATTGATTGAGCTGTGTCCCACACATTTTCATATGTTGTATGTTCATTTTCCTTCACTTCAATGCATTGAGATTTGATCTTTGATCTTTGATCATCTAGAATGTTACTTTCTCAGTGTTTGGATATTTGTTATCTTTCTCCTTTGGATACCTAGTTTGCTTTTTAAATATATTTTTTTTTAATGTTGAAATTGTACTTCCGAGAAATTGATCGATAGGGTTGTCTTTGTTTCAGGTGTATAAGATAGCGATTCCCCTCCCCTACCCCACCTGCTGTCAGCTCCGGTTGCAGGCACTGATGTGCCTTGGAGACTCAGGTGCACCTCCCCCACCCCTCCTCCCTTCAGCTCCTGTTGCCAGGCACTGGTTTGCGTTGGAGACGGAACCCTCCTAGGGGTTCCAAGCACTTCCTAGTGGCCCAGAAGACACTGGTGATCGGAGACCAAGCCACAAGGCTCTTTGGAGCCAGCTGGGGGCCATCCAAATGCCTCCCCACACAGTTCTGGAGCCGCTGTGGGCTGTCCTGGAGCAGCTGTGGGCTGCTGGGTGGTGATAGACGAACGTTGGCCACATGTGCCACGAGTCTCTGGGTTTCGCTGGGAGATCCTGGTGTGCACTGCAGTGGTGGTGTTCCTGGGAAAGAGTGCACTCAGCTTCCGAAGAAGAAAGTGGCAGTGTGCCCAGAACGAGGAAGTCTCTGGAAAAGGCATGGAGAAGACCGAACCGGACGCACAAGCCCGTGGAGCTGTCGCATCATCCGAGCCGAAGGCCAGTCCTCTCCCGTTCCAGCTTCTTGCTCTGGCTGCCCTGAATCAAGATGCCGGGTATTGGTCAGTGGGAAACACCACGCAACTGCTGAAGGGAGTTCGGGAAAGGCTGTTGAAGAGCCCTCACCAGCTGCCTCCTGAAAATCCCATCTGTGGAGCAGCCCAGGAAGATGGAGAAGCCCTGGTGAGGAAAACACCAGAAGGCTTCAAGGACAGCCGTGATCTGCAGGCAAGTGCAGACCCGCTGGTTCAGGAGATTGGCAGCTGTGGACAGAGAGTGCAGGACGAGGCAGGGCAGGCAGGCAGGCCAGAGCTTCCTGAAGGAGGAGTGCGGCGGCAGGCCAGCGCTGAGGGCCAGCGCCAGCAGCACACCCTCAGCCAGATCCTCCTGAAGGGGATGCATGTGCTAGAGCTGCTTGGAGATCATCTGGAAGGTGGGGGCTCAAGGAGGCAGGTGGAGATGGCTCCTCCTCCCCTGACCACGTGCCCTCAGGCGGGAGCCCCGTGAACCAATTAAAGCCGTCCAGGGCACTGAAGAAGGCACGTCAGAGGAAAGAAGAGCTCCCAAGAAACCCAACAAGCCACCAAGCTGAGCAAGGACCTGTTCACCTTCGTAACACCCTCCTGGACGGTGAGATTCCGAAGTTGCGCCTGAAGCTTGAGGCAGAGCCGAAGCTGTGCGAAGAGCACCTCAGACACCTGGAGAGGAAGATGATGGAGGAGAAGGCACGCTGCCTGCAAGTGAAGAACGAGCTTGCCAAGGTGCGCAGGAAGGCGGATGCTGCCCACTGGCACTTGGGCCTCTATAGGAACATGGCCGCCGACCTGCACCGAGAATGGCAGAAAATCTCCTCCTTGCATGAGCGGGAACGCCTCCTGGTGGAGAAGAGAAGTGAGGAGAGCCAGAAGGCTGTCCTGTGGGCAGAGAGGGAGTTCCAAAGGCTCCAGGCCCAAAACCATTGTCTCAGGCAGAAGCTGGCCAACTCTGGGCCCAAGGTCCAGCCTGTCTCCGGGGGCCTCCTGCTCCTGCTCCTGCTGTTCCGGGCACAGCCTCCAAATACCCTCAAGCGCCAAACGCTCCCCTGAGACCCAGGAAGCCCAAGAAGGGAGCAAGGGTGCACTGGCCAGACTCCAAGTTCTCGGGTCCCCTGCAGGTCTGATTCCCTTGCCCAGCAGCCACCAACACTCACAACCAGAGCACAGAAGCTCCTGTGCTGACCCCTTCAGCCATACCCATGGCTCCTTTGACTTGAGATCCACCCCATTCTTTAGCCTGATGCTCCATATTCCCTGGAGCCGTATGAGTGTGAGAGAATATTTTTCAGTGTTAAGCATAACACAAATAAAAATAAAAATATCCAATGGCTGAGACTCCTGCTACTGAGAATGGATTTGATTAAGGGATTCTATGCCAAGCAAGGGACGGTTTGAAGTGTCTTGTATCGATCCCTTAATCGTCCCAATAACCCAGTGTGTCATGTCTGACTGAGGTTCAGACAGGGGAAACAACTTGCCCCAAGATCACACAGCTAGTGAATTTCAGAGCTCCCGTTCCAAACCAGGGTTGTCTAATGATCACCTGCTGTGCCAATAACTTCTACGACTATGCCTACTACTTTTCTTCTTCTTCTTCTTCTTCTTCTTCTTCTTCTTCTTCTTGTTCTTCTTCTTTGGAGAGACAGAAAGGGTGACGGCGCACACATACACACACACACACACACACACACACACACACAAAGGAACGCACACACATGCAGGCGGGGGAGGGGCCGAGTTAGAGAGATTCCTCGACAGGCTTGGGACTCAAGTGCTGAACCAGACGCTGGTCTGGATTTCCCAGATCACGTGATCAGCCCTGAACCGAAATCAGGAGCCAGACACTGAACTGACAGGCACCCTTGGGCAAGGAACTTCTAGGCAAGCTGCTGAAGGATCCCAGAAGGGCTTGGTAAAATGTTCCCCTCGTTCACGTCCTAGGATGTGATGATTCTATGCAAAGATAATAGTGCATATAATATAATCTAACATAATATATAATAATATAAGGATGCAGAGATTATAGTGGTGGCTAGCTGAGGTCAAGTCCCAGCCAAGTAGGGAGGGCAGCCTTTAAGGGTCTCCAACGATTCCCATCTTGGGTACACATCGTTTTGTGTTCCATACTCTACCTCTTGATTCGAGTCAGAACTACTGACTCCCTTGTAAAGGACAGAATGTGGCCAAAGTGATAGGATGTCCCTTCGGAGGTGAGTTTACAAAGAGACTGGTCTCCTCTTGGGCTTGCCCGCCCTCCGTCCCTCCCTCCCTCATCTGTTCCCAGGGAAGCCAGCTGCTCCTTGGGAGCTTTATGCTGGAGAGGCCCACGGGGCAAGGAATGACTATTTCTTGCTTCCAGCCATGGAGGGCCTCTGGCGGCTCACAGCCAGCTGAGTGAGCTCAAAAGCAGACTTACCCCCAACAAGCCCGCAGATGACTGAAGATCCAGAGGCCCTCTTGACTGCAGCCTTGTGAGAGATCCTGAGCCACAGGGAGCTGGCTAGTTGCACCTGGATGGCTGGCCCACAGAAACCATATCAGGTTATGAATGTTGTTTTAGGCCCATTGGTTCGGGGAAAACCTTCAAGAAAGACAGGAGTGTGACGCCAAATGTTTGGCTTCTGACCCACCCCCCCTCTCCTGGGGTTGAAATTCCAGGGAAATCAAGAGATGGTAGAAACGCCTGAGAGTTGAGGGTAAACAATGGAAGAGAAAGGACATCTATTCTGATCGCCATGGATCTCTGTGAGAGGACATCCTCCCACTTGATCCTCCTGTGTCGAAGGGTGGCAAATGCAGGAGGAGACACCTGGCAGTGTGGTCCAAGTCGGCTGAGAGCACTCGACCCAGCCCCACAGAGCCTCCTAGAAGGCAGAGAAAGAGCCCAGAAGTTCCCTGGGGCCCCTAGAGAAGGCCCCTAGAGAATGAGATGAGTTGAAAGCCTGGGACCTGGTCGTTGGACTTCTAGACTGGAGGGGAGATGGCCTGTGGAAGGGCCACTGCCCGCAACCCCTGTTGGACCAGACCCCTCCTGTCTGCTTTGGGAGCCTGGGGGTGAATATGAGAATGAATTCATGTAGAAGAGATGGTGTTCTAATGCTTGGTTTCAACTTCTTGAAATCGTTTCAACTTCTTGAAGTCGTTGACATTCCTTTTCTCCTTGTCCCCAGGACCACCATGAATGGGAAGGGGCCTTCAAAGAAGCAAGACGAGAACATCTCTTACAAGGCTGTCCAGTGTCAATATCCAACCACTGCAGTCACTTCTACCCCCTTGGCAGCCCCACTGCTTCCATCAGGACACAGATCCGTTCCTGTACAGGTTTTTGAGCAAACGTAAGTTTGGATTTCTCTCAGAGAAATGCCAAGAGTGCAATGACTGGGGTCCTAGGGTGGTTGCAAGTCTAGTTTTCAGAGGAACTGTGTGGAGGGTTGGGTCACTCTACTGTGCACCCGAAAAGCATATTCTACTGCTTGTTCCCTGGAATTTAAATCCAGGCCTTGAAAAAGAAAAGGAACTGTGAACTGTTTTCAAGAGGGAGCTCTATCATCTTCCATTCCCAACAGCGATGCAGGAGCGATCCAGTCGTTCCACATCCTGCCTTGCATTGGGGAGTGGGGTCTCTCTCTCCCTCTCGGGTGCATTTGGTTTGCATCATGGTGATAGGTGTGCAGTGAGAGCTCATTGGAGTTTGAATTTGAATTGCCCCGATGGTAACATTTGATGGGATTTCCATCTGTATACTCTTTGGTAAAGTGTTTCGGTCTTTTGCCCATTTTTTTTGTTTTTGTTCTTTTCAGACTGGATGGCTTGCTTCTTTGGGGGTCCACTTTTGAGGTTCTCTCCTTCCGACAGGAGTCCTTTATCAGGTATGTGGTTTGCACCTATTTTCTCCCAGTTTGTAGCTTCCCTTTTGGGTCTTCTTCACAAGGTGTTTCACACATTACAGACTTCCAATTCTGATTGTTGGATCATGTCTAATGAATCAACTCTTCTTGAACGGAACATGATTTGATGTCCAGTCGGAGGATTCTTTCCCTAGCTGTCCATTCTGGACATTTTTTCCCTAGAAGACTTATCATTTTACATAGAAGGCGGTGATTAATTTTGAGTTAATTTAACAAAATCTTTTTTCTTTTTGAGAGAGTGAGCATGCGCATGAGTGGGGCGTGGGGTGGAGGGAGAAGCGAAAAGAGCGTCCTTAAGCAGACTCCCCAGTGAGCTTGGAGCCTGATTTTGTCCCGGGACCCTGAGAGCATGACAAGAGCCGAAATGAAGAGCTGGCTGCCTCAGCGACTGAGTCACCCAGGCGCCACGAGTTCAGTTTTGTACAGAGGATGAGCCTTCGATTGTGGTCCTCGTCCTCCTCGTCCTCCACCTCCACCTCCTCCTCCTCTCTGCCCCTCCCTCTTCTTCTTCTCCTTCTTCTTCTTTGTCTCTGGAAGTCCACTTGCTCTAGCACCATTTCTTCAAAACGCTGTCACTCCTCCATTGAATTGCTTTTCCCCTTTGTCAGAATCCCATTGACATGTTGGTGGTTGGTCTCTTTCTGGGTTTGATCCTGTTCCACTTATCTATCTTTATACTGTTCCATTTGTCTATCCCTTCACCAACACCACACATTTTTGATTACTATAGCTGTAGATCTTGAAACTGGGTGGAAGGATTCCTTTGGTTTTCTTCTTTAGTTTTATTTTCTCATCTTTTTCTAGGTTCTGACGTGGAGAGCTTATTGTTTTGAGACAGAGAGAGAGAGAGAGAGAGAGACAGGGAAGGGGTACAGAGAGAGAGAGAGAGAGAGAGAGAGAGATTATTAAACAGCCTCCATGCCCAGCACCAGCACAATGCAGGTTCAGTCTCACAACCTCGAGTTTAATCATGACCCGATTCAAAATCAAGAGTTGGACTAACTGACTGAGCCTCCCAGATGCTCCTCCTCCTTTCTAACATAGGCAGTGATTGCTCTGCATGGTGCTGTCCATTGATTGAGCTGTGTCCCACACATTTTCATATGTTGTATGTTCATTTTCCTTCACTTCAATGCATTGAGATTTGATCTTTGATCTTTGATCATCTAGAAGGTTACTTTCTCAGTGTTTGGATATTTCTTCGTTTTCTCCTTTGGATACCTAGTTTGCTTTTTAAATATATTTTTTTTAATGTTGAAATTGTACTTCCGAGAAATTGATCGATAGGGTTGTCTTTGTTTCAGGTGTACAATAGAGCGATTCCCCTCCCCTACCCCACCTGCTGTCAGCTCCGGTTGCAGGCACTGATGTGCCTTGGAGACTCAGGTGCACCTCCCCCACCCCTCCTCCCTTCAGCTCCTGTTGCCAGGCACTGGTTTGCGTTGGAGACGGAACCCTCGTAGGGGTTCCAAGCACTTCCTAGTGGCCCAGAAGACACTGGTGATCGGAGACCAAGCCACAAGGCTCTTTGGAGCCAGCTGGGGGCCATCCAAATGCCTCCCCACACAGTTCTGGAGCCGCTGTGGGCTGTCCTGGAGCAGCTGTGGGCTGCTGGGTTGGTGATAGACGAACGTTGGCCACATGTGCCACGAGTCTCTGGGTTTCGCTGGGAGATCCTGGTGTGCACTGCAGTGGTGGTGTTCCTGGGAAAGAGTGCACTCAGCTTCCGAAGAAGAAAGTGGCAGTGTGCCCAGAACGAGGAAGTCTCTGGAAAAGGCATGGAGAAGACCGAACCGGACGCACAAGCCCGTGGAGCTGTCGCATCATCCGAGCCGAAGGCCAGTCCTCTCCCGTTCCAGCTTCTTGCTCTGGCTGCCCTGAATCAAGATGCCGGGTATTGGTCAGTGGGAAACACCACGCAACTGCTGAAGGGAGTTCGGGAAAGGCTGTTGAAGAGCCCTCACCAGCTGCCTCCTGAAAATCCCATCTGTGGAGCAGCCCAGGAAGATGGAGAAGCCCTGGTGAGGAAAACACCAGAAGGCTTCAAGGACAGCCATGATCTGCAGGCAAGTGCAGACCCGCTGGTTCAGGAGATTGGCAGCTGTGGACAGAGAGTGCAGGACGAGGCAGGGCAGGCAGGCAGGCCAGAGCTTCCTGAAGGAGGAGTGCGGCGGCAGGCCAGCGCTGAGGGCCAGCGCCAGCAGCACACCCTCAGCCAGATCCTCCTGAAGGGGATGCATGTGCTAGAGCTGCTTGGAGATCATCTGGAAGGTGGGGGCTCAAGGAGGCAGGTGGAGATGGCTCCTCCTCCCCTGACCACGTGCCCTCAGGCGGGAGCCCCGTGAACCAATTAAAGCCGTCCAGGGCACTGAAGAAGGCACGTCAGAGGAAAGAAGAGCTCCCAAGAAACCCAACAAGCCACCAAGCTGAGCAAGTACCTGTTCACCTTCGGAACACCCTCCTGGACGGTGAGATTCCGAAGTTGCGCCTGAAGCTTGAGGCAGAGCCGAAGCTGTGCGAAGAGCACCTCAGACACCTGGAGAGGAAGATGATGGAGGAGAAGGCACGCTGCCTGCAAGTGAAGAACGAGCTTGCCAAGGTGCGCAGGAAGGCGGATGCTGCCCACTGGCACTTGGGCCTCTATAGGAATATGGCCGCCGACCTGCACCGAGAATGGCAGAAAATCTCCTCCTTGCATGAGCGGGAACGCCTCCTGGTGGAGAAGAGAAGTGAGGAGAGCCAGAAGGCTGTCCTGTGGGCAGAGAGGGAGTTCCAAAGGCTCCAGGCCCAAAACCATTGCCTCAGGCAGAAGCTGGCCAACTCTGGGCCCAAGGTCCAGCCTGTCTCCGGGGGCCTCCTGCTCCTGCTCCTGCTGTTCCGGGCACAGCCTCCAAATACCCTCAAACGCCAAAGGCTCCCCTGAAACCCAGGAAGCCCAAGAAGGGAGCAAGGGTGCACTGGCCAGACTCCAAGTTCTCGGGTCCCCTGCAGGTCTGATTCCCTTGCCCAGCAGCCACCAACACTCACAACCAGAGCACAAAAGCTCCTGTGCTTACCCCTTCAGCCATACCCATGGCTCCTTTGACTTGAGATCCACCCCATTCTTTAGCCTGATGCTCCATATTCCCTGGAGCCGTATGAGTGTGAGAGAATATTTTTCAGTGTTAAGCATAACACAAATAAAAATAAAAATATCCAATGGCTGAGACTCCTGCTACTGAGAATGGATTTGATTAAGGGATTCTATGCCAAGCAAGGGACGGTTTGAAGTGTCTTGTATCGATCCCTTAATCGTCCCAATAACCCAGTGTGTCATGTCTGACTGAGGTTCAGACAGGGGAAACAACTTGCCCCAAGATCACACAGCTAGTGAATTTCAGAGCTCCCGTTCCAAACCAGGGTTGTCTAATGATCACCTGCTGTGCCAATAACTTCTACGACTATGCCTACTACTTTTCTTCTTCTTCTTCTTCTTCTTCTTCTTCTTCTTCTTCTTGTTCTTCTTCTTTGGAGAGACAGAAAGGGTGACGGCGCACACATACACACACACACACACACAAAGGAACGCACACACATGCAGGCGGGGGAGGGGCCGAGTTAGAGAGATTCCTCGACAGGCTTGGGACTCAAGTGCTGAACCACACGCTGGTCTGGATTTCCCAGATCACGTGATCAGCCCTGAACCGAAATCAGGAGCCAGACACTGAACTGACAGGCACCCTTGGGCAAGGAACTTCTAGGCAAGCTGCTGAAGGATCCCAGAAGGGCTTGGTAAAATGTTCCCCTCGTTCACGTCCTAGGATGTGATGATTCTATGCAAAGATAATAGTGCATATAATATAATCTAACATAATATATAATAATATAAGGATGCAGAGATTATAGTGGTGGCTAGCTGAGGTCAAGTCCCAGCCAAGTAGGGAGGGCAGCCTTTAAGGGTCTCCAACGATTCCCATCTTGGGTACACATCGTTTTGTGTTCCATACTCTACCTCTTGATTCGAGTCAGAACTACTGACTCCCTTGTAAAGGACAGAATGTGGCCAAAGTGATAGGATGTCCCTTCGGAGGTGAGTTTACAAAGAGACTGGTCTCCTCTTGGGCTTGCCCGCCCTCCGTCCCTCCCTCCCTCATCTGTTCCCAGGGAAGCCAGCTGCTCCTTGGGAGCTTTATGCTGGAGAGGCCCACGGGGCAAGGAATGACTATTTCTTGCTTCCAGCCATGGAGGGCCTCTGGCGGCTCACAGCCAGCTGAGTGAGCTCAAAAGCAGACTTACCCCCAACAAGCCCGCAGATGACTGAAGATCCAGAGGCCCTCTTGACTGCAGCCTTGTGAGAGATCCTGAGCCACAGGGAGCTGGCTAGTTGCACCTGGATGGCTGGCCCACAGAAACCATATCAGGTTATGAATGTTGTTTTAGGCCCATTGGTTCGGGGAAAACCTTCAAGAAAGACAGGAGTGTGACGCCAAATGTTTGGCTTCTGACCCACCCCCCCTCTCCTGGGGTTGAAATTCCAGGGAAATCAAGAGATGGTAGAAACGCCTGAGAGTTGAGGGTAAACAATGGAAGAGAAAGGACATCTATTCTGATCGCCATGGATCTCTGTGAGAGGACATCCTCCCACTTGATCCTCCTGTGTCGAAGGGTGGCAAATGCAGGAGGAGACACCTGGCAGTGTGGTCCAAGTCGGCTGAGAGCACTCGACCCAGCCCCACAGAGCCTCCTAGAAGGCAGAGAAAGAGCCCAGAAGTTCCCTGGGGCCCCTAGAGAAGGCCCCTAGAGAATGAGATGAGTTGAAAGCCTGGGACCTGGTCGTTGGACTTCTAGACTGGAGGGGAGATGGCCTGTGGAAGGGCCACTGCCCACAACCCCTGTTGGACCAGACCCCTCCTGTCTGCTTTGGGAGCCTGGGGGTGAATATGAGAATGAATTCATGTAGAAGAGATGGTGTTCTAATGCTTGGTTTCAACTTCTTGAAATCGTTTCAACTTCTTGAAGTCGTTGACATTCCTTTTCTCCTTGTCCCCAGGACCACCATGAATGGGAAGGGGCCTTCAAAGATGCAAGACGAGAACATCTCTTACAAGGCTGTCCAGTGTCAATATCCAACCACTGCAGTCACTTCTACCCCCTTGGCAGCCCCACTGCTTCCATCAGGACACAGATCCGTTCCTGTACAGGTTTTTGAGCAAACGTAAGTTTGGATTTCTCTCAGAGAAATGCCAAGAGTGCAATGACTGGGGTCCTAGGGTGGTTGCAAGTCTAGTTTTCAGAGGAACTGTGTGGAGGGTTGGGTCACTCTACTGTGCACCCGAAAAGCATATTCTACTGCTTGTTCCCTGGAATTTAAATCCAGGCCTTGAAAAAGAAAAGGAACTGTGAACTGTTTTCAAGAGGGAGCTCTATCATCTTCCATTCCCAACAGCGATGCAGGAGCGATCCAGTCGTTCCACATCCTGCCTTGCATTGGGGAGTGGGGTCTCTCTCTCCCTCTCGGGTGCATTTGGTTTGCATCATGGTGATAGGTGTGCAGTGAGAGCTCATTGGAGTTTGAATTTGAATTGCCCCGATGGTAACATTTGATGGGATTTCCATCTGTATACTCTTTGGTAAAGTGTTTCGGTCTTTTGCCCATTTTTTTTGTTTTTGTTCTTTTCAGACTGGATGGCTTGCTTCTTTGGGGGTCCACTTTTGAGGTTCTCTCCTTCCGACAGGAGTCCTTTATCAGGTATGTGGTTTGCACCTATTTTCTCCCAGTTTGTAGCTTCCCTTTTGGGTCTTCTTCACAAGGTGTTTCACACATTACAGACTTCCAATTCTGATTGTTGGATCATGTCTAATGAATCAACTCTTCTTGAACGGAACATGATTTGATGTCCAGTCGGAGGATTCTTTCCCTAGCTGTCCATTCTGGACATTTTTTCCCTAGAAGACTTATCATTTTACATAGAAGGCGGTGATTAATTTTGAGTTAATTTAACAAAATCTTTTTTCTTTTTGAGAGAGTGAGCATGCGCATGAGTGGGGCGTGGGGTGGAGGGAGAAGCGAAAAGAGCGTCCTTAAGCAGACTCCCCAGTGAGCTTGGAGCCTGATTTTGTCCCGGGACCCTGAGAGCATGACAAGAGCCGAAATTAAGAGCTGGCTGCCTCAGCGACTGAGTCACCCAGGCGCCACGAGTTCAGTTTTGTACAGAGGATGAGCCTTCGATTGTGGTCCTCGTCCTCCTCGTCCTCCACCTCCACCTCCTCCTCCTCTCTGCCCCTCCCTCTTCTTCTTCTCCTTCTTCTTCTTTGTCTCTGGAAGTCCACTTGCTCTAGCACCATTTCTTCAAAACGCTGTCACTCCTCCATTGAATTGCTTTTCCCCTTTGTCAGAATCCCATTGACATGTTGGTGGTTGGTCTCTTTCTGGGTTTGATCCTGTTCCACTTATCTATCTTTATACTGTTCCATTTGTCTATCCCTTCACCAACACCACACATTTTTGATTACTATAGCTGTAGATCTTGAAACTGGGTGGAAGGATTCCTTTGGTTTTCTTCTTTAGTTTTATTTTCTCATCTTTTTCTAGGTTCTGACGTGGAGAGCTTATTGTTTTGAGACAGGGAGAGACAGAGAGAGAGAGAGAGAGAGAGAGAGAGAGACAGGGAAGGGGTACAGAGAGAGAGAGATAGAGACGGATTATTAAGCAGCCTCCATGCCCAGCACCAGCACAATGCAGGTTCAGTCTCACAACCCCGAGTTTGATCATGACCCGAGTCAAAATCAAGAGTTGGACTAACTGACTGAGCCTCCCAGATGCTCCTCCTCCTTTCTAACATAGGCAGTGATTGCTCTGCATGGTGCTGTCCATTGATTGAGCTGTGTCCCACACATTTTCATATGTTGTATGTTCATTTTCCTTCACTTCAATGCATTGAGATTTGATCTTTGATCTTTGATCATCTAGAATGTTACTTTCTCAGTGTTTGGATATTTGTTATCTTTCTCCTTTGGATACCTAGTTTGCTTTTTAAATATATTTTTTTTTAATGTTGAAATTGTACTTCCGAGAAATTGATCGATAGGGTTGTCTTTGTTTCAGGTGTATAAGATAGCGATTCCCCTCCCCTACCCCACCTGCTGTCAGCTCCGGTTGCAGGCACTGATGTGCCTTGGAGACTCAGGTGCACCTCCCCCACCCCTCCTCCCTTCAGCTCCTGTTGCCAGGCACTGGTTTGCGTTGGAGACGGAACCCTCGTAGGGGTTCCAAGCACTTCCTAGTGGCCCAGAAGACACTGGTGATCGGAGACCAAGCCACAAGGCTCTTTGGAGCCAGCTGGGGGCCATCCAAATGTCTCCCCACACAGTTCTGGAGCCGCTGTGGGCTGTCCTGGAGCAGCTGTGGGCTGCTGGGTTGGTGATAGACGAACGTTGGCCACATGTGCCACGAGTCTCTGGGTTTCGCTGGGAGATCCTGGTGTGCACTGCAGTGGTGGTGTTCCTGGGAAAGAGTGCACTCAGCTTCCGAAGAAGAAAGTGGCAGTGTGCCCAGAACGAGGAAGTCTCTGGAAAAGGCATGGAGAAGACCGAACCGGACGCACAAGCCCGTGGAGCTGTCGCTTCATCCGAGCCGAAGGCCAGTCCTCTCCCGTTGCAGCTTCTTGCTCTGGCTGCCCTGAATCAAGATGCCGGGTATTGGTCAGTGGGAAACACCACGCAACTGCTGAAGGGAGTTCGGGAAAGGCTGTTGAAGAGCCCTCACCAGCTGCCTCCTGAAAATCCCATCTGTGGAGCAGCCCAGGAAGATGGAGAAGCCCTGGTGAGGAAAACACCAGAAGGCTTCAAGGACAGCCGTGATCTGCAGGCAAGTGCAGACCCGCTGGTTCAGGAGATTGGCAGCTGTGGACAGAGAGTGCAGGACGAGGCAGGGCAGGCAGGCAGGCCAGAGCTTCCTGAAGGAGGAGTGCGGCGGCAGGCCAGCGCTGAGGGCCAGCGCCAGCAGCACACCCTCAGCCAGATCCTCCTGAAGGGGATGCATGTGCTAGAGCTGCTTGGAGATCATCTGGAAGGTGGGGGCTCAAGGAGGCAGGTGGAGATGGCTCCTCCTCCCCTGACCACGTGCCCTCAGGCGGGAGCCCCGTGAACCAATTAAAGCCGTCCAGGGCACTGAAGAAGGCACGTCAGAGGAAAGAAGAGCTCCCAAGAAACCCAACAAGCCACCAAGCTGAGCAAGTACCTGTTCACCTTCGGAACACCCTCCTGGACGGTGAGATTCCGAAGTTGCGCCTGAAGCTTGAGGCAGAGCCGAAGCTGTGCGAAGAGCACCTCAGACACCTGGAGAGGAAGATGATGGAGGAGAAGGCACGCTGCCTGCAAGTGAAGAACGAGCTTGCCAAGGTGCGCAGGAAGGCGGATGCTGCCCACTGGCACTTGGGCCTCTATAGGAACATGGCCGCCGACCTGCACCGAGAATGGCAGAAAATCTCCTCCTTGCATGAGCGGGAACGCCTCCTGGTGGAGAAGAGAAGTGAGGAGAGCCAGAAGGCTGTCCTGTGGGCAGAGAGGGAGTTCCAAAGGCTCCAGGCCCAAAACCATTGCCTCAGGCAGAAGCTGGCCAACTCTGGGCCCAAGGTCCAGCCTGTCTCCGGGGGGCCTCCTGCTCCTGCTCCTGCTGTTCCGGGCACAGCCTCCAAATACCCTCAAGGGCCAAAGGCTCCCCTGAAACCCAGGAAGCCCAAGAAGGGAGCAAGGGTGCACTGGCCAGACTCCAAGTTCTCGGGTCCCCTGCAGGTCTGATTCCCTTGCCCAGCAGCCACCAACACTCACAACCAGAGCACCAAAGCTCCTGTGCTTACCCCTTCAGCCATACCCATGGCTCCTTTGACTTGAGATCCACCCCATTCTTTAGCCTGATGCTCCATATTCCCTGGAGCCGTATGAGTGTGAGAGAATATTTTTCAGTGTTAAGCATAACACAAATAAAAATAAAAATATCCAATGGCTGAGACTCCTGCTACTGAGAATGGATTTGATTAAGGGATTCTATGCCAAGCAAGGGACGGTTTGAAGTGTCTTGTATCGATCCCTTAATCATCCCAATAACCCAGTGTGTCATGTCTGACTGAGGTTCAGACAGGGGAAACAACTTGCCCCAAGATCACACAGCTAGTGAATTTCAGAGCTCCCGTTCCAAACCAGGGTTGTCTAATGATCACCTGCTGTGCCAATAACTTCTACGACTATGCCTACTACTTTTCTTCTTCTTCTTCTTCTTCTTCTTCTTCTTCTTCTTCTTCTTGTTCTTCTTCTTTGGAGAGACAGAAAGGGTGACGGCGCACACATACACACACACACACACACACACACACACACACACACAAAGGAACGCACACACATGCAGGCGGGGGAGGGGCCGAGTTAGAGAGATTCCTCGACAGGCTTGGGACTCAAGTGCTGAACCAGACGCTGGTCTGGATTTCCCAGATCACGTGATCAGCCCTGAACCGAAATCAGGAGCCAGACACTGAACTGACAGGCACCCTTGGGCAAGGAACTTCTAGGCAAGCTGCTGATGGATCCCAGAAGGGCTTGGTAAAATGTTCCCCTCGTTCACGTCCTAGGATGTGATGATTCTATGCAAAGATAATAGTGCATATAATATAATCTAACATAATATATAATAATATAAGGATGCAGAGATTATAGTGGTGGCTAGCTGAGGTCAAGTCCCAGCCAAGTAGGGAGGGCAGCCTTTAAGGGTCTCCAACGATTCCCATCTTGGGTACACATCGTTTTGTGTTCCATACTCTACCTCTTGATTCGAGTCAGAACTACTGACTCCCTTGTAAAGGACAGAATGTGGCCAAAGTGATAGGATGTCCCTTCGGAGGTGAGTTTACAAAGAGACTGGTCTCCTCTTGGGCTTGCCCGCCCTCCGTCCCTCCCTCCCTCATCTGTTCCCAGGGAAGCCAGCTGCTCCTTGGGAGCTTTATGCTGGAGAGGCCCACGGGGCAAGGAATGACTATTTCTTGCTTCCAGCCATGGAGGGCCTCTGGCGGCTCACAGCCAGCTGAGTGAGCTCAAAAGCAGACTTACCCCCAACAAGCCCGCAGATGACTGAAGATCCAGAGGCCCTCTTGACTGCAGCCTTGTGAGAGATCCTGAGCCACAGGGAGCTGGCTAGTTGCACCTGGATGGCTGGCCCACAGAAACCATATCAGGTTATGAATGTTGTTTTAGGCCCATTGGTTCGGGGAAAACCTTCAAGAAAGACAGGAGTGTGATGCCAAATGTTTGGCTTCTGACCCACCCCCCCTCTCCTGGGGTTGAAATTCCAGGGAAATCAAGAGATGGTAGAAACGCCTGAGAGTTGAGGGTAAACAATGGAAGAGAAAGGACATCTATTCTGATCGCCATGGATCTCTGTGAGAGGACATCCTCCCACTTGATCCTCCTGTGTCGAAGGGTGGCAAATGCAGGAGGAGACACCTGGCAGTGTGGTCCAAGTCGGCTGAGAGCACTCGACCCAGCCCCACAGAGCCTCCTAGAAGGCAGAGAAAGAGCCCAGAAGTTCCCTGGGGCCCCTAGAGAAGGCCCCTAGAGAATGAGATGAGTTGAAAGCCTGGGACCTGGTCGTTGGACTTCTAGACTGGAGGGGAGATGGCCTGTGGAAGGGCCACTGCCCGCAACCCCTGTTGGACCAGACCCCTCCTGTCTGCTTTGGGAGCCTGGGGGTGAATATGAGAATGAATTCATGTAGAAGAGATGGTGTTCTAATGCTTGGTTTCAACTTCTTGAAATCGTTTCAACTTCTTGAAGTCGTTGACATTCCTTTTCTCCTTGTCCCCAGGACCACCATGAATGGGAAGGGGCCTTCAAAGAAGCAAGACGAGAACATCTCTTACAAGGCTGTCCAGTGTCAATATCCAACCACTGCAGTCACTTCTACCCCCTTGGCAGCCCCACTGCTTCCATCAGGACACAGATCCGTTCCTGTACAGGTTTTTGAGCAAACGTAAGTTTGGATTTCTCTCAGAGAAATGCCAAGAGTGCAATGACTGGGGTCCTAGGGTGGTTGCAAGTCTAGTTTTCAGAGGAACTGTGTGGAGGGTTGGGTCACTCTACTGTGCACCCGAAAAGCATATTCTACTGCTTGTTCCCTGGAATTTAAATCCAGGCCTTGAAAAAGAAAAGGAACTGTGAACTGTTTTCAAGAGGGAGCTCTATCATCTTCCATTCCCAACAGCGATGCAGGAGCGATCCAGTCGTTCCACATCCTGCCTTGCATTGGGGAGTGGGGTCTCTCTCTCCCTCTCGGGTGCATTTGGTTTGCATCATGCTGATAGGTGTGCAGTGAGAGCTCATTGGAGTTTGAATTTGAATTGCCCCGATGGTAACTTTTGATGGGATTTCCATCTGTATACTCTTTGGTAAAGTGTTTCGGTCTTTTGCCCATTTTTTTTGTTTTTGTTCTTTTCAGACTGGATGGCTTGCTTCTTTGGGGGTCCACTTTTGAGGTTCTCTCCTTCCGACAGGAGTCCTTTATCAGGTATGTGGTTTGCACCTATTTTCTCCCAGTTTGTAGCTTCCCTTTTGGGTCTTCTTCACAAGGTGTTTCACACATTACAGACTTCCAATTCTGATTGTTGGATCATGTCTAATGAATCAACTCTTCTTGAACGGAACATGATTTGATGTCCAGTCGGAGGATTCTTTCCCTAGCTGTCCATTCTGGACATTTTTTCCCTAGAAGACTTATCATTTTACATAGAAGGCGGTGATTAATTTTGAGTTAATTTAACAAAATCTTTTTTCTTTTTGAGAGAGTGAGCATGCGCATGAGTGGGGCGTGGGGTGGAGGGAGAAGCGAAAAGAGCGTCCTTAAGCAGACTCCCCAGTGAGCTTGGAGCCTGATTTTGTCCCGGGACCCTGAGAGCATGACAAGAGCCGAAATGAAGAGCTGGCTGCCTCAGCGACTGAGTCACCCAGGCGCCACGAGTTCAGTTTTGTACAGAGGATGAGCCTTCGATTGTGGTCCTCGTCCTCCTCGTCCTCCACCTCCACCTCCTCCTCCTCTCTGCCCCTCCCTCTTCTTCTTCTCCTTCTTCTTCTTTGTCTCTGGAAGTCCACTTGCTCTAGCACCATTTCTTCAAAACGCTGTCACTCCTCCATTGAATTGCTTTTCCCCTTTGTCAGAATCCCATTGACATGTTGGTGGTTGGTCTCTTTCTGGGTTTGATCCTGTTCCACTTATCTATCTTTATACTGTTCCATTTGTCTATCCCTTCACCAACACCACACATTTTTGATTACTATAGCTGTAGATCTTGAAACTGGGTGGAAGGATTCCTTTGGTTTTCTTCTTTAGTTTTATTTTCTCATCTTTTTCTAGGTTCTGACGTGGAGAGCTTATTGTTTTGAGACAGGGAGAGACAGAGAGAGAGAGAGAGAGAGAGAGAGAGAGACAGGGAAGGGGTACAGAGAGAGAGAGATAGAGACGGATTATTAAGCAGCCTCCATGCCCAGCACCAGCACAATGCAGGTTCAGTCTCACAACCCCGAGTTTGATCATGACCCGAGTCAAAATCAAGAGTTGGACTAACTGACTGAGCCTCCCAGATGCTCCTCCTCCTTTCTAACATAGGCAGTGATTGCTCTGCATGGTGCTGTCCATTGATTGAGCTGTGTCCCACACATTTTCATATGTTGTATGTTCATTTTCCTTCACTTCAATGCATTGAGATTTGATCTTTGATCTTTGATCATCTAGAATGTTACTTTCTCAGTGTTTGGATATTTGTTATCTTTCTCCTTTGGATACCTAGTTTGCTTTTTAAATATATTTTTTTTTAATGTTGAAATTGTACTTCCGAGAAATTGATCGATAGGGTTGTCTTTGTTTCAGGTGTATAAGATAGCGATTCCCCTCCCCTACCCCACCTGCTGTCAGCTCCGGTTGCAGGCACTGATGTGCCTTGGAGACTCAGGTGCACCTCCCCCACCCCTCCTCCCTTCAGCTCCTGTTGCCAGGCACTGGTTTGCGTTGGAGACGGAACCCTCGTAGGGGTTCCAAGCACTTCCTAGTGGCCCAGAAGACACTGGTGATCGGAGACCAAGCCACAAGGCTCTTTGGAGCCAGCTGGGGGCCATCCAAATGTCTCCCCACACAGTTCTGGAGCCGCTGTGGGCTGTCCTGGAGCAGCTGTGGGCTGCTGGGTTGGTGATAGACGAACGTTGGCCACATGTGCCACGAGTCTCTGGGTTTCGCTGGGAGATCCTGGTGTGCACTGCAGTGGTGGTGTTCCTGGGAAAGAGTGCACTCAGCTTCCGAAGAAGAAAGTGGCAGTGTGCCCAGAACGAGGAAGTCTCTGGAAAAGGCATGGAGAAGACCGAACCGGACGCACAAGCCCGTGGAGCTGTCGCTTCATCCGAGCCGAAGGCCAGTCCTCTCCCGTTGCAGCTTCTTGCTCTGGCTGCCCTGAATCAAGATGCCGGGTATTGGTCAGTGGGAAACACCACGCAACTGCTGAAGGGAGTTCGGGAAAGGCTGTTGAAGAGCCCTCACCAGCTGCCTCCTGAAAATCCCATCTGTGGAGCAGCCCAGGAAGATGGAGAAGCCCTGGTGAGGAAAACACCAGAAGGCTTCAAGGACAGCCGTGATCTGCAGGCAAGTGCAGACCCGCTGGTTCAGGAGATTGGCAGCTGTGGACAGAGAGTGCAGGACGAGGCAGGGCAGGCAGGCAGGCCAGAGCTTCCTGAAGGAGGAGTGCGGCGGCAGGCCAGCGCTGAGGGCCAGCGCCAGCAGCACACCCTCAGCCAGATCCTCCTGAAGGGGATGCATGTGCTAGAGCTGCTTGGAGATCATCTGGAAGGTGGGGGCTCAAGGAGGCAGGTGGAGATGGCTCCTCCTCCCCTGACCACGTGCCCTCAGGCGGGAGCCCCGTGAACCAATTAAAGCCGTCCAGGGCACTGAAGAAGGCACGTCAGAGGAAAGAAGAGCTCCCAAGAAACCCAACAAGCCACCAAGCTGAGCAAGTACCTGTTCACCTTCGGAACACCCTCCTGGACGGTGAGATTCCGAAGTTGCGCCTGAAGCTTGAGGCAGAGCCGAAGCTGTGCGAAGAGCACCTCAGACACCTGGAGAGGAAGATGATGGAGGAGAAGGCACGCTGCCTGCAAGTGAAGAACGAGCTTGCCAAGGTGCGCAGGAAGGCGGATGCTGCCCACTGGCACTTGGGCCTCTATAGGAACATGGCCGCCGACCTGCACCGAGAATGGCAGAAAATCTCCTCCTTGCATGAGCGGGAACGCCTCCTGGTGGAGAAGAGAAGTGAGGAGAGCCAGAAGGCTGTCCTGTGGGCAGAGAGGGAGTTCCAAAGGCTCCAGGCCCAAAACCATTGCCTCAGGCAGAAGCTGGCCAACTCTGGGCCCAAGGTCCAGCCTGTCTCCGGGGGGCCTCCTGCTCCTGCTCCTGCTGTTCCGGGCACAGCCTCCAAATACCCTCAAGGGCCAAAGGCTCCCCTGAAACCCAGGAAGCCCAAGAAGGGAGCAAGGGTGCACTGGCCAGACTCCAAGTTCTCGGGTCCCCTGCAGGTCTGATTCCCTTGCCCAGCAGCCACCAACACTCACAACCAGAGCACCAAAGCTCCTGTGCTTACCCCTTCAGCCATACCCATGGCTCCTTTGACTTGAGATCCACCCCATTCTTTAGCCTGATGCTCCATATTCCCTGGAGCCGTATGAGTGTGAGAGAATATTTTTCAGTGTTAAGCATAACACAAATAAAAATAAAAATATCCAATGGCTGAGACTCCTGCTACTGAGAATGGATTTGATTAAGGGATTCTATGCCAAGCAAGGGACGGTTTGAAGTGTCTTGTATCGATCCCTTAATCATCCCAATAACCCAGTGTGTCATGTCTGACTGAGGTTCAGACAGGGGAAACAACTTGCCCCAAGATCACACAGCTAGTGAATTTCAGAGCTCCCGTTCCAAACCAGGGTTGTCTAATGATCACCTGCTGTGCCAATAACTTCTACGACTATGCCTACTACTTTTCTTCTTCTTCTTCTTCTTCTTCTTCTTCTTCTTCTTCTTCTTCTTCTTGTTCTTCTTCTTTGGAGAGACAGAAAGGGTGACGGCGCACACATACACACACACACACACACACACACACACACACACACACAAAGGAACGCACACACATGCAGGCGGGGGAGGGGCCGAGTTAGAGAGATTCCTCGACAGGCTTGGGACTCAAGTGCTGAACCAGACGCTGGTCTGGATTTCCCAGATCACGTGATCAGCCCTGAACCGAAATCAGGAGCCAGACACTGAACTGACAGGCACCCTTGGGCAAGGAACTTCTAGGCAAGCTGCTGATGGATCCCAGAAGGGCTTGGTAAAATGTTCCCCTCGTTCACGTCCTAGGATGTGATGATTCTATGCAAAGATAATAGTGCATATAATATAATCTAACATAATATATAATAATATAAGGATGCAGAGATTATAGTGGTGGCTAGCTGAGGTCAAGTCCCAGCCAAGTAGGGAGGGCAGCCTTTAAGGGTCTCCAACGATTCCCATCTTGGGTACACATCGTTTTGTGTTCCATACTCTACCTCTTGATTCGAGTCAGAACTACTGACTCCCTTGTAAAGGACAGAATGTGGCCAAAGTGATAGGATGTCCCTTCGGAGGTGAGTTTACAAAGAGACTGGTCTCCTCTTGGGCTTGCCCGCCCTCCGTCCCTCCCTCCCTCATCTGTTCCCAGGGAAGCCAGCTGCTCCTTGGGAGCTTTATGCTGGAGAGGCCCACGGGGCAAGGAATGACTATTTCTTGCTTCCAGCCATGGAGGGCCTCTGGCGGCTCACAGCCAGCTGAGTGAGCTCAAAAGCAGACTTACCCCCAACAAGCCCGCAGATGACTGAAGATCCAGAGGCCCTCTTGACTGCAGCCTTGTGAGAGATCCTGAGCCACAGGGAGCTGGCTAGTTGCACCTGGATGGCTGGCCCACAGAAACCATATCAGGTTATGAATGTTGTTTTAGGCCCATTGGTTCGGGGAAAACCTTCAAGAAAGACAGGAGTGTGATGCCAAATGTTTGGCTTCTGACCCACCCCCCCTCTCCTGGGGTTGAAATTCCAGGGAAATCAAGAGATGGTAGAAACGCCTGAGAGTTGAGGGTAAACAATGGAAGAGAAAGGACATCTATTCTGATCGCCATGGATCTCTGTGAGAGGACATCCTCCCACTTGATCCTCCTGTGTCGAAGGGTGGCAAATGCAGGAGGAGACACCTGGCAGTGTGGTCCAAGTCGGCTGAGAGCACTCGACCCAGCCCCACAGAGCCTCCTAGAAGGCAGAGAAAGAGCCCAGAAGTTCCCTGGGGCCCCTAGAGAAGGCCCCTAGAGAATGAGATGAGTTGAAAGCCTGGGACCTGGTCGTTGGACTTCTAGACTGGAGGGGAGATGGCCTGTGGAAGGGCCACTGCCCGCAACCCCTGTTGGACCAGACCCCTCCTGTCTGCTTTGGGAGCCTGGGGGTGAATATGAGAATGAATTCATGTAGAAGAGATGGTGTTCTAATGCTTGGTTTCAACTTCTTGAAATCGTTTCAACTTCTTGAAGTCGTTGACATTCCTTTTCTCCTTGTCCCCAGGACCACCATGAATGGGAAGGGGCCTTCAAAGAAGCAAGACGAGAACATCTCTTACAAGGCTGTCCAGTGTCAATATCCAACCACTGCAGTCACTTCTACCCCCTTGGCAGCCCCACTGCTTCCATCAGGACACAGATCCGTTCCTGTACAGGTTTTTGAGCAAACGTAAGTTTGGATTTCTCTCAGAGAAATGCCAAGAGTGCAATGACTGGGGTCCTAGGGTGGTTGCAAGTCTAGTTTTCAGAGGAACTGTGTGGAGGGTTGGGTCACTCTACTGTGCACCCGAAAAGCATATTCTACTGCTTGTTCCCTGGAATTTAAATCCAGGCCTTGAAAAAGAAAAGGAACTGTGAACTGTTTTCAAGAGGGAGCTCTATCATCTTCCATTCCCAACAGCGATGCAGGAGCGATCCAGTCGTTCCACATCCTGCCTTGCATTGGGGAGTGGGGTCTCTCTCTCCCTCTCGGGTGCATTTGGTTTGCATCATGCTGATAGGTGTGCAGTGAGAGCTCATTGGAGTTTGAATTTGAATTGCCCCGATGGTAACTTTTGATGGGATTTCCATCTGTATACTCTTTGGTAAAGTGTTTCGGTCTTTTGCCCATTTTTTTTGTTTTTGTTCTTTTCAGACTGGATGGCTTGCTTCTTTGGGGGTCCACTTTTGAGGTTCTCTCCTTCCGACAGGAGTCCTTTATCAGGTATGTGGTTTGCACCTATTTTCTCCCAGTTTGTAGCTTCCCTTTTGGGTCTTCTTCACAAGGTGTTTCACACATTACAGACTTCCAATTCTGATTGTTGGATCATGTCTAATGAATCAACTCTTCTTGAACGGAACATGATTTGATGTCCAGTCGGAGGATTCTTTCCCTAGCTGTCCATTCTGGACATTTTTTCCCTAGAAGTTTTATCATTTTACATAGAAGGCGGTGATTAATTTTGAGTTAATTTAACAAAATTTTTTTTCTTTTTGAGAGAGTGAGCATGCGCATGAGTGGGGCGTGGGTTGGAGGGAGAAGCGAAAAGAGCGTCCTTAAGCAGACTCCCCAGTGAGCTTGGAGCCTGATTTTGTCCCGGGACCCTGAGAGCATGACAAGAGCCGAAATGAAGAGCTGGCTGCCTCAGCGACTGAGTCACCCAGGCGCCACGAGTTCAGTTTTGTACAGAGGATGAGCCTTCGATTGTGGTCCTCGTCCTCCTCGTCCTCCACCTCCACCTCCTCCTCCTCTCTGCCCCTCCCTCTTCTTCTTCTCCTTCTTCTTCTTTGTCTCTGGAAGTCCACTTGCTCTAGCACCATTTCTTCAAAACGCTGTCACTCCTCCATTGAATTGCTTTTCCCCTTTGTCAGAATCCCATTGACATGTTGGTGGTTGGTCTCTTTCTGGGTTTGATCCTGTTCCACTTATCTATCTTTATACTGTTCCATTTGTCTATCCCTTCACCAACACCACACATTTTTGATTACTATAGCTGTAGATCTTGAAATTGGGTGGCAGGATTCCTTTGGTTTTCTTCTTTAGTTTTATTTTCTTATCTTTTTCTAGGTTCTGACGTGGAGAGCTTATTGTTTTGAGACAGGGAGAGACAGAGAGAGAGAGAGAGAGAGAGAGAGAGAGAGACAGGGAAGGGGTACAGAGAGAGAGAGATAGAGACGGATTATTAAGCAGCCTCCATGCCCAGCACCAGCACAATGCAGGTTCAGTCTCACAACCCCGAGTTTGATCATGACCCGAGTCAAAATCAAGAGTTGGACTAACTGACTGAGCCTCCCAGATGCTCCTCCTCCTTTCTAACATAGGCAGTGATTGCTCTGCATGGTGCTGTCCATTGATTGAGCTGTGTCCCACACATTTTCATATGTTGTATGTTCATTTTCCTTCACTTCAATGCATTGAGATTTGATCTTTGATCTTTGATCATCTAGAATGTTACTTTCTCAGTGTTTGGATATTTGTTATCTTTCTCCTTTGGATACCTAGTTTGCTTTTTAAATATATTTTTTTTTTAATATTGAAATTGTACTTCCGAGAAATTGATCGATAGGGTTGTCTTTGTTTCAGGTGTATAAGATAGCGATTCCCCTCCCCTACCCCACCTGCTGTCAGCTCCAGTTGCAGGCACTGATGTGCCTTGGAGACTCAGGTGCACCTCCCCCACCCCTCCTCCCTTCAGCTCCTGTTGCCAGGCACTGGTTTGCGTTGGAGACGGAACCCTCGTAGGGGTTCCAAGCACTTCCTAGTGGCCCAGAAGACACTGGTGATCGGAGACCAAGCCACAAGGCTCTTTGGAGCCAGCTGGGGGCCATCCAAATGCCTCCCCACACAGTTCTGGAGCCGCTGTGGGCTGTCCTGGAGCAGCTGTGGGCTGCTGGGTTGGTGATAGACGAACGTTGGCCACATGTGCCACGAGTCTCTGGGTTTCGCTGGGAGATCCTGGTGTGCACTGCAGTGGTGGTGTTCCTGGGAAAGAGTGCACTCAGCTTCCGAAGAAGAAAGTGGCAGTGTGCCCAGAACGAGGAAGTCTCTGGAAAAGGCATGGAGAAGACCGAACCGGACGCACAAGCCCGTGGAGCTGTCGCATCATCCGAGCCGAAGGCCAGTCCTCTCCCGTTCCAGCTTCTTGCTCTGGCTGCCCTGAATCAAGATGCCGGGTATTGGTCAGTGGGAAACACCACGCAACTGCTGAAGGGAGTTCGGGAAAGGCTGTTGAAGAGCCCTCACCAGCTGCCTCCTGAAAATCCCATCTGTGGAGCAGCCCAGGAAGATGGAGAAGCCCTGGTGAGGAAAACACCAGAAGGCTTCAAGGACAGCCGTGATCTGCAGGCAAGTGCAGACCCGCTGGTTCAGGAGATTGGCAGCTGTGGACAGAGAGTGCAGGACGAGGCAGGGCAGGCAGGCAGGCCAGAGCTTCCTGAAGGAGGAGTGCGGCGGCAGGCCAGCGCTGAGGGCCAGCGCCAGCAGCACACCCTCAGCCAGATCCTCCTGAAGGGGATGCATGTGCTAGAGCTGCTTGGAGATCATCTGGAAGGTGGGGGCTCAAGGAGGCAGGTGGAGATGGCTCCTCCTCCCCTGACCACGTGCCCTCAGGCGGGAGCCCCGTGAACCAATTAAAGCCGTCCAGGGCACTGAAGAAGGCACGTCAGAGGAAAGAAGAGCTCCCAAGAAACCCAACAAGCCACCAAGCTGAGCAAGTACCTGTTCACCTTCGGAACACCCTCCTGGACGGTGAGATTCCGAAGTTGCGCCTGAAGCTTGAGGCAGAGCCGAAGCTGTGCGAAGAGCACCTCAGACACCTGGAGAGGAAGATGATGGAGGAGAAGGCACGCTGCCTGCAAGTGAAGAACGAGCTTGCCAAGGTGCGCAGGAAGGCGGATGCTGCCCACTGGCACTTGGGCCTCTATAGGAACATGGCCGCCGACCTGCACCGAGAATGGCAGAAAATCTCCTCCTTGCATGAGCGGGAACGCCTCCTGGTGGAGAAGAGAAGTGAGGAGAGCCAGAAGGCTGTCCTGTGGGCAGAGAGGGAGTTCCAAAGGCTCCAGGCCCAAAACCATTGCCTCAGGCAGAAGCTGGCCAACTCTGGGCCCAAGGTCCAGCCTGTCTCCGGGGGGCCTCCTGCTCCTGCTCCTGCTGTTCCGGGCACAGCCTCCAAATACCCTCAAGCGCCAAAGGCTCCCCTGAAACCCAGGAAGCCCAAGAAGGGAGCAAGGGTGCACTGGCCAGACTCCAAGTTCTCGGGTCCCCTGCAGGTCTGATTCCCTTGCCCAGCAGCCACCAACACTCACAACCAGAGCACCAAAGCTCCTGTGCTTACCCCTTCAGCCATACCCATGGCTCCTTTGACTTGAGATCCACCCCATTCTTTAGCCTGATGCTCCATATTCCCTGGAGCCGTATGAGTGTGAGAGAATATTTTTCATTGTTAAGCATAACACAAATAAAAATAAAAATATCCAATGGCTGAGACTCCTGCTACTGAGAATGGATTTGTTTAAGGGATTCTATGCCAAGCAAGGGACGGTTTGAAGTGTGTTATATCGATCCCTTAATCGTCCCAATAACCCAGTGTGTCATGTCTGACTGAGGTTCAGACAGGGGAAACAACTTGCCCCAAGATCACACAGCTAGTGAATTTCAGAGCTCCCGTTCCAAACCAGGGTTGTCTAATGATCACCTGCTGTGCCAATAACTTCTACGACTATGCCTACTACTTTTCTTCTTCTTCTTCTTCTTCTTCTTCTTCTTCTTCTTCTTCTTGTTCTTCTTCTTTGGAGAGACAGAAAGGGTGACGGCGCACACATACACACACACACACACACACACACACACACACACACAAAGGAACGCACACACATGCAGGCGGGGGAGGGGCCGAGTTAGAGAGATTCCTCGACAGGCTTGGGACTCAAGTGCTGAACCAGACGCTGGTCTGGATTTCCCAGATCACGTGATCAGCCCTGAACCGAAATCAGGAGCCAGACACTGAACTGACAGGCACCCTTGGGCAAGGAACTTCTAGGCAAGCTGCTGAAGGATCCCAGAAGGGCTTGGTAAAATGTTCCCCTCGTTCACGTCCTAGGATGTGATGATTCTATGCAAAGATAATAGTGCATATAATATAATCTAACATAATATATAATAATATAAGGATGCAGAGATTATAGTGGTGGCTAGCTGAGGTCAAGTCCCAGCCAAGTAGGGAGGGCAGCCTTTAAGGGTCTCCAACGATTCCCATCTTGGGTACACATCGTTTTGTGTTCCATACTCTACCTCTTGATTCGAGTCAGAACTACTGACTCCCTTGTAAAGGACAGAATGTGGCCAAAGTGATAGGATGTCCCTTCGGAGGTGAGTTTACAAAGAGACTGGTCTCCTCTTGGGCTTGCCCGCCCTCCGTCCCTCCCTCCCTCATCTGTTCCCAGGGAAGCCAGCTGCTCCTTGGGAGCTTTATGCTGGAGAGGCCCACGGGGCAAGGAATGACTATTTCTTGCTTCCAGCCATGGAGGGCCTCTGGCGGCTCACAGCCAGCTGAGTGAGCTCAAAAGCAGACTTACCCCCAACAAGCCCGCAGATGACTGAAGATCCAGAGGCCCTCTTGACTGCAGCCTTGTGAGAGATCCTGAGCCACAGGGCCCTGGCTAGTTGCACCTGGATGGCTGGCCCACAGAAACCATATCAGGTTATGAATGTTGTTTTAGGCCCATTGGTTCGGGGAAAACCTTCAAGAAAGACAGGAGTGTGACGCCAAATGTTTGGCTTCTGACCCACCCCCCCTCTCCTGGGGTTGAAATTCCAGGGAAATCAAGAGATGGTAGAAACGCCTGAGAGTTGAGGGTAAACAATGGAAGAGAAAGGACATCTATTCTGATCGCCATGGATCTCTGTGAGAGGACATCCTCCCACTTGATCCTCCTGTGTCGAAGGGTGGCAAATGCAGGAGGAGACACCTGGCAGTGTGGTCCAAGTCGGCTGAGAGCACTCGACCCAGCCCCACAGAGCCTCCTAGAAGGCAGAGAAAGAGCCCAGAAGTTCCCTGGAGCCCCTAGAGAAGGCCCCTAGAGAATGAGATGAGTTGAAAGCCTGGGACCTGGTCGTTGGACTTCTAGACTGGAGGGGAGATGGCCTGTGGAAGGGCCACTGCCCGCAACCCCTGTTGGACCAGACCCCTCCTGTCTGCTTTGGGAGCCTGGGGGTGAATATGAGAATGAATTCATGTAGAAGAGATGGTGTTCTAATGCTTGGTTTCAACTTCTTGAAATCGTTTCAACTTCTTGAAGTCGTTGACATTCCTTTTCTCCTTGTCCCCAGGACCACCATGAATGGGAAGGGGCCTTCAAAGAAGCAAGACGAGAACATCTCTTACAAGGCTGTCCAGTGTCAATATCCAACCACTGCAGTCACTTCTACCCCCTTGGCAGCCCCACTGCTTCCATCAGGACACAGATCCGTTCCTGTACAGGTTTTTGAGCAAACGTAAGTTTGGATTTCTCTCAGAGAAATGCCAAGAGTGCAATGACTGGGGTCCTAGGGTGGTTGCAAGTCTAGTTTTCAGAGGAACTGTGTGGAGGGTTGGGTCACTCTACTGTGCACCCGAAAAGCATATTCTACTGCTTGTTCCCTGGAATTTAAATCCAGGCCTTGAAAAAGAAAAGGAACTGTGAACTGTTTTCAAGAGGGAGCTCTATCATCTTCCATTCCCAACAGCGATGCAGGAGCGATCCAGTCGTTCCACATCCTGCCTTGCATTGGGGAGTGGGGTCTCTCTCTCCCTCTCGGGTGCATTTGGTTTGCATCATGGTGATAGGTGTGCAGTGAGAGCTCATTGGAGTTTGAATTTGAATTGCCCCGATGGTAACATTTGATGGGATTTCCATCTGTATACTCTTTGGTAAAGTGTTTCGGTCTTTTGCCCATTTTTTTTTGTTTTTGTTCTTTTCAGACTGGATGGCTTGCTTCTTTGGGGGTCAACTTTTGAGGTTCTCTCCTTCCGACAGGAGTCCTTTATCAGGTATGTGGTTTGCACCTATTTTCTCCCAGTTTGTAGCTTCCCTTTTGGGTCTTCTTCACAAGGTGTTTCACACATTACAGACTTCCAATTCTGATTGTTGGATCATGTCTAATGAATCAACTCTTCTTGAACGGAACATGATTTGATGTCCAGTCGGAGGATTCTTTCCCTAGCTGTCCATTCTGGACATTTTTTCCCTAGAAGATTTATCATTTTACATAGAAGGCGGTGATTAATTTTGAGTTAATTTAACAAAATTTTTTTTCTTTTTGAGAGAGTGAGCATGCGCATGAGTGGGGCGTGGGTTGGAGGGAGAAGCGAAAAGAGCGTCCTTAAGCAGACTCCCCAGTGAGCTTGGAGCCTGATTTTGTCCCGGGACCCTGAGAGCATGACAAGAGCCGAAATGAAGAGCTGGCTGCCTCAGCGACTGAGTCACCCAGGCGCCACGAGTTCAGTTTTGTACAGAGGATGAGCCTTCGATTGTGGTCCTCGTCCTCCTCGTCCTCCACCTCCACCTCCTCCTCCTCTCTGCCCCTCCCTCTTCTTCTTCTCCTTCTTCTTCTTTGTCTCTGGAAGTCCACTTGCTCTAGCACCATTTCTTCAAAACGCTGTCACTCCTCCATTGAATTGCTTTTCCCCTTTGTCAGAATCCCATTGACATGTTGGTGGTTGGTCTCTTTCTGGGTTTGATCCTGTTCCACTTATCTATCTTTATACTGTTCCATTTGTCTATCCCTTCACCAACACCACACATTTTTGATTACTATAGCTGTAGATCTTGAAATTGGGTGGAAGGATTCCTTTGGTTTTCTTCTTTAGTTTTATTTTCTCATCTTTTTCTAGGTTCTGACGTGGAGAGCTTATTGTTTTGAGACAGGGAGAGACAGAGAGAGAGAGAGAGAGAGACAGGGAAGGGGTACAGAGAGAGAGAGATAGAGACGGATTATTAAGCAGCCTCCATGCCCAGCACCAGCACAATGCAGGTTCAGTCTCACAACCCCGAGTTTGATCATGACCCGAGTCAAAATCAAGAGTTGGACTAACTGACTGAGCCTCCCAGATGCTCCTCCTCCTTTCTAACATAGGCAGTGATTGCTCTGCATGGTGCTGTCCATTGATTGAGCTGTGTCCCACACATTTTCATATGTTGTATGTTCATTTTCCTTCACTTCAATGCATTGAGATTTGATCTTTGATCTTTGATCATCTAGAATGTTACTTTCTCAGTGTTTGGATATTTGTTCGTTTTCTCCTTTGGATACCTAGTTTGCTTTATAAATATATTTTTTTTAATGTTGAAATTGTACTTCCGAGAAATTGATCGATAGCGTTGTCTTTGTTTCAGGTGTACAATAGAGCGATTCCCCTCCCCTACCCCACCTGCTGTCAGCTCCGGTTGCAGGCACTGATGTGCCTTGGAGACTCAGGTGCACCTCCCCCACCCCTCCTCCCTTCAGCTCCTGTTGCCAGGCACTGGTTTGCGTTGGAGACGGAACCCTCGTAGGGGTTCCAAGCACTTCCTAGTGGCCCAGAAGACACTGGTGATCGGAGACCAAGCCACAAGGCTCTTTGGAGCCAGCTGGGGGCCATCCAAATGCCTCCCCACACAGTTCTGGAGCCGCTGTGGGCTGTCCTGGAGCAGCTGTGGGCTGCTGGGTTGGTGATAGACGAACGTTGGCCACATGTGCCACGAGTCTCTGGGTTTCGCTGGGAGATCCTGGTGTGCACTGCAGTGGTGGTGTTCCTGGGAAAGAGTGCACTCAGCTTCCGAAGAAGAAAGTGGCAGTGTGCCCAGAACGAGGAAGTCTCTGGAAAAGGCATGGAGAAGACCGAACCGGACGCACAAGCCCGTGGAGCTGTCGCATCATCCGAGCCGAAGGCCAGTCCTCTCCCGTTCCAGCTTCTTGCTCTGGCTGCCCTGAATCAAGATGCCGGGTATTGGTCAGTGGGAAACACCACGCAACTGCTGAAGGGAGTTCGGGAAAGGCTGTTGAAGAGCCCTCACCAGCTGCCTCCTGAAAATCCCATCTGTGGAGCAGCCCAGGAAGATGGAGAAGCCCTGCTGAGGAAAACACCAGAAGGCTTCAAGGACAGCCGTGATCTGCAGGCAAGTGCAGACCCGCTGGTTCAGGAGATTGGCAGCTGTGGACAGAGAGTGCAGGACGAGGCAGGGCAGGCAGGCAGGCCAGAGCTTCCTGAAGGAGGAGTGCGGCGTCAGGCCAGCGCTGAGGGCCAGCGCCAGCAGCACACCCTCAGCCAGATCCTCCTGAAGGGGATGCATGTGCTAGAGCTGCTTGGAGATCATCTGGAAGGTGGGGGCTCAAGGAGGCAGGTGGAGATGGCTCCTCCTCCCCTGACCACGTGCCCTCAGGCGGGAGCCCCGTGAACCAATTAAAGCCGTCCAGGGCACTGAAGAAGGCACGTCAGAGGAAAGAAGAGCTCCCAAGAAACCCAACAAGCCACCAAGCTGAGCAAGTACCTGTTCACCTTCGGAACACCCTCCTGGACGGTGAGATTCCGAAGTTGCGCCTGAAGCTTGAGGCAGAGCCGAAGCTGTGCGAAGAGCACCTCAGACACCTGGAGAGGAAGATGATGGAGGAGAAGGCACGCTGCCTGCAAGTGAAGAACGAGCTTGCCAAGGTGCGCAGGAAGGCGGATGCTGCCCACTGGCACTTGGGCCTCTATAGGAACATGGCCGCCGACCTGCACCGAGAATGGCAGAAAATCTCCTCCTTGCATGAGCGGGAACGCCTCCTGGTGGAGAAGAGAAGTGAGGAGAGCCAGAAGGCTGTCCTGTGGGCAGAGAGGGAGTTCCAAAGGCTCCAGGCCCAAAACCATTGCCTCAGGCAGAAGCTGGCCAACTCTGGGCCCAAGGTCCAGCCTGTCTCCGGGGGGCCTCCTGCTCCTGCTCCTGCTGTTCCGGGCACAGCCTCCAAATACCCTCAAGCGCCAAAGGCTCCCCTGAAACCCAGGAAGCCCAAGAAGGGAGCAAGGGTGCACTGGCCAGACTCCAAGTTCTCGGGTCCCCTGCAGGTCTGATTCCCTTGCCCAGCAGCCACCAACACTCACAACCAGAGCACCAAAGCTCCTGTGCGTACCCCTTCAGCCATACCCATGGCTCCTTTGACTTGAGATCCACCCCATTCTTTAGCCTGATGCTCCATATTCCCTGGAGCCGTATGAGTGTGAGAGAATATTTTTCAGTGTTAAGCATAACACAAATAAAAATAAAAATATCCAATGGCTGAGACTCCTGCTCCTGAGAATGGATTTGATTAAGGGATTCTATGCCAAGCTAGGGATGGTTTGAAGTGTCTTTTATCGATCCCTTAATCGTCCCAATAACCCAGTGTGTCATGTCTGACTGAGGTTCAGACAGGGGAAACAACTTGCCCCAAGATCACACAGCTAGTGAATTTCAGAGCTCCCGTTCCAAACCAGGGTTGTCTAATGATCACCTGCTGTGCCAATAACTTCTACGACTATGCCTACTACTTTTCTTCTTCTTCTTCTTCTTCTTCTTCTTCTTCTTCTTCTTGTTCTTCTTCTTTGGAGAGACAGAAAGGGTGACGGCGCACACATACACACACACACACACACACACACACACACACAAAGGAACGCACACACATGCAGGCGGGGGAGGGGCCGAGTTAGAGAGATTCCTCGACAGGCTTGGGACTCAAGTGCTGAACCACACGCTGGTCTGGATTTCCCAGATCACGTGATCAGCCCTGAACCGAAATCAGGAGCCAGACACTGAACTGACAGGCACCCTTGGGCAAGGAACTTCTAGGCAAGCTGCTGAAGGATCCCAGAAGGGCTTGGTAAAATGTTCCCCTCGTTCACGTCCTAGGATGTGATGATTCTATGCAAAGATAATAGTGCATATAATATAATCTAACATAATATATAATAATATAAGGATGCAGAGATTATAGTGGTGGCTAGCTGAGGTCAAGTCCCAGCCAAGTAGGGAGGGCAGCCTTTAAGGGTCTCCAACGATTCCCATCTTGGGTACACATCGTTTTGTGTTCCATACTCTACCTCTTGATTCGAGTCAGAACTACTGACTCCCTTGTAAAGGACAGAATGTGGCCAAAGTGATAGGATGTCCCTTCGGAGGTGAGTTTACAAAGAGACTGGTCTCCTCTTGGGCTTGCCCGCCCTCCGTCCCTCCCTCCCTCATCTGTTCCCAGGGAAGCCAGCTGCTCCTTGGGAGCTTTATGCTGGAGAGGCCCACGGGGCAAGGAATGACTATTTCTTGCTTCCAGCCATGGAGGGCCTCTGGCGGCTCACAGCCAGCTGAGTGAGCTCAAAAGCAGACTTACCCCCAACAAGCCCGCAGATGACTGAAGATCCAGAGGCCCTCTTGACTGCAGCCTTGTGAGAGATCCTGAGCCACAGGGCCCTGGCTAGTTGCACCTGGATGGCTGGCCCACAGAAACCATATCAGGTTATGAATGTTGTTTTAGGCCCATTGGTTCGGGGAAAACCTTCAAGAAAGACAGGAGTGTGACGCCAAATGTTTGGCTTCTGACCCACCCCCCCTCTCCTGGGGTTGAAATTCCAGGGAAATCAAGAGATGGTAGAAACGCCTGAGAGTTGAGGGTAAACAATGGAAGAGAAAGGACATCTATTCTGATCGCCATGGATCTCTGTGAGAGGACATCCTCCCACTTGATCCTCCTGTGTCGAAGGGTGGCAAATGCAGGAGGAGACACCTGGCAGTGTGGTCCAAGTCGGCTGAGAGCACTCGACCCAGCCCCACAGAGCCTCCTAGAAGGCAGAGAAAGAGCCCAGAAGTTCCCTGGGGCCCCTAGAGAAGGCCCCTAGAGAATGAGATGAGTTGAAAGCCTGGGACCTGGTCGTTGGACTTCTAGACTGGAGGGGAGATGGCCTGTGGAAGGGCCACTGCCCGCAACCCCTGTTGGACCAGACCCCTCCTGTCTGCTTTGGGAGCCTGGGGGTGAATATGAGAATGAATTCATGTAGAAGAGATGGTGTTCTAATGCTTGGTTTCAACTTCTTGAAATCGTTTCAACTTCTTGAAGTCGTTGACATTCCTTTTCTCCTTGTCCCCAGGACCACCATGAATGGGAAGGGGCCTTCAAAGAAGCAAGACGAGAACATCTCTTACAAGGCTGTCCAGTGTCAATATCCAACCACTGCAGTCACTTCTACCCCCTTGGCAGCCCCACTGCTTCCATCAGGACACAGATCCGTTCCTGTACAGGTTTTTGAGCAAACGTAAGTTTGGATTTCTCTCAGAGAAATGCCAAGAGTGCAATGACTGGGGTCCTAGGGTGGTTGCAAGTCTAGTTTTCAGAGGAACTGTGTGGAGGGTTGGGTCACTCTACTGTGCACCCGAAAAGCATATTCTACTGCTTGTTCCCTGGAATTTAAATCCAGGCCTTGAAAAAGAAAAGGAACTGTGAACTGTTTTCAAGAGGGAGCTCTATCATCTTCCATTCCCAACAGCGATGCAGGAGCGATCCAGTCGTTCCACATCCTGCCTTGCATTGGGGAGTGGGGTCTCTCTCTCCCTCTCGGGTGCATTTGGTTTGCATCATGCTGATAGGTGTGCAGTGAGAGCTCATTGGAGTTTGAATTTGAATTGCCCCGATGGTAACTTTTGATGGGATTTCCATCTGTATACTCTTTGGTAAAGTGTTTCGGTCTTTTGCCCATTTTTTTTGTTTTTGTTCTTTTCAGACTGGATGGCTTGCTTCTTTGGGGGTCAACTTTTGAGGTTCTCTCCTTCTGACAGGAGTCCTTTATCAGGTATGTGGTTTGCACCTATTTTCTCCCAGTTTGTAGCTTCCCTTTTGGGTCTTCTTCACAAGGTGTTTCACACATTACAGACTTCCAATTCTGATTGTTGGATCATGTCTAATGAATCAACTCTTCTTGAACGGAACATGATTTGATGTCCAGTCGGAGGATTCTTTCCCTAGCTGTCCATTCTGGACATTTTTTCCCTAGAAGATTTATCATTTTACATAGAAGGCGGTGATTAATTTTGAGTTAATTTAACAAAATTTTTTTTCTTTTTGAGAGAGTGAGCATGCGCATGAGTGGGGCGTGGTGTGGAGGGAGAAGCGAAAAGAGCGTCCTTAAGCAGACTCCCCAGTGAGCTTGGAGCCTGATTTTGTCCCGGGACCCTGAGAGCATGACAAGAGCCGAAATTAAGAGCTGGCTGCCTCAGCGACTGAGTCACCCAGGCGCCACGAGTTCAGTTTTGTACAGAGGATGAGCCTTCGATTGTGGTCCTCGTCCTCCTCGTCCTCCACCTCCACCTCCTCCTCCTCTCTGCCCCTCCCTCTTCTTCTTCTCCTTCTTCTTCTTTGTCTCTGGAAGTCCACTTGCTCTAGCACCATTTCTTCAAAACGCTGTCACTCCTCCATTGAATTGCTTTTCCCCTTTGTCAGAATCCCATTGACATGTTGGTGGTTGGTCTCTTTCTGGGTTTGATCCTGTTCCACTTATCTATCTTTATACTGTTCCATTTGTCTATCCCTTCACCAACACCACACATTTTTGATTACTATAGCTGTAGATCTTGAAATTGGGTGGAAGGATTCCTTTGGTTTTCTTCTTTAGTTTTATTTTCTCATCTTTTTCTAGGTTCTGACGTGGAGAGCGTATTGTTTTGAGACAGGGAGAGACAGAGAGAGAGAGAGAGAGAGAGAGAGACAGGGAAGGGGTACAGAGAGAGAGAGATAGAGACGGATTATTAAGCAGCCTCCATGCCCAGCACCAGCACAATGCAGGTTCAGTCTCACAACCCCGAGTTTGATCATGACCCGAGTCAAAATCAAGAGTTGGACTAACTGACTGAGCCTCCCAGATGCTCCTCCTCCTTTCTCACATAGGCAGTGATTGCTCTGCATGGTGCTGTCCATTGATTGAGCTGTGTCCCACACATTTTCATATGTTGCATGTTCATTTTCCTTCACTTCAATGCATTGAGATTTGATCTTTGATCTTTGATCATCTAGAATGTTACTTTCTCAGTGTTTGGATATTTGTTATCTTTCTCCTTTGGATACCTAGTTTGCTTTTTAAATATATATTTTTTTTAATGTTGAAATTGTACTTCCGAGAAATTGATCGATAGGGTTGTCTTTGTTTCAGGTGTATAAGATAGCGATTCCCCTCCCCTACCCCACCTGCTGTCAGCTCCGGTTGCAGGCACTGATGTGCCTTGGAGACTCAGGTGCACCTCCCCCACCCCTCCTCCCTTCAGCTCCTGTTGCCAGGCACTGGTTTGCGTTGGAGACGGAACCCTCCTAGGGGTTCCAAGCACTTCCTAGTGGCCCAGAAGACACTGGTGATCGGAGACCAAGCCACAAGGCTCTTTGGAGCCAGCTGGGGGCCATCCAAATGCCTCCCCACACAGTTCTGGAGCCGCTGTGGGCTGTCCTGGAGCAGCTGTGGGCTGCTGGGTTGGTGATAGACGAACGTTGGCCACATGTGCCACGAGTCTCTGGGTTTCGCTGGGAGATCCTGGTGTGCACTGCAGTGGTGGTGTTCCTGGGAAAGAGTGCACTCAGCTTCCGAAGAAGAAAGTGGCAGTGTGCCCAGAACGAGGAAGTCTCTGTAAAAGGCATGGAGAAGACCGAACCGGACGCACAAGCCCATGGAGCTGTCGCTTCATCCGAGCCGAAGGCCAGACCTCTCCCGTTCCAGCTTCTTGCTCTGGCTGCCCTGAATCAAGATGCCGGGTATTGGTCAGTGGGAAACACCACGCAACTGCTGAAGGGAGTTCGGGAAAGGCTGTTGAAGAGCCCTCACCAGCTGCCTCCTGAAAATCCCATCTGTGGAGCAGCCCAGGAAGATGGAGAAGCCCTGCTGAGGAAAACACCAGAAGGCTTCAAGGACAGCCGTGATCTGCAGGCAAGTGCAGACCCGCTGGTTCAGGAGATTGGCAGCTGTGGACAGAGAGTGCAGGACGAGGCAGGGCAGGCAGGCAGGCCAGAGCTTCCTGAAGGAGGAGTGCGGCGGCAGGCCAGCGCTGAGGGCCAGCGCCAGCAGCACACCCTCAGCCAGATCCTCCTGAAGGGGATGCATGTGCTAGAGCTGCTTGGAGATCATCTGGAAGGTGGGGGCTCAAGGAGGCAGGTGGAGATGGCTCCTCCTCCCCTGACCACGTGCCCTCAGGCGGGAGCCCCGTGAACCAATTAAAGCCGTCCAGGGCACTGAAGAAGGCACGTCAGAGGAAAGAAGAGCTCCCAAGAAACCCAACAAGCCACCAAGCTGAGCAAGTACCTGTTCACCTTCGGAACACCCTCCTGGACGGTGAGATTCCGAAGTTGCGCCTGAAGCTTGAGGCAGAGCCGAAGCTGTGCGAAGAGCACCTCAGACACCTGGAGAGGAAGATGATGGAGGAGAAGGCACGCTGCCTACAAGTGAAGAACGAGCTTGCCAAGGTGCGCAGGAAGGCGGATGCTGCCCACTGGCACTTGGGCCTCTATAGGAACATGGCCGCCGACCTGCACCGAGAATGGCAGAAAATCTCCTCCTTGCATGAGCGGGAACGCCTCCTGGTGGAGAAGAGAAGTGAGGAGAGCCAGAAGGCTGTCCTGTGGGCAGAGAGGGAGTTCCAAAGGCTCCAGGCCCAAAACCATTGCCTCAGGCAGAAGCTGGCCAACTCTGGGCCCAAGGTCCAGCCTGTCTCCGGGCGGCCTCCTGCTCCTGCTCCTGCTGTTCCGGGCACAGCCTCCAAATACCCTCAAGGGCCAAAGGCTCCCCTGAAACCCAGGAAGCCCAAGAAGGGAGCAAGGGTGCACTGGCCAGACTCCAAGTTCTCGGGTCCCCTGCAGGTCTGATTCCCTTGCCCAGCAGCCACCAACACTCACAACCAGAGCACCAAAGCTCCTGTGCTTACCCCTTCAGCCATACCCATGGCTCCTTTGACTTGAGATCCACCCCATTCTTTAGCCTGATGCTCCATATTCCCTGGAGCCGTATGAGTGTGAGAGAATATTTTTCAGTGTTAAGCATAACACAAATAAAAATAAAAATATCCAATGGCTGAGACTCCTGCTACTGAGAATGGATTTGATTAAGGGATTCTATGCCAAGCAAGGGACGGTTTGAAGTGTCTTGTATCGATCCCTTAATCATCCCAATAACCCAGTGTGTCATGTCTGACTGAGGTTCAGACAGGGGAAACAACTTGCCCCAAGATCACACAGCTAGTGAATTTCAGAGCTCCCGTTCCAAACCAGGGTTGTCTAATGATCACCTGCTGTGCCAATAACTTCTACGACTATGCCTACTACTTTTCTTCTTCTTCTTCTTCTTCCTCTTCTTCTTCTTCTTCTTGTTCTTCTTCTTTGGAGAGACAGAAAGGGTGACGGCGCACACATACACACACAAACACACACACACACACACACACACAAAGGAACGCACACACATGCAGGCGGGGGAGGGGCCGAGTTAGAGAGATTCCTCGACAGGCTTGGGACTCAAGTGCTGAACCAGACGCTGGTCTGGATTTCCCAGATCACGTGATCAGCCCTGAACCGAAATCAGGAGCCAGACACTGAACTGACAGGCACCCTTGGGCAAGGAACTTCTAGGCAAGCTGCTGAAGGATCCCAGAAGGGCTTGGTAAAATGTTCCCCTCGTTCACGTCCTAGGATGTGATGATTCTATGCAAAGATAATAGTGCATATAATATAATCTAACATAATATATAATAATATAAGGATGCAGAGATTATAGTGGTGGCTAGCTGAGGTCAAGTCCCAGCCAAGTAGGGAGGGCAGCCTTTAAGGGTCTCCAACGATTCCCATCTTGGGTACACATCGTTTTGTGTTCCATAGTCTACCTCTTGCTTCGAGTCAGAACTACTGACTCCCTTGTAAAGGACAGAATGTGGCCAAAGTGATAGGATGTCCCTTCGGAGGTGAGTTTACAAAGAGACTGGTCTCCTCTTGGGCTTGCCCGCCCTCCGTCCCTCCCTCCCTCATCTGTTCCCAGGGAAGCCAGCTGCTCCTTGGGAGCTTTATGCTGGAGAGGCCCACGGGGCAAGGAATGACTATTTCTTGCTTCCAGCCATGGAGGGCCTCTGGCGGCTCACAGCCAGCTGAGTGAGCTCAAAAGCAGACTTACCCCCAACAAGCCCGCAGATGACTGAAGATCCAGAGGCCCTCTTGACTGCAGCCTTGTGAGAGATCCTGAGCCACAGGGAGCTGGCTAGTTGCACCTGGATGGCTGGCCCACAGAAACCATATCAGGTTATGAATGTTGTTTTAGGCCCATTGGTTCGGGGAAAACCTTCAAGAAAGACAGGAGTGTGATGCCAAATGTTTGGCTTCTGACCCACCCCCCCTCTCCTGGGGTTGAAATTCCAGGGAAATCAAGAGATGGTAGAAACGCCTGAGAGTTGAGGGTAAACAATGGAAGAGAAAGGACATCTATTCTGATCGCCATGGATCTCTGTGAGAGGACATCCTCCCACTTGATCCTCCTGTGTCGAAGGGTGGCAAATGCAGGAGGAGACACCTGGCAGTGTGGTCCAAGTCGGCTGAGAGCACTCGACCCAGCCCCACAGAGCCTCCTAGAAGGCAGAGAAAGAGCCCAGAAGTTCCCTGGGGCCCCTAGAGAAGGCCCCTAGAGAATGAGATGAGTTGAAAGCCTGGGACCTGGTCGTTGGACTTCTAGACTGGAGGGGAGATGGCCTGTGGAAGGGCCACTGCCCGCAACCCCTGTTGGACCAGACCCCTCCTGTCTGCTTTGGGAGCCTGGGGGTGAATATGAGAATGAATTCATGTAGAAGAGATGGTGTTCTAATGCTTGGTTTCAACTTCTTGAAATCGTTTCAACTTCTTGAAGTCGTTGACATTCCTTTTCTCCTTGTCCCCAGGACCACCATGAATGGGAAGGGGCCTTCAAAGAAGCAAGACGAGAACATCTCTTACAAGGCTGTCCAGTGTCAATATCCAACCACTGCAGTCACTTCTACCCCCTTGGCAGCCCCACTGCTTCCATCAGGACACAGATCCGTTCCTGTACAGGTTTTTGAGCAAACGTAAGTTTGGATTTCTCTCAGAGAAATGCCAAGAGTGCAATGACTGGGGTCCTAGGGTGGTTGCAAGTCTAGTTTTCAGAGGAACTGTGTGGAGGGTTGGGTCACTCTACTGTGCACCCGAAAAGCATATTCTACTGCTTGTTCCCTGGAATTTAAATCCAGGCCTTGAAAAAGAAAAGGAACTGTGAACTGTTTTCAAGAGGGAGCTCTATCATCTTCCATTCCCAACAGCGATGCAGGAGCGATCCAGTCGTTCCACATCCTGCCTTGCATTGGGGAGTGGGGTCTCTCTCTCCCTCTCGGGTGCATTTGGTTTGCATCATGGTGATAGGTGTGCAGTGAGAGCTCATTGGAGTTTGAATTTGAATTGCCCCGATGGTAACATTTGATGGGATTTCCATCTGTATACTCTTTGGTAAAGTGTTTCGGTCTTTTGCCCATTTTTTTTGTTTTTGTTCTTTTCAGACTGGATGGCTTGCTTCTTTGGGGGTCCACTTTTGAGGTTCTCTCCTTCCGACAGGAGTCCTTTATCAGGTATGTGGTTTGCACCTATTTTCTCCCAGTTTGTAGCTTCCCTTTTGGGTCTTCTTCACAAGGTGTTTCACACATTACAGACTTCCAATTCTGATTGTTGGATCATGTCTAATGAATCAACTCTTCTTGAACGGAACATGATTTGATGTCCAGTCGGAGGATTCTTTCCCTAGCTGTCCATTCTGGACATTTTTTCCCTAGAAGATTTATCATTTTACATAGAAGGCGGTGATTAATTTTGAGTTAATTTAACAAATTTTTTTTTCTTTTTGAGAGAGTGAGCATGCGCATGAGTGGGGCGTGGGGTGGAGGGAGAAGCGAAAAGAGCGTCCTTAAGCAGACTCCCCAGTGAGCTTGGAGCCTGATTTTGTCCCGGGACCCTGAGAGCATGACAAGAGCCGAAATGAAGAGCTGGCTGCCTCAGCGACTGAGTCACCCAGGCGCCACGAGTTCAGTTTTGTACAGAGGATGAGCCTTCGATTGTGGTCCTCGTCCTCCTCGTCCTCCACCTCCACCTCCTCCTCCTCTCTGCCCCTCCCTCTTCTTCTTCTCCTTCTTCTTCTTTGTCTCTGGAAGTCCACTTGCTCTAGCACCATTTCTTCAAAACGCTGTCACTCCTCCATTGAATTGCTTTTCCCCTTTGTCAGAATCCCATTGACATGTTGGTGGTTGGTCTCTTTCTGGGTTTGATCCTGTTCCACTTATCTATCTTTATACTGTTCCATTTGTCTATCCCTTCACCAACACCACACATTTTTGATTACTATAGCTGTAGATCTTGAAACTGGGTGGAAGGATTCCTTTGGTTTTCTTCTTTAGTTTTATTTTCTCATCTTTTTCTAGGTTCTGACGTGGAGAGCTTATTGTTTTGAGACAGGGAGAGAGAGAGAGAGAGAGAGAGAGAGAGAGAGAGAGACAGGGAAGGGGTACAGAGAGAGAGAGATAGAGACGGATTATTAAGCAGCCTCCATGCCCAGCACCAGCACAATGCAGGTTCAGTCTCACAACCCCGAGTTTGATCATGACCCGAGTCAAAATCAAGAGTTGGACTAACTGACTGAGCCTCCCAGATGCTCCTCCTCCTTTCTCACATAGGCAGTGATTGCTCTGCATGGTGCTGTCCATTGATTGAGCTGTGTCCCACACATTTTCATATGTTGCATGTTCATTTTCCTTCACTTCAATGCATTGAGATTTGATCTTTGATCTTTGATCATCTAGAATGTTACTTTCTCAGTGTTTGGATATTTGTTATCTTTCTCCTTTGGATACCTAGTTTGCTTTTTAAATATATTTTTTTTTTAATGTTGAAATTGTACTTCCGAGAAATTGATCGATAGGGTTGTCTTTGTTTCAGGTGTATAAGATAGCGATTCCCCTCCCCTACCCCACCTGCTGTCAGCTCCGGTTGCAGGCACTGATGTGCCTTGGAGACTCAGGTGCACCTCCCCCACCCCTCCTCCCTTCAGCTCCTGTTGCCAGGCACTGGTTTGCGTTGGAGACGGAACCCTCCTAGGGGTTCCAAGCACTTCCTAGTGGCCCAGAAGACACTGGTGATCGGAGACCAAGCCACAAGGCTCTTTGGAGCCAGCTGGGGGCCATCCAAATGCCTCCCCACACAGTTCTGGAGCCGCTGTGGGCTGTCCTGGAGCAGCTGTGGGCTGCTGGGTTGGTGATAGACGAACGTTGGCCACATGTGCCACGAGTCTCTGGGTTTCGCTGGGAGATCCTGGTGTGCACTGCAGTGGTGGTGTTCCTGGGAAAGAGTGCACTCAGCTTCCGAAGAAGAAAGTGGCAGTGTGCCCAGAACGAGGAAGTCTCTGTAAAAGGCATGGAGAAGACCGAACCGGACGCACAAGCCCGTGGAGCTGTCGCTTCATCCGAGCCGAAGGCCAGACCTCTCCCGTTCCAGCTTCTTGCTCTGGCTGCCCTGAATCAAGATGCCGGGTATTGGTCAGTGGGAAACACCACGCAACTGCTGAAGGGAGTTCGGGAAAGGCTGTTGAAGAGCCCTCACCAGCTGCCTCCTGAAAATCCCATCTGTGGAGCAGCCCAGGAAGATGGAGAAGCCCTGCTGAGGAAAACACCAGAAGGCTTCAAGGACAGCCGTGATCTGCAGGCAAGTGCAGACCCGCTGGTTCAGGAGATTGGCAGCTGTGGACAGAGAGTGCAGGACGAGGCAGGGCAGGCAGGCAGGCCAGAGCTTCCTGAAGGAGGAGTGCGGCGGCAGGCCAGCGCTGAGGGCCAGCGCCAGCAGCACACCCTCAGCCAGATCCTCCTGAAGGGGATGCATGTGCTAGAGCTGCTTGGAGATCATCTGGAAGGTGGGGGCTCAAGGAGGCAGGTGGAGATGGCTCCTCCTCCCCTGACCACGTGCCCTCAGGCGGGAGCCCCGTGAACCAATTAAAGCCGTCCAGGGCACTGAAGAAGGCACGTCAGAGGAAAGAAGAGCTCCCAAGAAACCCAACAAGCCACCAAGCTGAGCAAGTACCTGTTCACCTTCGGAACACCCTCCTGGACGGTGAGATTCCGAAGTTGCGCCTGAAGCTTGAGGCAGAGCCGAAGCTGTGCGAAGAGCACCTCAGACACCTGGAGAGGAAGATGATGGAGGAGAAGGCACGCTGCCTACAAGTGAAGAACGAGCTTGCCAAGGTGCGCAGGAAGGCGGATGCTGCCCACTGGCACTTGGGCCTCTATAGGAACATGGCCGCCGACCTGCACCGAGAATGGCAGAAAATCTCCTCCTTGCATGAGCGGGAACGCCTCCTGGTGGAGAAGAGAAGTGAGGAGAGCCAGAAGGCTGTCCTGTGGGCAGAGAGGGAGTTCCAAAGGCTCCAGGCCCAAAACCATTGCCTCAGGCAGAAGCTGGCCAACTCTGGGCCCAAGGTCCAGCCTGTCTCCGGGCGGCCTCCTGCTCCTGCTCCTGCTGTTCCGGGCACAGCCTCCAAATACCCTCAAGGGCCAAAGGCTCCCCTGAAACCCAGGAAGCCCAAGAAGGGAGCAAGGGTGCACTGGCCAGACTCCAAGTTCTCGGGTCCCCTGCAGGTCTGATTCCCTTGCCCAGCAGCCACCAACACTCACAACCAGAGCACCAAAGCTCCTGTGCTTACCCCTTCAGCCATACCCATGGCTCCTTTGACTTGAGATCCACCCCGTTCTTTAGCCTGATGCTCCATATTCCCTGGAGCCGTATGAGTGTGAGAGAATATTTTTCAGTGTTAAGCATAACACAAATAAAAATAAAAATATCCAATGGCTGAGACTCCTGCTACTGAGAATGGATTTGATTAAGGGATTCTATGCCAAGCAAGGGACGGTTTGAAGTGTCTTGTATCGATCCCTTAATCATCCCAATAACCCAGTGTGTCATGTCTGACTGAGGTTCAGACAGGGGAAACAACTTGCCCCAAGATCACACAGCTAGTGAATTTCAGAGCTCCCGTTCCAAACCAGGGTTGTCTAATGATCACCTGCTGTGCCAATAACTTCTACGACTATGCCTACTACTTTTCTTCTTCTTCTTCTTCTTCCTCTTCTTCTTCTTCTTCTTGTTCTTCTTCTTTGGAGAGACAGAAAGGGTGACGGCGCACACATACACACACAAACACACACACACACACACACACACAAAGGAACGCACACACATGCAGGCGGGGGAGGGGCCGAGTTAGAGAGATTCCTCGACAGGCTTGGGACTCAAGTGCTGAACCAGACGCTGGTCTGGATTTCCCAGATCACGTGATCAGCCCTGAACCGAAATCAGGAGCCAGACACTGAACTGACAGGCACCCTTGGGCAAGGAACTTCTAGGCAAGCTGCTGAAGGATCCCAGAAGGGCTTGGTAAAATGTTCCCCTCGTTCACGTCCTAGGATGTGATGATTCTATGCAAAGATAATAGTGCATATAATATAATCTAACATAATATATAATAATATAAGGATGCAGAGATTATAGTGGTGGCTAGCTGAGGTCAAGTCCCAGCCAAGTAGGGAGGGCAGCCTTTAAGGGTCTCCAACGATTCCCATCTTGGGTACACATCGTTTTGTGTTCCATAGTCTACCTCTTGCTTCGAGTCAGAACTACTGACTCCCTTGTAAAGGACAGAATGTGGCCAAAGTGATAGGATGTCCCTTCGGAGGTGAGTTTACAAAGAGACTGGTCTCCTCTTGGGCTTGCCCGCCCTCCGTCCCTCCCTCCCTCATCTGTTCCCAGGGAAGCCAGCTGCTCCTTGGGAGCTTTATGCTGGAGAGGCCCACGGGGCAAGGAATGACTATTTCTTGCTTCCAGCCATGGAGGGCCTCTGGCGGCTCACAGCCAGCTGAGTGAGCTCAAAAGCAGACTTACCCCCAACAAGCCCGCAGATGACTGAAGATCCAGAGGCCCTCTTGACTGCAGCCTTGTGAGAGATCCTGAGCCACAGGGAGCTGGCTAGTTGCACCTGGATGGCTGGCCCACAGAAACCATATCAGGTTATGAATGTTGTTTTAGGCCCATTGGTTCGGGGAAAACCTTCAAGAAAGACAGGAGTGTGATGCCAAATGTTTGGCTTCTGACCCACCCCCCCTCTCCTGGGGTTGAAATTCCAGGGAAATCAAGAGATGGTAGAAACGCCTGAGAGTTGAGGGTAAACAATGGAAGAGAAAGGACATCTATTCTGATCGCCATGGATCTCTGTGAGAGGACATCCTCCCACTTGATCCTCCTGTGTCGAAGGGTGGCAAATGCAGGAGGAGACACCTGGCAGTGTGGTCCAAGTCGGCTGAGAGCACTCGACCCAGCCCCACAGAGCCTCCTAGAAGGCAGAGAAAGAGCCCAGAAGTTCCCTGGGGCCCCTAGAGAAGGCCCCTAGAGAATGAGATGAGTTGAAAGCCTGGGACCTGGTCGTTGGACTTCTAGACTGGAGGGGAGATGGCCTGTGGAAGGGCCACTGCCCGCAACCCCTGTTGGACCAGACCCCTCCTGTCTGCTTTGGGAGCCTGGGGGTGAATATGAGAATGAATTCATGTAGAAGAGATGGTGTTCTAATGCTTGGTTTCAACTTCTTGAAATCGTTTCAACTTCTTGAAGTCGTTGACATTCCTTTTCTCCTTGTCCCCAGGACCACCATGAATGGGAAGGGGCCTTCAAAGAAGCAAGACGAGAACATCTCTTACAAGGCTGTCCAGTGTCAATATCCAACCACTGCAGTCACTTCTACCCCCTTGGCAGCCCCACTGCTTCCATCAGGACACAGATCCGTTCCTGTACAGGTTTTTGAGCAAACGTAAGTTTGGATTTCTCTCAGAGAAATGCCAAGAGTGCAATGACTGGGGTCCTAGGGTGGTTGCAAGTCTAGTTTTCAGAGGAACTGTGTGGAGGGTTGGGTCACTCTACTGTGCACCCGAAAAGCATATTCTACTGCTTGTTCCCTGGAATTTAAATCCAGGCCTTGAAAAAGAAAAGGAACTGTGAACTGTTTTCAAGAGGGAGCTCTATCATCTTCCATTCCCAACAGCGATGCAGGAGCGATCCAGTCGTTCCACATCCTGCCTTGCATTGGGGAGTGGGGTCTCTCTCTCCCTCTCGGGTGCATTTGGTTTGCATCATGGTGATAGGTGTGCAGTGAGAGCTCATTGGAGTTTGAATTTGAATTGCCCCGATGGTAACATTTGATGGGATTTCCATCTGTATACTCTTTGGTAAAGTGTTTCGGTCTTTTGCCCATTTTTTTTGTTTTTGTTCTTTTCAGACTGGATGGCTTGCTTCTTTGGGGGTCCACTTTTGAGGTTCTCTCCTTCCGACAGGAGTCCTTTATCAGGTATGTGGTTTGCACCTATTTTCTCCCAGTTTGTAGCTTCCCTTTTGGGTCTTCTTCACAAGGTGTTTCACACATTACAGACTTCCAATTCTGATTGTTGGATCATGTCTAATGAATCAACTCTTCTTGAACGGAACATGATTTGATGTCCAGTCGGAGGATTCTTTCCCTAGCTGTCCATTCTGGACATTTTTTCCCTAGAAGATTTATCATTTTACATAGAAGGCGGTGATTAATTTTGAGTTAATTTAACAAATTTTTTTTTCTTTTTGAGAGAGTGAGCATGCGCATGAGTGGGGCGTGGGGTGGAGGGAGAAGCGAAAAGAGCGTCCTTAAGCAGACTCCCCAGTGAGCTTGGAGCCTGATTTTGTCCCGGGACCCTGAGAGCATGACAAGAGCCGAAATGAAGAGCTGGCTGCCTCAGCGACTGAGTCACCCAGGCGCCACGAGTTCAGTTTTGTACAGAGGATGAGCCTTCGATTGTGGTCCTCGTCCTCCTCGTCCTCCACCTCCACCTCCTCCTCCTCTCTGCCCCTCCCTCTTCTTCTTCTCCTTCTTCTTCTTTGTCTCTGGAAGTCCACTTGCTCTAGCACCATTTCTTCAAAACGCTGTCACTCCTCCATTGAATTGCTTTTCCCCTTTGTCAGAATCCCATTGACATGTTGGTGGTTGGTCTCTTTCTGGGTTTGATCCTGTTCCACTTATCTATCTTTATACTGTTCCATTTGTCTATCCCTTCACCAACACCACACATTTTTGATTACTATAGCTGTAGATCTTGAAACTGGGTGGAAGGATTCCTTTGGTTTTCTTCTTTAGTTTTATTTTCTCATCTTTTTCTAGGTTCTGACGTGGAGAGCTTATTGTTTTGAGACAGGGAGAGAGAGAGAGAGAGAGAGAGAGAGAGAGAGAGAGAGACAGGGAAGGGGTACAGAGAGAGAGAGATAGAGACGGATTATTAAGCAGCCTCCATGCCCAGCACCAGCACAATGCAGGTTCAGTCTCACAACCCCGAGTTTGATCATGACCCGAGTCAAAATCAAGAGTTGGACTAACTGACTGAGCCTCCCAGATGCTCCTCCTCCTTTCTAACATAGGCAGTGATTGCTCTGCATGGTGCTGTCCATTGATTGAGCTGTGTCCCACACATTTTCATATGTTGTATGTTCATTTTCCTTCACTTCAATGCATTGAGATTTGATCTTTGATCTTTGATCATCTAGAATGTTACTTTCTCAGTGTTTGGATATTTGTTATCTTTCTCCTTTGGATACCTAGTTTGCTTTTTAAATATATTTTTTTTTTAATGTTGAAATTGTACTTCCGAGAAATTGATCGATAGGGTTATCTTTGTTTCAGGTGTATAAGATAGCGATTCCCCTCCCCTACCCCACCTGCTGTCAGCTCCAGTTGCAGGCACTGATGTGCCTTGGAGACTCAGGTGCACCTGCCCCACCCCTCCTCCCTTCAGCTCCTGTTGCCAGGCACTGGTTTGCGTTGGAGACGGAACCCTCCTAGGGGTTCCAAGCACTTCCTAGTGGCCCAGAAGACACTGGTGATCGGAGACCAAGCCACAAGGCTCTTTGGAGCCAGCTGGTGGCCATCCAAATGCCTCCCCACACAGTTCTGGAGCCGCTGTGGGCTGTCCTGGAGCAGCTGTGGGCTGCTGGGTTGGTGATAGACGAACGTTGGCCACATGTGCCACGAGTCTCTGGGTTTCGCTGGGAGATCCTGGTGTGCACTGCAGTGGTGGTGTTCCTGGGAAAGAGTGCACTCAGCTTCCGAAGAAGAAAGTGGCAGTGTGCCCAGAACGAGGAAGTCTCTGGAAAAGGCATGGAGAAGACCGAACCGGACGCACAAGCCCGTGGAGCTGTCGCATCATCCGAGCCGAAGGCCAGTCCTCTCCCGTTCCAGCTTCTTGCTCTGGCTGCCCTGAATCAAGATGCCGGGTATTGGTCTGTGGGAAACACCACGCAACTGCTGAAGGGAGTTCGGGAAAGGCTGTTGAAGAGCCCTCACCAGCTGCCTCCTGAAAATCCCATCTGTGGAGCAGCCCAGGAAGATGGAGAAGCCCTGCTGAGGAAAACACCAGAAGGCTTCAAGGACAGCCGTGATCTGCAGGCAAGTGCAGACCCGCTGGTTCAGGAGATTGGCAGCTGTGGACAGAGAGTGCAGGACGAGGCAGGGCAGGCAGGCAGGCCAGAGCTTCCTGAAGGAGGAGTGCGGCGTCAGGCCAGCGCTGAGGGCCAGCGCCAGCAGCACACCCTCAGCCAGATCCTCCTGAAGGGGATGCATGTGCTAGAGCTGCTTGGAGATCATCTGGAAGGTGGGGGCTCAAGGAGGCAGGTGGAGATGGCTCCTCCTCCCCTGACCACGTGCCCTCAGGCGGGAGCCCCGTGAACCAATTAAAGCCGTCCAGGGCACTGAAGAAGGCACGTCAGAGGAAAGAAGAGCTCCCAAGAAACCCAACAAGCCACCAAGCTGAGCAAGTACCTGTTCACCTTCGGAACACCCTCCTGGACGGTGAGATTCCGAAGTTGCGCCTGAAGCTTGAGGCAGAGCCGAAGCTGTGCGAAGAGCACCTCAGACACCTGGAGAGGAAGATGATGGAGGAGAAGGCACGCTGCCTGCAAGTGAAGAACGAGCTTGCCAAGGTGCGCAGGAAGGCGGATGCTGCCCACTGGCACTTGGGCCTCTATAGGAACATGGCCGCCGACCTGCACCGAGAATGGCAGAAAATCTCCTCCTTGCATGAGCGGGAACGCCTCCTGGTGGAGAAGAGAAGTGAGGAGAGCCAGAAGGCTGTCCTGTGGGCAGAGAGGGAGTTCCAAAGGCTCCAGGCCCAAAACCATTGCCTCAGGCAGAAGCTGGCCAACTCTGGGCCCAAGGTCCAGCCTGTCTCCGGGGGGCCTCCTGCTCCTGCTCCTGCTGTTCCGGGCACAGCCTCCAAATACCCTCAAGGGCCAAAGGCTCCCCTGAAACCCAGGAAGCCCAAGAAGGGAGCAAGGGTGCACTGGCCAGACTCCAAGTTCTCGGGTCCCCTGCAGGTCTGATTCCCTTGCCCAGCAGCCACCAACACTCACAACCAGAGCACCAAAGCTCCTGTGCTTACCCCTTCAGCCATACCCATGGCTCCTTTGACTTGAGATCCACCCCATTCTTTAGCCTGATGCTCCATATTCCCTGGAGCCGTATGAGTGTGAGAGAATATTTTTCAGTGTTAAGCATAACACAAATAAAAATAAAAATATCCAATGGCTGAGACTCCTGCTACTGAGAATGGATTTGATTAAGGGATTCTATGCCAAGCAAGGGACGGTTTGAAGTGTCTTGTATCGATCCCTTAATCGTCCCAATAACCCAGTGTGTCATGTCTGACTGAGGTTCAGACAGGGGAAACAACTTGCCCCAAGATCACACAGCTAGTGAATTTCAGAGCTCCCGTTCCAAACCAGGGTTGTCTAATGATCACCTGCTGTGCCAATAACTTCTACGACTATGCCTACTACGTTTCTTCTTCTTCTTCTTCTTCTTCTTCTTCTTCTTCTTCTTCTTCTTCTTCTTCTTGTTCTTCTTTTTCTTCTTCTTGTTCTTCTTCTTTGGAGAGACAGAAAGGGTGACGGCGCACACATACACACACACACACACACACACACACACACACACACACAAAGGAACGCACACACATGCAGGCGGGGGAGGGGCCGAGTTAGAGAGATTCCTCGACAGGCTTGGGACTCAAGTGCTGAACCAGACGCTGGGCTGGATTTCCCAGATCACGTGATCAGCCCTGAACCGAAATCAGGAGCCAGACACTGAACTGACAGGCACCCTTGGGCAAGGAACTTCTAGGCAAGCTGCTGAAGGATCCCAGAAGGGCTTGGTAAAATGTTCCCCTCGTTCACGTCCTAGGATGTGATGATTCTATGCAAAGATAATAGTGCATATAATATAATCTAACATAATATATAATAATATAAGGATGCAGAGATTATAGTGGTGGCTAGCTGAGGTCAAGTCCCAGCCAAGTAGGGAGGGCAGCCTTTAAGGGTCTCCAACGATTCCCATCTTGGGTACACATCGTTTTGTGTTCCATAGTCTACCTCTTGCTTCGAGTCAGAACTACTGACTCCCTTGTAAAGGACAGAATGTGGCCAAAGTGATAGGATGTCCCTTCGGAGGTGAGTTTACAAAGAGACTGGTCTCCTCTTGGGCTTGCCCGCCCTCCGTCCCTCCCTCCCTCATCTGTTCCCAGGGAAGCCAGCTGCTCCTTGGGAGCTTTATGCTGGAGAGGCCCACGGGGCAAGGAATGACTATTTCTTGCTTCCAGCCATGGAGGGCCTCTGGCGGCTCACAGCCAGCTGAGTGAGCTCAAAAGCAGACTTACCCCCAACAAGCCCGCAGATGACTGAAGATCCAGAGGCCCTCTTGACTGCAGCCTTGTGAGAGATCCTGAGCCACAGGGACCTGGCTAGTTGCACCTGGATGGCTGGCCCACAGGAACCATATCAGGTTATGAATGTTGTTTTAGGCCCATTGGTTCGGGGAAAACCTTCAAGAAAGACAGGAGTGTGACGCCAAATGTTTGGCTTCTGACCCACCCCCCCTCTCCTGGGGTTGAAATTCCAGGGAAATCAAGAGATGGTAGAAACGCCTGAGAGTTGAGGGTAAACAATGGAAGAGAAAGGACATCTATTCTGATCGCCATGGATCTCTGTGAGAGGACATCCTCCCACTTGATCCTCCTGTGTCGAAGGGTGGCAAATGCAGGAGGAGACACCTGGCAGTGTGGTCCAAGTCGGCTGAGAGCACTCGACCCAGCCCCACAGAGCCTCCTAGAAGGCAGAGAAAGAGCCCAGAAGTTCCCTGGGGCCCCTAGAGAAGGCCCCTAGAGAATGAGATGAGTTGAAAGCCTGGGACCTGGTCGTTGGACTTCTAGACTGGAGGGGAGATGGCCTGTGGAAGGGCCACTGCCCGCAACCCCTGTTGGACCAGACCCCTCCTGTCTGCTTTGGGAGCCTGGGGGTGAATATGAGAATGAATTCATGTAGAAGAGATGGTGTTCTAATGCTTGGTTTCAACTTCTTGAAATCGTTTCAACTTCTTGAAGTCGTTGACATTCCTTTTCTCCTTGTCCCCAGGACCACCATGAATGGGAAGGGGCCTTCAAAGAAGCAAGACGAGAACATCTCTTACAAGGCTGTCCAGTGTCAATATCCAACCACTGCAGTCACTTCTACCCCCTTGGCAGCCCCACTGCTTCCATCAGGACACAGATCCGTTCCTGTACAGGTTTTTGAGCAAACGTAAGTTTGGATTTCTCTCAGAGAAATGCCAAGAGTGCAATGACTGGGGTCCTAGGGTGGTTGCAAGTCTAGTTTTCAGAGGAACTGTGTGGAGGGTTGGGTCACTCTACTGTGCACCCGAAAAGCATATTCTACTGCTTGTTCCCTGGAATTTAAATCCAGGCCTTGAAAAAGAAAAGGAACTGTGAACTGTTTTCAAGAGGGAGCTCTATCATCTTCCATTCCCAACAGCGATGCAGGAGCGATCCAGTCGTTCCACATCCTGCCTTGCATTGGGGAGTGGGGTCTCTCTCTCCCTCTCGGGTGCATTTGGTTTGCATCATGGTGATAGGTGTGCAGTGAGAGCTCATTGGAGTTTGAATTTGAATTGCCCCGATGGTAACATTTGATGGGATTTCCATCTGTATACTCTTTGGTAAAGTGTTTCGGTCTTTTGCCCATTTTTTTTGTTTTTGTTCTTTTCAGACTGGATGGCTTGCTTCTTTGGGGGTCCACTTTTGAGGTTCTCTCCTTCCGACAGGAGTCCTTTATCAGGTATGTGGTTTGCACCTATTTTCTCCCAGTTTGTAGCTTCCCTTTTGGGTCTTCTTCACAAGGTGTTTCACACATTACAGACTTCCAATTCTGATTGTTGGATCATGTCTAATGAATCAACTCTTCTTGAACGGAACATGATTTGATGTCCAGTCGGAGGATTCTTTCCCTAGCTGTCCATTCTGGACATTTTTTCCCTAGAAGATTTATCATTTTACATAGAAGGCGGTGATTAATTTTGAGTTAATTTAACAAATTTTTTTTTCTTTTTGAGAGAGTGAGCATGCGCATGAGTGGGGCGTGGGGTGGAGGGAGAAGCGAAAAGAGCGTCCTTAAGCAGACTCCCCAGTGAGCTTGGAGCCTGATTTTGTCCCGGGACCCTGAGAGCATGACAAGAGCCGAAATGAAGAGCTGGCTGCCTCAGCGACTGAGTCACCCAGGCGCCACGAGTTCAGTTTTGTACAGAGGATGAGCCTTCGATTGTGGTCCTCGTCCTCCTCGTCCTCCACCTCCACCTCCTCCTCCTCTCTGCCCCTCCCTCTTCTTCTTCTCCTTCTTCTTCTTTGTCTCTGGAAGTCCACTTGCTCTAGCACCATTTCTTCAAAACGCTGTCACTCCTCCATTGAATTGCTTTTCCCCTTTGTCAGAATCCCATTGACATGTTGGTGGTTGGTCTCTTTCTGGGTTTGATCCTGTTCCACTTATCTATCTTTATACTGTTCCATTTGTCTATCCCTTCACCAACACCACACATTTTTGATTACTATAGCTGTAGATCTTGAAATTGGGTGGAAGGATTCCTTTGGTTTTCTTCTTTAGTTTTATTTTCTCATCTTTTTCTAGGTTCTGACGTGGAGAGCTTATTGTTTTGAGACAGGGAGAGAGAGAGAGAGAGAGAGAGAGAGAGAGAGAGACAGGGAAGGGGTACAGAGAGAGAGAGATAGAGACGGATTATTAAGCAGCCTCCATGCCCAGCACCAGCACAATGCAGGTTCAGTCTCACAACCCCGAGTTTGATCATGACCCGAGTCAAAATCAAGAGTTGGACTAACTGACTGAGCCTCCCAGATGCTCCTCCTCCTTTCTAACATAGGCAGTGATTGCTCTGCATGGTGCTGTCCATTGATTGAGCTGTGTCCCACACATTTTCATATGTTGTATGTTCATTTTCCTTCACTTCAATGCATTGAGATTTGATCTTTGATCTTTGATCATCTAGAATGTTACTTTCTCAGTGTTTGGATATTTGTTATCTTTCTCCTTTGGATACCTAGTTTGCTTTTTAAATATATTTTTTTTTTAATGTTGAAATTGTACTTCCGAGAAATTGATCGATAGGGTTATCTTTGTTTCAGGTGTATAAGATAGCGATTCCCCTCCCCTACCCCACCTGCTGTCAGCTCCAGTTGCAGGCACTGATGTGCCTTGGAGACTCAGGTGCACCTGCCCCACCCCTCCTCCCTTCAGCTCCTGTTGCCAGGCACTGGTTTGCGTTGGAGACGGAACCCTCCTAGGGGTTCCAAGCACTTCCTAGTGGCCCAGAAGACACTGGTGATCGGAGACCAAGCCACAAGGCTCTTTGGAGCCAGCTGGGGGCCATCCAAATGCCTCCCCACACAGTTCTGGAGCCGCTGTGGGCTGTCCTGGAGCAGCTGTGGGCTGCTGGGTTGGTGATAGACGAACGTTGGCCACATGTGCCACGAGTCTCTGGGTTTCGCTGGGAGATCCTGGTGTGCACTGCAGTGGTGGTGTTCCTGGGAAAGAGTGCACTCAGCTTCCGAAGAAGAAAGTGGCAGTGTACCCAGAACGAGGAAGTCTCTGGAAAAGGCATGGAGAAGACCGAACCGGACGCACAAGCCCGTGGAGCTGTCGCATCATCCGAGCCGAAGGCCAGTCCTCTCCCGTTCCAGCTTCTTGCTCTGGCTGCCCTGAATCAAGATGCCGGGTATTGGTCTGTGGGAAACACCACGCAACTGCTGAAGGGAGTTCGGGAAAGGCTGTTGAAGAGCCCTCACCAGCTGCCTCCTGAAAATCCCATCTGTGGAGCAGCCCAGGAAGATGGAGAAGCCCTGCTGAGGAAAACACCAGAAGGCTTCAAGGACAGCCGTGATCTGCAGGCAAGTGCAGACCCGCTGGTTCAGGAGATTGGCAGCTGTGGACAGAGAGTGCAGGACGAGGCAGGGCAGGCAGGCAGGCCAGAGCTTCCTGAAGGAGGAGTGCGGCGTCAGGCCAGCGCTGAGGGCCAGCGCCAGCAGCACACCCTCAGCCAGATCCTCCTGAAGGGGATGCATGTGCTAGAGCTGCTTGGAGATCATCTGGAAGGTGGGGGCTCAAGGAGGCAGGTGGAGATGGCTCCTCCTCCCCTGACCACGTGCCCTCAGGCGGGAGCCCCGTGAACCAATTAAAGCCGTCCAGGGCACTGAAGAAGGCACGTCAGAGGAAAGAAGAGCTCCCAAGAAACCCAACAAGCCACCAAGCTGAGCAAGTACCTGTTCACCTTCGGAACACCCTCCTGGACGGTGAGATTCCGAAGTTGCGCCTGAAGCTTGAGGCAGAGCCGAAGCTGTGCGAAGAGCACCTCAGACACCTGGAGAGGAAGATGATGGAGGAGAAGGCACGCTGCCTGCAAGTGAAGAACGAGCTTGCCAAGGTGCGCAGGAAGGCGGATGCTGCCCACTGGCACTTGGGCCTCTATAGGAACATGGCCGCCGACCTGCACCGAGAATGGCAGAAAATCTCCTCCTTGCATGAGCGGGAACGCCTCCTGGTGGAGAAGAGAAGTGAGGAGAGCCAGAAGGCTGTCCTGTGGGCAGAGAGGGAGTTCCAAAGGCTCCAGGCCCAAAACCATTGCCTCAGGCAGAAGCTGGCCAACTCTGGGCCCAAGGTCCAGCCTGTCTCCGGGGGGCCTCCTGCTCCTGCTCCTGCTGTTCCGGGCACAGCCTCCAAATACCCTCAAGGGCCAAAGGCTCCCCTGAAACCCAGGAAGCCCAAGAAGGGAGCAAGGGTGCACTGGCCAGACTCCAAGTTCTCGGGTCCCCTGCAGGTCTGATTCCCTTGCCCAGCAGCCACCAACACTCACAACCAGAGCACCAAAGCTCCTGTGCTTACCCCTTCAGCCATACCCATGGCTCCTTTGACTTGAGATCCACCCCATTCTTTAGCCTGATGCTCCATATTCCCTGGAGCCGTATGAGTGTGAGAGAATATTTTTCAGTGTTAAGCATAACACAAATAAAAATAAAAATATCCAATGGCTGAGACTCCTGCTACTGAGAATGGATTTGATTAAGGGATTCTATGGCAAGCAAGGGACGGTTTGAAGTGTCTTGTATCGATCCCTTAATCATCCCAATAACCCAGTGTGTCATGTCTGACTGAGGTTCAGACAGGGGAAACAACTTGCCCCAAGATCACACAGCTAGTGAATTTCAGAGCTCCCGTTCCAAACCAGGGTTGTCCAATGATCACCTGCTGTGCCAATAACTTCTACGACTATGCCTACTACTTTTCTTCTTCTTCTTCTTCTTCTTCTTCTTCTTCTTCTTCTTGTTCTTCTTCTTTGGAGAGACAGAAAGGGTGACGGCGCACACATACACACACACACACACACACACACACACACACAAAGGAACGCACACACATGCAGGCGGGGGAGGGGCCGAGTTAGAGAGATTCCTCGACAGGCTTGGGACTCAAGTGCTGAACCAGACGCTGGTCTGGATTTCCCAGATCACGTGATCAGCCCTGAACCGAAATCAGGAGCCAGACACTGAACTGACAGGCACCCTTGGGCAAGGAACTTCTAGGCAAGCTGCTGAAGGATCCCAGAAGGGCTTGGTAAAATGTTCCCCTCGTTCACGTCCTAGGATGTGATGATTCTATGCAAAGATAATAGTGCATATAATATAATCTAACATAATATATAATAATATAAGGATGCAGAGATTATAGTGGTGGCTAGCTGAGGTCAAGTCCCAGCCAAGTAGGGAGGGCAGCCTTTAAGGGTCTCCAACGATTCCCATCTTGGGTACACATCGTTTTGTGTTCCATACTCTACCTCTTGATTCGAGTCCGAACTACTGACTCCCTTGTAAAGGACAGAATGTGGCCAAAGTGATAGGATGTCCCTTCGGAGGTGAGTTTACAATGAGACTGGTCTCCTCTTGGGCTTGCCCGCCCTCCGTCCCTCCCTCCCTCATCTGTTCCCAGGGAAGCCAGCTGCTCCTTGGGAGCTTTATGCTGGAGAGGCCCACGGGGCAAGGAATGACTATTTCTTGCTTCCAGCCATGGAGGGCCTCTGGCGGCTCACAGCCAGCTGAGTGAGCTCAAAAGCAGACTTACCCCCAACAAGCCCGCAGATGACTGAAGATCCAGAGGCCCTCTTGACTGCAGCCTTGTGAGAGATCCTGAGCCACAGGGAGCTGGCTAGTTGCACCTGGATGGCTGGCCCACAGAAACCATATCAGGTTATGAATGTTGTTTTAGGCCCATTGGTTCGGGGAAAACCTTCAAGAAAGACAGGAGTGTGACGCCAAATGTTTGGCTTCTGACCCACCCCCCCTCTCCTGGGGTTGAAATTCCAGGGAAATCAAGAGACGGTAGAAACGCCTGAGAGTTGAGGGTAAACAATGGAAGAGAAAGGACATCTATTCTGATCGCCATGGATCTCTGTGAGAGGACATCCTCCCACTTGATCCTCCTGTGTCGAAGGGTGGCAAATGCAGGAGGAGACACCTGGCAGTGTGGTCCAAGTCGGCTGAGAGCACTCGACCCAGCCCCACAGAGCCTCCTAGAAGGCAGAGAAAGAGCCCAGAAGTTCCCTGGGGCCCCTAGAGAAGGCCCCTAGAGAATGAGATGAGTTGAAAGCCTGGGACCTGGTCGTTGGACTTCTAGACTGGAGGGGAGATGGCCTGTGGAAGGGCCACTGCCTGCAACCCCTGTTGGACCAGACCCCTCCTGTCTGCTTTGGGAGCCTGGGGGTGAATATGAGAATGAATTCATGTAGAAGAGATGGTGTTCTAATGCTTGGTTTCAACTTCTTGAAATCGTTTCAACTTCTTGAAGTCGTTGACATTCCTTTTCTCCTTGTCCCCAGGACCACCATGAATGGGAAGGGGCCTTCAAAGAAGCAAGACGAGAACATCTCTTACAAGGCTGTCCAGTGTCAATATCCAACCACTGCAGTCACTTCTACCCCCTTGGCAGCCCCACTGCTTCCATCAGGACACAGATCCGTTCCTGTACAGGTTTTTGAGCAAACGTAAGTTTGGATTTCTCTCAGAGAAATGCCAAGAGTGCAATGACTGGGGTCCTAGGGTGGTTGCAAGTCTAGTTTTCAGAGGAACTGTGTGGAGGGTTGGGTCACTCTACTGTGCACCCGAAAAGCATATTCTACTGCTTGTTCCCTGGAATTTAAATCCAGGCCTTGAAAAAGAAAAGGAACTGTGAACTGTTTTCAAGAGGGAGCTCTATCATCTTCCATTCCCAACAGCGATGCAGGAGCGATCCAGTCGTTCCACATCCTGCCTTGCATTGGGGAGTGGGGTCTCTCTCTCCCTCTCGGGTGCATTTGGTTTGCATCATGGTGATAGGTGTGCAGTGAGAGCTCATTGGAGTTTGAATTTGAATTGCCCCGATGGTAACATTTGATGGGATTTCCATCTGTATACTCTTTGGTAAAGTGTTTCGGTCTTTTGCCCATTTTTTTTGTTTTTGTTCTTTTCAGACTGGATGGCTTGCTTCTTTGGGGGTCCACTTTTGAGGTTCTCTCCTTCCGACAGGAGTCCTTTATCAGGTATGTGGTTTGCACCTATTTTCTCCCAGTTTGTAGCTTCCCTTTTGGGTCTTCTTCACAAGGTGTTTCACACATTACAGACTTCCAATTCTGATTGTTGGATCATGTCTAATGAATCAACTCTTCTTGAACGGAACATGATTTGATGTCCAGTCGGAGGATTCTTTCCCTAGCTGTCCATTCTGGACATTTTTTCCCTAGAAGATTTATCATTTTACATAGAAGGCGGTGATTAATTTTGAGTTAATTTAACAAAATTTTTTTTCTTTTTGAGAGAGTGAGCATGCGCATGAGTGGGGCGTGGGGTGGAGGGAGAAGCGAAAAGAGCGTCCTTAAGCAGACTCCCCAGTGAGCTTGGAGCCTGATTTTGTCCCGGGACCCTGAGAGCATGACAAGAGCCGAAATGAAGAGCTGGCTGCCTCAGCGACTGAGTCACCCAGGCGCCACGAGTTCAGTTTTGTACAGAGGATGAGCCTTCGATTGTGGTCCTCGTCCTCCTCGTCCTCCACCTCCACCTCCTCCTCCTCTCTGCCCCTCCCTCTTCTTCTTCTCCTTCTTCTTCTTTGTCTCTGGAAGTCCACTTGCTCTAGCACCATTTCTTCAAAACGCTGTCACTCCTCCATTGAATTGCTTTTCCCCTTTGTCAGAATCCCATTGACATGTTGGTGGTTGGTCTCTTTCTGGGTTTGATCCTGTTCCACTTATCTATCTTTATACTGTTCCATTTGTCTATCCCTTCACCAACACCACACATTTTTGATTACTATAGCTGTAGATCTTGAAATTGGGTGGAAGGATTCCTTTGGTTTTCTTCTTTAGTTTTATTTTCTCATCTTTTTCTAGGTTCTGCCGTGGAGAGCTTATTGTTTTGAGACAGGGAGAGACAGAGAGAGAGAGAGAGAGAGAGAGAGAGAGACAGGGAAGGGGTACAGAGAGAGAGAGATAGAGACGGATTATTAAGCAGCCTCCATGCCCAACACCAGCACAATGCAGGTTCAGTCTCACAACCCCGAGTTTGATCATGACCCGAGTCAAAATCAAGAGTTGGACTAACTGACTGAGCCTCCCAGATGCTCCTCCTCCTTTCTAACATAGGCAGTGATTGCTCTGCATGGTGCTGTCCATTGATTGAGCTGTGTCCCACACATTTTCATATGTTGTATGTTCATTTTCCTTCACTTCAATGCATTGAGATTTGATCTTTGATCTTTGATCATCTAGAATGTTACTTTCTCAGTGTTTGGATATTTGTTATCTTTCTCCTTTGGATACCTAGTTTGCTTTTTAAATATATATTTTTTTTAATGTTGAAATTGTACTTCCGAGAAATTGATCGATAGGGTTGTCTTTGTTTCAGGTGTATAAGATAGCGATTCCCCTCCCCTACCCCACCTGCTGTCAGCTCCAGTTGCAGGCACTGATGTGCCTTGGAGACTCAGGTGCACCTCCCCCACCCCTCCTCCCTTCAGCTCCTGTTGCCAGGCACTGGTTTGCGTTGGAGACGGAACCCTCCTAGGGGTTCCAAGCACTTCCTAGTGGCCCAGAAGACACTGGTGATCGGAGACCAAGCCACAAGGCTCTTTGGAGCCAGCTGGGGGCCATCCAAATGCCTCCCCACACAGTTCTGGAGCCGCTGTGGGCTGTCCTGGAGCAGCTGTGGGCTGCTGGGTTGGTGATAGACGAACGTTGGCCACATGTGCCACGAGTCTCTGGGTTTCGCTGGGAGATCCTGGTGTGCACTGCAGTGGTGGTGTTCCTGGGAAAGAGTGCACTCAGCTTCCGAAGAAGAAAGTGGCAGTGTGCCCAGAACGAGGAAGTCTCTGGAAAAGGCATGGAGAAGACCGAACCGGACGCACAAGCCCGTGGAGCTGTCGCATCATCCGAGCCGAAGGCCAGTCCTCTCCCGTTCCAGCTTCTTGCTCTGGCTGCCCTGAATCAAGATGCCGGGTATTGGTCAGTGGGAAACACCACGCAACTGCTGAAGGGAGTTCGGGAAAGGCTGTTGAAGAGCCCTCACCAGCTGCCTCCTGAAAATCCCATCTGTGGAGCAGCCCAGGAAGATGGAGAAGCCCTGCTGAGGAAAACACCAGAAGGCTTCAAGGACAGCCGTGATCTGCAGGCAAGTGCAGACCCGCTGGTTCAGGAGATTGGCAGCTGTGGACAGAGAGTGCAGGACGAGGCAGGGCAGGCAGGCAGGCCAGAGCTTCCTGAAGGAGGAGTGCGGCGTCAGGCCAGCGCTGAGGGCCAGCGCCAGCAGCACACCCTCAGCCAGATCCTCCTGAAGGGGATGCATGTGCTAGAGCTGCTTGGAGATCATCTGGAAGGTGGGGGCTCAAGGAGGCAGGTGGAGATGGCTCCTCCTCCCCTGACCACGTGCCCTCAGGCGGGAGCCCCGTGAACCAATTAAAGCCGTCCAGGGCACTGAAGAAGGCACGTCAGAGGAAAGAAGAGCTCCCAAGAAACCCAACAAGCCACCAAGCTGAGCAAGTACCTGTTCACCTTCGGAACACCCTCCTGGACGGTGAGATTCCGAAGTTGCGCCTGAAGCTTGAGGCAGAGCCGAAGCTGTGCGAAGAGCACCTCAGACACCTGGAGAGGAAGATGATGGAGGAGAAGGCACGCTGCCTGCAAGTGAAGAACGAGCTTGCCAAGGTGCGCAGGAAGGCGGATGCTGCCCACTGGCACTTGGGCCTCTATAGGAACATGGCCGCCGACCTGCACCGAGAATGGCAGAAAATCTCCTCCTTGCATGAGCGGGAACGCCTCCTGGTGGAGAAGAGAAGTGAGGAGAGCCAGAAGGCTGTCCTGTGGGCAGAGAGGGAGTTCCAAAGGCTCCAGGCCCAAAACCATTGCCTCAGGCAGAAGCTGGCCAACTCTGGGCCCAAGGTCCAGCCTGTCTCCGGGGGGCCTCCTGCTCCTGCTCCTGCTGTTCCGGGCACAGCCTCCAAATACCCTCAAGCGCCAAAGGCTCCCCTGAAACCCAGGAAGCCCAAGAAGGGAGCAAGGGTGCACTGGCCAGACTCCAAGTTCTCGGGTCCCCTGCAGGTCTGATTCCCTTGCCCAGCAGCCACCAACACTCACAACCAGAGCACCAAAGCTCCTGTGCTTACCCCTTCAGCCATACCCATGGCTCCTTTGACTTGAGATCCACCCCATTCTTTAGCCTGATGCTCCATATTCCCTGGAGCCGTATGAGTGTGAGAGAATATTTTTCAGTGTTAAGCATAACACAAATAAAAATAAAAATATCCAATGGCTGAGACTCCTGCTACTGAGAATGGATTTGATTAAGGGATTCTATGCCAAGCAAGGGACGGTTTGAAGTGTCTTGTATCGATCCCTTAATCGTCCCAATAACCCAGTGTGTCATGTCTGACTGAGGTTCAGACAGGGGAAACAACTTGCCCCAAGATCACACAGCTAGTGAATTTCAGAGCTCCCGTTCCAAACCAGGGTTGTCTAATGATCACCTGCTGTGCCAATAACTTCTACGACTATGCCTACTACTTTTCTTCTTCTTCTTCTTCTTCTTCTTCTTCTTCTTCTTGTTCTTCTTCTTTGGAGAGACAGAAAGGGTGACGGCGCACACATACACACACACACACACACACACACACACACACACACAAAGGAACGCACACACATGCAGGCGGGGGAGGGGCCGAGTTAGAGAGATTCCTCGACAGGCTTGGGACTCAAGTGCTGAACCAGACGCTGGTCTGGATTTCCCAGATCACGTGATCAGCCCTGAACCGAAATCAGGAGCCAGACACTGAACTGACAGGCACCCTTGGGCAAGGAACTTCTAGGCAAGCTGCTGAAGGATCCCAGAAGGGCTTGGTAAAATGTTCCCCTCGTTCACGTCCTAGGATGTGATGATTCTATGCAAAGATAATAGTGCATATAATATAATCTAACATAATATATAATAATAGAAGGATGCAGAGATTATAGTGGTGGCTAGCTGAGGTCAAGTCCCAGCCAAGTAGGGAGGGCAGCCTTTAAGGGTCTCCAACGATTCCCATCTTGGGTACACATCGTTTTGTGTTCCATAGTCTACCTCTTGCTTCGAGTCAGAACTACTGACTCCCTTGTAAAGGACAGAATGTGGCCAAAGTGATAGGATGTCCCTTCGGAGGTGAGTTTACAAAGAGACTGGTCTCCTCTTGGGCTTGCCCGCCCTCCGTCCCTCCCTCCCTCATCTGTTCCCAGGGAAGCCAGCTGCTCCTTGGGAGCTTTATGCTGGAGAGGCCCACGGGGCAAGGAATGACTATTTCTTGCTTCCAGCCATGGAGGGCCTCTGGCGGCTCACAGCCAGCTGAGTGAGCTCAAAAGCAGACTTACCCCCAACAAGCCCGCAGATGACTGAAGATCCAGAGGCCCTCTTGACTGCAGCCTTGTGAGAGATCCTGAGCCACAGGGACCTGGCTAGTTGCACCTGGATGGCTGGCCCACAGGAACCATATCAGGTTATGAATGTTGTTTTAGGCCCATTGGTTCGGGGAAAACCTTCAAGAAAGACAGGAGTGTGACGCCAAATGTTTGGCTTCTGACCCACCCCCCCTCTCCTGGGGTTGAAATTCCAGGGAAATCAAGAGATGGTAGAAACGCCTGAGAGTTGAGGGTAAACAATGGAAGAGAAAGGACATCTATTCTGATCGCCATGGATCTCTGTGAGAGGACATCCTCCCACTTGATCCTCCTGTGTCGAAGGGTGGCAAATGCAGGAGGAGACACCTGGCAGTGTGGTCCAAGTCGGCTGAGAGCACTCGACCCAGCCCCACAGAGCCTCCTAGAAGGCAGAGAAAGAGCCCAGAAGTTCCCTGGGGCCCCTAGAGAAGGCCCCTAGAGAATGAGATGAGTTGAAAGCCTGGGACCTGGTCGTTGGACTTCTAGACTGGAGGGGAGATGGCCTGTGGAAGGGCCACTGCCCGCAACCCCTGTTGGACCAGACCCCTCCTGTCTGCTTTGGGAGCCTGGGGGTGAATATGAGAATGAATTCATGTAGAAGAGATGGTGTTCTAATGCTTGGTTTCAACTTCTTGAAATCGTTTCAACTTCTTGAAGTCGTTGACATTCCTTTTCTCCTTGTCCCCAGGACCACCATGAATGGGAAGGGGCCTTCAAAGAAGCAAGACGAGAACATCTCTTACAAGGCTGTCCAGTGTCAATATCCAACCACTGCAGTCACTTCTACCCCCTTGGCAGCCCCACTGCTTCCATCAGGACACAGATCCGTTCCTGTACAGGTTTTTGAGCAAACGTAAGTTTGGATTTCTCTCAGAGAAATGCCAAGAGTGCAATGACTGGGGTCCTAGGGTGGTTGCAAGTCTAGTTTTCAGAGGAACTGTGTGGAGGGTTGGGTCACTCTACTGTGCACCCGAAAAGCATATTCTACTGCTTGTTCCCTGGAATTTAAATCCAGGCCTTGAAAAAGAAAAGGAACTGTGAACTGTTTTCAAGAGGGAGCTCTATCATCTTCCATTCCCAACAGCGATGCAGGAGCGATCCAGTCGTTCCACATCCTGCCTTGCATTGGGGAGTGGGGTCTCTCTCTCCCTCTCGGGTGCATTTGGTTTGCATCATGGTGATAGGTGTGCAGTGAGAGCTCATTGGAGTTTGAATTTGAATTGCCCCGATGGTAACATTTGATGGGATTTCCATCTGTATACTCTTTGGTAAAGTGTTTCGGTCTTTTGCCCATTTTTTTTGTTTTTGTTCTTTTCAGACTGGATGGCTTGCTTCTTTGGGGGTCCACTTTTGAGGTTCTCTCCTTCCGACAGGAGTCCTTTATCAGGTATGTGGTTTGCACCTATTTTCTCCCAGTTTGTAGCTTCCCTTTTGGGTCTTCTTCACAAGGTGTTTCACACATTACAGACTTCCAATTCTGATTGTTGGATCATGTCTAATGAATCAACTCTTCTTGAACGGAACATGATTTGATGTCCAGTCGGAGGATTCTTTCCCTAGCTGTCCATTCTGGACATTTTTTCCCTAGAAGATTTATCATTTTACATAGAAGGCGGTGATTAATTTTGAGTTAATTTAACAAAATTTTTTTTCTTTTTGAGAGAGTGAGCATGCGCATGAGTGGGGCGTGGGGTGGAGGGAGAAGCGAAAAGAGCGTCCTTAAGCAGACTCCCCAGTGAGCTTGGAGCCTGATTTTGTCCCGGGACCCTGAGAGCATGACAAGAGCCGAAATGAAGAGCTGGCTGCCTCAGCGACTGAGTCACCCAGGCGCCACGAGTTCAGTTTTGTACAGAGGATGAGCCTTCGATTGTGGTCCTCGTCCTCCTCGTCCTCCACCTCCACCTCCTCCTCCTCTCTGCCCCTCCCTCTTCTTCTTCTCCTTCTTCTTCTTTGTCTCTGGAAGTCCACTTGCTCTAGCACCATTTCTTCAAAACGCTGTCACTCCTCCATTGAATTGCTTTTCCCCTTTGTCAGAATCCCATTGACATGTTGGTGGTTGGTCTCTTTCTGGGTTTGATCCTGTTCCACTTATCTATCTTTATACTGTTCCATTTGTCTATCCCTTCACCAACACCACACATTTTTGATTACTATAGCTGTAGATCTTGAAATTGGGTGGAAGGATTCCTTTGGTTTTCTTCTTTAGTTTTATTTTCTCATCTTTTTCTAGGTTCTGCCGTGGAGAGCTTATTGTTTTGAGACAGGGAGAGACAGAGAGAGAGAGAGAGAGAGAGAGAGAGAGACAGGGAAGGGGTACAGAGAGAGAGAGATAGAGACGGATTATTAAGCAGCCTCCATGCCCAGCACCAGCACAATGCAGGTTCAGTCTCACAACCCCGAGTTTGATCATGACCCGAGTCAAAATCAAGAGTTGGACTAACTGACTGAGCCTCCCAGATGCTCCTCCTCCTTTCTCACATAGGCAGTGATTGCTCTGCATGGTGCTGTCCATTGATTGAGCTGTGTCCCACACATTTTCATATGTTGTATGTTCATTTTCCTTCACTTCAATGCATTGAGATTTGATCTTTGATCTTTGATCATCTAGAATGTTACTTTCTCAGTGTTTGGATATTTGTTATCTTTCTCCTTTGGATACCTAGTTTGCTTTTTAAATATTTTTTTTTTAATGTTGAAATTGTACTTCCGAGAAATTGATCGATAGGGTTGTCTTTGTTTCAGGTGTATAAGATAGCGATTCCCCTCCCCTACCCCACCTGCTGTCAGCTCCGGTTGCAGGCACTGATGTGCCTTGGAGACTCAGGTGCACCTCCCCCACCCCTCCTCCCTTCAGCTCCTGTTGCCAGGCACTGGTTTGCGTTGGAGACGGAACCCTCGTAGGGGTTCCAAGCACTTCCTAGTGGCCCAGAAGACACTGGTGATCGGAGACCAAGCCACAAGGCTCTTTGGAGCCAGCTGGGGGCCATCCAAATGCCTCCCCACACAGTTCTGGAGCCGCTGTGGGCTGTCCTGGAGCAGCTGTGGGCTGCTGGGTTGGTGATAGACGAACGTTGGCCACATGTGCCACGAGTCTCTGGGTTTCGCTGGGAGATCCTGGTGTGCACTGCAGTGGTGGTGTTCCTGGGAAAGAGTGCACTCAGCTTCCGAAGAAGAAAGGGGCAGTGTGCCCAGAACGAGGAAGTCTCTGGAAAAGGCATGGAGAAGACCGAACCGGACGCACAAGCCCGTGGAGCTGTCGCTTCATCCGAGCCGAAGGCCAGTCCTCTCCCGTTCCAGCTTCTTGCTCTGGCTGCCCTGAATCAAGATGCCGGGTATTGGTCAGTGGGAAACACCACGCAACTGCTGAAGGGAGTTCGGGAAAGGCTGTTGAAGAGCCCTCACCAGCTGCCTCCTGAAAATCCCATCTGTGGAGCAGCCCAGGAAGATGGAGAAGCCCTGCTGAGGAAAACACCAGAAGGCTTCAAGGACAGCCGTGATCTGCAGGCAAGTGCAGACCCGCTGGTTCAGGAGATTGGCAGCTGTGGACAGAGAGTGCAGGAAGAGGCAGGGCAGGCAGGCAGGCCAGAGCTTCCTGAAGGAGGAGTGCGGCGGCAGGCCAGCGCTGAGGGCCAGCGCCAGCAGCACACCCTCAGCCAGATCCTCCTGAAGGGGATGCATGTGCTAGAGCTGCTTGGAGATCATCTGGAAGGTGGGGGCTCAAGGAGGCAGGTGGAGATGGCTCCTCCTCCCCTGACCACGTGCCCTCAGGCGGGAGCCCCGTGAACCAATTAAAGCCGTCCAGGGCACTGAAGAAGGCACGTCAGAGGAAAGAAGAGCTCCCAAGAAACCCAACAAGCCACCAAGCTGAGCAAGTACCTGTTCACCTTCGGAACACCCTCCTGGACGGTGAGATTCCGAAGTTGCGCCTGAAGCTTGAGGCAGAGCCGAAGCTGTGCGAAGAGCACCTCAGACACCTGGAGAGGAAGATGATGGAGGAGAAGGCACGCTGCCTGCAAGTGAAGAACGAGCTTGCCAAGGTGCGCAGGAAGGCGGATGCTGCCCACTGGCACTTGGGCCTCTATAGGAACATGGCCGCCGACCTGCACCGAGAATGGCAGAAAATCTCCTCCTTGCATGAGCGGGAACGCCTCCTGGTGGAGAAGAGAAGTGAGGAGAGCCAGAAGGCTGTCCTGTGGGCAGAGAGGGAGTTCCAAAGGCTCCAGGCCCAAAACCATTGCCTCAGGCAGAAGCTGGCCAACTCTGGGCCCAAGGTCCAGCCTGTCTCCGGGGGGCCTCCTGCTCCTGCTCCTGCTGTTCCGGGCACAGCCTCCAAATACCCTCAAGCGCCAAAGGCTCCCCTGAAACCCAGGAAGCCCAAGAAGGGAGCAAGGGTGCACTGGCCAGACTCCAAGTTCTCGGGTCCCCTGCAGGTCTGATTCCCTTGCCCAGCAGCCACCAACACTCACAACCAGAGCACCAAAGCTCCTGTGCTTACCCCTTCAGCCATACCCATGGCTCCTTTGACTTGAGATCCACCCCATTCTTTAGCCTGATGCTCCATATTCCCTGGAGCCGTATGAGTGTGAGAGAATATTTTTCAGTGTTCAGCGTAACACAAATAAAAATAAAAATATCCAATGGCTGAGACTCCTGCTACTGAGAATGGATTTGATTAAGGGATTCTATGCCAAACAAGGGACGGTTTGAAGTGTCTTGTATCGATCCCTTAATCGTCCCAATAACCCAGTGTGTCATGTCTGACTGAGGTTCAGACAGGGGAAACAACTTGCCCCAAGATCACACAGCTAGTGAATTTCAGAGCTCCCGTTCCAAACCAGGGTTGTCTAATGATCACCTGCTGTGCCAATAACTTCTACGACTATGCCTACTACTTTTCTTCTTCTTCTTCTTCTTCTTCTTCTTCTTCTTGTTCTTCTTCTTTGGAGAGACAGAAAGGGTGACGGCGCACACATACACACACACACACACACACACACACACACACACACACACACACAAAGGAACACACACACATGCAGGCGGGGGAGGGGCTGAGTTAGAGAGATTCCTCGACAGGCTTGGGACTCAAGTGCTGAACCAGACGCTGGCCTGGATTTCCCAGATCACGTGATCAGCCCTGAACCGAAATCAGGAGCCAGACACTGAACTGACAGGCACCCTTGGGCAAGGAACTTCTAGGCAAGCTGCTGAAGGATCCCAGAAGGGCTTGTTAAAATGTTCCCCTCGTTCACGTCCTAGGATGTGATGATTCTATGCAAAGATAATAGTGCATATAATATAATCTAACATAATATATAATAATATAAGGATGCAGAGATTATAGTGGTGGCTAGCTGAGGTCAAGTCCCAGCCAAGTAGGGAGGGCAGCCTTTAAGGGTCTCCAACGATTCCCATCTTGGGTACACATCGTTTTGTGTTCCATAGTCTACCTCTTGCTTCGAGTCAGAACTACTGACTCCCTTGTAAAGGACAGAATGTGGCCAAAGTGATAGGATGTCCCTTCGGAGGTGAGTTTACAAAGAGACTGGTCTCCTCTTGGGCTTGCCCGCCCTCCATCCCTCCCTCCCTCATCTGTTCCCAGGGAAGCCAGCTGCTCCTTGGGAGCTTTATGCTGGAGAGGCCCACGGGGCAAGGAATGACTATTTCTTGCTTCCAGCCATGGAGGGCCTCTGGCGGCTCACAGCCAGCTGAGTGAGCTCAAAAGCAGACTTACCCCCAACAAGCCCGCAGATGACTGAAGATCCAGAGGCCCTCTTGACTGCAGCCTTGTGAGAGATCCTGAGCCACAGGGACCTGGCTAGTTGCACCTGGATGGCTGGCCCACAGGAACCATATCAGGTTATGAATGTTGTTTTAGGCCCATTGGTTCGGGGAAAACCTTCAAGAAAGACAGGAGTGTGACGCCAAATGTTTGGCTTCTGACCCACCCCCCCTCTCCTGGGGTTGAAATTCCAGGGAAATCAAGAGATGGTAGAAACGCCTGAGAGTTGAGGGTAAACAATGGAAGAGAAAGGACATCTATTCTGATCGCCATGGATCTCTGTGAGAGGACATCCTCCCACTTGATCCTCCTGTGTCGAAGGGTGGCAAATGCAGGAGGAGACACCTGGCAGTGTGGTCCAAGTCGGCTGAGAGCACTCGACCCAGCCCCACAGAGCCTCCTAGAAGGCAGAGAAAGAGCCCAGAAGTTCCCTGGGGCCCCTAGAGAAGGCCCCTAGAGAATGAGATGAGTTGAAAGCCTGGGACCTGGTCGTTGGACTTCTAGACTGGAGGGGAGATGGCCTGTGGAAGGGCCACTGCCCGCAACCCCTGTTGGACCAGACCCCTCCTGTCTGCTTTGGGAGCCTGGGGGTGAATATGAGAATGAATTCATGTAGAAGAGATGGTGTTCTAATGCTTGGTTTCAACTTCTTGAAATCGTTTCAACTTCTTGAAGTCGTTGACATTCCTTTTCTCCTTGTCCCCAGGACCACCATGAATGGGAAGGGGCCTTCAAAGAAGCAAGACGAGAACATCTCTTACAAGGCTGTCCAGTGTCAATATCCAACCACTGCAGTCACTTCTACCCCCTTGGCAGCCCCACTGCTTCCATCAGGACACAGATCCGTTCCTGTACAGGTTTTTGAGCAAACGTAAGTTTGGATTTCTCTCAGAGAAATGCCAAGAGTGCAATGACTGGGGTCCTAGGGTGGTTGCAAGTCTAGTTTTCAGAGGAACTGTGTGGAGGGTTGGGTCACTCTACTGTGCACCCGAAAAGCATATTCTACTGCTTGTTCCCTGGAATTTAAATCCAGGCCTTGAAAAAGAAAAGGAACTGTGAACTGTTTTCAAGAGGGAGCTCTATCATCTTCCATTCCCAACAGCGATGCAGGAGCGATCCAGTCGTTCCACATCCTGCCTTGCATTGGGGAGTGGGGTCTCTCTCTCCCTCTCGGGTGCATTTGGTTTGCATCATGGTGATAGGTGTGCAGTGAGAGCTCATTGGAGTTTGAATTTGAATTGCCCCGATGGTAACATTTGATGGGATTTCCATCTGTATACTCTTTGGTAAAGTGTTTCGGTCTTTTGCCCATTTTTTTTGTTTTTGTTCTTTTCAGACTGGATGGCTTGCTTCTTTGGGGGTCCACTTTTGAGGTTCTCTCCTTCCGACAGGAGTCCTTTATCAGGTATGTGGTTTGCACCTATTTTCTCCCAGTTTGTAGCTTCCCTTTTGGGTCTTCTTCACAAGGTGTTTCACACATTACAGACTTCCAATTCTGATTGTTGGATCATGTCTAATGAATCAACTCTTCTTGAACGGAACATGATTTGATGTCCAGTCGGAGGATTCTTTCCCTAGCTGTCCATTCTGGACATTTTTTCCCTAGAAGATTTATCATTTTACATAGAAGGCGGTGATTAATTTTGAGTTAATTTAACAAAATTTTTTTTCTTTTTGAGAGAGTGAGCATGCGCATGAGTGGGGCGTGGGGTGGAGGGAGAAGCGAAAAGAGCGTCCTTAAGCAGACTCCCCAGTGAGCTTGGAGCCTGATTTTGTCCCGGGACCCTGAGAGCATGACAAGAGCCGAAATGAAGAGCTGGCTGCCTCAGCGACTGAGTCACCCAGGCGCCACGAGTTCAGTTTTGTACAGAGGATGAGCCTTCGATTGTGGTCCTCGTCCTCCTCGTCCTCCACCTCCACCTCCTCCTCCTCTCTGCCCCTCCCTCTTCTTCTTGGGCCTCCTTCTTCTTCTTTGTCTCTGGAAGTCCACTTGCTCTAGCACCATTTCTTCAAAACGCTGTCACTCCTCCATTGAATTGCTTTTCCCCTTTGTCAGAATCCCATTGACATGTTGGTGGTTGGTCTCTTTCTGGGTTTGATCCTGTTCCACTTATCTATCTTTATACTGTTCCATTTGTCTATCCCTTCACCAACACCACACATTTTTGATTACTATAGCTGTAGATCTTGAAATTGGGTGGAAGGATTCCTTTGGTTTTCTTCTTTAGTTTTATTTTCTCATCTTTTTCTAGGTTCTGCCGTGGAGAGCTTATTGTTTTGAGACAGGGAGAGACAGAGAGAGAGAGAGAGAGAGAGAGAGAGAGACAGGGAAGGGGTACAGAGAGAGAGAGATAGAGACGGATTATTAAGCAGCCTCCATGCCCAGCACCAGCACAATGCAGGTTCAGTCTCACAACCCCGAGTTTGATCATGACCCGAGTCAAAATCAAGAGTTGGACTAACTGACTGAGCCTCCCAGATGCTCCTCCTCCTTTCTCACATAGGCAGTGATTGCTCTGCATGGTGCTGTCCATTGATTGAGCTGTGTCCCACACATTTTCATATGTTGTATGTTCATTTTCCTTCACTTCAATGCATTGAGATTTGATCTTTGATCTTTGATCATCTAGAATGTTACTTTCTCAGTGTTTGGATATTTGTTATCTTTCTCCTTTGGATACCTAGTTTGCTTTTTAAATATTTTTTTTTTAATGTTGAAATTGTACTTCCGAGAAATTGATCGATAGGGTTGTCTTTGTTTCAGGTGTACAATAGAGCGATTCCCCTCCCCTACCCCACCTGCTGTCAGCTCCGGTTGCAGGCACTGATGTGCCTTGGAGACTCAGGTGCACCTCCCCCACCCCTCCTCCCTTCAGCTCCTGTTGCCAGGCACTGGTTTGCGTTGGAGACGGAACCCTCGTAGGGGTTCCAAGCACTTCCTAGTGGCCCAGAAGACACTGGTGATCGGAGACCAAGCCACAAGGCTCTTTGGAGCCAGCTGGGGGCCATCCAAATGCCTCCCCACACAGTTCTGGAGCCGCTGTGGGCTGTCCTGGAGCAGCTGTGGGCTGCTGGGTTGGTGATAGACGAACGTTGGCCACATGTGCCACGAGTCTCTGGGTTTCGCTGGGAGATCCTGGTGTGCACTGCAGTGGTGGTGTTCCTGGGAAAGAGTGCACTCAGCTTCCGAAGAAGAAAGTGGCAGTGTGCCCAGAACGAGGAAGTCTCTGGAAAAGGCATGGAGAAGACCGAACCGGACGCACAAGCCCGTGGAGCTGTCGCTTCATCCGAGCCGAAGGCCAGTCCTCTCCCGTTCCAGCTTCTTGCTCTGGCTGCCCTGAATCAAGATGCCGGGTATTGGTCAGTGGGAAACACCACGCAACTGCTGAAGGGAGTTCGGGAAAGGCTGTTGAAGAGCCCTCACCAGCTGCCTCCTGAAAATCCCATCTGTGGAGCAGCCCAGGAAGATGGAGAAGCCCTGCTGAGGAAAACACCAGAAGGCTTCAAGGACAGCCGTGATCTGCAGGCAAGTGCAGACCCGCTGGTTCAGGAGATTGGCAGCTGTGGACAGAGAGTGCAGGACGAGGCAGGGCAGGCAGGCAGGCCAGAGCTTCCTGAAGGAGGAGTGCGGCGGCAGGCCAGCGCTGAGGGCCAGCGCCAGCAGCACACCCTCAGCCAGATCCTCCTGAAGGGGATGCATGTGCTAGAGCTGCTTGGAGATCATCTGGAAGGTGGGGGCTCAAGGAGGCAGGTGGAGATGGCTCCTCCTCCCCTGACCACGTGCCCTCAGGCGGGAGCCCCGTGAACCAATTAAAGCCGTCCAGGGCACTGAAGAAGGCACGTCAGAGGAAAGAAGAGCTCCCAAGAAACCCAACAAGCCACCAAGCTGAGCAAGTACCTGTTCACCTTCGGAACACCCTCCTGGACGGTGAGATTCCGAAGTTGCGCCTGAAGCTTGAGGCAGAGCCGAAGCTGTGCGAAGAGCACCTCAGACACCTGGAGAGGAAGATGATGGAGGAGAAGGCACGCTGCCTGCAAGTGAAGAACGAGCTTGCCAAGGTGCGCAGGAAGGCGGATGCTGCCCACTGGCACTTGGGCCTCTATAGGAACATGGCCGCCGACCTGCACCGAGAATGGCAGAAAATCTCCTCCTTGCATGAGCGGGAACGCCTCCTGGTGGAGAAGAGAAGTGAGGAGAGCCAGAAGGCTGTCCTGTGGGCAGAGAGGGAGTTCCAAAGGCTCCAGGCCCAAAACCATTGCCTCAGGCAGAAGCTGGCCAACTCTGGGCCCAAGGTCCAGCCTGTCTCCGGGGGGCCTCCTGCTCCTGCTCCTGCTGTTCCGGGCACAGCCTCCAAATACCCTCAAGCGCCAAAGGCTCCCCTGAAACCCAGGAAGCCCAAGAAGGGAGCAAGGGTGCACTGGCCAGACTCCCAAGTTCTCGGGTCCCCTGCAGGTCTGATTCCCTTGCCCAGCAGCCACCAACACTCACAACCAGAGCACCAAAGCTCCTGTGCTTACCCCTTCAGCCATACCCATGGCTCCTTTGACTTGAGATCCACCCCATTCTTTAGCCTGATGCTCCATATTCCCTGGAGCCGTATGAGTGTGAGAGAATATTTTTCAGTGTTAAGCATAACACAAATAAAAATAAAAATATCCAATGGCTGAGACTCCTGCTACTGAGAATGGATTTGATTAAGGGATTCTATGCCAAGCAAGGGACGGTATGAAGTGTCTTGTATCGATCCCTTAATCGTCCCAATAACCCAGTGTGTCATGTCTGACTGAGGTTCAGACAGGGGAAACAACTTGCCCCAAGATCACACAGCTAGTGAATTTCAGAGCTCCCGTTCCAAACCAGGGTTGTCTAATGATCACCTGCTGTGCCAATAACTTCTACGACTATGCCTACTACTTTTCTTCTTCTTCCTCTTCTTCTTCTTCTTCTTCTTCTTGTTCTTCTTCTTTGGAGAGACAGAAAGGGTGACGGCGCACACATACACACACACACACACACACACACACACACACACACAAAGGAACGCACACACATGCAGGCGGGGGAGGGGCCGAGTTAGAGAGATTCCTCGACAGGCTTGGGACTCAAGTGCTGAACCAGACGCTGGTCTGGATTTCCCAGATCACGTGATCAGCCCTGAACCGAAATCAGGAGCCAGACACTGAACTGACAGGCACCCTTGGGCAAGGAACTTCTAGGCAAGCTGCTGAAGGATCCCAGAAGGGCTTGGTAAAATGTTCCCCTCGTTCACGTCCTAGGATGTGATGATTCTATGCAAAGATAATAGTGCATATAATATAATCTAACATAATATATAATAATATAAGGATGCAGAGATTATAGTGGTGGCTAGCTGAGGTCAAGTCCCAGCCAAGTAGGGAGGGCAGCCTTTAAGGGTCTCCAACGATTCCCATCTTGGGTACACATCGTTTTGTGTTCCATAGTCTACCTCTTGCTTCGAGTCAGAACTACTGACTCCCTTGTAAAGGACAGAATGTGGCCAAAGTGATAGGATGTCCCTTCGGAGGTGAGTTTACAAAGAGACTGGTCTCCTCTTGGGCTTGCCCGCCCTCCATCCCTCCCTCCCTCATCTGTTCCCAGGGAAGCCAGCTGCTCCTTGGGAGCTTTATGCTGGAGAGGCCCACGGGGCAAGGAATGACTATTTCTTGCTTCCAGCCATGGAGGGCCTCTGGCGGCTCACAGCCAGCTGAGTGAGCTCAAAAGCAGACTTACCCCCAACAAGCCCGCAGATGACTGAAGATCCAGAGGCCCTCTTGACTGCAGCCTTGTGAGAGATCCTGAGCCACAGGGAGCTGGCTAGTTGCACCTGGATGGCTGGCCCACAGGAACCATATCAGGTTATGAATGTTGTTTTAGGCCCATTGGTTCGGGGAAAACCTTCAAGAAAGACAGGAGTGTGACGCCAAATGTTTGGCTTCTGACCCACCCCCCCTCTCCTGGGGTTGAAATTCCAGGGAAATCAAGAGATGGTAGAAACGCCTGAGAGTTGAGGGTAAACAATGGAAGAGAAAGGACATCTATTCTGATCGCCATGGATCTCTGTGAGAGGACATCCTCCCACTTGATCCTCCTGTGTCGAAGGGTGGCAAATGCAGGAGGAGACACCTGGCAGTGTGGTCCAAGTCGGCTGAGAGCACTCGACCCAGCCCCACAGAGCCTCCTAGAAGGCAGAGAAAGAGCCCAGAAGTTCCCTGGGGCCCCTAGAGAAGGCCCCTAGAGAATGAGATGAGTTGAAAGCCTGGGACCTGGTCGTTGGACTTCTAGACTGGAGGGGAGATGGCCTGTGGAAGGGCCACTGCCCGCAACCCCTGTTGGACCAGACCCCTCCTGTCTGCTTTGGGAGCCTGGGGGTGAATATGAGAATGAATTCATGTAGAAGAGATGGTGTTCTAATGCTTGGTTTCAACTTCTTGAAATCGTTTCAACTTCTTGAAGTCGTTGACATTCCTTTTCTCCTTGTCCCCAAGACCACCATGAATGGGAAGGGGCCTTCAAAGAAGCAAGACGAGAACATCTCTTACAAGGCTGTCCAGTGTCAATATCCAACCACTGCAGTCACTTCTACCCCCTTGGCAGCCCCACTGCTTCCATCAGGACACAGATCCGTTCCTGTACAGGTTTTTGAGCAAACGTAAGTTTGGATTTCTCTCAGAGAAATGCCAAGAGTGCAATGACTGGGGTCCTAGGGTGGTTGCAAGTCTAGTTTTCAGAGGAACTGTGTGGAGGGTTGGGTCACTCTACTGTGCACCCGAAAAGCATATTCTACTGCTTGTTCCCTGGAATTTAAATCCAGGCCTTGAAAAAGAAAAGGAACTGTGAACTGTTTTCAAGAGGGAGCTCTATCATCTTCCATTCCCAACAGCGATGCAGGAGCGATCCAGTCGTTCCACATCCTGCCTTGCATTGGGGAGTGGGGTCTCTCTCTCCCTCTCGGGTGCATTTGGTTTGCATCATGGTGATAGGTGTGCAGTGAGAGCTCATTGGAGTTTGAATTTGAATTGCCCCGATGGTAACATTTTATGGGATTTCCATCTGTATACTCTTTGGTAAAGTGTTTCGGTCTTTTGCCCATTTTTTTTTTGTTTTTGTTCTTTTCAGACTGGATGGCTTGCTTCTTTGGGGGTCCACTTTTGAGGTTCTCTCCTTCCGACAGGAGTCCTTTATCAGGTATGTGGTTTGCACCTATTTTCTCCCAGTTTGTAGCTTCCCTTTTGGGTCTTCTTCACAAGGTGTTTCACACATTACAGACTTCCAATTCTGATTGTTGGATCATGTCTAATGAATCAACTCTTCTTGAACGGAACATGATTTGATGTCCAGTCGGAGGATTCTTTCCCTAGCTGTCCATTCTGGACATTTTTTCCCTAGAAGATTTATCATTTTACATAGAAGGCGGTGATTAATTTTGAGTTAATTTAACAAAATTTTTTTTCTTTTTGAGAGAGTGAGCATGCGCATGAGTGGGGCGTGGGGTGGAGGGAGAAGCGAAAAGAGCGTCCTTAAGCAGACTCCCCAGTGAGCTTGGAGCCTGATTTTGTCCCGGGACCCTGAGAGCATGACAAGAGCCGAAATGAAGAGCTGGCTGCCTCAGCGACTGAGTCACCCAGGCGCCACGAGTTCAGTTTTGTACAGAGGATGAGCCTTCGATTGTGGTCCTCGTCCTCCTCGTCCTCCACCTCCACCTCCTCCTCCTCTCTGCCCCTCCCTCTTCTTCTTCTCCTTCTTCTTCTTTGTCTCTGGAAGTCCACTTGCTCTAGCACCATTTCTTCAAAACGCTGTCACTCCTCCATTGAATTGCTTTTCCCCTTTGTCAGAATCCCATTGACATGTTGGTGGTTGGTCTCTTTCTGGGTTTGATCCTGTTCCACTTATCTATCTTTATACTGTTCCATTTGTCTATCCCTTCACCAACACCACACATTTTTGATTACTATAGCTGTAGATCTTGAAATTGGGTGGAAGGATTCCTTTGGTTTTCTTCTTTAGTTTTATTTTCTCATCTTTTTCTAGGTTCTGCCGTGGAGAGCTTATTGTTTTGAGACAGGGAGAGACAGAGAGAGAGAGAGAGAGAGAGAGAGAGAGACAGGGAAGGGGTACAGAGAGAGAGAGATAGAGACGGATTATTAAGCAGCCTCCATGCCCAGCACCAGCACAATGCAGGTTCAGTCTCACAACCCCGAGTTTGATCATGACCCGAGTCAAAATCAAGAGTTGGACTAACTGACTGAGCCTCCCAGATGCTCCTCCTCCTTTCTCACATAGGCAGTGATTGCTCTGCATGGTGCTGTCCATTGATTGAGCTGTGTCCCACACATTTTCATATGTTGTATGTTCATTTTCCTTCACTTCAATGCATTGAGATTTGATCTTTGATCTTTGATCATCTAGAATGTTACTTTCTCAGTGTTTGGATATTTGTTATCTTTCTCCTTTGGATACCTAGTTTGCTTTTTAAATATATATTTTTTTAATGTTGAAATTGTACTTCCGAGAAATTGATCGATAGGGTTGTCTTTGTTTCAGGTGTATAAGATAGCGATTCCCCTCCCCTACCCCACCTGCTGTCAGCTCCGGTTGCAGGCACTGATGTGCCTTGGAGACTCAGGTGCACCTCCCCCACCCCTCCTCCCTTCAGCTCCTGTTGCCAGGCACTGGTTTGCGTTGGAGACGGAACCCTCGTAGGGGTTCCAAGCACTTCCTAGTGGCCCAGAAGACACTGGTGATCGGAGACCAAGCCACAAGGCTCTTTGGAGCCAGCTGGGGGCCATCCAAATGCCTCCCCACACAGTTCTGGAGCCGCTGTGGGCTGTCCTGGAGCAGCTGTGGGCTGCTGGGTTGGTGATAGACGAACGTTGGCCACATGTGCCACGAGTCTCTGGGTTTCGCTGGGAGATCCTGGTGTGCACTGCAGTGGTGGTGTTCCTGGGAAAGAGTGCACTCAGCTTCCGAAGAAGAAAGTGGCAGTGTGCCCAGAACGAGGAAGTCTCTGGAAAAGGCATGGAGAAGACCGAACCGGACGCACAAGCCCGTGGAGCTGTCGCTTCATCCGAGCCGAAGGCCAGTCCTCTCCCGTTCCAGCTTCTTGCTCTGGCTGCCCTGAATCAAGATGCCAGGTATTGGTCAGTGGGAAACACCACGCAACTGCTGAAGGGAGTTCGGGAAAGGCTGTTGAAGAGCCCTCACCAGCTGCCTCCTGAAAATCCCATCTGTGGAGCAGCCCAGGAAGATGGAGAAGCCCTGGTGAGGAAAACACCAGAAGGCTTCAAGGACAGCCGTGATCTGCAGGCAAGTGCAGACCCGCTGGTTCAGGAGATTGGCAGCTGTGGACAGAGAGTGCAGGACGAGGCAGGGCAGGCAGGCAGGCCAGAGCTTCCTGAAGGAGGAGTGCGGCGGCAGGCCAGCGCTGAGGGCCAGCGCCAGCAGCACACCCTCAGCCAGATCCTCCTGAACGGGATGCATGTGCTAGAGCTGCTTGGAGATCATCTGGAAGGTGGGGGCTCAAGGAGGCAGGTGGAGATGGCTCCTCCTCCCCTGACCACGTGCCCTCAGGCGGGAGCCCCGTGAACCAATTAAAGCCGTCCAGGGCACTGAAGAAGGCACGTCAGAGGAAAGAAGAGCTCCCAAGAAACCCAACAAGCCACCAAGCTGAGCAAGTACCTGTTCACCTTCGGAACACCCTCCTGGACGGTGAGATTCCGAAGTTGCGCCTGAAGCTTGAGGCAGAGCCGAAGCTGTGCGAAGAGCACCTCAGACACCTGGAGAGGAAGATGATGGAGGAGAAGGCACGCTGCCTGCAAGTGAAGAACGAGCTTGCCAAGGTGCGCAGGAAGGCGGATGCTGCCCACTGGCACTTGGGCCTCTATAGGAACATGGCCGCCGACCTGCACCGAGAATGGCAGAAAATCTCCTCCTTGCATGAGCGGGAACGCCTCCTGGTGGAGAAGAGAAGTGAGGAGAGCCAGAAGGCTGTCCTGTGGGCAGAGAGGGAGTTCCAAAGGCTCCAGGCCCAAAACCATTGCCTCAGGCAGAAGCTGGCCAACTCTGGGCCCAAGGTCCAGCCTGTCTCCGGGGGCCTCCTGCTCCTGCTCCTGCTGTTCCGGGCAGAGCCTCCAAATACCCTCAAACGCCAAAGGCTCCCCTGAAACCCAGGAAGCCCAAGAAGGGAGCAAGGGTGCACTGGCCAGACTCCAAGTTCTCGGGTCCCCTGCAGGTCTGATTCCCTTGCCCAGCAGCCACCAACACTCACAACCAGAGCACAAAAGCTCCTGTGCTTACCCCTTCAGCCATACCCATGGCTCCTTTGACTTGAGATCCACCCCATTCTTTAGCCTGATGCTCCATATTCCCTGGAGCCGTATGAGTGTGAGAGAATATTTTTCAGTGTTAAGCATAACACAAATAAAAATAAAAATATCCAATGGCTGAGACTCCTGCTACTGAGAATGGATTTGATTAAGGGATTCTATGCCAAGCAAGGGACGGTTTGAAGTGTCTTGTATCGATCCCTTAATCGTCCCAATAACCCAGTGTGTCATGTCTGACTGAGGTTCAGACAGGGGAAACAACTTGCCCCAAGATCACACAGCTAGTGAATTTCAGAGCTCCCGTTCCAAACCAGGGTTGTCTAATGATCACCTGCTGTGCCAATAACTTCTACGACTATGCCTACTACGTTTCTTCTTCTTCTTCTTCTTCTTCTTCTTCTTCTTGTTCTTCTTCTTTGGAGAGACAGAAAGGGTGACGGCGCACACATACACACACACACACACACACACACACACACACACACACACAAAGGAACGCACACACATGCAGGCGGGGGAGGGGCCGAGTTAGAGAGATTCCTCGACAGGCTTGGGACTCAAGTGCTGAACCAGACGCTGGTCTGGATTTCCCAGATCACGTGATCAGCCCTGAACCGAAATCAGGAGCCAGACACTGAACTGACAGGCACCCTTGGGCAAGGAACTTCTAGGCAAGCTGCTGAAGGATCCCAGAAGGGCTTGGTAAAATGTTCCCCTCGTTCACGTCCTAGGATGTGATGATTCTATGCAAAGATAATAGTGCATATAATATAATCTAACATAATATATAATAATATAAGGATGCAGAGATTATAGTGGTGGCTAGCTGAGGTCAAGTCCCAGCCAAGTAGGGAGGGCAGCCTTTAAGGGTCTCCAACGATTCCCATCTTGGGTACACATCGTTTTGTGTTCCATAGTCTACCTCTTGCTTCGAGTCAGAACTACTGACTCCCTTGTAAAGGACAGAATGTGGCCAAAGTGATAGGATGTCCCTTCGGAGGTGAGTTTACAAAGAGACTGGTCTCCTCTTGGGCTTGCCCGCCCTCCATCCCTCCCTCCCTCATCTGTTCCCAGGGAAGCCAGCTGCTCCTTGGGAGCTTTATGCTGGAGAGGCCCACGGGGCAAGGAATGACTATTTCTTGCTTCCAGCCATGGAGGGCCTCTGGCGGCTCACAGCCAGCTGAGTGAGCTCAAAAGCAGACTTACCCCCAACAAGCCCGCAGATGACTGAAGATCCAGAGGCCCTCTTGACTGCAGCCTTGTGAGAGATCCTGAGCCACAGGGACCTGGCTAGTTGCACCTGGATGGCTGGCCCACAGAAACCATATCAGGTTATGAATGTTGTTTTAGGCCCATTGGTTCGGGGAAAACCTTCAAGAAAGACAGGAGTGTGACGCCAAATGTTTGGCTTCTGACCCACCCCCCCTCTCCTGGGGTTGAAATTCCAGGGAAATCAAGAGATGGTAGAAACGCCTGAGAGTTGAGGGTAAACAATGGAAGAGAAAGGACATCTATTCTGATCGCCATGGATCTCTGTGAGAGGACATCCTCCCACTTGATCCTCCTGTGTCGAAGGGTGGCAAATGCAGGAGGAGACACCTGGCAGTGTGGTCCAAGTCGGCTGAGAGCACTCGACCCAGCCCCACAGAGCCTCCTAGAAGGCAGAGAAAGAGCCCAGAAGTTCCCTGGGGCCCCTAGAGAAGGCCCCTAGAGAATGAGATGAGTTGAAAGCCTGGGACCTGGTCGTTGGACTTCTAGACTGGAGGGGAGATGGCCTGTGGAAGGGCCACTGCCCGCAACCCCTGTTGGACCAGACCCCTCCTGTCTGCTTTGGGAGCCTGGGGGTGAATATGAGAATGAATTCATGTAGAAGAGATGGTGTTCTAATGCTTGGTTTCAACTTCTTGAAATCGTTTCAACTTCTTGAAGTCGTTGACATTCCTTTTCTCCTTGTCCCCAAGACCACCATGAATGGGAAGGGGCCTTCAAAGAAGCAAGACGAGAACATCTCTTACAAGGCTGTCCAGTGTCAATATCCAACCACTGCAGTCACTTCTACCCCCTTGGCAGCCCCACTGCTTCCATCAGGACACAGATCCGTTCCTGTACAGGTTTTTGAGCAAACGTAAGTTTGGATTTCTCTCAGAGAAATGCCAAGAGTGCAATGACTGGGGTCCTAGGGTGGTTGCAAGTCTAGTTTTCAGAGGAACTGTGTGGAGGGTTGGGTCACTCTACTGTGCACCCGAAAAGCATATTCTACTGCTTGTTCCCTGGAATTTAAATCCAGGCCTTGAAAAAGAAAAGGAACTGTGAACTGTTTTCAAGAGGGAGCTCTATCATCTTCCATTCCCAACAGCGATGCAGGAGCGATCCAGTCGTTCCACATCCTGCCTTGCATTGGGGAGTGGGGTCTCTCTCTCCCTCTCGGGTGCATTTGGTTTGCATCATGGTGATAGGTGTGCAGTGAGAGCTCATTGGAGTTTGAATTTGAATTGCCCCGATGGTAACATTTGATGGGATTTCCATCTGTATACTCTTTGGTAAAGTGTTTCGGTCTTTTGCCCATTTTTTTTTTGTTTTTGTTCTTTTCAGACTGGATGGCTTGCTTCTTTGGGGGTCCACTTTTGAGGTTCTCTCCTTCCGACAGGAGTCCTTTATCAGGTATGTGGTTTGCACCTATTTTCTCCCAGTTTGTAGCTTCCCTTTTGGGTCTTCTTCACAAGGTGTTTCACACATTACAGACTTCCAATTCTGATTGTTGGATCATGTCTAATGAATCAACTCTTCTTGAACGGAACATGATTTGATGTCCAGTCGGAGGATTCTTTCCCTAGCTGTCCATTCTGGACATTTTTTCCCTAGAAGATTTATCATTTTACATAGAAGGCGGTGATTAATTTTGAGTTAATTTAACAAAATTTTTTTTCTTTTTGAGAGAGTGAGCATGCGCATGAGTGGGGCGTGGGGTGGAGGGAGAAGCGAAAAGAGCGTCCTTAAGCAGACTCCCCAGTGAGCTTGGAGCCTGATTTTGTCCCGGGACCCTGAGAGCATGACAAGAGCCGAAATGAAGAGCTGGCTGCCTCAGCGACTGAGTCACCCAGGCGCCACGAGTTCAGTTTTGTACAGAGGATGAGCCTTCGATTGTGGTCCTCGTCGTCCTCGTCCTCCACCTCCACCTCCTCCTCCTCTCTGCCCCTCCCTCTTCTTCTTCTCCTTCTTCTTCTTTGTCTCTGGAAGTCCACTTGCTCTAGCACCATTTCTTCAAAACGCTGTCACTCCTCCATTGAATTGCTTTTCCCCTTTGTCAGAATCCCATTGACATGTTGGTGGTTGGTCTCTTTCTGGGTTTGATCCTGTTCCACTTATCTATCTTTATACTGTTCCATTTGTCTATCCCTTCACCAACACCACACATTTTTGATTACTATAGCTGTAGATCTTGAAATTGGGTGGAAGGATTCCTTTGGTTTTCTTCTTTAGTTTTATTTTCTCATCTTTTTCTAGGTTCTGCCGTGGAGAGCTTATTGTTTTGAGACAGGGAGAGACAGAGAGAGAGAGAGAGAGAGAGAGAGACAGGGAAGGGGTACAGAGAGAGAGAGAGAGAGAGAGAGAGATTATTAAACAGCCTCCATGCCCAGCACCAGCACAATGCAGGTTCAGTCTCACAACCTCGAGTTTAATCATGACCCGAGTCAAAATCAAGAGTTGGACTAACTGACTGAGCCTCCCAGATGCTCCTCCTCCTTTCTAACATAGGCAGTGATTGCTCTGCATGGTGCTGTCCATTGATTGAGCTGTGTCCCACACATTTTCATATGTTGTATGTTCATTTTCCTTCACTTCAATGCATTGAGATTTGATCTTTGATCTTTGATCATCTAGAATGTTACTTTCTCAGTGTTTGGATATTTGTTATCTTTCTCCTTTGGATACCTAGTTTGCTTTTTAAATATATTTTTTTTAATGTTGAAATTGTACTTCCGAGAAATTGATCGATAGGGTTGTCTTTGTTTCAGGTGTATAAGATAGCGATTCCCCTCCCCTACCCCACCTGCTGTCAGCTCCGGTTGCAGGCACTGATGTGCCTTGGAGACTCAGGTGCACCTCCCCCACCCCTCCTCCCTTCAGCTCCTGTTGCCAGGCACTGGTTTGCGTTGGAGACGGAACCCTCGTAGGGGTTCCAAGCACTTCCTAGTGGCCCAGAAGACACTGGTGATTGGAGACCAAGCCACAAGGCTCTTTGGAGCCAGCTGGGGGCCATCCAAATGCCTCCCCACACAGTTCTGGAGCCGCTGTGGGCTGTCCTGGAGCAGCTGTGGGCTGCTGGGTTGGTGATAGACGAACGTTGGCCACATGTGCCACGAGTCTCTGGGTTTCGCTGGGAGATCCTGGTGTGCACTGCAGTGGTGGTGTTCCTGGGAAAGAGTGCACTCAGCTTCCGAAGAAGAAAGTGGCAGTGTGCCCAGAACGAGGAAGTCTCTGGAAAAGGCATGGAGAAGACCGAACCGGACGCACAAGCCCGTGGAGCTGTCGCTTCATCCGAGCCGAAGGCCAGTCCTCTCCCGTTCCAGCTTCTTGCTCTGGCTCCCCTGAATCAAGATGCCGGGTATTGGTCAGTGGGAAACACCACGCAACTGCTGAAGGGAGTTCGGGAAAGACTGTTGAAGAGCCCTCACCAGCTGCCTCCTGAAAATCCCATCTGTGGAGCAGCCCAGGAAGATGGAGAAGCCCTGGTGAGGAAAACACCAGAAGGCTTCAAGGACAGCCGTGATCTGCAGGCAAGTGCAGACCCGCTGGTTCAGGAGATTGGCAGCTGTGGACAGAGAGTGCAGGACGAGGCAGGGCAGGCAGGCAGGCCAGAGCTTCCTGAAGGAGGAGTGCGGCGGCAGGCCAGCGCTGAGGGCCAGAGCCAACAGCACACCCTCAGCCAGATCCTCCTGAAGGGGATGCATGTGCTAGAGCTGCTTGGAGATCATCTGGAAGGTGGGGGCTCAAGGAGGCAGGTGGAGATGGCTCCTCCTCCCCTGACCACGTGCCCTCAGGCGGGAGCCCCGTGAACCAATTAAAGCCGTCCAGGGCACTGAAGAAGGCACGTCAGAGGAAAGAAGAGCTCCCAAGAAACCCAACAAGCCACCAAGCTGAGCAAGGACCTGTTCACCTTCGGAACACCCTCCTGGACGGTGAGATTCCGAAGTTGCGCCTGAAGCTTGAGGCAGAGCCGAAGCTGTGCGAAGAGCACCTCAGACACCTGGAGAGGAAGATGATGGAGGAGAAGGCACGCTGCCTGCAAGTGAAGAACGAGCTTGCCAAGGTGCGCAGGAAGGCGGATGCTGCCCACTGGCACTTGGGCCTCTATAGGAACATGGCCGCCGACCTGCACCGAGAATGGCAGAAAATCTCCTCCTTGCATGAGCGGGAACGCCTCCTGGTGGAGAAGAGAAGTGAGGAGAGCCAGAAGGCTGTCCTGTGGGCAGAGAGGGAGTTCCAAAGGCTCCAGGCCCAAAACCATTGCCTCAGGCAGAAGCTGGCCAACTCTGGGCCCAAGGTCCAGCCTGTCTCCGGGGGGCCTCCTGCTCCTGCTCCTGCTGTTCCGGGCACAGCCTCCAAATACCCTCAAACGCCAAAGGCTCCCCTGAAACCCAGGAAGCCCAAGAAGGGAGCAAGGGTGCACTGGCCAGACTCCAAGTTCTCGGGTCCCCTGCAGGTCTGATTCCCTTGCCCAGCAGCCACCAACACTCACAACCAGAGCACCAAAGCTCCTGTGCTTACCCCTTCAGCCATACCCATGGCTCCTTTGACTTGAGATCCACCCCATTCTTTAGCCTGATGCTCCATATTCCCTGGAGCCGTATGAGTGTGAGAGAATATTTTTCAGTGTTAAGCATAACACAAATAAAAATAAAAATATCCAATGGCTGAGACTCCTGCTCCTGAGAATGGATTTGATTAAGGGATTCTATGCCAAGCAAGGGACGGTTTGAAGTGTCTTGTATCGATCCCTTAATCATCCCAATAACCCAGTGTGTCATGTCTGACTGAGGTTCAGACAGGGGAAACAACTTGCCCCAAGATCACACAGCTAGTGAATTTCAGAGCTCCCGTTCCAAACCAGGGTTGTCTAATGATCACCTGCTGTGCCAATAACTTCTACGACTATGCCTACTACTTTTCTTCTTCTTCTTCTTCTTCTTCTTCTTCTTCTTCTTCTTCTTCTTCTTCTTCTTCTTCTTCTTCTTCTTCTTCTTCTTTTTCTTCTTCTTCTTCTTCTTGTTCTTCTTCTTTGGAGAGACAGAAAGGGTGACGGCGCACACATACACAGACACACACACACACACACACACACACACACAAAGGAACGCACACACATGCAGGCGGGGGAGGGGCCGAGTTAGAGAGATTCCTCGACAGGCTTGGGACTCAAGTGCTGAACCAGACGCTGGTCTGGATTTCCCAGATCACGTGATCAGCCCTGAACCGAAGTCAGGAGCCAGACACTGAACTGACAGGCACCCTTGGGCAAGGAACTTCTAGGCAAGCTGCTGAAGGATCCCAGAAGGGCTTGGTAAAATGTTCCCCTCGTTCACGTCCTAGGATGTGATGATTCTATGCAAAGATAATAGTGCATATAATATAATCTAACATAATATATAATAATATAAGGATGCAGAGATTATAGTGGTGGCTAGCTGAGGTCAAGTCCCAGCCAAGTAGGGAGGGCAGCCTTTAAGGGTCTCCAACGATTCCCATCTTGGGTACACATCGTTTTGTGTTCCATACTCTACCTCTTGATTCGAGTCAGAACTACTGACTCCCTTGTAAAGGACAGAATGTGGCCAAAGTGATAGGATGTCCCTTCGGAGGTGAGTTTACAAAGAGACTGGTCTCCTCTTGGGCTTGCCCGCCCTCCGTCCCTCCCTCCCTCATCTGTTCCCAGGGAAGCCAGCTGCTCCTTGGGAGCTTTATGCTGGAGAGGCCCACGGGGCAAGGAATGACTATTTCTTGCTTCCAGCCATGGAGGGCCTCTGGCGGCTCACAGCCAGCTGAGTGAGCTCAAAAGCAGACTTACCCCCAACAAGCCCGCAGATGACTGAAGCTCCAGAGGCCCTCTTGACTGCAGCCTTGTGAGAGATCCTGAGCCACAGGGACCTGGCTAGTTGCACCTGGATGGCTGGCCCACAGAAACCATATCAGGTTATGAATTTTGTTTTAGGCCCATTGGTTCGGGGAAAACCTTCAAGAAAGACAGGAGTGTGACGCCAAATGTTTGGCTTCTGACCCACCCCCCCTCTCCTGGGGTTGAAATTCCAGGGAAATCAAGAGATGGTAGAAACGCCTGAGAGTTGAGGGTAAACAATGGAAGAGAAAGGACATCTATTCTGATCGCCATGGATCTCTGTGAGAGGACATCCTCCCACTTGATCCTCCTGTGTCGAAGGGTGGCAAATGCAGGAGGAGACACCTGGCAGTGTGGTCCAAGTCGGCTGAGAGCACTCGACCCAGCCCCACAGAGCCTCCTAGAAGGCAGAGAAAGAGCCCAGAAGTTCCCTGGGGCCCCTAGAGAAGGCCCCTAGAGAATGAGATGAGTTGAAAGCCTGGGACCTGGTCGTTGGACTTCTAGACTGGAGGGGAGATGGCCTGTGGAAGGGCCACTGCCCGCAACCCCTGTTGGACCAGACCCCTCCTGTCTGCTTTGGGAGCCTGGGGGTGAATATGAGAATGAATTCATGTAGAAGAGATGGTGTTCTAATGCTTGGTTTCAACTTCTTGAAATCGTTTCAACTTCTTGAAGTCGTTGACATTCCTTTTCTCCTTGTCCCCAGGACCACCATGAATGGGAAGGGGCCTTCAAAGAAGCAAGACGAGAACATCTCTTACAAGGCTGTCCAGTGTCAATATCCAACCACTGCAGTCACTTCTACCCCCTTGGCAGCCCCACTGCTTCCATCAGGACACAGATCCGTTCCTGTACAGGTTTTTGAGCAAACGTAAGTTTGGATTTCTCTCAGAGAAATGCCAAGAGTGCAATGACTGGGGTCCTAGGGTGGTTGCAAGTCTAGTTTTCAGAGGAACTGTGTGGAGGGTTGGGTCACTCTACTGTGCACCCGAAAAGCATATTCTACTGCTTGTTCCCTGGAATTTAAATCCAGGCCTTGAAAAAGAAAAGGAACTGTGAACTGTTTTCAAGAGGGAGCTCTATCATCTTCCATTCCCAACAGCGATGCAGGAGCGATCCAGTCGTTCCACATCCTGCCTTGCATTGGGGAGTGGGGTCTCTCTCTCCCTCTCGGGTGCATTTGGTTTGCATCATGCTGATAGGTGTGCAGTGAGAGCTCATTGGAGTTTGAATTTGAATTGCCCCGATGGTAACATTTGATGGGATTTCCATCTGTATACTCTTTGGTAAAGTGTTTCGGTCTTTTGCCCATTTTTTTTGTTTTTGTTCTTTTCAGACTGGATGGCTTGCTTCTTTGGGGGTCCACTTTTGAGGTTCTCTCCTTCCGACAGGAGTCCTTTATCAGGTATGTGGTTTGCACCTATTTTCTCCCAGTTTGTAGCTTCCCTTTTGGGTCTTCTTCACAAGGTGTTTCACACATTACAGACTTCCAATTCTGATTGTTGGATCATGTCTAATGAATCAACTCTTCTTGAACGGAACATGATTTGATGTCCAGTCGGAGGATTCTTTCCCTAGCTGTCCATTCTGGACATTTTTTCCCTAGAAGATTTATCATTTTACATAGAAGGCGGTGATTAATTTTGAGTTAATTTAACAAAATTTTTTTTCTTTTTGAGAGAGTGAGCATGCGCATGAGTGGGGCGTGGGGTGGAGGGAGAAGCGAAAAGAGCGTCCTTAAGCAGACTCCCCAGTGAGCTTGGAGCCTGATTTTGTCCCGGGACCCTGAGAGCATGACAAGAGCCGAAATGAAGAGCTGGCTGCCTCAGCGACTGAGTCACCCAGGCGCCACGAGTTCAGTTTTGTACAGAGGATGAGCCTTCGATTGTGGTCCTCGTCGTCCTCGTCCTCCACCTCCACCTCCTCCTCCTCTCTGCCCCTCCCTCTTCTTCTTCTCCTTCTTCTTCTTTGTCTCTGGAAGTCCACTTGCTCTAGCACCATTTCTTCAAAACGCTGTCACTCCTCCATTGAATTGCTTTTCCCCTTTGTCAGAATCCCATTGACATGTTGGTTGTTGGTCTCTTTCTGGGTTTGATCCTGTTCCACTTATCTATCTTTATACTGTTCCATTTGTCTATCCCTTCACCAACACCACACATTTTTGATTACTATAGCTGTAGATCTTGAAATTGGGTGGAAGGATTCCTTTAGTTTTCTTCTTTAGTTTTATTTTCTCATCTTTTTCTAGGTTCTGACGTGGAGAGCTTATTGTTTTGAGACAGGGAGAGACAGAGAGAGAGAGAGAGAGAGAGAGAGAGAGAGAGAGAGAGAGAGAGACAGGGAAGGGGTACAGAGAGAGAGAGATAGAGACGGATTATTAAGCAGCCTCCATGCCCAGCACCAGCACAATGCAGGTTCAGTCTCACAACCCCGAGTTTGATCATGACCCGAGTCAAAATCAAGAGTTGGACTAACTGACTGAGCCTCCCAGATGCTCCTCCTCCTTTCTCACATAGGCAGTGATTGCTCTGCATGGTGCTGTCCATTGATTGAGCTGTGTCCCACACATTTTCATATGTTGTATGTTCATTTTCCTTCACTTCAATGCATTGAGATTTGATCTTTGATCTTTGATCATCTAGAATGTTACTTTCTCAGTGTTTGGATATTTGTTATCTTTCTCCTTTGGATACCTAGTTTGCTTTTTAAATATATTTTTTTTTAATGTTGAAATTGTACTTCCGAGAAATTGATCGATAGGGTTGTCTTTGTTTCAGGTGTATAAGATAGCGATTCCCCTCCCCTACCCCACCTGCTGTCAGCTCCGGTTGCAGGCACTGATGTGCCTTGGAGACTCAGGTGCACCTCCCCCACCCCTCCTCCCTTCAGCTCCTGTTGCCAGGCACTGGTTTGCATTGGAGACGGAACCCTCCTAGGGGTTCCAAGCACTTCCTAGTGGCCCAGAAGACACTGGTGATCGGAGACCAAGCCACAAGGCTCTTTGGAGCCAGCTGGGGGCCATCCAAATGCCTCCCCACACAGTTCTGGAGCCGCTGTGGGCTGTCCTGGAGCAGCTGTGGGCTGCTGGGTTGGTGATAGACGAACGTTGGCCACATGTGCCACGAGTCTCTGGGTTTCGCTGGGAGATCCTGGTGTGCACTGCAGTGGTGGTGTTCCTGGGAAAGAGTGCACTCAGCTTCCGAAGAAGAAAGTGGCAGTGTGCCCAGAACGAGGAAGTCTCTGGAAAAGGCATGGAGAAGACCGAACCGGACGCACAAGCCCGTGGAGCTGTCGCATCATCCGAGCCGAAGGCCAGTCCTCTCCCGTTCCAGCTTCTTGCTCTGGCTGCTCTGAATCAAGATGCCGGGTATTGGTCAGTGGGAAACACCACGCAACTGCTGAAGGGAGTTCGGGAAAGGCTGTTGAAGAGCCCTCACCAGCTGCCTCCTGAAAATCCCATCTGTGGAGCAGCCCAGGAAGATGGAGAAGCCCTGGTGAGGAAAACACCAGAAGGCTTCAAGGACAGCCGTGATCTGCAGGCAAGTGCAGACCCGCTGGTTCAGGAGATTGGCAGCTGTGGACAGAGAGTGCAGGACGAGGCAGGGCAGGCAGGCAGGCCAGAGCTTCCTGAAGGAGGAGTGCGGCGGCAGGCCAGCGCTGAGGGCCAGAGCCAACAGCACACCCTCAGCCAGATCCTCCTGAAGGGGATGCATGTGCTAGAGCTGCTTGGAGATCATCTGGAAGGTGGGGGCTCAAGGAGGCAGGTGGAGATGGCTCCTCCTCCCCTGACCACGTGCCCTCAGGCGGGAGCCCCGTGAACCAATTAAAGCCGTCCAGGGCACTGAAGAAGGCACGTCAGAGGAAAGAAGAGCTCCCAAGAAACCCAACAAGCCACCAAGCTGAGCAAGGACCTGTTCACCTTCGGAACACCCTCCTGGACGGTGAGATTCCGAAGTTGTGCCTGAAGCTTGAGGCAGAGCCGAAGCTGTGCGAAGAGCACCTCAGACACCTGGAGAGGAAGATGATGGAGGAGAAGGCACGCTGCCTGCAAGTGAAGAACGAGCTTGCCAAGGTGCGCAGGAAGGCGGATGCTGCCCACTGGCACTTGGGCCTCTATAGGAACATGGCCGCCGACCTGCACCGAGAATGGCAGAAAATCTCCTCCTTGCATGAGCGGGAACGCCTCCTGGTGGAGAAGAGAAGTGAGGAGAGCCAGAAGGCTGTCCTGTGGGCAGAGAGGGAGTTCCAAAGGCTCCAGGCCCAAAACCATTGCCTCAGGCAGAAGCTGGCCAACTCTGGGCCCAAGGTCCAGCCTGTCTCCGGGGGGCCTCCTGCTCCTGCTCCTGCTGTTCCGGGCACAGCCTCCAAATACCCTCAAGCGCCAAAGGCTCCCCTGAAACCCGGGAAGCCCAAGAAGGGAGCAAGGGTGCACTGGCCAGACTCCAAGTTCTCGGGTCCCCTGCAGGTCTGATTCCCTTGCCCAGCAGCCACCAACACTCACAACCAGAGCACAAAAGCTCCTGTGCTTACCCCTTCAGCCACACCCATGGCTACTTTGACTTGAGATCCACCCAATTCTTTAGCCTGATGCTCCATATTCCCTGGAGCCGTATGAGTGTGAGAGAATATTTTTCAGTGTTAAGCATAACACAAATAAAAATAAAAATATCCAATGGCTGAGACTCCTGCTACTGAGAATGGATTTGATTAAGGGATTCTATGCCAAACAAGGGACGGTTTGAAGTGTCTTGTATCGATCCCTTAATCGTCCCAATAACCCAGTGTGTCATGTCTGACTGAGGTTCAGACAGGGGAAACAACTTGCCCCAAGATCACACAGCTAGTGAATTTCAGAGCTCCCGTTCCAAACCAGGGTTGTCTAATGATCACCTGCTGTGCCAATAACTTCTACGACTATGCCTACTACTTTTCTTCTTCTTCTTCTTCTTCTTCTTCTTCTTCTTCTTCTTGTTCTTCTTCTTCTTCTTGTTCTTCTTCTTTGGAGAGACAGAAAGGGTGACGGCACACATACACACACACGCACACACACACACACACACACACACACACACAAAGGAACACACACACATGCAGGCGGGGGAGGGGCCGAGTTAGAGAGATTCCTCGACAGGCTTGGGACTCAAGTGCTGAACCAGACGCTGGTCTGGATTTCCCAGATCACGTGATCAGCCCTGAACCGAAATCAGGAGCCAGACACTGAACTGACAGGCACCCTTGGGCAAGGAACTTCTAGGCAAGCTGCTGACGGATCCCAGAAGGGCTTGGTAAAATGTTCCCCTCGTTCACGTCCTAGGATGTGATGATTCTATGCAAAGATAATAGTGCATATAATATAATCTAACATAATATATAATAATATAAGGATGCAGAGATTATAGTGGTGGCTAGCTGAGGTCAAGTCCCAGCCAAGTAGGGAGGGCAGCCTTTAAGGGTCTCCAACGATTCCCATCTTGGGTACACATCGTTTTGTGTTCCATAGTCTACCTCTTGATTCGAGTCAGAACTACTGACTCCCTTGTAAAGGACAGAATGTGGCCAAAGTGATAGGATGTCCCTTCGGAGGTGAGTTTACAAAGAGACTGGTCTCCTCTTGGGCTTGCCCGCCCTCCGTCCCTCCCTCCCTCATCTGTTCCCAGGGAAGCCAGCTGCTCCTTGGGAGCTTTATGCTGGAGAGGCCCACGGGGCAAGGAATGACTATTTCTTGCTTCCAGCCATGGAGGGCCTCTGGCGGCTCACAGCCAGCTGAGTGAGCTCAAAAGCAGACTTACCCCCAACAAGCCCGCAGATGACTGAAGATCCAGAGGCCCTCTTGACTGCAGCCTTGTGAGAGATCATGAGCCACAGGGAGCTGGCTAGTTGCACCTGGATGGCTGGCCCACAGAAACCATATCAGGTTATGAATGTTGTTTTAGGCCCATTGGTTCGGGGAAAACCTTCAAGAAAGACAGGAGTGTGACGCCAAATGTTTGGCTTCTGACCCACCCCCCCTCTCCTGGGGTTGAAATTCCAGGGAAATCAAGAGATGGTAGAAACGCCTGAGAGTTGAGGGTAAACAATGGAAGAGAAAGGACATCTATTCTGATCGCCATGGATATCTGTGAGAGGACATCCTCCCACTTGATCCTCCTGTGTCGAAGGGTGGCAAATGCAGGAGGAGACACCTGGCAGTGTGGTCCAAGTCGGCTGAGAGCACTCGACCCAGCCCCACAGAGCCTCCTAGAAGGCAGAGAAAGAGCCCAGAAGTTCCCTGGGGCCCCTAGAGAAGGCCCCTAGAGAATGAGATGAGTTGAAAGCCTGGGACCTGGTCGTTGGACTTCTAGACTGGAGGGGAGATGGCCTGTGGAAGGGCCACTGCCCACAACCCCTGTTGGACCAGACCCCTCCTGTCTGCTTTGGGAGCCTGGGGGTGAATATGAGAATGAATTCATGTAGAAGAGATGGTGTTCTAATGCTTGGTTTCAACTTCTTGAAATCGTTTCAACTTCTTGAAGTCGTTGACATTCCTTTTCTCCTTGTCCCCAGGACCACCATGAATGGGAAGGGGCCTTCAAAGATGCAAGACGAGAACATCTCTTACAAGGCTGTCCAGTGTCAATATCCAACCACTGCAGTCACTTCTACCCCCTTGGCAGCCCCACTGCTTCCATCAGGACACAGATCCGTTCCTGTACAGGTTTTTGAGCAAACGTAAGTTTGGATTTCTCTCAGAGAAATGCCAAGAGTGCAATGACTGGGGTCCTAGGGTGGTTGCAAGTCTAGTTTTCAGAGGAACTGTGTGGAGGGTTGGGTCACTCTACTGTGCACCCGAAAAGCATATTCTACTGCTTGTTCCCTGGAATTTAAATCCAGGCCTTGAAAAAGAAAAGGAACTGTGAACTGTTTTCAAGAGGGAGCTCTATCATCTTCCATTCCCAACAGCGATGCAGGAGCGATCCAGTCGTTCCACATCCTGCCTTGCATTGGGGAGTGGGGTCTCTCTCTCCCTCTCGGGTGCATTTGGTTTGCATCATGGTGATAGGTGTGCAGTGAGAGCTCATTGGAGTTTGAATTTGAATTGCCCCGATGGTAACATTTGATGGGATTTCCATCTGTATACTCTTTGGTAAAGTGTTTCGGTCTTTTGCCCATTTTTTTTGTTTTTGTTCTTTTCAGACTGGATGGCTTGCTTCTTTGGGGGTCCACTTTTGAGGTTCTCTCCTTCCGACAGGAGTCCTTTATCAGGTATGTGGTTTGCACCTATTTTCTCCCAGTTTGTAGCTTCCCTTTTGGGTCTTCTTCACAAGGTGTTTCACACATTACAGACTTCCAATTCTGATTGTTGGATCATGTCTAATGAATCAACTCTTCTTGAACGGAACATGATTTGATGTCCAGTCGGAGGATTCTTTCCCTAGCTGTCCATTCTGGACATTTTTTCCCTAGAAGACTTATCATTTTACATAGAAGGCGGTGATTAATTTTGAGTTAATTTAACAAAATCTTTTTTCTTTTTGAGAGAGTGAGCATGCGCATGAGTGGGGCGTGGGGTGGAGGGAGAAGCGAAAAGAGCGTCCTTAAGCAGACTCCCCAGTGAGCTTGGAGCCTGATTTTGTCCCGGGACCCTGAGAGCATGACAAGAGCCGAAATGAAGAGCTGGCTGCCTCAGCGACTGAGTCACCCAGGCGCCACGAGTTCAGTTTTGTACAGAGGATGAGCCTTCGATTGTGGTCCTCGTCCTCCTCGTCCTCCACCTCCACCTCCTCCTCCTCTCTGCCCCTCCCTCTTCTTCTTCTCCTTCTTCTTCTTTGTCTCTGGAAGTCCACTTGCTCTAGCACCATTTCTTCAAAACGCTGTCACTCCTCCATTGAATTGCTTTTCCCCTTTGTCAGAATCCCATTGACATGTTGGTGGTTGGTCTCTTTCTGGGTTTGATCCTGTTCCACTTATCTATCTTTATACTGTTCCATTTGTCTATCCCTTCACCAACACCACACATTTTTGATTACTATAGCTGTAGATCTTGAAACTGGGTGGAAGGATTCCTTTGGTTTTCTTCTTTAGTTTTATTTTCTCATCTTTTTCTAGGTTCTGACGTGGAGAGCTTATTGTTTTGAGACAGGGAGAGACAGAGAGAGAGAGAGAGAGAGAGAGAGAGAGACAGGGAAGGGGTACAGAGAGAGAGAGATAGAGACGGATTATTAAGCAGCCTCCATGCCCAGCACCAGCACAATGCAGGTTCAGTCTCACAACCCCGAGTTTGATCATGACCCGAGTCAAAATCAAGAGTTGGACTAACTGACTGAGCCTCCCAGATGCTCCTCCTCCTTTCTAACATAGGCAGTGATTGCTCTGCATGGTGCTGTCCATTGATTGAGCTGTGTCCCACACATTTTCATATGTTGTATGTTCATTTTCCTTCACTTCAATGCATTGAGATTTGATCTTTGATCTTTGATCATCTAGAATGTTACTTTCTCAGTGTTTGGATATTTGTTATCTTTCTCCTTTGGATACCTAGTTTGCTTTTTAAATATATTTTTTTTTAATGTTGAAATTGTACTTCCGAGAAATTGATCGATAGGGTTGTCTTTGTTTCAGGTGTATAAGATAGCGATTCCCCTCCCCTACCCCACCTGCTGTCAGCTCCGGTTGCAGGCACTGATGTGCCTTGGAGACTCAGGTGCACCTCCCCCACCCCTCCTCCCTTCAGCTCCTGTTGCCAGGCACTGGTTTGCGTTGGAGACGGAACCCTCGTAGGGGTTCCAAGCACTTCCTAGTGGCCCAGAAGACACTGGTGATCGGAGACCAAGCCACAAGGCTCTTTGGAGCCAGCTGGGGGCCATCCAAATGTCTCCCCACACAGTTCTGGAGCCGCTGTGGGCTGTCCTGGAGCAGCTGTGGGCTGCTGGGTTGGTGATAGACGAACGTTGGCCACATGTGCCACGAGTCTCTGGGTTTCGCTGGGAGATCCTGGTGTGCACTGCAGTGGTGGTGTTCCTGGGAAAGAGTGCACTCAGCTTCCGAAGAAGAAAGTGGCAGTGTGCCCAGAACGAGGAAGTCTCTGGAAAAGGCATGGAGAAGACCGAACCGGACGCACAAGCCCGTGGAGCTGTCGCTTCATCCGAGCCGAAGGCCAGTCCTCTCCCGTTGCAGCTTCTTGCTCTGGCTGCCCTGAATCAAGATGCCGGGTATTGGTCAGTGGGAAACACCACGCAACTGCTGAAGGGAGTTCGGGAAAGGCTGTTGAAGAGCCCTCACCAGCTGCCTCCTGAAAATCCCATCTGTGGAGCAGCCCAGGAAGATGGAGAAGCCCTGGTGAGGAAAACACCAGAAGGCTTCAAGGACAGCCGTGATCTGCAGGCAAGTGCAGACCCGCTGGTTCAGGAGATTGGCAGCTGTGGACAGAGAGTGCAGGACGAGGCAGGGCAGGCAGGCAGGCCAGAGCTTCCTGAAGGAGGAGTGCGGCGGCAGGCCAGCGCTGAGGGCCAGCGCCAGCAGCACACCCTCAGCCAGATCCTCCTGAAGGGGATGCATGTGCTAGAGCTGCTTGGAGATCATCTGGAAGGTGGGGGCTCAAGGAGGCAGGTGGAGATGGCTCCTCCTCCCCTGACCACGTGCCCTCAGGCGGGAGCCCCGTGAACCAATTAAAGCCGTCCAGGGCACTGAAGAAGGCACGTCAGAGGAAAGAAGAGCTCCCAAGAAACCCAACAAGCCACCAAGCTGAGCAAGTACCTGTTCACCTTCGGAACACCCTCCTGGACGGTGAGATTCCGAAGTTGCGCCTGAAGCTTGAGGCAGAGCCGAAGCTGTGCGAAGAGCACCTCAGACACCTGGAGAGGAAGATGATGGAGGAGAAGGCACGCTGCCTGCAAGTGAAGAACGAGCTTGCCAAGGTGCGCAGGAAGGCGGATGCTGCCCACTGGCACTTGGGCCTCTATAGGAACATGGCCGCCGACCTGCACCGAGAATGGCAGAAAATCTCCTCCTTGCATGAGCGGGAACGCCTCCTGGTGGAGAAGAGAAGTGAGGAGAGCCAGAAGGCTGTCCTGTGGGCAGAGAGGGAGTTCCAAAGGCTCCAGGCCCAAAACCATTGCCTCAGGCAGAAGCTGGCCAACTCTGGGCCCAAGGTCCAGCCTGTCTCCGGGGGGCCTCCTGCTCCTGCTCCTGCTGTTCCGGGCACAGCCTCCAAATACCCTCAAGGGCCAAAGGCTCCCCTGAAACCCAGGAAGCCCAAGAAGGGAGCAAGGGTGCACTGGCCAGACTCCAAGTTCTCGGGTCCCCTGCAGGTCTGATTCCCTTGCCCAGCAGCCACCAACACTCACAACCAGAGCACCAAAGCTCCTGTGCTTACCCCTTCAGCCATACCCATGGCTCCTTTGACTTAAGATCCACCCCATTCTTTAGCCTGATGCTCCATATTCCCTGGAGCCGTATGAGTGTGAGAGAATATTTTTCAGTGTTAAGCATAACACAAATAAAAATAAAAATATCCAATGGCTGAGACTCCTGCTACTGAGAATGGATTTGATTAAGGGATTCTATGCCAAGCAAGGGACGGTTTGAAGTGTCTTGTATCGATCCCTTAATCATCCCAATAACCCAGTGTGTCATGTCTGACTGAGGTTCAGACAGGGGAAACAACTTGCCCCAAGATCACACAGCTAGTGAATTTCAGAGCTCCCGTTCCAAACCAGGGTTGTCTAATGATCACCTGCTGTGCCAATAACTTCTACGACTATGCCTACTACTTTTCTGCTTCTTCTTCTTCTTCTTCTTCTTCTTCTTCTTCTTCTTCTTCTTCTTGTTCTTCTTCTTTGGAGAGACAGAAAGGGTGACGGCGCACACATACACACACACACACACACACACACACACACACACACACAAAGGAACGCACACACATGCAGGCGGGGGAGGGGCCGAGTTAGAGAGATTCCTCGACAGGCTTGGGACTCAAGTGCTGAACCAGACGCTGGTCTGGATTTCCCAGATCACGTGATCAGCCCTGAACCGAAATCAGGAGCCAGACACTGAACTGACAGGCACCCTTGGGCAAGGAACTTCTAGGCAAGCTGCTGATGGATCCCAGAAGGGCTTGGTAAAATGTTCCCCTCGTTCACGTCCTAGGATGTGATGATTCTATGCAAAGATAATAGTGCATATAATATAATCTAACATAATATATAATAATATAAGGATGCAGAGATTATAGTGGTGGCTAGCTGAGGTCAAGTCCCAGCCAAGTAGGGAGGGCAGCCTTTAAGGGTCTCCAACGATTCCCATCTTGGGTACACATCGTTTTGTGTTCCATACTCTACCTCTTGATTCGAGTCAGAACTACTGACTCCCTTGTAAAGGACAGAATGTGGCCAAAGTGATAGGATGTCCCTTCGGAGGTGAGTTTACAAAGAGACTGGTCTCCTCTTGGGCTTGCCCGCCCTCCGTCCCTCCCTCCCTCATCTGTTCCCAGGGAAGCCAGCTGCTCCTTGGGAGCTTTATGCTGGAGAGGCCCACGGGGCAAGGAATGACTATTTCTTGCTTCCAGCCATGGAGGGCCTCTGGCGGCTCACAGCCAGCTGAGTGAGCTCAAAAGCAGACTTACCCCCAACAAGCCCGCAGATGACTGAAGATCCAGAGGCCCTCTTGACTGCAGCCTTGTGAGAGATCCTGAGCCACAGGGAGCTGGCTAGTTGCACCTGGATGGCTGGCCCACAGAAACCATATCAGGTTATGAATGTTGTTTTAGGCCCATTGGTTCGGGGAAAACCTTCAAGAAAGACAGGAGTGTGATGCCAAATGTTTGGCTTCTGACCCACCCCCCCTCTCCTGGGGTTGAAATTCCAGGGAAATCAAGAGATGGTAGAAACGCCTGAGAGTTGAGGGTAAACAATGGAAGAGAAAGGACATCTATTCTGATCGCCATGGATCTCTGTGAGAGGACATCCTCCCACTTGATCCTCCTGTGTCGAAGGGTGGCAAATGCAGGCGGAGACACCTGGCAGTGTGGTCCAAGTCGGCTGAGAGCACTCGACCCAGCCCCACAGAGCCTCCTAGAAGGCAGAGAAAGAGCCCAGAAGTTCCCTGGGGCCCCTAGAGAAGGCCCCTAGAGAATGAGATGAGTTGAAAGCCTGGGACCTGGTCGTTGGACTTCTAGACTGGAGGGGAGATGGCCTGTGGAAGGGCCACTGCCCGCAACCCCTGTTGGACCAGACCCCTCCTGTCTGCTTTGGGAGCCTGTGGGTGAATATGAGAATGAATTCATGTAGAAGAGATGGTGTTCTAATGCTTGGTTTCAACTTCTTGAAATCGTTTCAACTTCTTGAAGTCGTTGACATTCCTTTTCTCCTTGTCCCCAGGACCACCATGAATGGGAAGGGGCCTTCAAAGAAGCAAGACGAGAACATCTCTTACAAGGCTGTCCAGTGTCAATATCCAACCACTGCAGTCACTTCTACCCCCTTGGCAGCCCCAGTGCTTCCATCAGGACACAGATCCGTTCCTGTACAGGTTTTTGAGCAAACGTAAGTTTGGATTTCTCTCAGAGAAATGCCAAGAGTGCAATGACTGGGGTCCTAGGGTGGTTGCAAGTCTAGTTTTCAGAGGAACTGTGTGGAGGGTTGGGTCACTCTACTGTGCACCCGAAAAGCATATTCTACTGCTTGTTCCCTGGAATTTAAATCCAGGCCTTGAAAAAGAAAAGGAACTGTGAACTGTTTTCAAGAGGGAGCTCTATCATCTTCCATTCCCAACAGCGATGCAGGAGCGATCCAGTCGTTCCACATCCTGCCTTGCATTGGGGAGTGGGGTCTCTCTCTCCCTCTCGGGTGCATTTGGTTTGCATCATGCTGATAGGTGTGCAGTGAGAGCTCATTGGAGTTTGAATTTGAATTGCCCCGATGGTAACTTTTGATGGGATTTCCATCTGTATACTCTTTGGTAAAGTGTTTCGGTCTTTTGCCCATTTTTTTTGTTTTTGTTCTTTTCAGACTGGATGGCTTGCTTCTTTGGGGGTCCACTTTTGAGGTTCTCTCCTTCCGACAGGAGTCCTTTATCAGGTATGTGGTTTGCACCTATTTTCTCCCAGTTTGTAGCTTCCCTTTTGGGTCTTCTTCACAAGGTGTTTCACACATTACAGACTTCCAATTCTGATTGTTGGATCATGTCTAATGAATCAACTCTTCTTGAACGGAACATGATTTGATGTCCAGTCGGAGGATTCTTTCCCTAGCTGTCCATTCTGGACATTTTTTCCCTAGAAGATTTATCATTTTACATAGAAGGCGGTGATTAATTTTGAGTTAATTTAACAAAATTTTTTTTCTTTTTGAGAGAGTGAGCATGCGCATGAGTGGGGCGTGGGGTGGAGGGAGAAGCGAAAAGAGCGTCCTTAAGCAGACTCCCCAGTGAGCTTGGAGCCTGATTTTGTCCCGGGACCCTGAGAGCATGACAAGAGCCGAAATGAAGAGCTGGCTGCCTCAGCGACTGAGTCACCCAGGCGCCACGAGTTCAGTTTTGTACAGAGGATGAGCCTTCGATTGTGGTCCTCGTCCTCCTCGTCCTCCACCTCCACCTCCTCCTCCTCTCTGCCCCTCCCTCTTCTTCTTCTCCTTCTTCTTCTTTGTCTCTGGAAGTCCACTTGCTCTAGCACCATTTCTTCAAAACGCTGTCACTCCTCCATTGAATTGCTTTTCCCCTTTGTCAGAATCCCATTGACATGTTGGTGGTTGGTCTCTTTCTGGGTTTGATCCTGTTCCACTTATCTATCTTTATACTGTTCCATTTGTCTATCCCTTCACCAACACCACACATTTTTGATTACTATAGCTGTAGATCTTGAAATTGGGTGGAAGGATTCCTTTGGTTTTCTTCTTTAGTTTTATTTTCTCATCTTTTTCTAGGTTCTGACGTGGAGAGCGTATTGTTTTGAGACAGGGAGAGACAGAGAGAGAGAGAGAGAGAGAGAGAGAGACAGGGAAGGGGTACAGAGAGAGAGAGATAGAGACGGATTATTAAGCAGCCTCCATGCCCAGCACCAGCACAATGCAGGTTCAGTCTCACAACCCCGAGTTTGATCATGACCCGAGTCAAAATCAAGAGTTGGACTAACTGACTGAGCCTCCCAGATGCTCCTCCTCCTTTCTCACATAGGCAGTGATTGCTCTGCATGGTGCTGTCCATTGATTGAGCTGTGTCCCACACATTTTCATATGTTGTATGTTCATTTTCCTTCACTTCAATGCATTGAGATTTGATCTTTGATCTTTGATCATCTAGAATGTTACTTTCTCAGTGTTTGGATATTTGTTATCTTTCTCCTTTGGATACCTAGTTTGCTTTTTAAATATATTTTTTTTTTAATGTTGAAATTGTACTTCCGAGAAATTGATCGATAGGGTTGTCTTTGTTTCAGGTGTATAAGATAGCGATTCCCCTCCCCTACCCCACCTGCTGTCAGCTCCAGTTGCAGGCACTGATGTGCCTTGGAGACTCAGGTGCACCTCCCCCACCCCTCCTCCCTTCAGCTCCTGTTGCCAGGCACTGGTTTGCGTTGGAGACGGAACCCTCGTAGGGGTTCCAAGCACTTCCTAGTGGCCCAGAAGACACTGGTGATCGGAGACCAAGCCACAAGGCTCTTTGGAGCCAGCTGGGGGCCATCCAAATGCCTCCCCACACAGTTCTGGAGCCGCTGTGGGCTGTCCTGGAGCAGCTGTGGGCTGCTGGGTTGGTGATAGACGAACGTTGGCCACATGTGCCACGAGTCTCTGGGTTTCGCTGGGAGATCCTGGTGTGCACTGCAGTGGTGGTGTTCCTGGGAAAGAGTGCACTCAGCTTCCGAAGAAGAAAGTGGCAGTGTGCCCAGAACGAGGAAGTCTCTGGAAAAGGCATGGAGAAGACCGAACCGGACGCACAAGCCCGTGGAGCTGTCGCATCATCCGAGCCGAAGGCCAGTCCTCTCCCGTTCCAGCTTCTTGCTCTGGCTGCCCTGAATCAAGATGCCGGGTATTGGTCAGTGGGAAACACCACGCAACTGCTGAAGGGAGTTCGGGAAAGGCTGTTGAAGAGCCCTCACCAGCTGCCTCCTGAAAATCCCATCTGTGGAGCAGCCCAGGAAGATGGAGAAGCCCTGGTGAGGAAAACACCAGAAGGCTTCAAGGACAGCCGTGATCTGCAGGCAAGTGCAGACCCGCTGGTTCAGGAGATTGGCAGCTGTGGACAGAGAGTGCAGGACGAGGCAGGGCAGGCAGGCAGGCCAGAGCTTCCTGAAGGAGGAGTGCGGCGGCAGGCCAGCGCTGAGGGCCAGCGCCAGCAGCACACCCTCAGCCAGATCCTCCTGAAGGGGATGCATGTGCTAGAGCTGCTTGGAGATCATCTGGAAGGTGGGGGCTCAAGGAGGCAGGTGGAGATGGCTCCTCCTCCCCTGACCACGTGCCCTCAGGCGGGAGCCCCGTGAACCAATTAAAGCCGTCCAGGGCACTGAAGAAGGCACGTCCGAGGAAAGAAGAGCTCCCAAGAAACCCAACAAGCCACCAAGCTGAGCAAGTACCTGTTCACCTTCGGAACACCCTCCTGGACGGTGAGATTCCGAAGTTGCGCCTGAAGCTTGAGGCAGAGCCGAAGCTGTGCGAAGAGCACCTCAGACACCTGGAGAGGAAGATGATGGAGGAGAAGGCACGCTGCCTGCAAGTGAAGAACGAGCTTGCCAAGGTGCGCAGGAAGGCGGATGCTGCCCACTGGCACTTGGGCCTCTATAGGAACATGGCCGCCGACCTGCACCGAGAATGGCAGAAAATCTCCTCCTTGCATGAGCGGGAACGCCTCCTGGTGGAGAAGAGAAGTGAGGAGAGCCAGAAGGCTGTCCTGTGGGCAGAGAGGGAGTTCCAAAGGCTCCAGGCCCAAAACCATTGCCTCAGGCAGAAGCTGGCCAACTCTGGGCCCAAGGTCCAGCCTGTCTCCGGGGGGCCTCCTGCTCCTGCTCCTGCTGTTCCGGGCACAGCCTCCAAATACCCTCAAGCGCCAAAGGCTCCCCTGAAACCCAGGAAGCCCAAGAAGGGAGCAAGGGTGCACTGGCCAGACTCCAAGTTCTCGGGTCCCCTGCAGGTCTGATTCCCTTGCCCAGCAGCCACCAACACTCACAACCAGAGCACCAAAGCTCCTGTGCTTACCCCTTCAGCCATACCCATGGCTCCTTTGACTTGAGATCCACCCCGTTCTTTAGCCTGATGCTCCATATTCCCTGGAGCCGTATGAGTGTGAGAGAATATTTTTCAGTGTTAAGCATAACACAAATAAAAATAAAAATATCCAATGGCTGAGACTCCTGCTACTGAGAATGGATTTGATTAAGGGATTCTATGCCAAGCAAGGGACGGTTTGAAGTGTCTTGTATCGATCCCTTAATCATCCCAATAACCCAGTGTGTCATGTCTGACTGAGGTTCAGACAGGGGAAACAACTTGCCCCAAGATCACACAGCTAGTGAATTTCAGAGCTCCCGTTCCAAACCAGGGTTGTCTAATGATCACCTGCTGTGCCAATAACTTCTACGACTATGCCTACTACTTTTCTTCTTCTTCTTCTTCTTCCTCTTCTTCTTCTTCTTCTTGTTCTTCTTCTTTGGAGAGACAGAAAGGGTGACGGCGCACACATACACACACAAACACACACACACACACACACACACAAAGGAACGCACACACATGCAGGCGGGGGAGGGGCCGAGTTAGAGAGATTCCTCGACAGGCTTGGGACTCAAGTGCTGAACCAGACGCTGGTCTGGATTTCCCAGATCACGTGATCAGCCCTGAACCGAAATCAGGAGCCAGACACTGAACTGACAGGCACCCTTGGGCAAGGAACTTCTAGGCAAGCTGCTGAAGGATCCCAGAAGGGCTTGGTAAAATGTTCCCCTCGTTCACGTCCTAGGATGTGATGATTCTATGCAAAGATAATAGTGCATATAATATAATCTAACATAATATATAATAATATAAGGATGCAGAGATTATAGTGGTGGCTAGCTGAGGTCAAGTCCCAGCCAAGTAGGGAGGGCAGCCTTTAAGGGTCTCCAACGATTCCCATCTTGGGTACACATCGTTTTGTGTTCCATAGTCTACCTCTTGCTTCGAGTCAGAACTACTGACTCCCTTGTAAAGGACAGAATGTGGCCAAAGTGATAGGATGTCCCTTCGGAGGTGAGTTTACAAAGAGACTGGTCTCCTCTTGGGCTTGCCCGCCCTCCGTCCCTCCCTCCCTCATCTGTTCCCAGGGAAGCCAGCTGCTCCTTGGGAGCTTTATGCTGGAGAGGCCCACGGGGCAAGGAATGACTATTTCTTGCTTCCAGCCATGGAGGGCCTCTGGCGGCTCACAGCCAGCTGAGTGAGCTCAAAAGCAGACTTACCCCCAACAAGCCCGCAGATGACTGAAGATCCAGAGGCCCTCTTGACTGCAGCCTTGTGAGAGATCCTGAGCCACAGGGAGCTGGCTAGTTGCACCTGGATGGCTGGCCCACAGAAACCATATCAGGTTATGAATGTTGTTTTAGGCCCATTGGTTCGGGGAAAACCTTCAAGAAAGACAGGAGTGTGATGCCAAATGTTTGGCTTCTGACCCACCCCCCCTCTCCTGGGGTTGAAATTCCAGGGAAATCAAGAGATGGTAGAAACGCCTGAGAGTTGAGGGTAAACAATGGAAGAGAAAGGACATCTATTCTGATCGCCATGGATCTCTGTGAGAGGACATCCTCCCACTTGATCCTCCTGTGTCGAAGGGTGGCAAATGCAGGAGGAGACACCTGGCAGTGTGGTCCAAGTCGGCTGAGAGCACTCGACCCAGCCCCACAGAGCCTCCTAGAAGGCAGAGAAAGAGCCCAGAAGTTCCCTGGGGCCCCTAGAGAAGGCCCCTAGAGAATGAGATGAGTTGAAAGCCTGGGACCTGGTCGTTGGACTTCTAGACTGGAGGGGAGATGGCCTGTGGAAGGGCCACTGCCCGCAACCCCTGTTGGACCAGACCCCTCCTGTCTGCTTTGGGAGCCTGGGGGTGAATATGAGAATGAATTCATGTAGAAGAGATGGTGTTCTAATGCTTGGTTTCAACTTCTTGAAATCGTTTCAACTTCTTGAAGTCGTTGACATTCCTTTTCTCCTTGTCCCCAGGACCACCATGAATGGGAAGGGGCCTTCAAAGAAGCAAGACGAGAACATCTCTTACAAGGCTGTCCAGTGTCAATATCCAACCACTGCAGTCACTTCTACCCCCTTGGCAGCCCCACTGCTTCCATCAGGACACAGATCCGTTCCTGTACAGGTTTTTGAGCAAACGTAAGTTTGGATTTCTCTCAGAGAAATGCCAAGAGTGCAATGACTGGGGTCCTAGGGTGGTTGCAAGTCTAGTTTTCAGAGGAACTGTGTGGAGGGTTGGGTCACTCTACTGTGCACCCGAAAAGCATATTCTACTGCTTGTTCCCTGGAATTTAAATCCAGGCCTTGAAAAAGAAAAGGAACTGTGAACTGTTTTCAAGAGGGAGCTCTATCATCTTCCATTCCCAACAGCGATGCAGGAGCGATCCAGTCGTTCCACATCCTGCCTTGCATTGGGGAGTGGGGTCTCTCTCTCCCTCTCGGGTGCATTTGGTTTGCATCATGGTGATAGGTGTGCAGTGAGAGCTCATTGGAGTTTGAATTTGAATTGCCCCGATGGTAACATTTGATGGGATTTCCATCTGTATACTCTTTGGTAAAGTGTTTCGGTCTTTTGCCCATTTTTTTTGTTTTTGTTCTTTTCAGACTGGATGGCTTGCTTCTTTGGGGGTCCACTTTTGAGGTTCTCTCCTTCCGACAGGAGTCCTTTATCAGGTATGTGGTTTGCACCTATTTTCTCCCAGTTTGTAGCTTCCCTTTTGGGTCTTCTTCACAAGGTGTTTCACACATTACAGACTTCCAATTCTGATTGTTGGATCATGTCTAATGAATCAACTCTTCTTGAACGGAACATGATTTGATGTCCAGTCGGAGGATTCTTTCCCTAGCTGTCCATTCTGGACATTTTTTCCCTAGAAGATTTATCATTTTACATAGAAGGCGGTGATTAATTTTGAGTTAATTTAACAAATTTTTTTTTCTTTTTGAGAGAGTGAGCATGCGCATGAGTGGGGCGTGGGGTGGAGGGAGAAGCGAAAAGAGCGTCCTTAAGCAGACTCCCCAGTGAGCTTGGAGCCTGATTTTGTCCCGGGACCCTGAGAGCATGACAAGAGCCGAAATGAAGAGCTGGCTGCCTCAGCGACTGAGTCACCCAGGCGCCACGAGTTCAGTTTTGTACAGAGGATGAGCCTTCGATTGTGGTCCTCGTCCTCCTCGTCCTCCACCTCCACCTCCTCCTCCTCTCTGCCCCTCCCTCTTCTTCTTCTCCTTCTTCTTCTTTGTCTCTGGAAGTCCACTTGCTCTAGCACCATTTCTTCAAAACGCTGTCACTCCTCCATTGAATTGCTTTTCCCCTTTGTCAGAATCCCATTGACATGTTGGTGGTTGGTCTCTTTCTGGGTTTGATCCTGTTCCACTTATCTATCTTTATACTGTTCCATTTGTCTATCCCTTCACCAACACCACACATTTTTGATTACTATAGCTGTAGATCTTGAAATTGGGTGGAAGGATTCCTTTGGTTTTCTTCTTTAGTTTTATTTTCTCATCTTTTTCTAGGTTCTGACGTGGAGAGCTTATTGTTTTGAGACAGGGAGAGAGAGAGAGAGAGAGAGAGAGAGAGAGAGACAGGGAAGGGGTACAGAGAGAGAGAGATAGAGACGGATTATTAAGCAGCCTCCATGCCCAGCACCAGCACAATGCAGGTTCAGTCTCACAATCCCGAGTTTGATCATGACCCGAGTCAAAATCAAGAGTTGGACTAACTGACTGAGCCTCCCAGATGCTCCTCCTCCTTTCTAACATAGGCAGTGATTGCTCTGCATGGTGCTGTCCATTGATTGAGCTGTGTCCCACACATTTTCATATGTTGTATGTTCATTTTCCTTCACTTCAATGCATTGAGATTTGATCTTTGATCTTTGATCATCTAGAATGTTACTTTCTCAGTGTTTGGATATTTGTTATCTTTCTCCTTTGGATACCTAGTTTGCTTTTTAAATATATTTTTTTTTAATGTTGAAATTGTACTTCCGAGAAATTGATCGATAGGGTTATCTTTGTTTCAGGTGTATAAGATAGCGATTCCCCTCCCCTACCCCACCTGCTGTCAGCTCCAGTTGCAGGCACTGATGTGCCTTGGAGACTCAGGTGCACCTGCCCCACCCCTCCTCCCTTCAGCTCCTGTTGCCAGGCACTGGTTTGCGTTGGAGACGGAACCCTCCTAGGGGTTCCAAGCACTTCCTAGTGGCCCAGAAGACACTGGTGATCGGAGACCAAGCCACAAGGCTCTTTGGAGCCAGCTGGGGGCCATCCAAATGCCTCCCCACACAGTTCTGGAGCCGCTGTGGGCTGTCCTGGAGCAGCTGTGGGCTGCTGGGTTGGTGATAGACGAACGTTGGCCACATGTGCCACGAGTCTCTGGGTTTCGCTGGGAGATCCTGGTGTGCACTGCAGTGGTGGTGTTCCTGGGAAAGAGTGCACTCAGCTTCCGAAGAAGAAAGTGGCAGTGTGCCCAGAACGAGGAAGTCTCTGGAAAAGGCATGGAGAAGACCGAACCGGACGCACAAGCCCGTGGAGCTGTCGCATCATCCGAGCCGAAGGCCAGTCCTCTCCCGTTCCAGCTTCTTGCTCTGGCTGCCCTGAATCAAGATGCCGGGTATTGGTCAGTGGGAAACACCACGCAACTGCTGAAGGGAGTTCGGGAAAGGCTGTTGAAGAGCCCTCACCAGCTGCCTCCTGAAAATCCCATCTGTGGAGCAGCCCAGGAAGATGGAGAAGCCCTGCTGAGGAAAACACCAGAAGGCTTCAAGGACAGCCGTGATCTGCAGGCAAGTGCAGACCCGCTGGTTCAGGAGATTGGCAGCTGTGGACAGAGAGTGCAGGACGAGGCAGGGCAGGCAGGCAGGCCAGAGCTTCCTGAAGGAGGAGTGCGGCGTCAGGCCAGCGCTGAGGGCCAGCGCCAGCAGCACACCCTCAGCCAGATCCTCCTGAAGGGGATGCATGTGCTAGAGCTGCTTGGAGATCATCTGGAAGGTGGGGGCTCAAGGAGGCAGGTGGAGATGGCTCCTCCTCCCCTGACCACGTGCCCTCAGGCGGGAGCCCCGTGAACCAATTAAAGCCGTCCAGGGCACTGAAGAAGGCACGTCAGAGGAAAGAAGAGCTCCCAAGAAACCCAACAAGCCACCAAGCTGAGCAAGTACCTGTTCACCTTCGGAACACCCTCCTGGACGGTGAGATTCCGAAGTTGCGCCTGAAGCTTGAGGCAGAGCCGAAGCTGTGCGAAGAGCACCTCAGACACCTGGAGAGGAAGATGATGGAGGAGAAGGCACGCTGCCTGCAAGTGAAGAACGAGCTTGCCAAGGTGCGCAGGAAGGCGGATGCTGCCCACTGGCACTTGGGCCTCTATAGGAACATGGTCGCCGACCTGCACCGAGAATGGCAGAAAATCTCCTCCTTGCATGAGCGGGAACGCCTCCTGGTGGAGAAGAGAAGTGAGGAGAGCCAGAAGGCTGTCCTGTGGGCAGAGAGGGAGTTCCAAAGGCTCCAGGCCCAAAACCATTGCCTCAGGCAGAAGCTGGCCAACTCTGGGCCCAAGGTCCAGCCTGTCTCCGGGGGGCCTCCTGCTCCTGCTCCTGCTGTTCCGGGCACAGCCTCCAAATACCCTCAAGGGCCAAAGGCTCCCCTGAAACCCAGGAAGCCCAAGAAGGGAGCAAGGGTGCACTGGCCAGACTCCAAGTTCTCGGGTCCCCTGCAGGTCTGATTCCCTTGCCCAGCAGCCACCAACACTCACAACCAGAGCACCAAAGCTCCTGTGCTTACCCCTTCAGCCATACCCATGGCTCCTTTGACTTGAGATCCACCCCATTCTTTAGCCTGATGCTCCATATTCCCTGGAGCCGTATGAGTGTGAGAGAATATTTTTCAGTGTTAAGCATAACACAAATAAAAATAAAAATATCCAATGGCTGAGACTCCTGCTACTGAGAATGGATTTGATTAAGGGATTCTATGGCAAGCAAGGGACGGTTTGAAGTGTCTTGTATCGATCCCTTAATCATCCCAATAACCCAGTGTGTCATGTCTGACTGAGGTTCAGACAGGGGAAACAACTTGCCCCAAGATCACACAGCTAGTGAATTTCAGAGCTCCCGTTCCAAACCAGGGTTGTCTAATGATCACCTGCTGTGCCAATAACTTCTACGACTATGCCTACTACTTTTCTTCTTCTTCTTCTTCTTCTTCTTCTTCTTCTTCTTCTTGTTCTTCTTCTTTGGAGAGACAGAAAGGGTGACGGCGCACACATACACACACACACACACACACACACACACACACAAAGGAACGCACACACATGCAGGCGGGGGAGGGGCCGAGTTAGAGAGATTCCTCGACAGGCTTGGGACTCAAGTGCTGAACCAGACGCTGGTCTGGATTTCCCAGATCACGTGATCAGCCCTGAACCGAAATCAGGAGCCAGACACTGAACTGACAGGCACCCTTGGGCAAGGAACTTCTAGGCAAGCTGCTGAAGGATCCCAGAAGGGCTTGGTAAAATGTTCCCCTCGTTCACGTCCTAGGATGTGATGATTCTATGCAAAGATAATAGTGCATATAATATAATCTAACATAATATATAATAATATAAGGATGCAGAGATTATAGTGGTGGCTAGCTGAGGTCAAGTCCCAGCCAAGTAGGGAGGGCAGCCTTTAAGGGTCTCCAACGATTCCCATCTTGGGTACACATCGTTTTGTGTTCCATACTCTACCTCTTGATTCGAGTCCGAACTACTGACTCCCTTGTAAAGGACAGAATGTGGCCAAAGTGATAGGATGTCCCTTCGGAGGTGAGTTTACAATGAGACTGGTCTCCTCTTGGGCTTGCCCGCCCTCCGTCCCTCCCTCCCTCATCTGTTCCCAGGGAAGCCAGCTGCTCCTTGGGAGCTTTATGCTGGAGAGGCCCACGGGGCAAGGAATGACTATTTCTTGCTTCCAGCCATGGAGGGCCTCTGGCGGCTCACAGCCAGCTGAGTGAGCTCAAAAGCAGACTTACCCCCAACAAGCCCGCAGATGACTGAAGATCCAGAGGCCCTCTTGACTGCAGCCTTGTGAGAGATCCTGAGCCACAGGGAGCTGGCTAGTTGCACCTGGATGGCTGGCCCACAGAAACCATATCAGGTTATGAATGTTGTTTTAGGCCCATTGGTTCGGGGAAAACCTTCAAGAAAGACAGGAGTGTGACGCCAAATGTTTGGCTTCTGACCCACCCCCCCTCTCCTGGGGTTGAAATTCCAGGGAAATCAAGAGACGGTAGAAACGCCTGAGAGTTGAGGGTAAACAATGGAAGAGAAAGGACATCTATTCTGATCGCCATGGATCTCTGTGAGAGGACATCCTCCCACTTGATCCTCCTGTGTCGAAGGGTGGCAAATGCAGGAGGAGACACCTGGCAGTGTGGTCCAAGTCGGCTGAGAGCACTCGACCCAGCCCCACAGAGCCTCCTAGAAGGCAGAGAAAGAGCCCAGAAGTTCCCTGGGGCCCCTAGAGAAGGCCCCTAGAGAATGAGATGAGTTGAAAGCCTGGGACCTGGTCGTTGGACTTCTAGACTGGAGGGGAGATGGCCTGTGGAAGGGCCACTGCCCGCAACCCCTGTTGGACCAGACCCCTCCTGTCTGCTTTGGGAGCCTGGGGGTGAATATGAGAATGAATTCATGTAGAAGAGATGGTGTTCTAATGCTTGGTTTCAACTTCTTGAAATCGTTTCAACTTCTTGAAGTCGTTGACATTCCTTTTCTCCTTGTCCCCAGGACCACCATGAATGGGAAGGGGCCTTCAAAGAAGCAAGACGAGAACATCTCTTACAAGGCTGTCCAGTGTCAATATCCAACCACTGCAGTCACTTCTACCCCCTTGGCAGCCCCACTGCTTCCATCAGGACACAGATCCGTTCCTGTACAGGTTTTTGAGCAAACGTAAGTTTGGATTTCTCTCAGAGAAATGCCAAGAGTGCAATGACTGGGGTCCTAGGGTGGTTGCAAGTCTAGTTTTCAGAGGAACTGTGTGGAGGGTTGGGTCACTCTACTGTGCACCCGAAAAGCATATTCTACTGCTTGTTCCCTGGAATTTAAATCCAGGCCTTGAAAAAGAAAAGGAACTGTGAACTGTTTTCAAGAGGGAGCTCTATCATCTTCCATTCCCAACAGCGATGCAGGAGCGATCCAGTCGTTCCACATCCTGCCTTGCATTGGGGAGTGGGGTCTCTCTCTCCCTCTCGGGTGCATTTGGTTTGCATCATGATGATAGGTGTGCAGTGAGAGCTCATTGGAGTTTGAATTTGAATTGCCCCGATGGTAACATTTGATGGGATTTCCATCTGTATACTCTTTGGTAAAGTGTTTCGGTCTTTTGCCCATTTTTTTTGTTTTTGTTCTTTTCAGACTGGATGGCTTGCTTCTTTGGGGGTCCACTTTTGAGGTTCTCTCCTTCCGACAGGAGTCCTTTATCAGGTATGTGGTTTGCACCTATTTTCTCCCAGTTTGTAGCTCCCCTTTTGGGTCTTCTTCACAAGGTGTTTCACACATTACAGACTTCCAATTCTGATTGTTGGATCATGTCTAATGAATCAACTCTTCTTGAACGGAACATGATTTGATGTCCAGTCGGAGGATTCTTTCCCTAGCTGTCCATTCTGGACATTTTTTCCCTAGAAGATTTATCATTTTACATAGAAGGCGGTGATTAATTTTGAGTTAATTTAACAAAATTTTTTTTCTTTTTGAGAGAGTGAGCATGCGCATGAGTGGGGCGTGGGGTGGAGGGAGAAGCGAAAAGAGCGTCCTTAAGCAGACTCCCCAGTGAGCTTGGAGCCTGATTTTGTCCCGGGACCCTGAGAGCATGACAAGAGCCGAAATGAAGAGCTGGCTGCCTCAGCGACTGAGTCACCCAGGCGCCACGAGTTCAGTTTTGTACAGAGGATGAGCCTTCGATTGTGGTCCTCGTCCTCCTCGTCCTCCACCTCCACCTCCTCCTCCTCTCTGCCCCTCCCTCTTCTTCTTCTCCTTCTTCTTCTTTGTCTCTGGAAGTCCACTTGCTCTAGCACCATTTCTTCAAAACGCTGTCACTCCTCCATTGAATTGCTTTTCCCCTTTGTCAGAATCCCATTGACATGTTGGTGGTTGGTCTCTTTCTGGGTTTGATCCTGTTCCACTTATCTATCTTTATACTGTTCCATTTGTCTATCCCTTCACCAACACCACACATTTTTGATTACTATAGCTGTAGATCTTGAAATTGGGTGGAAGGATTCCTTTGGTTTTCTTCTTTAGTTTTATTTTCTCATCTTTTTCTAGGTTCTGACGTGGAGAGCTTATTGTTTTGAGACAGGGAGAGACAGAGAGAGAGAGAGAGAGAGAGAGAGAGAGAGAGACAGGGAAGGGGTACAGAGAGAGAGAGATAGAGACGGATTATTAAGCAGCCTCCATGCCCAACACCAGCACAATGCAGGTTCAGTCTCACAACCCCGAGTTTGATCATGACCCGAGTCAAAATCAAGAGTTGGACTAACTGACTGAGCCTCCCAGATGCTCCTCCTCCTTTCTAACATAGGCAGTGATTGCTCTGCATGGTGCTGTCCATTGATTGAGCTGTGTCCCACACATTTTCATATGTTGTATGTTCATTTTCCTTCACTTCAATGCATTGAGATTTGATCTTTGATCTTTGATCATCTAGAATGTTACTTTCTCAGTGTTTGGATATTTGTTATCTTTCTCCTTTGGATACCTAGTTTGCTTTTTAAATATATATTTTTTTTAATGTTGAAATTGTACTTCCGAGAAATTGATCGATAGGGTTGTCTTTGTTTCAGGTGTATAAGATAGCGATTCCCCTCCCCTACCCCACCTGCTGTCAGCTCCAGTTGCAGGCACTGATGTGCCTTGGAGACTCAGGTGCACCTCCCCCACCCCTCCTCCCTTCAGCTCCTGTTGCCAGGCACTGGTTTGCGTTGGAGACGGAACCCTCCTAGGGGTTCCAAGCACTTCCTAGTGGCCCAGAAGACACTGGTGATCGGACACCAAGCCACAAGGCTCTTTGGAGCCAGCTGGGGGCCATCCAAATGCCTCCCCACACAGTTCTGGAGCCGCTGTGGGCTGTCCTGGAGCAGCTGTGGGCTGCTGGGTTGGTGATAGACGAACGTTGGCCACATGTGCCACGAGTCTCTGGGTTTCGCTGGGAGATCCTGGTGTGCACTGCAGTGGTGGTGTTCCTGGGAAAGAGTGCACTCAGCTTCCGAAGAAGAAAGTGGCAGTGTGCCCAGAACGAGGAAGTCTCTGGAAAAGGCATGGAGAAGACCGAACCGGACGCACAAGCCCGTGGAGCTGTCGCATCATCCGAGCCGAAGGCCAGTCCTCTCCCGTTCCAGCTTCTTGCTCTGGCTGCCCTGAATCAAGATGCCGGGTATTGGTCAGTGGGAAACACCACGCAACTGCTGAAGGGAGTTCGGGAAAGGCTGTTGAAGAGCCCTCACCAGCTGCCTCCTGAAAATCCCATCTGTGGAGCAGCCCAGGAAGATGGAGAAGCCCTGCTGAGGAAAACACCAGAAGGCTTCAAGGACAGCCGTGATCTGCAGGCAAGTGCAGACCCGCTGGTTCAGGAGATTGGCAGCTGTGGACAGAGAGTGCAGGACGAGGCAGGGCAGGCAGGCAGGCCAGAGCTTCCTGAAGGAGGAGTGCGGCGTCAGGCCAGCGCTGAGGGCCAGCGCCAGCAGCACACCCTCAGCCAGATCCTCCTGAAGGGGATGCATGTGCTAGAGCTGCTTGGAGATCATCTGGAAGGTGGGGGCTCAAGGAGGCAGGTGGAGATGGCTCCTCCTCCCCTGACCACGTGCCCTCAGGCGGGAGCCCCGTGAACCAATTAAAGCCGTCCAGGGCACTGAAGAAGGCACGTCCGAGGAAAGAAGAGCTCCCAAGAAACCCAACAAGCCACCAAGCTGAGCAAGGACCTGTTCACCTTCGGAACACCCTCCTGGACGGTGAGATTCCGAAGTTGCGCCTGAAGCTTGAGGCAGAGCCGAAGCTGTGCGAAGAGCACCTCAGACACCTGGAGAGGAAGATGATGGAGGAGAAGGCACGCTGCCTGCAAGTGAAGAACGAGCTTGCCAAGGTGCGCAGGAAGGCGGATGCTGCCCACTGGCACTTGGGCCTCTATAGGAACATGGTCGCCGACCTGCACCGAGAATGGCAGAAAATCTCCTCCTTGCATGAGCGGGAACGCCTCCTGGTGGAGAAGAGAAGTGAGGAGAGCCAGAAGGCTGTCCTGTGGGCAGAGAGGGAGTTCCAAAGGCTCCAGGCCCAAAACCATTGCCTCAGGCAGAAGCTGGCCAACTCTGGGCCCAAGGTCCAGCCTGTCTCCGGGGGGCCTCCTGCTCCTGCTCCTGCTGTTCCGGGCACAGCCTCCAAATACCCTCAAGGGCCAAAGGCTCCCCTGAAACCCAGGAAGCCCAAGAAGGGAGCAAGGGTGCACTGGCCAGACTCCAAGTTCTCGGGTCCCCTGCAGGTCTGATTCCCTTGCCCAGCAGCCACCAACACTCACAACCAGAGCACCAAAGCTCCTGTGCTTACCCCTTCAGCCATACCCATGGCTCCTTTGACTTGAGATCCACCCCATTCTTTAGCCTGATGCTCCATATTCCCTGGAGCCGTATGAGTGTGAGAGAATATTTTTCAGTGTTAAGCATAACACAAATAAAAATAAAAATATCCAATGGCTGAGACTCCTGCTACTGAGAATGGATTTGATTAAGGGATTCTATGCCAAGCAAGGGACGGTTTGAAGTGTCTTGTATCGATCCCTTAATCGTCCCAATAACCCAGTGTGTCATGTCTGACTGAGGTTCAGACAGGGGAAACAACTTGCCCCAAGATCACACAGCTAGTGAATTTCAGAGCTCCCGTTCCAAACCAGGGTTGTCTAATGATCACCTGCTGTGCCAATAACTTCTACGACTATGCCTACTACTTTTCTTCTTCTTCTTCTTCTTCTTCTTCTTCTTCTTGTTCTTCTTCTTTGGAGAGACAGAAAGGGTGACGGCGCACACATACACACACACACACACACACACACACACACACAAAGGAACGCACACACATGCAGGCGGGGGAGGGGCTGAGTTAGAGAGATTCCTCGACAGGCTTGGGACTCAAGTGCTGAACCAGACGCTGGTCTGGATTTCCCAGATCACGTGATCAGCCCTGAACCGAAATCAGGAGCCAGACACTGAACTGACAGGCACCCTTGGGCAAGGAACTTCTAGGCAAGCTGCTGAAGGATCCCAGAAGGGCTTGGTAAAATGTTCCCCTCGTTCACGTCCTAGGATGTGATGATTCTATGCAAAGATAATAGTGCATATAATATAATCTAACATAATATATAATAATATAAGGATGCAGAGATTATAGTGGTGGCTAGCTGAGGTCAAGTCCCAGCCAAGTAGGGAGGGCAGCCTTTAAGGGTCTCCAACGATTCCCATCTTGGGTACACATCGTTTTGTGTTCCATAGTCTACCTCTTGCTTCGAGTCAGAACTACTGACTCCCTTGTAAAGGACAGAATGTGGCCAAAGTGATAGGATGTCCCTTCGGAGGTGAGTTTACAAAGAGACTGGTCTCCTCTTGGGCTTGCCCGCCCTCCGTCCCTCCCTCCCTCATCTGTTCCCAGGGAAGCCAGCTGCTCCTTGGGAGCTTTATGCTGGAGAGGCCCACGGGGCAAGGAATGACTATTTCTTGCTTCCAGCCATGGAGGGCCTCTGGCGGCTCACAGCCAGCTGAGTGAGCTCAAAAGCAGACTTACCCCCAACAAGCCCGCAGATGACTGAAGATCCAGAGGCCCTCTTGACTGCAGCCTTGTGAGAGATCCTGAGCCACAGGGACCTGGCTAGTTGCACCTGGATGGCTGGCCCACAGGAACCATATCAGGTTATGAATGTTGTTTTAGGCCCATTGGTTCGGGGAAAACCTTCAAGAAAGACAGGAGTGTGACGCCAAATGTTTGGCTTCTGACCCACCCCCCCTCTCCTGGGGTTGAAATTCCAGGGAAATCAAGAGATGGTAGAAACGCCTGAGAGTTGAGGGTAAACAATGGAAGAGAAAGGACATCTATTCTGATCGCCATGGATCTCTGTGAGAGGACATCCTCCCACTTGATCCTCCTGTGTCGAAGGGTGGCAAATGCAGGAGGAGACACCTGGCAGTGTGGTCCAAGTCGGCTGAGAGCACTCGACCCAGCCCCACAGAGCCTCCTAGAAGGCAGAGAAAGAGCCCAGAAGTTCCCTGGGGCCCCTAGAGAAGGCCCCTAGAGAATGAGATGAGTTGAAAGCCTGGGACCTGGTCGTTGGACTTCTAGACTGGAGGGGAGATGGCCTGTGGAAGGGCCACTGCCCGCAACCCCTGTTGGACCAGACCCCTCCTGTCTGCTTTGGGAGCCTGGGGGTGAATATGAGAATGAATTCATGTAGAAGAGATGGTGTTCTAATGCTTGGTTTCAACTTCTTGAAATCGTTTCAACTTCTTGAAGTCGTTGACATTCCTTTTCTCCTTGTCCCCAGGACCACCATGAATGGGAAGGGGCCTTCAAAGAAGCAAGACGAGAACATCTCTTACAAGGCTGTCCAGTGTCAATATCCAACCACTGCAGTCACTTCTACCCCCTTGGCAGCCCCACTGCTTCCATCAGGACACAGATCCGTTCCTGTACAGGTTTTTGAGCAAACGTAAGTTTGGATTTCTCTCAGAGAAATGCCAAGAGTGCAATGACTGGGGTCCTAGGGTGGTTGCAAGTCTAGTTTTCAGAGGAACTGTGTGGAGGGTTGGGTCACTCTACTGTGCACCCGAAAAGCATATTCTACTGCTTGTTCCCTGGAATTTAAATCCAGGCCTTGAAAAAGAAAAGGAACTGTGAACTGTTTTCAAGAGGGAGCTCTATCATCTTCCATTCCCAACAGCGATGCAGGAGCGATCCAGTCGTTCCACATCCTGCCTTGCATTGGGGAGTGGGGTCTCTCTCTCCCTCTCGGGTGCATTTGGTTTGCATCATGGTGATAGGTGTGCAGTGAGAGCTCATTGGAGTTTGAATTTGAATTGCCCCGATGGTAACATTTGATGGGATTTCCATCTGTATACTCTTTGGTAAAGTGTTTCGGTCTTTTGCCCATTTTTTTTGTTTTTGTTCTTTTCAGACTGGATGGCTTGCTTCTTTGGGGGTCCACTTTTGAGGTTCTCTCCTTCCGACAGGAGTCCTTTATCAGGTATGTGGTTTGCACCTATTTTCTCCCAGTTTGTAGCTTCCCTTTTGGGTCTTCTTCACAAGGTGTTTCACACATTACAGACTTCCAATTCTGATTGTTGGATCATGTCTAATGAATCAACTCTTCTTGAACGGAACATGATTTGATGTCCAGTCGGAGGATTCTTTCCCTAGCTGTCCATTCTGGACATTTTTTCCCTAGAAGATTTATCATTTTACATAGAAGGCGGTGATTAATTTTGAGTTAATTTAACAAAATTTTTTTTCTTTTTGAGAGAGTGAGCATGCGCATGAGTGGGGCGTGGGGTGGAGGGAGAAGTGAAAAGAGCGTCCTTAAGCAGACTCCCCAGTGAGCTTGGAGCCTGATTTTGTCCCGGGACCCTGAGAGCATGACAAGAGCCGAAATGAAGAGCTGGCTGCCTCAGCGACTGAGTCACCCAGGCGCCACGAGTTCAGTTTTGTACAGAGGATGAGCCTTCGATTGTGGTCCTCGTCCTCCTCGTCCTCCACCTCCACCTCCTCCTCCTCTCTGCCCCTCCCTCTTCTTCTTCTCCTTCTTCTTCTTTGTCTCTGGAAGTCCACTTGCTCTAGCACCATTTCTTCAAAACGCTGTCACTCCTCCATTGAATTGCTTTTCCCCTTTGTCAGAATCCCATTGACATGTTGGTGGTTGGTCTCTTTCTGGGTTTGATCCTGTTCCACTTATCTATCTTTATACTGTTCCATTTGTCTATCCCTTCACCAACACCACACATTTTTGATTACTATAGCTGTAGATCTTGAAATTGGGTGGAAGGATTCCTTTGGTTTTCTTCTTTAGTTTTATTTTCTCATCTTTTTCTAGGTTCTGCCGTGGAGAGCTTATTGTTTTGAGACAGGGAGAGACAGAGAGAGAGAGAGAGAGAGAGAGAGACAGGGAAGGGGTACAGAGAGAGAGAGATAGAGACGGATTATTAAGCAGCCTCCATGCCCAGCACCAGCACAATGCAGGTTCAGTCTCACAACCCCGAGTTTGATCATGACCCGAGTCAAAATCAAGAGTTGGACTAACTGACTGAGCCTCCCAGATGCTCCTCCTCCTTTCTCACATAGGCAGTGATTGCTCTGCATGGTGCTGTCCATTGATTGAGCTGTGTCCCACACATTTTCATATGTTGTATGTTCATTTTCCTTCACTTCAATGCATTGAGATTTGATCTTTGATCTTTGATCATCTAGAATGTTACTTTCTCAGTGTTTGGATATTTGTTATCTTTCTCCTTTGGATACCTAGTTTGCTTTTTAAATATTTTTTTTTTAATGTTGAAATTGTACTTCCGAGAAATTGATCGATAGGGTTGTCTTTGTTTCAGGTGTATAAGATAGCGATTCCCCTCCCCTACCCCACCTGCTGTCAGCTCCGGTTGCAGGCACTGATGTGCCTTGGAGACTCAGGTGCACCTCCCCCACCCCTCCTCCCTTCAGCTCCTGTTGCCAGGCACTGGTTTGCGTTGGAGACGGAACCCTCGTAGGGGTTCCAAGCACTTCCTAGTGGCCCAGAAGACACTGGTGATCGGACACCAAGCCACAAGGCTCTTTGGAGCCAGCTGGGGGCCATCCAAATGCCTCCCCACACAGTTCTGGAGCCGCTGTGGGCTGTCCTGGAGCAGCTGTGGGCTGCTGGGTTGGTGATAGACGAACGTTGGCCACATGTGCCACGAGTCTCTGGGTTTCGCTGGGAGATCCTGGTGTGCACTGCAGTGGTGGTGTTCCTGGGAAAGAGTGCACTCAGCTTCCGAAGAAGAAAGGGGCAGTGTGCCCAGAACGAGGAAGTCTCTGGAAAAGGCATGGAGAAGACCGAACCGGACGCACAAGCCCGTGGAGCTGTCGCTTCATCCGAGCCGAAGGCCAGTCCTCTCCCGTTCCAGCTTCTTGCTCTGGCTGCCCTGAATCAAGATGCCGGGTATTGGTCAGTGGGAAACACCACGCAACTGCTGAAGGGAGTTCGGGAAAGGCTGTTGAAGAGCCCTCACCAGCTGCCTCCTGAAAATCCCATCTGTGGAGCAGCCCAGGAAGATGGAGAAGCCCTGCTGAGGAAAACACCAGAAGGCTTCAAGGACAGCCGTGATCTGCAGGCAAGTGCAGACCCGCTGGTTCAGGAGATTGGCAGCTGTGGACAGAGAGTGCAGGACGAGGCAGGGCAGGCAGGCAGGCCAGAGCTTCCTGAAGGAGGAGTGCGGCGGCAGGCCAGCGCTGAGGGCCAGCGCCAGCAGCACACCCTCAGCCAGATCCTCCTGAAGGGGATGCATGTGCTAGAGCTGCTTGGAGATCATCTGGAAGGTGGGGGCTCAAGGAGGCAGGTGGAGATGGCTCCTCCTCCCCTGACCACGTGCCCTCAGGCGGGAGCCCCGTGAACCAATTAAAGCCGTCCAGGGCACTGAAGAAGGCACGTCAGAGGAAAGAAGAGCTCCCAAGAAACCCAACAAGCCACCAAGCTGAGCAAGTACCTGTTCACCTTCGGAACACCCTCCTGGACGGTGAGATTCCGAAGTTGCGCCTGAAGCTTGAGGCAGAGCCGAAGCTGTGCGAAGAGCACCTCAGACACCTGGAGAGGAAGATGATGGAGGAGAAGGCACGCTGCCTGCAAGTGAAGAACGAGCTTGCCAAGGTGCGCAGGAAGGCGGATGCTGCCCACTGGCACTTGGGCCTCTATAGGAACATGGCCGCCGACCTGCACCGAGAATGGCAGAAAATCTCCTCCTTGCATGAGCGGGAACGCCTCCTGGTGGAGAAGAGAAGTGAGGAGAGCCAGAAGGCTGTCCTGTGGGCAGAGAGGGAGTTCCAAAGGCTCCAGGCCCAAAACCATTGCCTCAGGCAGAAGCTGGCCAACTCTGGGCCCAAGGTCCAGCCTGTCTCCGGGGGGCCTCCTGCTCCTGCTCCTGCTGTTCCGGGCACAGCCTCCAAATACCCTCAAGCGCCAAAGGCTCCCCTGAAACCCAGGAAGCCCAAGAAGGGAGCAAGGGTGCACTGGCCAGACTCCAAGTTCTCGGGTCCCCTGCAGGTCTGATTCCCTTGCCCAGCAGCCACCAACACTCACAACCAGAGCACCAAAGCTCCTGTGCTTACCCCTTCAGCCATACCCATGGCTCCTTTGACTTGAGATCCACCCCATTCTTTAGCCTGATGCTCCATATTCCCTGGAGCCGTATGAGTGTGAGAGAATATTTTTCAGTGTTAAGCATAACACAAATAAAAATAAAAATATCCAATGGCTGAGACTCCTGCTACTGAGAATGGATTTGATTAAGGGATTCTATGCCAAGCAAGGGACGGTTTGAAGTGTCTTGTATCGATCCCTTAATCGTCCCAATAACCCAGTGTGTCATGTCTGACTGAGGTTCAGACAGGGGAAACAACTTGCCCCAAGATCACACAGCTAGTGAATTTCAGAGCTCCCGTTCCAAACCAGGGTTGTCTAATGATCACCTGCTGTGCCAATAACTTCTACGACTATGCCTACTACTTTTCTTCTTCTTCTTCTTCTTCTTCTTCTTCTTCTTGTTCTTCTTCTTTGGAGAGACAGAAAGGGTGACGGCGCACACATACACACACACACACACACACACACACACACACACAAAGGAACGCACACACATGCAGGCGGGGGAGGGGCTGAGTTAGAGAGATTCCTCGACAGGCTTGGGACTCAAGTGCTGAACCAGACGCTGGTCTGGATTTCCCAGATCACGTGATCAGCCCTGAACCGAAATCAGGAGCCAGACACTGAACTGACAGGCACCCTTGGGCAAGGAACTTCTAGGCAAGCTGCTGAAGGATCCCAGAAGGGCTTGGTAAAATGTTCCCCTCGTTCACGTCCTAGGATGTGATGATTCTATGCAAAGATAATAGTGCATATAATATAATCTAACATAATATATAATAATATAAGGATGCAGAGATTATAGTGGTGGCTAGCTGAGGTCAAGTCCCAGCCAAGTAGGGAGGGCAGCCTTTAAGGGTCTCCAACGATTCCCATCTTGGGTACACATCGTTTTGTGTTCCATAGTCTACCTCTTGCTTCGAGTCAGAACTACTGACTCCCTTGTAAAGGACAGAATGTGGCCAAAGTGATAGGATGTCCCTTCGGAGGTGAGTTTACAAAGAGACTGGTCTCCTCTTGGGCTTGCCCGCCCTCCGTCCCTCCCTCCCTCATCTGTTCCCAGGGAAGCCAGCTGCTCCTTGGGAGCTTTATGCTGGAGAGGCCCACGGGGCAAGGAATGACTATTTCTTGCTTCCAGCCATGGAGGGCCTCTGGCGGCTCACAGCCAGCTGAGTGAGCTCAAAAGCAGACTTACCCCCAACAAGCCCGCAGATGACTGAAGATCCAGAGGCCCTCTTGACTGCAGCCTTGTGAGAGATCCTGAGCCACAGGGACCTGGCTAGTTGCACCTGGATGGCTGGCCCACAGGAACCATATCAGGTTATGAATGTTGTTTTAGGCCCATTGGTTCGGGGAAAACCTTCAAGAAAGACAGGAGTGTGACGCCAAATGTTTGGCTTCTGACCCACCCCCCCTCTCCTGGGGTTGAAATTCCAGGGAAATCAAGAGATGGTAGAAACGCCTGAGAGTTGAGGGTAAACAATGGAAGAGAAAGGACATCTATTCTGATCGCCATGGATCTCTGTGAGAGGACATCCTCCCACTTGATCCTCCTGTGTCGAAGGGTGGCAAATGCAGGAGGAGACACCTGGCAGTGTGGTCCAAGTCGGCTGAGAGCACTCGACCCAGCCCCACAGAGCCTCCTAGAAGGCAGAGAAAGAGCCCAGAAGTTCCCTGGGGCCCCTAGAGAAGGCCCCTAGAGAATGAGATGAGTTGAAAGCCTGGGACCTGGTCGTTGGACTTCTAGACTGGAGGGGAGATGGCCTGTGGAAGGGCCACTGCCCGCAACCCCTGTTGGACCAGACCCCTCCTGTCTGCTTTGGGAGCCTGGGGGTGAATATGAGAATGAATTCATGTAGAAGAGATGGTGTTCTAATGCTTGGTTTCAACTTCTTGAAATCGTTTCAACTTCTTGAAGTCGTTGACATTCCTTTTCTCCTTGTCCCCAGGACCACCATGAATGGGAAGGGGCCTTCAAAGAAGCAAGACGAGAACATCTCTTACAAGGCTGTCCAGTGTCAATATCCAACCACTGCAGTCACTTCTACCCCCTTGGCAGCCCCACTGCTTCCATCAGGACACAGATCCGTTCCTGTACAGGTTTTTGAGCAAACGTAAGTTTGGATTTCTCTCAGAGAAATGCCAAGAGTGCAATGACTGGGGTCCTAGGGTGGTTGCAAGTCTAGTTTTCAGAGGAACTGTGTGGAGGGTTGGGTCACTCTACTGTGCACCCGAAAAGCATATTCTACTGCTTGTTCCCTGGAATTTAAATCCAGGCCTTGAAAAAGAAAAGGAACTGTGAACTGTTTTCAAGAGGGAGCTCTATCATCTTCCATTCCCAACAGCGATGCAGGAGCGATCCAGTCGTTCCACATCCTGCCTTGCATTGGGGAGTGGGGTCTCTCTCTCCCTCTCGGGTGCATTTGGTTTGCATCATGGTGATAGGTGTGCAGTGAGAGCTCATTGGAGTTTGAATTTGAATTGCCCCGATGGTAACATTTGATGGGATTTCCATCTGTATACTCTTTGGTAAAGTGTTTCGGTCTTTTGCCCATTTTTTTTGTTTTTGTTCTTTTCAGACTGGATGGCTTGCTTCTTTGGGGGTCCACTTTTGAGGTTCTCTCCTTCCGACAGGAGTCCTTTATCAGGTATGTGGTTTGCACCTATTTTCTCCCAGTTTGTAGCTTCCCTTTTGGGTCTTCTTCACAAGGTGTTTCACACATTACAGACTTCCAATTCTGATTGTTGGATCATGTCTAATGAATCAACTCTTCTTGAACGGAACATGATTTGATGTCCAGTCGGAGGATTCTTTCCCTAGCTGTCCATTCTGGACATTTTTTCCCTAGAAGATTTATCATTTTACATAGAAGGCGGTGATTAATTTTGAGTTAATTTAACAAAATTTTTTTTCTTTTTGAGAGAGTGAGCATGCGCATGAGTGGGGCGTGGGGTGGAGGGAGAAGCGAAAAGAGCGTCCTTAAGCAGACTCCCCAGTGAGCTTGGAGCCTGATTTTGTCCCGGGACCCTGAGAGCATGACAAGAGCCGAAATGAAGAGCTGGCTGCCTCAGCGACTGAGTCACCCAGGCGCCACGAGTTCAGTTTTGTACAGAGGATGAGCCTTCGATTGTGGTCCTCGTCCTCCTCGTCCTCCACCTCCACCTCCTCCTCCTCTCTGCCCCTCCCTCTTCTTCTTCTCCTTCTTCTTCTTTGTCTCTGGAAGTCCACTTGCTCTAGCACCATTTCTTCAAAACGCTGTCACTCCTCCATTGAATTGCTTTTCCCCTTTGTCAGAATCCCATTGACATGTTGGTGGTTGGTCTCTTTCTGGGTTTGATCCTGTTCCACTTATCTATCTTTATACTGTTCCATTTGTCTATCCCTTCACCAACACCACACATTTTTGATTACTATAGCTGTAGATCTTGAAATTGGGTGGAAGGATTCCTTTGGTTTTCTTCTTTAGTTTTATTTTCTCATCTTTTTCTAGGTTCTGCCGTGGAGAGCTTATTGTTTTGAGACAGGGAGAGACAGAGAGAGAGAGAGAGAGAGAGAGAGACAGGGAAGGGGTACAGAGAGAGAGAGATAGAGACGGATTATTAAGCAGCCTCCATGCCCAGCACCAGCACAATGCAGGTTCAGTCTCACAACCCCGAGTTTGATCATGACCCGAGTCAAAATCAAGAGTTGGACTAACTGACTGAGCCTCCCAGATGCTCCTCCTCCTTTCTCACATAGGCAGTGATTGCTCTGCATGGTGCTGTCCATTGATTGAGCTGTGTCCCACACATTTTCATATGTTGTATGTTCATTTTCCTTCACTTCAATGCATTGAGATTTGATCTTTGATCTTTGATCATCTAGAATGTTACTTTCTCAGTGTTTGGATATTTGTTATCTTTCTCCTTTGGATACCTAGTTTGCTTTTTAAATATTTTTTTTTTAATGTTGAAATTGTACTTCCGAGAAATTGATCGATAGGGTTGTCTTTGTTTCAGGTGTATAAGATAGCGATTCCCCTCCCCTACCCCACCTGCTGTCAGCTCCGGTTGCAGGCACTGATGTGCCTTGGAGACTCAGGTGCACCTCCCCCACCCCTCCTCCCTTCAGCTCCTGTTGCCAGGCACTGGTTTGCGTTGGAGACGGAACCCTCGTAGGGGTTCCAAGCACTTCCTAGTGGCCCAGAAGACACTGGTGATCGGACACCAAGCCACAAGGCTCTTTGGAGCCAGCTGGGGGCCATCCAAATGCCTCCCCACACAGTTCTGGAGCCGCTGTGGGCTGTCCTGGAGCAGCTGTGGGCTGCTGGGTTGGTGATAGACGAACGTTGGCCACATGTGCCACGAGTCTCTGGGTTTCGCTGGGAGATCCTGGTGTGCACTGCAGTGGTGGTGTTCCTGGGAAAGAGTGCACTCAGCTTCCGAAGAAGAAAGGGGCAGTGTGCCCAGAACGAGGAAGTCTCTGGAAAAGGCATGGAGAAGACCGAACCGGACGCACAAGCCCGTGGAGCTGTCGCTTCATCCGAGCCGAAGGCCAGTCCTCTCCCGTTCCAGCTTCTTGCTCTGGCTGCCCTGAATCAAGATGCCGGGTATTGGTCAGTGGGAAACACCACGCAACTGCTGAAGGGAGTTCGGGAAAGGCTGTTGAAGAGCCCTCACCAGCTGCCTCCTGAAAATCCCATCTGTGGAGCAGCCCAGGAAGATGGAGAAGCCCTGCTGAGGAAAACACCAGAAGGCTTCAAGGACAGCCGTGATCTGCAGGCAAGTGCAGACCCGCTGGTTCAGGAGATTGGCAGCTGTGGACAGAGAGTGCAGGACGAGGCAGGGCAGGCAGGCAGGCCAGAGCTTCCTGAAGGAGGAGTGCGGCGGCAGGCCAGCGCTGAGGGCCAGCGCCAGCAGCACACCCTCAGCCAGATCCTCCTGAAGGGGATGCATGTGCTAGAGCTGCTTGGAGATCATCTGGAAGGTGGGGGCTCAAGGAGGCAGGTGGAGATGGCTCCTCCTCCCCTGACCACGTGCCCTCAGGCGGGAGCCCCGTGAACCAATTAAAGCCGTCCAGGGCACTGAAGAAGGCACGTCAGAGGAAAGAAGAGCTCCCAAGAAACCCAACAAGCCACCAAGCTGAGCAAGTACCTGTTCACCTTCGGAACACCCTCCTGGACGGTGAGATTCCGAAGTTGCGCCTGAAGCTTGAGGCAGAGCCGAAGCTGTGCGAAGAGCACCTCAGACACCTGGAGAGGAAGATGATGGAGGAGAAGGCACGCTGCCTGCAAGTGAAGAACGAGCTTGCCAAGGTGCGCAGGAAGGCGGATGCTGCCCACTGGCACTTGGGCCTCTATAGGAACATGGCCGCCGACCTGCACCGAGAATGGCAGAAAATCTCCTCCTTGCATGAGCGGGAACGCCTCCTGGTGGAGAAGAGAAGTGAGGAGAGCCAGAAGGCTGTCCTGTGGGCAGAGAGGGAGTTCCAAAGGCTCCAGGCCCAAAACCATTGCCTCAGGCAGAAGCTGGCCAACTCTGGGCCCAAGGTCCAGCCTGTCTCCGGGGGGCCTCCTGCTCCTGCTCCTGCTGTTCCGGGCACAGCCTCCAAATACCCTCAAGCGCCAAAGGCTCCCCTGAAACCCAGGAAGCCCAAGAAGGGAGCAAGGGTGCACTGGCCAGACTCCAAGTTCTCGGGACCCCTGCAGGTCTGATTCCCTTGCCCAGCAGCCACCAACACTCACAACCAGAGCACCAAAGCTCCTGTGCTTACCCCTTCAGCCATACCCATGGCTCCTTTGACTTGAGATCCACCCCATTCTTTAGCCTGATGCTCCATATTCCCTGGAGCCGTATGAGTGTGAGAGAATATTTTTCAGTGTTAAGCATAACACAAATAAAAATAAAAATATCCAATGGCTGAGACTCCTGCTACTGAGAATGGATTTGATTAAGGGATTCTATGCCAAGCAAGGGACGGTTTGAAGTGTCTTGTATCGATCCCTTAATCGTCCCAATAACCCAGTGTGTCATGTCTGACTGAGGTTCAGACAGGGGAAACAACTTGCCCCAAGATCACACAGCTAGTGAATTTCAGAGCTCCCGTTCCAAACCAGGGTTGTCTAATGATCACCTGCTGTGCCAATAACTTCTACGACTATGCCTACTACTTTTCTTCTTCTTCTTCTTCTTCTTCTTCTTCTTCTTCTTGTTCTTCTTCTTCTTCTTCTTGTTCTTCTTCTTTGGAGAGACAGAAAGGGTGACGGCGCACACATACACACACACACACACACACACACACAAAGGAACGCACACACATGCAGGCGGGGGAGGGGCCGAGTTAGAGAGATTCCTCGACAGGCTTGGGACTCAAGTGCTGAACCAGACGCTGGTCTGGATTTCCCAGATCACGTGATCAGCCCTGAACCGAAATCAGGAGCCAGACACTGAACTGACAGGCACCCTTGGGCAAGGAACTTCTAGGCAAGCTGCTGAAGGATCCCAGAAGGGCTTGGTAAAATGTTCCCCTCGTTCACGTCCTAGGATGTGATGATTCTATGCAAAGATAATAGTGCATATAATATAATCTAACATAATATATAATAATATAAGGATGCAGAGATTATAGTGGTGGCTAGCTGAGGTCAAGTCCCAGCCAAGTAGGGAGGGCAGCCTTTAAGGGTCTCCAACGATTCCCATCTTGGGTACACATCGTTTTGTGTTCCATAGTCTACCTCTTGCTTCGAGTCAGAACTACTGACTCCCTTGTAAAGGACAGAATGTGGCCAAAGTGATAGGATGTCCCTTCGGAGGTGAGTTTACAAAGAGACTGGTCTCCTCTTGGGCTTGCCCGCCCTCCATCCCTCCCTCCCTCATCTGTTCCCTGGGAAGCCAGCTGCTCCTTGGGAGCTTTATGCTGGAGAGGCCCACGGGGCAAGGAATGACTATTTCTTGCTTCCAGCCATGGAGGGCCTCTGGCGGCTCACAGCCAGCTGAGTGAGCTCAAAAGCAGACTTACCCCCAACAAGCCCGCAGATGACTGAAGATCCAGAGGCCCTCTTGACTGCAGCCTTGTGAGAGATCCTGAGCCACAGGGACCTGGCTAGTTGCACCTGGATGGCTGGCCCACAGGAACCATATCAGGTTATGAATGTTGTTTTAGGCCCATTGGTTCGGGGAAAACCTTCAAGAAAGACAGGAGTGTGACGCCAAATGTTTGGCTTCTGACCCACCCCCCCTCTCCTGGGGTTGAAATTCCAGGGAAATCAAGAGATGGTAGAAACGCCTGAGAGTTGAGGGTAAACAATGGAAGAGAAAGGACATCTATTCTGATCGCCATGGATCTCTGTGAGAGGACATCCTCCCACTTGATCCTCCTGTGTCGAAGGGTGGCAAATGCAGGAGGAGACACCTGGCAGTGTGGTCCAAGTCGGCTGAGAGCACTCGACCCAGCCCCACAGAGCCTCCTAGAAGGCAGAGAAAGAGCCCAGAAGTTCCCTGGGGCCCCTAGAGAAGGCCCCTAGAGAATGAGATGAGTTGAAAGCCTGGGACCTGGTCGTTGGACTTCTAGACTGGAGGGGAGATGGCCTGTGGAAGGGCCACTGCCCGCAACCCCTGTTGGACCAGACCCCTCCTGTCTGCTTTGGGAGCCTGGGGGTGAATATGAGAATGAATTCATGTAGAAGAGATGGTGTTCTAATGCTTGGTTTCAACTTCTTGAAATCGTTTCAACTTCTTGAAGTCGTTGACATTCCTTTTCTCCTTGTCCCCAGGACCACCATGAATGGGAAGGGGCCTTCAAAGAAGCAAGACGAGAACATCTCTTACAAGGCTGTCCAGTGTCAATATCCAACCACTGCAGTCACTTCTACCCCCTTGGCAGCCCCACTGCTTCCATCAGGACACAGATCCGTTCCTGTACAGGTTTTTGAGCAAACGTAAGTTTGGATTTCTCTCAGAGAAATGCCAAGAGTGCAATGACTGGGGTCCTAGGGTGGTTGCAAGTCTAGTTTTCAGAGGAACTGTGTGGAGGGTTGGGTCACTCTACTGTGCACCCGAAAAGCATATTCTACTGCTTGTTCCCTGGAATTTAAATCCAGGCCTTGAAAAAGAAAAGGAACTGTGAACTGTTTTCAAGAGGGAGCTCTATCATCTTCCATTCCCAACAGCGATGCAGGAGCGATCCAGTCGTTCCACATCCTGCCTTGCATTGGGGAGTGGGGTCTCTCTCTCCCTCTCGGGTGCATTTGGTTTGCATCATGGTGATAGGTGTGCAGTGAGAGCTCATTGGAGTTTGAATTTGAATTGCCCCGATGGTAACATTTGATGGGATTTCCATCTGTATACTCTTTGGTAAAGTGTTTCGGTCTTTTGCCCATTTTTTTTGTTTTTGTTCTTTTCAGACTGGATGGCTTGCTTCTTTGGGGGTCCACTTTTGAGGTTCTCTCCTTCCGACAGGAGTCCTTTATCAGGTATGTGGTTTGCACCTATTTTCTCCCAGTTTGTAGCTTCCCTTTTGGGTCTTCTTCACAAGGTGTTTCACACATTACAGACTTCCAATTCTGATTGTTGGATCATGTCTAATGAATCAACTCTTCTTGAACGGAACATGATTTGATGTCCAGTCGGAGGATTCTTTCCCTAGCTGTCCATTCTGGACATTTTTTCCCTAGAAGATTTATCATTTTACATAGAAGGCGGTGATTAATTTTGAGTTAATTTAACAAAATTTTTTTTCTTTTTGAGAGAGTGAGCATGCGCATGAGTGGGGCGTGGGGTGGAGGGAGAAGCGAAAAGAGCGTCCTTAAGCAGACTCCCCAGTGAGCTTGGAGCCTGATTTTGTCCCGGGACCCTGAGAGCATGACAAGAGCCGAAATGAAGAGCTGGCTGCCTCAGCGACTGAGTCACCCAGGCGCCACGAGTTCAGTTTTGTACAGAGGATGAGCCTTCGATTGTGGTCCTCGTCCTCCTCGTCCTCCACCTCCACCTCCTCCTCCTCTCTGCCCCTCCCTCTTCTTCTTCTCCTCCTTCTTCTTTGTCTCTGGAAGTCCACTTGCTCTAGCACCATTTCTTCAAAACGCTGTCACTCCTCCATTGAATTGCTTTTCCCCTTTGTCAGAATCCCATTGACATGTTGGTGGTTGGTCTCTTTCTGGGTTTGATCCTGTTCCACTTATCTATCTTTATACTGTTCCATTTGTCTATCCCTTCACCAACACCACACATTTTTGATTACTATAGCTGTAGATCTTGAAATTGGGTGGAAGGATTCCTTTGGTTTTCTTCTTTAGTTTTATTTTCTCATCTTTTTCTAGGTTCTGCCGTGGAGAGCTTATTGTTTTGAGACAGGGAGAGACAGAGAGAGAGAGAGAGAGAGAGAGAGAGACAGGGAAGGGGTACAGAGAGAGAGAGATAGAGACGGATTATTAAGCAGCCTCCATGCCCAGCACCAGCACAATGCAGGTTCAGTCTCACAACCCCGAGTTTGATCATGACCCGAGTCAAAATCAAGAGTTGGACTAACTGACTGAGCCTCCCAGATGCTCCTCCTCCTTTCTCACATAGGCAGTGATTGCTCTGCATGGTGCTGTCCATTGATTGAGCTGTGTCCCACACATTTTCATATGTTGTATGTTCATTTTCCTTCACTTCAATGCATTGAGATTTGATCTTTGATCTTTGATCATCTAGAATGTTACTTTCTCAGTGTTTGGATATTTGTTATCTTTCTCCTTTGGATACCTAGTTTGCTTTTTAAATATATATTTTTTTAATGTTGAAATTGTACTTCCGAGAAATTGATCGATAGGGTTGTCTTTGTTTCAGGTGTATAAGATAGCGATTCCCCTCCCCTACCCCACCTGCTGTCAGCTCCGGTTGCAGGCACTGATGTGCCTTGGAGACTCAGGTGCACCTCCCCCACCCCTCCTCCCTTCAGCTCCTGTTGCCAGGCACTGGTTTGCGTTGGAGACGGAACCCTCGTAGGGGTTCCAAGCACTTCCTAGTGGCCCAGAAGACACTGGTGATCGGAGACCAAGCCACAAGGCTCTTTGGAGCCAGCTGGGGGCCATCCAAATGCCTCCCCACACAGTTCTGGAGCCGCTGTGGGCTGTCCTGGAGCAGCTGTGGGCTGCTGGGTTGGTGATAGACGAACGTTGGCCACATGTGCCACGAGTCTCTGGGTTTCGCTGGGAGATCCTGGTGTGCACTGCAGTGGTGGTGTTCCTGGGAAAGAGTGCACTCAGCTTCCGAAGAAGAAAGTGGCAGTGTGCCCAGAACGAGGAAGTCTCTGGAAAAGGCATGGAGAAGACCGAACCGGACGCACAAGCCCGTGGAGCTGTCGCTTCATCCGAGCCGAAGGCCAGTCCTCTCCCGTTCCAGCTTCTTGCTCTGGCTGCCCTGAATCAAGATGCCGGGTATTGGTCAGTGGGAAACACCACGCAACTGCTGAAGGGAGTTCGGGAAAGGCTGTTGAAGAGCCCTCACCAGCTGCCTCCTGAAAATCCCATCTGTGGAGCAGCCCAGGAAGATGGAGAAGCCCTGCTGAGGAAAACACCAGAAGGCTTCAAGGACAGCCGTGATCTGCAGGCAAGTGCAGACCCGCTGGTTCAGGAGATTGGCAGCTGTGGACAGAGAGTGCAGGACGAGGCAGGGCAGGCAGGCAGGCCAGAGCTTCCTGAAGGAGGAGTGCGGCGGCAGGCCAGCGCTGAGGGCCAGCGCCAGCAGCACACCCTCAGCCAGATCCTCCTGAAGGGGATGCATGTGCTAGAGCTGCTTGGAGATCATCTGGAAGGTGGGGGCTCAAGGAGGCAGGTGGAGATGGCTCCTCCTCCCCTGACCACGTGCCCTCAGGCGGGAGCCCCGTGAACCAATTAAAGCCGTCCAGGGCACTGAAGAAGGCACGTCAGAGGAAAGAAGAGCTCCCAAGAAACCCAACAAGCCACCAAGCTGAGCAAGTACCTGTTCACCTTCGGAACACCCTCCTGGACGGTGAGATTCCGAAGTTGCGCCTGAAGCTTGAGGCAGAGCCGAAGCTGTGCGAAGAGCACCTCAGACACCTGGAGAGGAAGATGATGGAGGAGAAGGCACGCTGCCTGCAAGTGAAGAACGAGCTTGCCAAGGTGCGCAGGAAGGCGGATGCTGCCCACTGGCACTTGGGCCTCTATAGGAACATGGCCGCCGACCTGCACCGAGAATGGCAGAAAATCTCCTCCTTGCATGAGCGGGAACGCCTCCTGGTGGAGAAGAGAAGTGAGGAGAGCCAGAAGGCTGTCCTGTGGGCAGAGAGGGAGTTCCAAAGGCTCCAGGCCCAAAACCATTGCCTCAGGCAGAAGCTGGCCAACTCTGGGCCCAAGGTCCAGCCTGTCTCCGGGGGGCCTCCTGCTCCTGCTCCTGCTGTTCCGGGCACAGCCTCCAAATACCCTCAAGCGCCAAAGGCTCCCCTGAAACCCAGGAAGCCCAAGAAGGGAGCAAGGGTGCACTGGCCAGACTCCAAGTTCTCGGGTCCCCTGCAGGTCTGATTCCCTTGCCCAGCAGCCACCAACACTCACAACCAGAGCACAAAAGCTCCTGTGCTTACCCCTTCAGCCATACCCATGGCTCCTTTGACTTGAGATCCACCCCATTCTTTAGCCTGATGCTCCATATTCCCTGGAGCCGTATGAGTGTGAGAGAATATTTTTCAGTGTTAAGCATAACACAAATAAAAATAAAAATATCCAATGGCTGAGACTCCTGCTACTGAGAATGGATTTGATTAAGGGATTCTATGCCAAGCAAGGGACGGTTTGAAGTGTCTTGTATCGATCCCTTAATCGTCCCAATAACCCAGTGTGTCATGTCTGACTGAGGTTCAGACAGGGGAAACAACTTGCCCCAAGATCACACAGCTAGTGAATTTCAGAGCTCCCGTTCCAAACCAGGGTTGTCTAATGATCACCTGCTGTGCCAATAACTTCTACGACTATGCCTACTACTGTTCTTCTTCTTCTTCTTCTTCTTCTTCTTCTTCTTCTTCTTCTTCTTCTTGTTCTTCTTCTTTGGAGAGACAGAAAGGGTGACGGCGCACACATACACACACACACACACACAAAGGAACGCACACACATGCAGGCGGGGGAGGGGCTGAGTTAGAGAGATTCCTCGACAGGCTTGGGACTCAAGTGCTGAACCAGACGCTGGTCTGGATTTCCCAGATCACGTGATCAGCCCTGAACCGAAATCAGGAGCCAGACACTGAACTGACAGGCACCCTTGGGCAAGGAACTTCTAGGCAAGCTGCTGAAGGATCCCAGAAGGGCTTGGTAAAATGTTCCCCTCGTTCACGTCCTAGGATGTGATGATTCTATGCAAAGATAATAGTGCATATAATATAATCTAACATAATATATAATAATATAAGGATGCAGAGATTATAGTGGTGGCTAGCTGAGGTCAAGTCCCAGCCAAGTAGGGAGGGCAGCCTTTAAGGGTCTCCAACGATTCCCATCTTGGGTACACATCGTTTTGTGTTCCATACTCTACCTCTTGATTCGAGTCAGAACTACTGACTCCCTTGTAAAGGACAGAATGTGGCCAAAGTGATAGGATGTCCCTTCGGAGGTGAGTTTACAAAGAGACTGGTCTCCTCTTGGGCTTGCCCGCCCTCCGTCCCTCCCTCCCTCATCTGTTCCCAGGGAAGCCAGCTGCTCCTTGGGAGCTTTATGCTGGAGAGGCCCACGGGGCAAGGAATGACTATTTCTTGCTTCCAGCCATGGAGGGCCTCTGGCGGCTCACAGCCAGCTGAGTGAGCTCAAAAGCAGACTTACCCCCAACAAGCCCGCAGATGACTGAAGATCCAGAGGCCCTCTTGACTGCAGCCTTGTGAGAGATCCTGAGCCACAGGGAGCTGGCTAGTTGCACCTGGATGGCTGGCCCACAGAAACCATATCAGGTTATGAATGTTGTTTTAGGCCCATTGGTTCGGGGAAAACCTTCAAGAAAGACAGGAGTGTGACGCCAAATGTTTGGCTTCTGACCCACCCCCCCTCTCCTGGGGTTGAAATTCCAGGGAAATCAAGAGATGGTAGAAACGCCTGAGAGTTGAGGGTAAACAATGGAAGAGAAAGGACATCTATTCTGATCGCCATGGATCTCTGTGAGAGGACATCCTCCCACTTGATCCTCCTGTGTCGAAGGGTGGCAAATGCAGGAGGAGACACCTGGCAGTGTGGTCCAAGTCGGCTGAGAGCACTCGACCCAGCCCCACAGAGCCTCCTAGAAGGCAGAGAAAGAGCCCAGAAGTTCCCTGGGGCCCCTAGAGAAGGCCCCTAGAGAATGAGATGAGTTGAAAGCCTGGGACCTGGTCGTTGGACTTCTAGACTGGAGGGGAGATGGCCTGTGGAAGGGCCACTGCCCGCAACCCCTGTTGGACCAGACCCCTCCTGTCTGCTTTGGGAGCCTGGGGGTGAATATGAGAATGAATTCATGTAGAAGAGATGGTGTTCTAATGCTTGGTTTCAACTTCTTGAAATCGTTTCAACTTCTTGAAGTCGTTGACATTCCTTTTCTCCTTGTCCCCAGGACCACCATGAATGGGAAGGGGCCTTCAAAGAAGCAAGACGAGAACATCTCTTACAAGGCTGTCCAGTGTCAATATCCAACCACTGCAGTCACTTCTACCCCCTTGGCAGCCCCACTGCTTCCATCAGGACACAGATCCGTTCCTGTACAGGTTTTTGAGCAAACGTAAGTTTGGATTTCTCTCAGAGAAATGCCAAGAGTGCAATGACTGGGGTCCTAGGGTGGTTGCAAGTCTAGTTTTCAGAGGAACTGTGTGGAGGGTTGGGTCACTCTACTGTGCACCCGAAAAGCATATTCTACTGCTTGTTCCCTGGAATTTAAATCCAGGCCTTGAAAAAGAAAAGGAACTGTGAACTGTTTTCAAGAGGGAGCTCTATCATCTTCCATTCCCAACAGCGATGCAGGAGCGATCCAGTCGTTCCACATCCTGCCTTGCATTGGGGAGTGGGGTCTCTCTCTCCCTCTCGGGTGCATTTGGTTTGCATCATGGTGATAGGTGTGCAGTGAGAGCTCATTGGAGTTTGAATTTGAATTGCCCCGATGGTAACATTTGATGGGATTTCCATCTGTATACTCTTTGGTAAAGTGTTTCGGTCTTTTGCCCATTTTTTTTGTTTTTGTTCTTTTCAGACTGGATGGCTTGCTTCTTTGGGGGTCCACTTTTGAGGTTCTCTCCTTCCGACAGGAGTCCTTTATCAGGTATGTGGTTTGCACCTATTTTCTCCCAGTTTGTAGCTTCCCTTTTGGGTCTTCTTCACAAGGTGTTTCACACATTACAGACTTCCAATTCTGATTGTTGGATCATGTCTAATGAATCAACTCTTCTTGAACGGAACATGATTTGATGTCCAGTCGGAGGATTCTTTCCCTAGCTGTCCATTCTGGACATTTTTTCCCTAGAAGATTTATCATTTTACATAGAAGGCGGTGATTAATTTTGAGTTAATTTAACAAATTTTTTTTTCTTTTTGAGAGAGTGAGCATGCGCATGAGTGGGGCGTGGGGTGGAGGGAGAAGCGAAAAGAGCGTCCTTAAGCAGACTCCCCAGTGAGCTTGGAGCCTGATTTTGTCCCGGGACCCTGAGAGCATGACAAGAGCCGAAATGAAGAGCTGGCTGCCTCAGCGACTGAGTCACCCAGGCGCCACGAGTTCAGTTTTGTACAGAGGATGAGCCTTCGATTGTGGTCCTCGTCCTCCTCGTCCTCCACCTCCACCTCCTCCTCCTCTCTGCCCCTCCCTCTTCTTCTTCTCCTTCTTCTTCTTTGTCTCTGGAAGTCCACTTGCTCTAGCACCATTTCTTCAAAACGCTGTCACTCCTCCATTGAATTGCTTTTCCCCTTTGTCAGAATCCCATTGACATGTTGGTGGTTGGTCTCTTTCTGGGTTTGATCCTGTTCCACTTATCTATCTTTATACTGTTCCATTTGTCTATCCCTTCACCAACACCACACATTTTGGATTACTATAGCTGTAGATCTTGAAACTGGGTGGAAGGATTCCTTTGGTTTTCTTCTTTAGTTTTATTTTCTCATCTTTTTCTAGGTTCTGACGTGGAGAGCTTATTGTTTTGAGACAGGGAGAGACAGAGAGAGAGAGAGAGAGAGAGAGAGAGAGACAGGGAAGGGGTACAGAGAGAGAGAGATAGAGACGGATTATTAAGCAGCCTCCATGCCCAGCACCAGCACAATGCAGGTTCAGTCTCACAACCCCGAGTTTGATCATGACCCGAGTCAAAATCAAGAGTTGGACTAACTGACTGAGCCTCCCAGATGCTCCTCCTCCTTTCTAACATAGGCAGTGATTGCTCTGCATGGTGCTGTCCATTGATTGAGCTGTGTCCCACACATTTTCATATGTTGTATGTTCATTTTCCTTCACTTCAATGCATTGAGATTTGATCTTTGATCTTTGATCATCTAGAATGTTACTTTCTCAGTGTTTGGATATTTGTTATCTTTCTCCTTTGGATACCTAGTTTGCTTTTTAAATATATATTTTTTTAATGTTGAAATTGTACTTCCGAGAAATTGATCGATAGGGTTGTCTTTGTTTCAGGTGTATAAGATAGCGATTCCCCTCCCCTACCCCACCTGCTGTCAGCTCCGGTTGCAGGCACTGATGTGCCTTGGAGACTCAGGTGCACCTCCCCCACCCCTCCTCCCTTCAGCTCCTGTTGCCAGGCACTGGTTTGCGTTGGAGACGGAACCCTCGTAGGGGTTCCAAGCACTTCCTAGTGGCCCAGAAGACACTGGTGATCGGAGACCAAGCCACAAGGCTCTTTGGAGCCAGCTGGGGGCCATCCAAATGCCTCCCCACACAGTTCTGGAGCCGCTGTGGGCTGTCCTGGAGCAGCTGTGGGCTGCTGGGTTGGTGATAGACGAACGTTGGCCACATGTGCCACGAGTCTCTGGGTTTCGCTGGGAGATCCTGGTGTGCACTGCAGTGGTGGTGTTCCTGGGAAAGAGTGCACTCAGCTTCCGAAGAAGAAAGTGGCAGTGTGCCCAGAACGAGGAAGTCTCTGGAAAAGGCATGGAGAAGACCGAACCGGACGCACAAGCCCGTGGAGCTGTCGCTTCATCCGAGCCGAAGGCCAGTCCTCTCCCGTTCCAGCTTCTTGCTCTGGCTGCCCTGAATCAAGATGCCGGGTATTGGTCAGTGGGAAACACCACGCAACTGCTGAAGGGAGTTCGGGAAAGGCTGTTGAAGAGCCCTCACCAGCTGCCTCCTGAAAATCCCATCTGTGGAGCAGCCCAGGAAGATGGAGAAGCCCTGCTGAGGAAAACACCAGAAGGCTTCAAGGACAGCCGTGATCTGCAGGCAAGTGCAGACCCGCTGGTTCAGGAGATTGGCAGCTGTGGACAGAGAGTGCAGGACGAGGCAGGGCAGGCAGGCAGGCCAGAGCTTCCTGAAGGAGGAGTGCGGCGGCAGGCCAGCGCTGAGGGCCAGCGCCAGCAGCACACCCTCAGCCAGATCCTCCTGAAGGGGATGCATGTGCTAGAGCTGCTTGGAGATCATCTGGAAGGTGGGGGCTCAAGGAGGCAGGTGGAGATGGCTCCTCCTCCCCTGACCACGTGCCCTCAGGCGGGAGCCCCGTGAACCAATTAAAGCCGTCCAGGGCACTGAAGAAGGCACGTCAGAGGAAAGAAGAGCTCCCAAGAAACCCAACAAGCCACCAAGCTGAGCAAGTACCTGTTCACCTTCGGAACACCCTCCTGGACGGTGAGATTCCGAAGTTGCGCCTGAAGCTTGAGGCAGAGCCGAAGCTGTGCGAAGAGCACCTCAGACACCTGGAGAGGAAGATGATGGAGGAGAAGGCACGCTGCCTGCAAGTGAAGAACGAGCTTGCCAAGGTGCGCAGGAAGGCGGATGCTGCCCACTGGCACTTGGGCCTCTATAGGAACATGGCCGCCGACCTGCACCGAGAATGGCAGAAAATCTCCTCCTTGCATGAGCGGGAACGCCTCCTGGTGGAGAAGAGAAGTGAGGAGAGCCAGAAGGCTGTCCTGTGGGCAGAGAGGGAGTTCCAAAGGCTCCAGGCCCAAAACCATTGCCTCAGGCAGAAGCTGGCCAACTCTGGGCCCAAGGTCCAGCCTGTCTCCGGGGGGCCTCCTGCTCCTGCTCCTGCTGTTCCGGGCACAGCCTCCAAATACCCTCAAGCGCCAAAGGCTCCCCTGAAACCCAGGAAGCCCAAGAAGGGAGCAAGGGTGCACTGGCCAGACTCCAAGTTCTCGGGTCCCCTGCAGGTCTGATTCCCTTGCCCAGCAGCCACCAACACTCACAACCAGAGCACAAAAGCTCCTGTGCTTACCCCTTCAGCCATACCCATGGCTCCTTTGACTTGAGATCCACCCCATTCTTTAGCCTGATGCTCCATATTCCCTGGAGCCGTATGAGTGTGAGAGAATATTTTTCAGTGTTAAGCATAACACAAATAAAAATAAAAATATCCAATGGCTGAGACTCCTGCTACTGAGAATGGATTTGATTAAGGGATTCTATGCCAAGCAAGGGACGGTTTGAAGTGTCTTGTATCGATCCCTTAATCGTCCCAATAACCCAGTGTGTCATGTCTGACTGAGGTTCAGACAGGGGAAACAACTTGCCCCAAGATCACACAGCTAGTGAATTTCAGAGCTCCCGTTCCAAACCAGGGTTGTCTAATGATCACCTGCTGTGCCAATAACTTCTACGACTATGCCTACTACTGTTCTTCTTCTTCTTCTTCTTCTTCTTCTTCTTCTTCTTCTTCTTCTTCTTGTTCTTCTTCTTTGGAGAGACAGAAAGGGTGACGGCGCACACATACACACACACACACACACAAAGGAACGCACACACATGCAGGCGGGGGAGGGGCTGAGTTAGAGAGATTCCTCGACAGGCTTGGGACTCAAGTGCTGAACCAGACGCTGGTCTGGATTTCCCAGATCACGTGATCAGCCCTGAACCGAAATCAGGAGCCAGACACTGAACTGACAGGCACCCTTGGGCAAGGAACTTCTAGGCAAGCTGCTGAAGGATCCCAGAAGGGCTTGGTAAAATGTTCCCCTCGTTCACGTCCTAGGATGTGATGATTCTATGCAAAGATAATAGTGCATATAATATAATCTAACATAATATATAATAATATAAGGATGCAGAGATTATAGTGGTGGCTAGCTGAGGTCAAGTCCCAGCCAAGTAGGGAGGGCAGCCTTTAAGGGTCTCCAACGATTCCCATCTTGGGTACACATCGTTTTGTGTTCCATACTCTACCTCTTGATTCGAGTCAGAACTACTGACTCCCTTGTAAAGGACAGAATGTGGCCAAAGTGATAGGATGTCCCTTCGGAGGTGAGTTTACAAAGAGACTGGTCTCCTCTTGGGCTTGCCCGCCCTCCGTCCCTCCCTCCCTCATCTGTTCCCAGGGAAGCCAGCTGCTCCTTGGGAGCTTTATGCTGGAGAGGCCCACGGGGCAAGGAATGACTATTTCTTGCTTCCAGCCATGGAGGGCCTCTGGCGGCTCACAGCCAGCTGAGTGAGCTCAAAAGCAGACTTACCCCCAACAAGCCCGCAGATGACTGAAGATCCAGAGGCCCTCTTGACTGCAGCCTTGTGAGAGATCCTGAGCCACAGGGAGCTGGCTAGTTGCACCTGGATGGCTGGCCCACAGAAACCATATCAGGTTATGAATGTTGTTTTAGGCCCATTGGTTCGGGGAAAACCTTCAAGAAAGACAGGAGTGTGACGCCAAATGTTTGGCTTCTGACCCACCCCCCCTCTCCTGGGGTTGAAATTCCAGGGAAATCAAGAGATGGTAGAAACGCCTGAGAGTTGAGGGTAAACAATGGAAGAGAAAGGACATCTATTCTGATCGCCATGGATCTCTGTGAGAGGACATCCTCCCACTTGATCCTCCTGTGTCGAAGGGTGGCAAATGCAGGAGGAGACACCTGGCAGTGTGGTCCAAGTCGGCTGAGAGCACTCGACCCAGCCCCACAGAGCCTCCTAGAAGGCAGAGAAAGAGCCCAGAAGTTCCCTGGGGCCCCTAGAGAAGGCCCCTAGAGAATGAGATGAGTTGAAAGCCTGGGACCTGGTCGTTGGACTTCTAGACTGGAGGGGAGATGGCCTGTGGAAGGGCCACTGCCCGCAACCCCTGTTGGACCAGACCCCTCCTGTCTGCTTTGGGAGCCTGGGGGTGAATATGAGAATGAATTCATGTAGAAGAGATGGTGTTCTAATGCTTGGTTTCAACTTCTTGAAATCGTTTCAACTTCTTGAAGTCGTTGACATTCCTTTTCTCCTTGTCCCCAGGACCACCATGAATGGGAAGGGGCCTTCAAAGAAGCAAGACGAGAACATCTCTTACAAGGCTGTCCAGTGTCAATATCCAACCACTGCAGTCACTTCTACCCCCTTGGCAGCCCCACTGCTTCCATCAGGACACAGATCCGTTCCTGTACAGGTTTTTGAGCAAACGTAAGTTTGGATTTCTCTCAGAGAAATGCCAAGAGTGCAATGACTGGGGTCCTAGGGTGGTTGCAAGTCTAGTTTTCAGAGGAACTGTGTGGAGGGTTGGGTCACTCTACTGTGCACCCGAAAAGCATATTCTACTGCTTGTTCCCTGGAATTTAAATCCAGGCCTTGAAAAAGAAAAGGAACTGTGAACTGTTTTCAAGAGGGAGCTCTATCATCTTCCATTCCCAACAGCGATGCAGGAGCGATCCAGTCGTTCCACATCCTGCCTTGCATTGGGGAGTGGGGTCTCTCTCTCCCTCTCGGGTGCATTTGGTTTGCATCATGGTGATAGGTGTGCAGTGAGAGCTCATTGGAGTTTGAATTTGAATTGCCCCGATGGTAACATTTGATGGGATTTCCATCTGTATACTCTTTGGTAAAGTGTTTCGGTCTTTTGCCCATTTTTTTTGTTTTTGTTCTTTTCAGACTGGATGGCTTGCTTCTTTGGGGGTCCACTTTTGAGGTTCTCTCCTTCCGACAGGAGTCCTTTATCAGGTATGTGGTTTGCACCTATTTTCTCCCAGTTTGTAGCTTCCCTTTTGGGTCTTCTTCACAAGGTGTTTCACACATTACAGACTTCCAATTCTGATTGTTGGATCATGTCTAATGAATCAACTCTTCTTGAACGGAACATGATTTGATGTCCAGTCGGAGGATTCTTTCCCTAGCTGTCCATTCTGGACATTTTTTCCCTAGAAGATTTATCATTTTACATAGAAGGCGGTGATTAATTTTGAGTTAATTTAACAAAATTTTTTTTCTTTTTGAGAGAGTGAGCATGCGCATGAGTGGGGCGTGGGGTGGAGGGAGAAGCGAAAAGAGCGTCCTTAAGCAGACTCCCCAGTGAGCTTGGAGCCTGATTTTGTCCCGGGACCCTGAGAGCATGACAAGAGCCGAAATGAAGAGCTGGCTGCCTCAGCGACTGAGTCACCCAGGCGCCACGAGTTCAGTTTTGTACAGAGGATGAGCCTTCGATTGTGGTCCTCGTCCTCCTCGTCCTCCACCTCCACCTCCTCCTCCTCTCTGCCCCTCCCTCTTCTTCTTCTCCTTCTTCTTCTTTGTCTCTGGAAGTCCACTTGCTCTAGCACCATTTCTTCAAAACGCTGTCACTCCTCCATTGAATTGCTTTTCCCCTTTGTCAGAATCCCATTGACATGTTGGTGGTTGGTCTCTTTCTGGGTTTGATCCTGTTCCACTTATCTATCTTTATACTGTTCCATTTGTCTATCCCTTCACCAACACCACACATTTTTGATTACTATAGCTGTAGATCTTGAAATTGGGTGGAAGGATTCCTTTGGTTTTCTTCTTTAGTTTTATTTTCTCATCTTTTTCTAGGTTCTGCCGTGGAGAGCTTATTGTTTTGAGACAGGGAGAGACAGAGAGAGAGAGAGAGAGAGAGAGAGACAGGGAAGGGGTACAGAGAGAGAGAGATAGAGACGGATTATTAAGCAGCCTCCATGCCCAGCACCAGCACAATGCAGGTTCAGTCTCACAACCCCGAGTTTGATCATGACCCGAGTCAAAATCAAGAGTTGGACTAACTGACTGAGCCTCCCAGATGCTCCTCCTCCTTTCTCACATAGGCAGTGATTGCTCTGCATGGTGCTGTCCATTGATTGAGCTGTGTCCCACACATTTTCATATGTTGTATGTTCATTTTCCTTCACTTCAATGCATTGAGATTTGATCTTTGATCTTTGATCATCTAGAATGTTACTTTCTCAGTGTTTGGATATTTGTTATCTTTCTCCTTTGGATACCTAGTTTGCTTTTTAAATATTTTTTTTTTAATGTTGAAATTGTACTTCCGAGAAATTGATCGATAGGGTTGTCTTTGTTTCAGGTGTATAAGATAGCGATTCCCCTCCCCTACCCCACCTGCTGTCAGCTCCGGTTGCAGGCACTGATGTGCCTTGGAGACTCAGGTGCACCTCCCCCACCCCTCCTCCCTTCAGCTCCTGTTGCCAGGCACTGGTTTGCGTTGGAGACGGAACCCTCGTAGGGGTTCCAAGCACTTCCTAGTGGCCCAGAAGACACTGGTGATCGGACACCAAGCCACAAGGCTCTTTGGAGCCAGCTGGGGGCCATCCAAATGCCTCCCCACACAGTTCTGGAGCCGCTGTGGGCTGTCCTGGAGCAGCTGTGGGCTGCTGGGTTGGTGATAGACGAACGTTGGCCACATGTGCCACGAGTCTCTGGGTTTCGCTGGGAGATCCTGGTGTGCACTGCAGTGGTGGTGTTCCTGGGAAAGAGTGCACTCAGCTTCCGTAGAAGAAAGGGGCAGTGTGCCCAGAACGAGGAAGTCTCTGGAAAAGGCATGGAGAAGACCGAACCGGACGCACAAGCCCGTGGAGCTGTCGCTTCATCCGAGCCGAAGGCCAGTCCTCTCCCGTTCCAGCTTCTTGCTCTGGCTGCCCTGAATCAAGATGCCGGGTATTGGTCAGTGGGAAACACCACGCAACTGCTGAAGGGAGTTCGGGAAAGGCTGTTGAAGAGCCCTCACCAGCTGCCTCCTGAAAATCCCATCTGTGGAGCAGCCCAGGAAGATGGAGAAGCCCTGCTGAGGAAAACACCAGAAGGCTTCAAGGACAGCCGTGATCTGCAGGCAAGTGCAGACCCGCTGGTTCAGGAGATTGGCAGCTGTGGACAGAGAGTGCAGGACGAGGCAGGGCAGGCAGGCAGGCCAGAGCTTCCTGAAGGAGGAGTGCGGCGGCAGGCCAGCGCTGAGGGCCAGCGCCAGCAGCACACCCTCAGCCAGATCCTCCTGAAGGGGATGCATGTGCTAGAGCTGCTTGGAGATCATCTGGAAGGTGGGGGCTCAAGGAGGCAGGTGGAGATGGCTCCTCCTCCCCTGACCACGTGCCCTCAGGCGGGAGCCCCGTGAACCAATTAAAGCCGTCCAGGGCACTGAAGAAGGCACGTCAGAGGAAAGAAGAGCTCCCAAGAAACCCAACAAGCCACCAAGCTGAGCAAGTACCTGTTCACCTTCGGAACACCCTCCTGGACGGTGAGATTCCGAAGTTGCGCCTGAAGCTTGAGGCAGAGCCGAAGCTGTGCGAAGAGCACCTCAGACACCTGGAGAGGAAGATGATGGAGGAGAAGGCACGCTGCCTGCAAGTGAAGAACGAGCTTGCCAAGGTGCGCAGGAAGGCGGATGCTGCCCACTGGCACTTGGGCCTCTATAGGAACATGGCCGCCGACCTGCACCGAGAATGGCAGAAAATCTCCTCCTTGCATGAGCGGGAACGCCTCCTGGTGGAGAAGAGAAGTGAGGAGAGCCAGAAGGCTGTCCTGTGGGCAGAGAGGGAGTTCCAAAGGCTCCAGGCCCAAAACCATTGCCTCAGGCAGAAGCTGGCCAACTCTGGGCCCAAGGTCCAGCCTGTCTCCGGGGGGCCTCCTGCTCCTGCTCCTGCTGTTCCGGGCACAGCCTCCAAATACCCTCAAGCGCCAAAGGCTCCCCTGAAACCCAGGAAGCCCAAGAAGGGAGCAAGGGTGCACTGGCCAGACTCCAAGTTCTCGGGTCCCCTGCAGGTCTGATTCCCTTGCCCAGCAGCCACCAACACTCACAACCAGAGCACCAAAGCTCCTGTGCTTACCCCTTCAGCCATACCCATGGCTCCTTTGACTTGAGATCCACCCCATTCTTTAGCCTGATGCTCCATATTCCCTGGAGCCGTATGAGTGTGAGAGAATATTTTTCAGTGTTAAGCATAACACAAATAAAAATAAAAATATCCAATGGCTGAGACTCCTGCTACTGAGAATGGATTTGATTAAGGGATTCTATGCCAAGCAAGGGACGGTTTGAAGTGTCTTGTATCGATCCCTTAATCGTCCCAATAACCCAGTGTGTCATGTCTGACTGAGGTTCAGACAGGGGAAACAACTTGCCCCAAGATCACACAGCTAGTGAATTTCAGAGCTCCCGTTCCAAACCAGGGTTGTCTAATGATCACCTGCTGTGCCAATAACTTCTACGACTATGCCTACTACTTTTCTTCTTCTTCTTCTTCTTCTTCTTCTTCTTCTTCTTGTTCTTCTTCTTTGGAGAGACAGAAAGGGTGACGGCGCACACATACACACACACACACACACACACACACACACACACACACACACAAAGGAACGCACACACATGCAGGCGGGGGAGGGGCTGAGTTAGAGAGATTCCTCGACAGGCTTGGGACTCAAGTGCTGAACCAGACGCTGGTCTGGATTTCCCAGATCACGTGATCAGCCCTGAACCGAAATCAGGAGCCAGACACTGAACTGACAGGCACCCTTGGGCAAGGAACTTCTAGGCAAGCTGCTGAAGGATCCCAGAAGGGCTTGGTAAAATGTTCCCCTCGTTCACGTCCTAGGATGTGATGATTCTATGCAAAGATAATAGTGCATATAATATAATCTAACATAATATATAATAATATAAGGATGCAGAGATTATAGTGGTGGCTAGCTGAGGTCAAGTCCCAGCCAAGTAGGGAGGGCAGCCTTTAAGGGTCTCCAACGATTCCCATCTTGGGTACACATCGTTTTGTGTTCCATAGTCTACCTCTTGCTTCGAGTCAGAACTACTGACTCCCTTGTAAAGGACAGAATGTGGCCAAAGTGATAGGATGTCCCTTCGGAGGTGAGTTTACAAAGAGACTGGTCTCCTCTTGGGCTTGCCCGCCCTCCATCCCTCCCTCCCTCATCTGTTCCCAGGGAAGCCAGCTGCTCCTTGGGAGCTTTATGCTGGAGAGGCCCACGGGGCAAGGAATGACTATTTCTTGCTTCCAGCCATGGAGGGCCTCTGGCGGCTCACAGCCAGCTGAGTGAGCTCAAAAGCAGACTTACCCCCAACAAGCCCGCAGATGACTGAAGATCCAGAGGCCCTCTTGACTGCAGCCTTGTGAGAGATCCTGAGCCACAGGGAGCTGGCTAGTTGCACCTGGATGGCTGGCCCACAGGAACCATATCAGGTTATGAATGTTGTTTTAGGCCCATTGGTTCGGGGAAAACCTTCAAGAAAGACAGGAGTGTGACGCCAAATGTTTGGCTTCTGACCCACCCCCCCTCTCCTGGGGTTGAAATTCCAGGGAAATCAAGAGATGGTAGAAACGCCTGAGAGTTGAGGGTAAACAATGGAAGAGAAAGGACATCTATTCTGATCGCCATGGATCTCTGTGAGAGGACATCCTCCCACTTGATCCTCCTGTGTCGAAGGGTGGCAAATGCAGGAGGAGACACCTGGCAGTGTGGTCCAAGTCGGCTGAGAGCACTCGACCCAGCCCCACAGAGCCTCCTAGAAGGCAGAGAAAGAGCCCAGAAGTTCCCTGGGGCCCCTAGAGAAGGCCCCTAGAGAATGAGATGAGTTGAAAGCCTGGGACCTGGTCGTTGGACTTCTAGACTGGAGGGGAGATGGCCTGTGGAAGGGCCACTGCCCGCAACCCCTGTTGGACCAGACCCCTCCTGTCTGCTTTGGGAGCCTGGGGGTGAATATGAGAATGAATTCATGTAGAAGAGATGGTGTTCTAATGCTTGGTTTCAACTTCTTGAAATCGTTTCAACTTCTTGAAGTCGTTGACATTCCTTTTCTCCTTGTCCCCAGGACCACCATGAATGGGAAGGGGCCTTCAAAGAAGCAAGACGAGAACATCTCTTACAAGGCTGTCCAGTGTCAATATCCAACCACTGCAGTCACTTCTACCCCCTTGGCAGCCCCACTGCTTCCATCAGGACACAGATCCGTTCCTGTACAGGTTTTTGAGCAAACGTAAGTTTGGATTTCTCTCAGAGAAATGCCAAGAGTGCAATGACTGGGGTCCTAGGGTGGTTGCAAGTCTAGTTTTCAGAGGAACTGTGTGGAGGGTTGGGTCACTCTACTGTGCACCCGAAAAGCATATTCTACTGCTTGTTCCCTGGAATTTAAATCCAGGCCTTGAAAAAGAAAAGGAACTGTGAACTGTTTTCAAGAGGGAGCTCTATCATCTTCCATTCCCAACAGCGATGCAGGAGCGATCCAGTCGTTCCACATCCTGCCTTGCATTGGGGAGTGGGGTCTCTCTCTCCCTCTCGGGTGCATTTGGTTTGCATCATGGTGATAGGTGTGCAGTGAGAGCTCATTGGAGTTTGAATTTGAATTGCCCCGATGGTAACATTTGATGGGATTTCCATCTGTATACTCTTTGGTAAAGTGTTTCGGTCTTTTGCCCATTTTTTTTGTTTTTGTTCTTTTCAGACTGGATGGCTTGCTTCTTTGGGGGTCCACTTTTGAGGTTCTCTCCTTCCGACAGGAGTCCTTTATCAGGTATGTGGTTTGCACCTATTTTCTCCCAGTTTGTAGCTTCCCTTTTGGGTCTTCTTCACAAGGTGTTTCACACATTACAGACTTCCAATTCTGATTGTTGGATCATGTCTAATGAATCAACTCTTCTTGAACGGAACATGATTTGATGTCCAGTCGGAGGATTCTTTCCCTAGCTGTCCATTCTGGACATTTTTTCCCTAGAAGATTTATCATTTTACATAGAAGGCGGTGATTAATTTTGAGTTAATTTAACAAAATTTTTTTTCTTTTTGAGAGAGTGAGCATGCGCATGAGTGGGGCGTGGGGTGGAGGGAGAAGCGAAAAGAGCGTCCTTAAGCAGACTCCCCAGTGAGCTTGGAGCCTGATTTTGTCCCGGGACCCTGAGAGCATGACAAGAGCCGAAATGAAGAGCTGGCTGCCTCAGCGACTGAGTCACCCAGGCGCCACGAGTTCAGTTTTGTACAGAGGATGAGCCTTCGATTGTGGTCCTCGTCCTCCTCGTCCTCCACCTCCACCTCCTCCTCCTCTCTGCCCCTCCCTCTTCTTCTTCTCCTCCTTCTTCTTTGTCTCTGGAAGTCCACTTGCTCTAGCACCATTTCTTCAAAACGCTGTCACTCCTCCATTGAATTGCTTTTCCCCTTTGTCAGAATCCCATTGACATGTTGGTGGTTGGTCTCTTTCTGGGTTTGATCCTGTTCCACTTATCTATCTTTATACTGTTCCATTTGTCTATCCCTTCACCAACACCACACATTTTTGATTACTATAGCTGTAGATCTTGAAATTGGGTGGAAGGATTCCTTTGGTTTTCTTCTTTAGTTTTATTTTCTCATCTTTTTCTAGGTTCTGCCGTGGAGAGCTTATTGTTTTGAGACAGGGAGAGACAGAGAGAGAGAGAGAGAGAGAGAGAGAGACAGGGAAGGGGTACAGAGAGAGAGAGATAGAGACGGATTATTAAGCAGCCTCCATGCCCAGCACCAGCACAATGCAGGTTCAGTCTCACAACCCCGAGTTTGATCATGACCCGAGTCAAAATCAAGAGTTGGACTAACTGACTGAGCCTCCCAGATGCTCCTCCTCCTTTCTCACATAGGCAGTGATTGCTCTGCATGGTGCTGTCCATTGATTGAGCTGTGTCCCACACATTTTCATATGTTGTATGTTCATTTTCCTTCACTTCAATGCATTGAGATTTGATCTTTGATCTTTGATCATCTAGAATGTTACTTTCTCAGTGTTTGGATATTTGTTATCTTTCTCCTTTGGATACCTAGTTTGCTTTTTAAATATATATTTTTTTAATGTTGAAATTGTACTTCCGAGAAATTGATCGATAGGGTTGTCTTTGTTTCAGGTGTATAAGATAGCGATTCCCCTCCCCTACCCCACCTGCTGTCAGCTCCGGTTGCAGGCACTGATGTGCCTTGGAGACTCAGGTGCACCTCCCCCACCCCTCCTCCCTTCAGCTCCTGTTGCCAGGCACTGGTTTGCGTTGGAGACGGAACCCTCGTAGGGGTTCCAAGCACTTCCTAGTGGCCCAGAAGACACTGGTGATCGGAGACCAAGCCACAAGGCTCTTTGGAGCCAGCTGGGGGCCATCCAAATGCCTCCCCACACAGTTCTGGAGCCGCTGTGGGCTGTCCTGGAGCAGCTGTGGGCTGCTGGGTTGGTGATAGACGAACGTTGGCCACATGTGCCACGAGTCTCTGGGTTTCGCTGGGAGATCCTGGTGTGCACTGCAGTGGTGGTGTTCCTGGGAAAGAGTGCACTCAGCTTCCGAAGAAGAAAGTGGCAGTGTGCCCAGAACGAGGAAGTCTCTGGAAAAGGCATGGAGAAGACCGAACCGGACGCACAAGCCCGTGGAGCTGTCGCTTCATCCGAGCCGAAGGCCAGTCCTCTCCCGTTCCAGCTTCTTGCTCTGGCTGCCCTGAATCAAGATGCCGGGTATTGGTCAGTGGGAAACACCACGCAACTGCTGAAGGGAGTTCGGGAAAGGCTGTTGAAGAGCCCTCACCAGCTGCCTCCTGAAAATCCCATCTGTGGAGCAGCCCAGGAAGATGGAGAAGCCCTGCTGAGGAAAACACCAGAAGGCTTCAAGGACAGCCGTGATCTGCAGGCAAGTGCAGACCCGCTGGTTCAGGAGATTGGCAGCTGTGGACAGAGAGTGCAGGACGAGGCAGGGCAGGCAGGCAGGCCAGAGCTTCCTGAAGGAGGAGTGCGGCGGCAGGCCAGCGCTGAGGGCCAGCGCCAGCAGCACACCCTCAGCCAGATCCTCCTGAAGGGGATGCATGTGCTAGAGCTGCTTGGAGATCATCTGGAAGGTGGGGGCTCAAGGAGGCAGGTGGAGATGGCTCCTCCTCCCCTGACCACGTGCCCTCAGGCGGGAGCCCCGTGAACCAATTAAAGCCGTCCAGGGCACTGAAGAAGGCACGTCAGAGGAAAGAAGAGCTCCCAAGAAACCCAACAAGCCACCAAGCTGAGCAAGTACCTGTTCACCTTCGGAACACCCTCCTGGACGGTGAGATTCCGAAGTTGCGCCTGAAGCTTGAGGCAGAGCCGAAGCTGTGCGAAGAGCACCTCAGACACCTGGAGAGGAAGATGATGGAGGAGAAGGCACGCTGCCTGCAAGTGAAGAACGAGCTTGCCAAGGTGCGCAGGAAGGCGGATGCTGCCCACTGGCACTTGGGCCTCTATAGGAACATGGCCGCCGACCTGCACCGAGAATGGCAGAAAATCTCCTCCTTGCATGAGCGGGAACGCCTCCTGGTGGAGAAGAGAAGTGAGGAGAGCCAGAAGGCTGTCCTGTGGGCAGAGAGGGAGTTCCAAAGGCTCCAGGCCCAAAACCATTGCCTCAGGCAGAAGCTGGCCAACTCTGGGCCCAAGGTCCAGCCTGTCTCCGGGGGGCCTCCTGCTCCTGCTCCTGCTGTTCCGGGCACAGCCTCCAAATACCCTCAAGCGCCAAAGGCTCCCCTGAAACCCAGGAAGCCCAAGAAGGGAGCAAGGGTGCACTGGCCAGACTCCAAGTTCTCGGGTCCCCTGCAGGTCTGATTCCCTTGCCCAGCAGCCACCAACACTCACAACCAGAGCACCAAAGCTCCTGTGCTTACCCCTTCAGCCATACCCATGGCTCCTTTGACTTGAGATCCACCCCATTCTTTAGCCTGATGCTCCATATTCCCTGGAGCCGTATGAGTGTGAGAGAATATTTTTCAGTGTTAAGCATAACACAAATAAAAATAAAAATATCCAATGGCTGAGACTCCTGCTACTGAGAATGGATTTGATTAAGGGATTCTATGCCAAGCAAGGGACGGTTTGAAGTGTCTTGTATCAATCCCTTAATCGTCCCAATAACCCAGTGTGTCATGTCTGACTGAGGTTCAGACAGGGGAAACAACTTGCCCCAAGATCACACAGCTAGTGAATTTCAGAGCTCCCGTTCCAAACCAGGGTTGTCTAATGATCACCTGCTGTGCCAATAACTTCTACGACTATGCCTACTACTTTTCTTCTTCTTCCTCTTCTTCTTCTTCTTCTTCTTCTTGTTCTTCTTCTTTGGAGAGACAGAAAGGGTGACGGCGCACACATACACACACACACACACACACACACACACACACACACACAAAGGAACGCACACACATGCAGGCGGGGGAGGGGCCGAGTTAGAGAGATTCCTCGACAGGCTTGGGACTCAAGTGCTGAACCAGACGCTGGTCTGGATTTCCCAGATCACGTGATCAGCCCTGAACCGAAATCAGGAGCCAGACACTGAACTGACAGGCACCCTTGGGCAAGGAACTTCTAGGCAAGCTGCTGAAGGATCCCAGAAGGGCTTGGTAAAATGTTCCCCTCGTTCACGTCCTAGGATGTGATGATTCTATGCAAAGATAATAGTGCATATAATATAATCTAACATAATATATAATAATATAAGGATGCAGAGATTATAGTGGTGGCTAGCTGAGGTCAAGTCCCAGCCAAGTAGGGAGGGCAGCCTTTAAGGGTCTCCAACGATTCCCATCTTGGGTACACATCGTTTTGTGTTCCATAGTCTACCTCTTGCTTCGAGTCAGAACTACTGACTCCCTTGTAAAGGACAGAATGTGGCCAAAGTGATAGGATGTCCCTTCGGAGGTGAGTTTACAAAGAGACTGGTCTCCTCTTGGGCTTGCCCGCCCTCCATCCCTCCCTCCCTCATCTGTTCCCAGGGAAGCCAGCTGCTCCTTGGGAGCTTTATGCTGGAGAGGCCCACGGGGCAAGGAATGACTATTTCTTGCTTCCAGCCATGGAGGGCCTCTGGCGGCTCACAGCCAGCTGAGTGAGCTCAAAAGCAGACTTACCCCCAACAAGCCCGCAGATGACTGAAGATCCAGAGGCCCTCTTGACTGCAGCCTTGTGAGAGATCCTGAGCCACAGGGAGCTGGCTAGTTGCACCTGGATGGCTGGCCCACAGGAACCATATCAGGTTATGAATGTTGTTTTAGGCCCATTGGTTCGGGGAAAACCTTCAAGAAAGACAGGAGTGTGACGCCAAATGTTTGGCTTCTGACCCACCCCCCCTCTCCTGGGGTTGAAATTCCAGGGAAATCAAGAGATGGTAGAAACGCCTGAGAGTTGAGGGTAAACAATGGAAGAGAAAGGACATCTATTCTGATCGCCATGGATCTCTGTGAGAGGACATCCTCCCACTTGATCCTCCTGTGTCGAAGGGTGGCAAATGCAGGAGGAGACACCTGGCAGTGTGGTCCAAGTCGGCTGAGAGCACTCGACCCAGCCCCACAGAGCCTCCTAGAAGGCAGAGAAAGAGCCCAGAAGTTCCCTGGGGCCCCTAGAGAAGGCCCCTAGAGAATGAGATGAGTTGAAAGCCTGGGACCTGGTCGTTGGACTTCTAGACTGGAGGGGAGATGGCCTGTGGAAGGGCCACTGCCCGCAACCCCTGTTGGACCAGACCCCTCCTGTCTGCTTTGGGAGCCTGGGGGTGAATATGAGAATGAATTCATGTAGAAGAGATGGTGTTCTAATGCTTGGTTTCAACTTCTTGAAATCGTTTCAACTTCTTGAAGTCGTTGACATTCCTTTTCTCCTTGTCCCCAAGACCACCATGAATGGGAAGGGGCCTTCAAAGAAGCAAGACGAGAACATCTCTTACAAGGCTGTCCAGTGTCAATATCCAACCACTGCAGTCACTTCTACCCCCTTGGCAGCCCCACTGCTTCCATCAGGACACAGATCCGTTCCTGTACAGGTTTTTGAGCAAACGTAAGTTTGGATTTCTCTCAGAGAAATGCCAAGAGTGCAATGACTGGGGTCCTAGGGTGGTTGCAAGTCTAGTTTTCAGAGGAACTGTGTGGAGGGTTGGGTCACTCTACTGTGCACCCGAAAAGCATATTCTACTGCTTGTTCCCTGGAATTTAAATCCAGGCCTTGAAAAAGAAAAGGAACTGTGAACTGTTTTCAAGAGGGAGCTCTATCATCTTCCATTCCCAACAGCGATGCAGGAGCGATCCAGTCGTTCCACATCCTGCCTTGCATTGGGGAGTGGGGTCTCTCTCTCCCTCTCGGGTGCATTTGGTTTGCATCATGGTGATAGGTGTGCAGTGAGAGCTCATTGGAGTTTGAATTTGAATTGCCCCGATGGTAACATTTTATGGGATTTCCATCTGTATACTCTTTGGTAAAGTGTTTCGGTCTTTTGCCCATTTTTTTTTTTGTTTTTGTTCTTTTCAGACTGGATGGCTTGCTTCTTTGGGGGTCCACTTTTGAGGTTCTCTCCTTCCGACAGGAGTCCTTTATCAGGTATGTGGTTTGCACCTATTTTCTCCCAGTTTGTAGCTTCCCTTTTGGGTCTTCTTCACAAGGTGTTTCACACATTACAGACTTCCAATTCTGATTGTTGGATCATGTCTAATGAATCAACTCTTCTTGAACGGAACATGATTTGATGTCCAGTCGGAGGATTCTTTCCCTAGCTGTCCATTCTGGACATTTTTTCCCTAGAAGATTTATCATTTTACATAGAAGGCGGTGATTAATTTTGAGTTAATTTAACAAAATTTTTTTTCTTTTTGAGAGAGTGAGCATGCGCATGAGTGGGGCGTGGGGTGGAGGGAGAAGCGAAAAGAGCGTCCTTAAGCAGACTCCCCAGTGAGCTTGGAGCCTGATTTTGTCCCGGGACCCTGAGAGCATGACAAGAGCCGAAATGAAGAGCTGGCTGCCTCAGCGACTGAGTCACCCAGGCGCCACGAGTTCAGTTTTGTACAGAGGATGAGCCTTCGATTGTGGTCCTCGTCCTCCTCGTCCTCCACCTCCACCTCCTCCTCCTCTCTGCCCCTCCCTCTTCTTCTTCTCCTTCTTCTTCTTTGTCTCTGGAAGTCCACTTGCTCTAGCACCATTTCTTCAAAACGCTGTCACTCCTCCATTGAATTGCTTTTCCCCTTTGTCAGAATCCCATTGACATGTTGGTGGTTGGTCTCTTTCTGGGTTTGATCCTGTTCCACTTATCTATCTTTATACTGTTCCATTTGTCTATCCCTTCACCAACACCACACATTTTTGATTACTATAGCTGTAGATCTTGAAATTGGGTGGAAGGATTCCTTTGGTTTTCTTCTTTAGTTTTATTTTCTCATCTTTTTCTAGGTTCTGCCGTGGAGAGCTTATTGTTTTGAGACAGGGAGAGACAGAGAGAGAGAGAGAGAGAGAGAGAGAGAGAGAGACAGGGAAGGGGTACAGAGAGAGAGAGATAGAGACGGATTATTAAGCAGCCTCCATGCCCAGCACCAGCACAATGCAGGTTCAGTCTCACAACCCCGAGTTTGATCATGACCCGAGTCAAAATCAAGAGTTGGACTAACTGACTGAGCCTCCCAGATGCTCCTCCTCCTTTCTCACATAGGCAGTGATTGCTCTGCATGGTGCTGTCCATTGATTGAGCTGTGTCCCACACATTTTCATATGTTGTATGTTCATTTTCCTTCACTTCAATGCATTGAGATTTGATCTTTGATCTTTGATCATCTAGAATGTTACTTTCTCAGTGTTTGGATATTTGTTATCTTTCTCCTTTGGATACCTAGTTTGCTTTTTAAATATATATTTTTTTAATGTTGAAATTGTACTTCCGAGAAATTGATCGATAGGGTTGTCTTTGTTTCAGGTGTATAAGATAGCGATTCCCCTCCCCTACCCCACCTGCTGTCAGCTCCGGTTGCAGGCACTGATGTGCCTTGGAGACTCAGGTGCACCTCCCCCACCCCTCCTCCCTTCAGCTCCTGTTGCCAGGCACTGGTTTGCGTTGGAGACGGAACCCTCGTAGGGGTTCCAAGCACTTCCTAGTGGCCCAGAAGACACTGGTGATCGGAGACCAAGCCACAAGGCTCTTTGGAGCCAGCTGGGGGCCATCCAAATGCCTCCCCACACAGTTCTGGAGCCGCTGTGGGCTGTCCTGGAGCAGCTGTGGGCTGCTGGGTTGGTGATAGACGAACGTTGGCCACATGTGCCACGAGTCTCTGGGTTTCGCTGGGAGATCCTGGTGTGCACTGCAGTGGTGGTGTTCCTGGGAAAGAGTGCACTCAGCTTCCGAAGAAGAAAGTGGCAGTGTGCCCAGAACGAGGAAGTCTCTGGAAAAGGCATGGAGAAGACCGAACCGGACGCACAAGCCCGTGGAGCTGTCGCTTCATCCGAGCCGAAGGCCAGTCCTCTCCCGTTCCAGCTTCTTGCTCTGGCTGCCCTGAATCAAGATGCCGGGTATTGGTCAGTGGGAAACACCACGCAACTGCTGAAGGGAGTTCGGGAAAGGCTGTTGAAGAGCCCTCACCAGCTGCCTCCTGAAAATCCCATCTGTGGAGCAGCCCAGGAAGATGGAGAAGCCCTGGTGAGGAAAACACCAGAAGGCTTCAAGGACAGCCGTGATCTGCAGGCAAGTGCAGACCCGCTGGTTCAGGAGATTGGCAGCTGTGGACAGAGAGTGCAGGACGAGGCAGGGCAGGCAGGCAGGCCAGAGCTTCCTGAAGGAGGAGTGCGGCGGCAGGCCAGCGCTGAGGGCCAGCGCCAGCAGCACACCCTCAGCCAGATCCTCCTGAAGGGGATGCATGTGCTAGAGCTGCTTGGAGATCATCTGGAAGGTGGGGGCTCAAGGAGGCAGGTGGAGATGGCTCCTCCTCCCCTGACCACGTGCCCTCAGGCGGGAGCCCCGTGAACCAATTAAAGCCGTCCAGGGCACTGAAGAAGGCACGTCAGAGGAAAGAAGAGCTCCCAAGAAACCCAACAAGCCACCAAGCTGAGCAAGTACCTGTTCACCTTCGGAACACCCTCCTGGACGGTGAGATTCCGAAGTTGCGCCTGAAGCTTGAGGCAGAGCCGAAGCTGTGCGAAGAGCACCTCAGACACCTGGAGAGGAAGATGATGGAGGAGAAGGCACGCTGCCTGCAAGTGAAGAACGAGCTTGCCAAGGTGCGCAGGAAGGCGGATGCTGCCCACTGGCACTTGGGCCTCTATAGGAACATGGCCGCCGACCTGCACCGAGAATGGCAGAAAATCTCCTCCTTGCATGAGCGGGAACGCCTCCTGGTGGAGAAGAGAAGTGAGGAGAGCCAGAAGGCTGTCCTGTGGGCAGAGAGGGAGTTCCAAAGGCTCCAGGCCCAAAACCATTGCCTCAGGCAGAAGCTGGCCAACTCTGGGCCCAAGGTCCAGCCTGTCTCCGGGGGCCTCCTGCTCCTGCTCCTGCTGTTCCGGGCAGAGCCTCCAAATACCCTCAAACGCCAAAGGCTCCCCTGAAACCCAGGAAGCCCAAGAAGGGAGCAAGGGTGCACTGGCCAGACTCCAAGTTCTCGGGTCCCCTGCAGGTCTGATTCCCTTGCCCAGCAGCCACCAACACTCACAACCAGAGCACCAAAGCTCCTGTGCTTACCCCTTCAGCCATACCCATGGCTCCTTTGACTTGAGATCCACCCCATTCTTTAGCCTGATGCTCCATATTCCCTGGAGCCGTATGAGTGTGAGAGAATATTTTTCAGTGTTAAGCATAACACAAATAAAAATAAAAATATCCAATGGCTGAGACTCCTGCTACTGAGAATGGATTTGATTAAGGGATTCTATGCCAAGCAAGGGACGGTTTGAAGTGTCTTGTATCGATCCCTTAATCGTCCCAATAACCCAGTGTGTCATGTCTGACTGAGGTTCAGACAGGGGAAACAACTTGCCCCAAGATCACACAGCTAGTGAATTTCAGAGCTCCCGTTCCAAACCAGGGTTGTCTAATGATCACCTGCTGTGCCAATAACTTCTACGACTATGCCTACTACTTTTCTTCTTCTTCTTCTTCTTCTTCTTCTTCTTGTTCTTCTTCTTTGGAGAGACAGAAAGGGTGACGGCGCACACATACACACACACACACACACACACACACACACACACACACAAAGGAACGCACACACATGCAGGCGGGGGAGGGGCCGAGTTAGAGAGATTCCTCGACAGGCTTGGGACTCAAGTGCTGAACCAGACGCTGGTCTGGATTTCCCAGATCACGTGATCAGCCCTGAACCGAAATCAGGAGCCAGACACTGAACTGACAGGCACCCTTGGGCAAGGAACTTCTAGGCAAGCTGCTGAAGGATCCCAGAAGGGCTTGGTAAAATGTTCCCCTCGTTCACGTCCTAGGATGTGATGATTCTATGCAAAGATAATAGTGCATATAATATAATCTAACATAATATATAATAATATAAGGATGCAGAGATTATAGTGGTGGCTAGCTGAGGTCAAGTCCCAGCCAAGTAGGGAGGGCAGCCTTTAAGGGTCTCCAACGATTCCCATCTTGGGTACACATCGTTTTGTGTTCCATAGTCTACCTCTTGCTTCGAGTCAGAACTACTGACTCCCTTGTAAAGGACAGAATGTGGCCAAAGTGATAGGATGTCCCTTCGGAGGTGAGTTTACAAAGAGACTGGTCTCCTCTTGGGCTTGCCCGCCCTCCATCCCTCCCTCCCTCATCTGTTCCCAGGGAAGCCAGCTGCTCCTTGGGAGCTTTATGCTGGAGAGGCCCACGGGGCAAGGAATGACTATTTCTTGCTTCCAGCCATGGAGGGCCTCTGGCGGCTCACAGCCAGCTGAGTGAGCTCAAAAGCAGACTTACCCCCAACAAGCCCGCAGATGACTGAAGATCCAGAGGCCCTCTTGACTGCAGCCTTGTGAGAGATCCTGAGCCACAGGGAGCTGGCTAGTTGCACCTGGATGGCTGGCCCACAGGAACCATATCAGGTTATGAATGTTGTTTTAGGCCCATTGGTTCGGGGAAAACCTTCAAGAAAGACAGGAGTGTGACGCCAAATGTTTGGCTTCTGACCCACCCCCCCTCTCCTGGGGTTGAAATTCCAGGGAAATCAAGAGATGGTAGAAACGCCTGAGAGTTGAGGGTAAACAATGGAAGAGAAAGGACATCTATTCTGATCGCCATGGATCTCTGTGAGAGGACATCCTCCCACTTGATCCTCCTGTGTCGAAGGGTGGCAAATGCAGGAGGAGACACCTGGCAGTGTGGTCCAAGTCGGCTGAGAGCACTCGACCCAGCCCCACAGAGCCTCCTAGAAGGCAGAGAAAGAGCCCAGAAGTTCCCTGGGGCCCCTAGAGAAGGCCCCTAGAGAATGAGATGAGTTGAAAGCCTGGGACCTGGTCGTTGGACTTCTAGACTGGAGGGGAGATGGCCTGTGGAAGGGCCACTGCCCGCAACCCCTGTTGGACCAGACCCCTCCTGTCTGCTTTGGGAGCCTGGGGGTGAATATGAGAATGAATTCATGTAGAAGAGATGGTGTTCTAATGCTTGGTTTCAACTTCTTGAAATCGTTTCAACTTCTTGAAGTCGTTGACATTCCTTTTCTCCTTGTCCCCAAGACCACCATGAATGGGAAGGGGCCTTCAAAGAAGCAAGACGAGAACATCTCTTACAAGGCTGTCCAGTGTCAATATCCAACCACTGCAGTCACTTCTACCCCCTTGGCAGCCCCACTGCTTCCATCAGGACACAGATCCGTTCCTGTACAGGTTTTTGAGCAAACGTAAGTTTGGATTTCTCTCAGAGAAATGCCAAGAGTGCAATGACTGGGGTCCTAGGGTGGTTGCAAGTCTAGTTTTCAGAGGAACTGTGTGGAGGGTTGGGTCACTCTACTGTGCACCCGAAAAGCATATTCTACTGCTTGTTCCCTGGAATTTAAATCCAGGCCTTGAAAAAGAAAAGGAACTGTGAACTGTTTTCAAGAGGGAGCTCTATCATCTTCCATTCCCAACAGCGATGCAGGAGCGATCCAGTCGTTCCACATCCTGCCTTGCATTGGGGAGTGGGGTCTCTCTCTCCCTCTCGGGTGCATTTGGTTTGCATCATGGTGATAGGTGTGCAGTGAGAGCTCATTGGAGTTTGAATTTGAATTGCCCCGATGGTAACATTTTATGGGATTTCCATCTGTATACTCTTTGGTAAAGTGTTTCGGTCTTTTGCCCATTTTTTTTTTTGTTTTTGTTCTTTTCAGACTGGATGGCTTGCTTCTTTGGGGGTCCACTTTTGAGGTTCTCTCCTTCCGACAGGAGTCCTTTATCAGGTATGTGGTTTGCACCTATTTTCTCCCAGTTTGTAGCTTCCCTTTTGGGTCTTCTTCACAAGGTGTTTCACACATTACAGACTTCCAATTCTGATTGTTGGATCATGTCTAATGAATCAACTCTTCTTGAACGGAACATGATTTGATGTCCAGTCGGAGGATTCTTTCCCTAGCTGTCCATTCTGGACATTTTTTCCCTAGAAGATTTATCATTTTACATAGAAGGCGGTGATTAATTTTGAGTTAATTTAACAAAATTTTTTTTCTTTTTGAGAGAGTGAGCATGCGCATGAGTGGGGCGTGGGGTGGAGGGAGAAGCGAAAAGAGCGTCCTTAAGCAGACTCCCCAGTGAGCTTGGAGCCTGATTTTGTCCCGGGACCCTGAGAGCATGACAAGAGCCGAAATGAAGAGCTGGCTGCCTCAGCGACTGAGTCACCCAGGCGCCACGAGTTCAGTTTTGTACAGAGGATGAGCCTTCGATTGTGGTCCTCGTCCTCCTCGTCCTCCACCTCCACCTCCTCCTCCTCTCTGCCCCTCCCTCTTCTTCTTCTCCTTCTTCTTCTTTGTCTCTGGAAGTCCACTTGCTCTAGCACCATTTCTTCAAAACGCTGTCACTCCTCCATTGAATTGCTTTTCCCCTTTGTCAGAATCCCATTGACATGTTGGTGGTTGGTCTCTTTCTGGGTTTGATCCTGTTCCACTTATCTATCTTTATACTGTTCCATTTGTCTATCCCTTCACCAACACCACACATTTTTGATTACTATAGCTGTAGATCTTGAAATTGGGTGGAAGGATTCCTTTGGTTTTCTTCTTTAGTTTTATTTTCTCATCTTTTTCTAGGTTCTGCCGTGGAGAGCTTATTGTTTTGAGACAGGGAGAGACAGAGAGAGAGAGAGAGAGAGAGAGAGAGACAGGGAAGGGGTACAGAGAGAGAGAGAGAGAGAGAGAGAGATTATTAAACAGCCTCCATGCCCAGCACCAGCACAATGCAGGTTCAGTCTCACAACCTCGAGTTTAATCATGACCCGAGTCAAAATCAAGAGTTGGACTAACTGACTGAGCCTCCCAGATGCTCCTCCTCCTTTCTAACATAGGCAGTGATTGCTCTGCATGGTGCTGTCCATTGATTGAGCTGTGTCCCACACATTTTCATATGTTGTATGTTCATTTTCCTTCACTTCAATGCATTGAGATTTGATCTTTGATCTTTGATCATCTAGAATGTTACTTTCTCAGTGTTTGGATATTTGTTATCTTTCTCCTTTGGATACCTAGTTTGCTTTTTAAATATATTTTTTTTAATGTTGAAATTGTACTTCCGAGAAATTGATCGATAGGGTTGTCTTTGTTTCAGGTGTATAAGATAGCGATTCCCCTCCCCTACCCCACCTGCTGTCAGCTCCGGTTGCAGGCACTGATGTGCCTTGGAGACTCAGGTGCACCTCCCCCACCCCTCCTCCCTTCAGCTCCTGTTGCCAGGCACTGGTTTGCGTTGGAGACGGAACCCTCGTAGGGGTTCCAAGCACTTCCTAGTGGCCCAGAAGACACTGGTGATCGGAGACCAAGCCACAAGGCTCTTTGGAGCCAGCTGGGGGCCATCCAAATGCCTCCCCACACAGTTCTGGAGCCGCTGTGGGCTGTCCTGGAGCAGCTGTGGGCTGCTGGGTTGGTGATAGACGAACGTTGGCCACATGTGCCACGAGTCTCTGGGTTTCGCTGGGAGATCCTGGTGTGCACTGCAGTGGTGGTGTTCCTGGGAAAGAGTGCACTCAGCTTCCGAAGAAGAAAGTGGCAGTGTGCCCAGAACGAGGAAGTCTCTGGAAAAGGCATGGAGAAGACCGAACCGGACGCACAAGCCCGTGGAGCTGTCGCTTCATCCGAGCCGAAGGCCAGTCCTCTCCCGTTCCAGCTTCTTGCTCTGGCTGCCCTGAATCAAGATGCCGGGTATTGGTCAGTGGGAAACACCACGCAACTGCTGAAGGGAGTTCGGGAAAGGCTGTTGAAGAGCCCTCACCAGCTGCCTCCTGAAAATCCCATCTGTGGAGCAGCCCAGGAAGATGGAGAAGCCCTGGTGAGGAAAACACCAGAAGGCTTCAAGGACAGCCGTGATCTGCAGGCAAGTGCAGACCCGCTGGTTCAGGAGATTGGCAGCTGTGGACAGAGAGTGCAGGACGAGGCAGGGCAGGCAGGCAGGCCAGAGCTTCCTGAAGGAGGAGTGCGGCGGCAGGCCAGCGCTGAGGGCCAGAGCCAACAGCACACCCTCAGCCAGATCCTCCTGAAGGGGATGCATGTGCTAGAGCTGCTTGGAGATCATCTGGAAGGTGGGGGCTCAAGGAGGCAGGTGGAGATGGCTCCTCCTCCCCTGACCACGTGCCCTCAGGCGGGAGCCCCGTGAACCAATTAAAGCCGTCCAGGGCACTGAAGAAGGCACGTCAGAGGAAAGAAGAGCTCCCAAGAAACCCAACAAGCCACCAAGCTGAGCAAGGACCTGTTCACCTTCGGAACACCCTCCTGGACGGTGAGATTCCGAAGTTGCGCCTGAAGCTTGAGGCAGAGCCGAAGCTGTGCGAAGAGCACCTCAGACACCTGGAGAGGAAGATGATGGAGGAGAAGGCACGCTGCCTGCAAGTGAAGAACGAGCTTGCCAAGGTGCGCAGGAAGGCGGATGCTGCCCACTGGCACTTGGGCCTCTATAGGAACATGGCCGCCGACCTGCACCGAGAATGGCAGAAAATCTCCTCCTTGCATGAGCGGGAACGCCTCCTGGTGGAGAAGAGAAGTGAGGAGAGCCAGAAGGCTGTCCTGTGGGCAGAGAGGGAGTTCCAAAGGCTCCAGGCCCAAAACCATTGCCTCAGGCAGAAGCTGGCCAACTCTGGGCCCAAGGTCCAGCCTGTCTCCGGGGGCCTCCTGCTCCTGCTCCTGCTGTTCCGGGCAGAGCCTCCAAATACCCTCAAACGCCAAAGGCTCCCCTGAAACCCAGGAAGCCCAAGAAGGGAGCAAGGGTGCACTGGCCAGACTCCAAGTTCTCGGGTCCCCTGCAGGTCTGATTCCCTTGCCCAGCAGCCACCAACACTCACAACCAGAGCACCAAAGCTCCTGTGCTTACCCCTTCAGCCATACCCATGGCTCCTTTGACTTGAGATCCACCCCATTCTTTAGCCTGATGCTCCATATTCCCTGGAGCCGTATGAGTGTGAGAGAATATTTTTCAGTGTTAAGCATAACACAAATAAAAATAAAAATATCCAATGGCTGAGACTCCTGCTACTGAGAATGGATTTGATTAAGGGATTCTATGCCAAGCAAGGGACGGTTTGAAGTGTCTTGTATCGATCCCTTAATCGTCCCAATAACCCAGTGTGTCATGTCTGACTGAGGTTCAGACAGGGGAAACAACTTGCCCCAAGATCACACAGCTAGTGAATTTCAGAGCTCCCGGTCCAAACCAGGGTTGTCTAATGATCACCTGCTGTGCCAATAACTTCTACGACTATGCCTACTACTTTTCTTCTTCTTCTTCTTCTTCTTCTTCTTCTTGTTCTTCTTCTTTGGAGAGACAGAAAGGGTGACGGCGCACACATACACACACACACACACACACACACACACACACACACACAAAGGAACGCACACACATGCAGGCGGGGGAGGGGCCGAGTTAGAGAGATTCCTCGACAGGCTTGGGACTCAAGTGCTGAACCAGACGCTGGTCTGGATTTCCCAGATCACGTGATCAGCCCTGAACCGAAATCAGGAGCCAGACACTGAACTGACAGGCACCCTTGGGCAAGGAACTTCTAGGCAAGCTGCTGAAGGATCCCAGAAGGGCTTGGTAAAATGTTCCCCTCGTTCACGTCCTAGGATGTGATGATTCTATGCAAAGATAATAGTGCATATAATATAATCTAACATAATATATAATAATATAAGGATGCAGAGATTATAGTGGTGGCTAGCTGAGGTCAAGTCCCAGCCAAGTAGGGAGGGCAGCCTTTAAGGGTCTCCAACGATTCCCATCTTGGGTACACATCGTTTTGTGTTCCATACTCTACCTCTTGATTCGAGTCAGAACTACTGACTCCCTTGTAAAGGACAGAATGTGGCCAAAGTGATAGGATGTCCCTTCGGAGGTGAGTTTACAAAGAGACTGGTCTCCTCTTGGGCTTGCCCGCCCTCCATCCCTCCCTCCCTCATCTGTTCCCAGGGAAGCCAGCTGCTCCTTGGGAGCTTTATGCTGGAGAGGCCCACGGGGCAAGGAATGACTATTTCTTGCTTCCAGCCATGGAGGGCCTCTGGCGGCTCACAGCCAGCTGAGTGAGCTCAAAAGCAGACTTACCCCCAACAAGCCCGCAGATGACTGAAGATCCAGAGGCCCTCTTGACTGCAGCCTTGTGAGAGATCCTGAGCCACAGGGAGCTGGCTAGTTGCACCTGGATGGCTGGCCCACAGGAACCATATCAGGTTATGAATGTTGTTTTAGGCCCATTGGTTCGGGGAAAACCTTCAAGAAAGACAGGAGTGTGACGCCAAATGTTTGGCTTCTGACCCACCCCCCCTCTCCTGGGGTTGAAATTCCAGGGAAATCAAGAGATGGTAGAAACGCCTGAGAGTTGAGGGTAAACAATGGAAGAGAAAGGACATCTATTCTGATCGCCATGGATCTCTGTGAGAGGACATCCTCCCACTTGATCCTCCTGTGTCGAAGGGTGGCAAATGCAGGAGGAGACACCTGGCAGTGTGGTCCAAGTCGGCTGAGAGCACTCGACCCAGCCCCACAGAGCCTCCTAGAAGGCAGAGAAAGAGCCCAGAAGTTCCCTGGGGCCCCTAGAGAAGGCCCCTAGAGAATGAGATGAGTTGAAAGCCTGGGACCTGGTCGTTGGACTTCTAGACTGGAGGGGAGATGGCCTGTGGAAGGGCCACTGCCCGCAACCCCTGTTGGACCAGACCCCTCCTGTCTGCTTTGGGAGCCTGGGGGTGAATATGAGAATGAATTCATGTAGAAGAGATGGTGTTCTAATGCTTGGTTTCAACTTCTTGAAATCGTTTCAACTTCTTGAAGTCGTTGACATTCCTTTTCTCCTTGTCCCCAAGACCACCATGAATGGGAAGGGGCCTTCAAAGAAGCAAGACGAGAACATCTCTTACAAGGCTGTCCAGTGTCAATATCCAACCACTGCAGTCACTTCTACCCCCTTGGCAGCCCCACTGCTTCCATCAGGACACAGATCCGTTCCTGTACAGGTTTTTGAGCAAACGTAAGTTTGGATTTCTCTCAGAGAAATGCCAAGAGTGCAATGACTGGGGTCCTAGGGTGGTTGCAAGTCTAGTTTTCAGAGGAACTGTGTGGAGGGTTGGGTCACTCTACTGTGCACCCGAAAAGCATATTCTACTGCTTGTTCCCTGGAATTTAAATCCAGGCCTTGAAAAAGAAAAGGAACTGTGAACTGTTTTCAAGAGGGAGCTCTATCATCTTCCATTCCCAACAGCGATGCAGGAGCGATCCAGTCGTTCCACATCCTGCCTTGCATTGGGGAGTGGGGTCTCTCTCTCCCTCTCGGGTGCATTTGGTTTGCATCATGGTGATAGGTGTGCAGTGAGAGCTCATTGGAGTTTGAATTTGAATTGCCCCGATGGTAACATTTTATGGGATTTCCATCTGTATACTCTTTGGTAAAGTGTTTCGGTCTTTTGCCCATTTTTTTTTTTGTTTTTGTTCTTTTCAGACTGGATGGCTTGCTTCTTTGGGGGTCCACTTTTGAGGTTCTCTCCTTCCGACAGGAGTCCTTTATCAGGTATGTGGTTTGCACCTATTTTCTCCCAGTTTGTAGCTTCCCTTTTGGGTCTTCTTCACAAGGTGTTTCACACATTACAGACTTCCAATTCTGATTGTTGGATCATGTCTAATGAATCAACTCTTCTTGAACGGAACATGATTTGATGTCCAGTCGGAGGATTCTTTCCCTAGCTGTCCATTCTGGACATTTTTTCCCTAGAAGATTTATCATTTTACATAGAAGGCGGTGATTAATTTTGAGTTAATTTAACAAAATTTTTTTTCTTTTTGAGAGAGTGAGCATGCGCATGAGTGGGGCGTGGGGTGGAGGGAGAAGCGAAAAGAGCGTCCTTAAGCAGACTCCCCAGTGAGCTTGGAGCCTGATTTTGTCCCGGGACCCTGAGAGCATGACAAGAGCCGAAATGAAGAGCTGGCTGCCTCAGCGACTGAGTCACCCAGGCGCCACGAGTTCAGTTTTGTACAGAGGATGAGCCTTCGATTGTGGTCCTCGTCCTCCTCGTCCTCCACCTCCACCTCCTCCTCCTCTCTGCCCCTCCCTCTTCTTCTTCTCCTTCTTCTTCTTTGTCTCTGGAAGTCCACTTGCTCTAGCACCATTTCTTCAAAACGCTGTCACTCCTCCATTGAATTGCTTTTCCCCTTTGTCAGAATCCCATTGACATGTTGGTGGTTGGTCTCTTTCTGGGTTTGATCCTGTTCCACTTATCTATCTTTATACTGTTCCATTTGTCTATCCCTTCACCAACACCACACATTTTTGATTACTATAGCTGTAGATCTTGAAATTGGGTGGAAGGATTCCTTTGGTTTTCTTCTTTAGTTTTATTTTCTCATCTTTTTCTAGGTTCTGCCGTGGAGAGCTTATTGTTTTGAGACAGGGAGAGACAGAGAGAGAGAGAGAGAGAGAGAGAGAGACAGGGAAGGGGTACAGAGAGAGAGAGAGAGAGAGAGAGAGATTATTAAACAGCCTCCATGCCCAGCACCAGCACAATGCAGGTTCAGTCTCACAACCTCGAGTTTAATCATGACCCGAGTCAAAATCAAGAGTTGGACTAACTGACTGAGCCTCCCAGATGCTCCTCCTCCTTTCTAACATAGGCAGTGATTGCTCTGCATGGTGCTGTCCATTGATTGAGCTGTGTCCCACACATTTTCATATGTTGTATGTTCATTTTCCTTCACTTCAATGCATTGAGATTTGATCTTTGATCTTTGATCATCTAGAATGTTACTTTCTCAGTGTTTGGATATTTGTTATCTTTCTCCTTTGGATACCTAGTTTGCTTTTTAAATATATTTTTTTTAATGTTGAAATTGTACTTCCGAGAAATTGATCGATAGGGTTGTCTTTGTTTCAGGTGTATAAGATAGCGATTCCCCTCCCCTACCCCACCTGCTGTCAGCTCCGGTTGCAGGCACTGATGTGCCTTGGAGACTCAGGTGCACCTCCCCCACCCCTCCTCCCTTCAGCTCCTGTTGCCAGGCACTGGTTTGCGTTGGAGACGGAACCCTCGTAGGGGTTCCAAGCACTTCCTAGTGGCCCAGAAGACACTGGTGATTGGAGACCAAGCCACAAGGCTCTTTGGAGCCAGCTGGGGGCCATCCAAATGCCTCCCCACACAGTTCTGGAGCCGCTGTGGGCTGTCCTGGAGCAGCTGTGGGCTGCTGGGTTGGTGATAGACGAACGTTGGCCACATGTGCCACGAGTCTCTGGGTTTCGCTGGGAGATCCTGGTGTGCACTGCAGTGGTGGTGTTCCTGGGAAAGAGTGCACTCAGCTTCCGAAGAAGAAAGTGGCAGTGTGCCCAGAACGAGGAAGTCTCTGGAAAAGGCATGGAGAAGACCGAACCGGACGCACAAGCCCGTGGAGCTGTCGCTTCATCCGAGCCGAAGGCCAGTCCTCTCCCGTTCCAGCTTCTTGCTCTGGCTCCCCTGAATCAAGATGCCGGGTATTGGTCAGTGGGAAACACCACGCAACTGCTGAAGGGAGTTCGGGAAAGACTGTTGAAGAGCCCTCACCAGCTGCCTCCTGAAAATCCCATCTGTGGAGCAGCCCAGGAAGATGGAGAAGCCCTGGTGAGGAAAACACCAGAAGGCTTCAAGGACAGCCGTGATCTGCAGGCAAGTGCAGACCCGCTGGTTCAGGAGATTGGCAGCTGTGGACAGAGAGTGCAGGACGAGGCAGGGCAGGCAGGCAGGCCAGAGCTTCCTGAAGGAGGAGTGCGGCGGCAGGCCAGCGCTGAGGGCCAGAGCCAACAGCACACCCTCAGCCAGATCCTCCTGAAGGGGATGCATGTGCTAGAGCTGCTTGGAGATCATCTGGAAGGTGGGGGCTCAAGGAGGCAGGTGGAGATGGCTCCTCCTCCCCTGACCACGTGCCCTCAGGCGGGAGCCCCGTGAACCAATTAAAGCCGTCCAGGGCACTGAAGAAGGCACGTCAGAGGAAAGAAGAGCTCCCAAGAAACCCAACAAGCCACCAAGCTGAGCAAGGACCTGTTCACCTTCGGAACACCCTCCTGGACGGTGAGATTCCGAAGTTGCGCCTGAAGCTTGAGGCAGAGCCGAAGCTGTGCGAAGAGCACCTCAGACACCTGGAGAGGAAGATGATGGAGGAGAAGGCACGCTGCCTGCAAGTGAAGAACGAGCTTGCCAAGGTGCGCAGGAAGGCGGATGCTGCCCACTGGCACTTGGGCCTCTATAGGAACATGGCCGCCGACCTGCACCGAGAATGGCAGAAAATCTCCTCCTTGCATGAGCGGGAACGCCTCCTGGTGGAGAAGAGAAGTGAGGAGAGCCAGAAGGCTGTCCTGTGGGCAGAGAGGGAGTTCCAAAGGCTCCAGGCCCAAAACCATTGCCTCAGGCAGAAGCTGGCCAACTCTGGGCCCAAGGTCCAGCCTGTCTCCGGGGGGCCTCCTGCTCCTGCTCCTGCTGTTCCGGGCACAGCCTCCAAATACCCTCAAGGGCCAAAGGCTCCCCTGAAACCCAGGAAGCCCAAGAAGGGAGCAAGGGTGCACTGGCCAGACTCCAAGTTCTCGGGTCCCCTGCAGGTCTGATTCCCTTGCCCAGCAGCCACCAACACTCACAACCAGAGCACCAAAGCTCCTGTGCTTACCCCTTCAGCCATACCCATGGCTCCTTTGACTTGAGATCCACCCCATTCTTTAGCCTGATGCTCCATATTCCCTGGAGCCGTATGAGTGTGAGAGAATATTTTTCAGTGTTAAGCATAACACAAATAAAAATAAAAATATCCAATGGCTGAGACTCCTGCTACTGAGAATGGATTTGATTAAGGGATTCTATGCCAAGCAAGGGACGGTTTGAAGTGTCTTGTATCGATCCCTTAATCGTCCCAATAACCCAGTGTGTCATGTCTGACTGAGGTTCAGACAGGGGAAACAACTTGCCCCAAGATCACACAGCTAGTGAATTTCAGAGCTCCCGGTCCAAACCAGGGTTGTCTAATGATCACCTGCTGTGCCAATAACTTCTACGACTATGCCTACTACTTTTCTTCTTCTTCTTCTTCTTCTTCTTCTTCTTCTTCTTCTTCTTCTTCTTCTTCTTCTTCTTGTTCTTCTTCTTCTTCTTGTTCTTCTTCTTTGGAGAGACAGAAAGGGTGACGGCGCACACATACACACACACACACACACACACACACACACACACAAAGGAACGCACACACATGCAGGCGGGGGAGGGGCCGAGTTAGAGAGATTCCTCGACAGGCTTGGGACTCAAGTGCTGAACCAGACGCTGGTCTGGATTTCCCAGATCACGTGATCAGCCCTGAACCGAAATCAGGAGCCAGACACTGAACTGACAGGCACCCTTGGGCAAGGAACTTCTAGGCAAGCTGCTGAAGGATCCCAGAAGGGCTTGGTAAAATGTTCCCCTCGTTCACGTCCTAGGATGTGATGATTCTATGCAAAGATAATAGTGCATATAATATAATCTAACATAATATATAATAATATAAGGATGCAGAGATTATAGTGGTGGCTAGCTGAGGTCAAGTCCCAGCCAAGTAGGGAGGGCAGCCTTTAAGGGTCTCCAACGATTCCCATCTTGGGTACACATCGTTTTGTGTTCCATACTCTACCTCTTGATTCGAGTCAGAACTACTGACTCCCTTGTAAAGGACAGAATGTGGCCAAAGTGATAGGATGTCCCTTCGGAGGTGAGTTTACAAAGAGACTGGTCTCCTCTTGGGCTTGCCCGCCCTCCGTCCCTCCCTCCCTCATCTGTTCCCAGGGAAGCCAGCTGCTCCTTGGGAGCTTTATGCTGGAGAGGCCCACGGGGCAAGGAATGACTATTTCTTGCTTCCAGCCATGGAGGGCCTCTGGCGGCTCACAGCCAGCTGAGTGAGCTCAAAAGCAGACTTACCCCCAACAAGCCCGCAGATGATTGAAGATCCAGAGGCCCTCTTGACTGCAGCCTTGTGAGAGATCCTGAGCCACAGGGACCTGGCTAGTTGCACCTGGATGGCTGGCCCACAGAAACCATATCAGGTTATGAATGTTGTTTTAGGCCCATTGGTTCGGGGAAAACCTTCAAGAAAGACAGGAGTGTGACGCCAAATGTTTGGCTTCTGACCCACCCCCCCTCTCCTGGGGTTGAAATTCCAGGGAAATCAAGAGATGGTAGAAACGCCTGAGAGTTGAGGGTAAACAATGGAAGAGAAAGGACATCTATTCTGATTGCCATGGATCTCTGTGAGAGGACATCCTCCCACTTGATCCTCCTGTGTCGAAGGGTGGCAAATGCAGGAGGAGACACCTGGCAGTGTGGTCCAAGTCGGCTGAGAGCACTCGACCCAGCCCCACAGAGCCTCCTAGAAGGCAGAGAAAGAGCCCAGAAGTTCCCTGGGGCCCCTAGAGAAGGCCCCTAGAGAATGAGATGAGTTGAAAGCCTGGGACCTGGTCGTTGGACTTCTAGACTGGAGGGGAGATGGCCTGTGGAAGGGCCACTGCCCGCAACCCCTGTTGGACCAGACCCCTCCTGTCTGCTTTGGGAGCCTGGGGGTGAATATGAGAATGAATTCATGTAGAAGAGATGGTGTTCTAATGCTTGGTTTCAACTTCTTGAAATCGTTTCAACTTCTTGAAGTCGTTGACATTCCTTTTCTCCTTGTCCCCAGGACCACCATGAATGGGAAGGGGCCTTCAAAGAAGCAAGATGAGAACATCTCTTACAAGGCTGTCCAGTGTCAATATCCAACCACTGCAGTCACTTCTACCCCCTTGGCAGCCCCACTGCTTCCATCAGGACACAGATCCGTTCCTGTACAGGTTTTTGAGCAAACGTAAGTTTGGATTTCTCTCAGAGAAATGCCAAGAGTGCAATGACTGGGGTCCTAGGGTGGTTGCAAGTCTAGTTTTCAGAGGAACTGTGTGGAGGGTTGGGTCACTCTACTGTGCACCCGAAAAGCATATTCTACTGCTTGTTCCCTGGAATTTAAATCCAGGCCTTGAAAAAGAAAAGGAACTGTGAACTGTTTTCAAGAGGGAGCTCTATCATCTTCCATTCCCAACAGCGATGCAGGAGCGATCCAGTCGTTCCACATCCTGCCTTGCATTGGGGAGTGGGGTCTCTCTCTCCCTCTCGGGTGCATTTGGTTTGCATCATGGTGATAGGTGTGCAGTGAGAGCTCATTGGAGTTTGAATTTGAATTGCCCCGATGGTAACATTTGATGGGATTTCCATCTGTATACTCTTTGGTAAAGTGTTTCGGTCTTTTGCCCATTTTTTTTTGTTTTTGTTCTTTTCAGACTGGATGGCTTGCTTCTTTGGGGGTCAACTTTTGAGGTTCTCTCCTTCCGACAGGAGTCCTTTATCAGGTATGTGGTTTGCACCTATTTTCTCCCAGTTTGTAGCTTCCCTTTTGGGTCTTCTTCACAAGGTGTTTCACACATTACAGACTTCCAATTCTGATTGTTGGATCATGTCTAATGAATCAACTCTTCTTGAACGGAACATGATTTGATGTCCAGTCGGAGGATTCTTTCCCTAGCTGTCCATTCTGGACATTTTTTCCCTAGAAGATTTATCATTTTACATAGAAGGCGGTGATTAATTTTGAGTTAATTTAACAAATTTTTTTTTCTTTTTGAGAGAGTGAGCATGCGCATGAGTGGGGCGTGGGGTGGAGGGAGAAGCGAAAAGAGCGTCCTTAAGCAGACTCCCCAGTGAGCTTGGAGCCTGATTTTGTCCCGGGACCCTGAGAGCATGACAAGAGCCGAAATGAAGAGCTGGCTGCCTCAGCGACTGAGTCACCCAGGCGCCACGAGTTCAGTTTTGTACAGAGGATGAGCCTTCGATTGTGGTCCTCGTCCTCCTCGTCCTCCACCTCCACCTCCTCCTCCTCTCTGCCCCTCCCTCTTCTTCTTCTCCTTCTTCTTCTTTGTCTCTGGAAGTCCACTTGCTCTAGCACCATTTCTTCAAAACGCTGTCACTCCTCCATTGAATTGCTTTTCCCCTTTGTCAGAATCCCATTGACATGTTGGTGGTTGGTCTCTTTCTGGGTTTGATCCTGTTCCACTTATCTATCTTTATACTGTTCCATTTGTCTATCCCTTCACCAACACCACACATTTTTGATTACTATAGCTGTAGATCTTGAAATTGGGTGGAAGGATTCCTTTGGTTTTCTTCTTTAGTTTTATTTTCTCATCTTTTTCTAGGTTCTGACGTGGAGAGCTTATTGTTTTGAGACAGGGAGAGACAGAGAGAGAGAGAGAGAGAGAGAGAGAGAGAGAGAGAGAGAGAGACAGGGAAGGGGTACAGAGAGAGAGAGATAGAGACGGATTATTAAGCAGCCTCCATGCCCAGCACCAGCACAATGCAGGTTCAGTCTCACAACCCCGAGTTTGATCATGACCCGAGTCAAAATCAAGAGTTGGACTAACTGACTGAGCCTCCCAGATGCTCCTCCTCCTTTCTCACATAGGCAGTGATTGCTCTGCATGGTGCTGTCCATTGATTGAGCTGTGTCCCACACATTTTCATATGTTGTATGTTCATTTTCCTTCACTTCAATGCATTGAGATTTGATCTTTGATCTTTGATCATCTAGAATGTTACTTTCTCAGTGTTTGGATATTTGTTATCTTTCTCCTTTGGATACCTAGTTTGCTTTTTAAATATATTTTTTTTTAATGTTGAAATTGTACTTCCGAGAAATTGATCGATAGGGTTGTCTTTGTTTCAGGTGTATAAGATAGCGATTCCCCTCCCCTACCCCACCTGCTGTCAGCTCCGGTTGCAGGCACTGATGTGCCTTGGAGACTCAGGTGCACCTCCCCCACCCCTCCTCCCTTCAGCTCCTGTTGCCAGGCACTGGTTTGCGTTGGAGACGGAACCCTCGTAGGGGTTCCAAGCACTTCCTAGTGGCCCAGAAGACACTGGTGATCGGAGACCAAGCCACAAGGCTCTTTGGAGCCAGCTGGGGGCCATCCAAATGCCTCCCCACACAGTTCTGGAGCCGCTGTGGGCTGTCCTGGAGCAGCTGTGGGCTGCTGGGTTGGTGATAGACGAACGTTGGCCACATGTGCCACGAGTCTCTGGGTTTCGCTGGGAGATCCTGGTGTGCACTGCAGTGGTGGTGTTCCTGGGAAAGAGTGCACTCAGCTTCCGAAGAAGAAAGTGGCAGTGTGCCCAGAACGAGGAAGTCTCTGGAAAAGGCATGGAGAAGACCGAACCGGACGCACAAGCCCGTGGAGCTGTCGCATCATCCGAGCCGAAGGCCAGTCCTCTCCCGTTCCAGCTTCTTGCTCTGGCTGCCCTGAATCAAGATGCCGGGTATTGGTCAGTGGGAAACACCACGCAACTGCTGAAGGGAGATCGGGAAAGGCTGTTGAAGTGCCCTCACCAGCTGCCTCCTGAAAATCCCATCTGTGGAGCAGCCCAGGAAGATGGAGAAGCCCTGGTGAGGAAAACACCAGAAGGCTTCAAGGACAGCCGTGATCTGCAGGCAAGTGCAGACCCGCTGGTTCAGGAGATTGGCAGCTGTGGACAGAGAGTGCAGGACGAGGCAGGGCAGGCAGGCAGGCCAGAGCTTCCTGAAGGAGGAGTGCGGCGGCAGGCCAGCGCTGAGGGCCAGCGCCAGCAGCACACCCTCAGCCAGATCCTCCTGAAGGGGATGCATGTGCTAGAGCCTCTTGGAGATCATCTGGAAGGTGGGGGCTCAAGGAGGCAGGTGGAGACTAGCTCCTCCTCCCCTGACCACGTGCCCTCAGGCGGGAGCCCTGTGAACCAATTAAAGCCGTCCAGGGCACTGAAGAAGGCACGTCAGAGGAAAGAAGAGCTCCCAAGAAACCCAACAAGCCACCAAGCTGAGCAAGGACCTGTTCACCTTCGGAACACCCTCCTGGACGGTGAGATTCCGAAGTTGCGCCTGAAGCTTGAGGCAGAGCGGAAGCTGTGCGAAGAGCACCTCAGACACGTGGAGAGGAAGATGATGGAGGAGAAGGCACGCTGCCTACAAGTGAAGAGCGAGCTTGCCAAGGTGCGCAGGAAGGCGGATGCTGCCCACTGGCACTTGGGCCTCTATAGGAACATGGCCGCCGACCTGCACCGAGAATGGCAGAAAATCTCCTCCTTGCATGAGCGGGAACGCCTCCTGGTGGAGAAGAGAAGTGAGGAGAGCCAGAAGGCTGTCCTGTGGGCAGAGAGGGAGTTCCAAAGGCTCCAGGCCCAAAACCATTGCCTCAGGCAGAAGCTGGCCAACTCTGGGCCCAAGGTCCAGCCTGTCTCCGGGGGGCCTCCTGCTCCTGCTCCTGCTGTTCCGGGCACAGCCTCCAAATACCCTCAAGGGCCAAAGGCTCCCCTGAAACCCAGGAAGCCCAAGAAGGGAGCAAGGGTGCACTGGCCAGACTCCAAGTTCTCGGGTCCCCTGCAGGTCTGATTCCCTTGCCCAGCAGCCACCAACACTCACAACCAGAGCACCAAAGCTCCTGTGCTTACCCCTTCAGCCATACCCATGGCTCCTTTGACTTGAGATCCACCCCATTCTTTAGCCTGATGCTCCATATTCCCTGGAGCCGTATGAGTGTGAGAGAATATTTTTCAGTGTTAAGCATAACACAAATAAAAATAAAAATATCCAATGGCTGAGACTCCTGCTACTGAGAATGGATTTGATTAAGGGATTCTATGCCAAGCAAGGGACGGTTTGAAGTGTCTTGTATCGATCCCTTAATCGTCCCAATAACCCAGTGTGTCATGTCTGACTGAGGTTCAGACAGGGGAAACAACTTGCCCCAAGATCACACAGCTAGTGAATTTCAGAGCTCCCGGTCCAAACCAGGGTTGTCTAATGATCACCTGCTGTGCCAATAACTTCTACGACTATGCCTACTACTTTTCTTCTTCTTCTTCTTCTTCTTCTTCTTCTTCTTCTTCTTCTTCTTCTTCTTCTTCTTCTTGTTCTTCTTCTTCTTCTTGTTCTTCTTCTTTGGAGAGACAGAAAGGGTGACGGCGCACACATACACACACACACACACACACACACACACACACACAAAGGAACGCACACACATGCAGGCGGGGGAGGGGCCGAGTTAGAGAGATTCCTCGACAGGCTTGGGACTCAAGTGCTGAACCAGACGCTGGTCTGGATTTCCCAGATCACGTGATCAGCCCTGAACCGAAATCAGGAGCCAGACACTGAACTGACAGGCACCCTTGGGCAAGGAACTTCTAGGCAAGCTGCTGAAGGATCCCAGAAGGGCTTGGTAAAATGTTCCCCTCGTTCACGTCCTAGGATGTGATGATTCTATGCAAAGATAATAGTGCATATAATATAATCTAACATAATATATAATAATATAAGGATGCAGAGATTATAGTGGTGGCTAGCTGAGGTCAAGTCCCAGCCAAGTAGGGAGGGCAGCCTTTAAGGGTCTCCAACGATTCCCATCTTGGGTACACATCGTTTTGTGTTCCATACTCTACCTCTTGATTCGAGTCAGAACTACTGACTCCCTTGTAAAGGACAGAATGTGGCCAAAGTGATAGGATGTCCCTTCGGAGGTGAGTTTACAAAGAGACTGGTCTCCTCTTGGGCTTGCCCGCCCTCCGTCCCTCCCTCCCTCATCTGTTCCCAGGGAAGCCAGCTGCTCCTTGGGAGCTTTATGCTGGAGAGGCCCACGGGGCAAGGAATGACTATTTCTTGCTTCCAGCCATGGAGGGCCTCTGGCGGCTCACAGCCAGCTGAGTGAGCTCAAAAGCAGACTTACCCCCAACAAGCCCGCAGATGATTGAAGATCCAGAGGCCCTCTTGACTGCAGCCTTGTGAGAGATCCTGAGCCACAGGGACCTGGCTAGTTGCACCTGGATGGCTGGCCCACAGAAACCATATCAGGTTATGAATGTTGTTTTAGGCCCATTGGTTCGGGGAAAACCTTCAAGAAAGACAGGAGTGTGACGCCAAATGTTTGGCTTCTGACCCACCCCCCCTCTCCTGGGGTTGAAATTCCAGGGAAATCAAGAGATGGTAGAAACGCCTGAGAGTTGAGGGTAAACAATGGAAGAGAAAGGACATCTATTCTGATTGCCATGGATCTCTGTGAGAGGACATCCTCCCACTTGATCCTCCTGTGTCGAAGGGTGGCAAATGCAGGAGGAGACACCTGGCAGTGTGGTCCAAGTCGGCTGAGAGCACTCGACCCAGCCCCACAGAGCCTCCTAGAAGGCAGAGAAAGAGCCCAGAAGTTCCCTGGGGCCCCTAGAGAAGGCCCCTAGAGAATGAGATGAGTTGAAAGCCTGGGACCTGGTCGTTGGACTTCTAGACTGGAGGGGAGATGGCCTGTGGAAGGGCCACTGCCCGCAACCCCTGTTGGACCAGACCCCTCCTGTCTGCTTTGGGAGCCTGGGGGTGAATATGAGAATGAATTCATGTAGAAGAGATGGTGTTCTAATGCTTGGTTTCAACTTCTTGAAATCGTTTCAACTTCTTGAAGTCGTTGACATTCCTTTTCTCCTTGTCCCCAGGACCACCATGAATGGGAAGGGGCCTTCAAAGAAGCAAGATGAGAACATCTCTTACAAGGCTGTCCAGTGTCAATATCCAACCACTGCAGTCACTTCTACCCCCTTGGCAGCCCCACTGCTTCCATCAGGACACAGATCCGTTCCTGTACAGGTTTTTGAGCAAACGTAAGTTTGGATTTCTCTCAGAGAAATGCCAAGAGTGCAATGACTGGGGTCCTAGGGTGGTTGCAAGTCTAGTTTTCAGAGGAACTGTGTGGAGGGTTGGGTCACTCTACTGTGCACCCGAAAAGCATATTCTACTGCTTGTTCCCTGGAATTTAAATCCAGGCCTTGAAAAAGAAAAGGAACTGTGAACTGTTTTCAAGAGGGAGCTCTATCATCTTCCATTCCCAACAGCGATGCAGGAGCGATCCAGTCGTTCCACATCCTGCCTTGCATTGGGGAGTGGGGTCTCTCTCTCCCTCTCGGGTGCATTTGGTTTGCATCATGGTGATAGGTGTGCAGTGAGAGCTCATTGGAGTTTGAATTTGAATTGCCCCGATGGTAACATTTGATGGGATTTCCATCTGTATACTCTTTGGTAAAGTGTTTCGGTCTTTTGCCCATTTTTTTTTGTTTTTGTTCTTTTCAGACTGGATGGCTTGCTTCTTTGGGGGTCAACTTTTGAGGTTCTCTCCTTCCGACAGGAGTCCTTTATCAGGTATGTGGTTTGCACCTATTTTCTCCCAGTTTGTAGCTTCCCTTTTGGGTCTTCTTCACAAGGTGTTTCACACATTACAGACTTCCAATTCTGATTGTTGGATCATGTCTAATGAATCAACTCTTCTTGAACGGAACATGATTTGATGTCCAGTCGGAGGATTCTTTCCCTAGCTGTCCATTCTGGACATTTTTTCCCTAGAAGATTTATCATTTTACATAGAAGGCGGTGATTAATTTTGAGTTAATTTAACAAATTTTTTTTTCTTTTTGAGAGAGTGAGCATGCGCATGAGTGGGGCGTGGGGTGGAGGGAGAAGCGAAAAGAGCGTCCTTAAGCAGACTCCCCAGTGAGCTTGGAGCCTGATTTTGTCCCGGGACCCTGAGAGCATGACAAGAGCCGAAATGAAGAGCTGGCTGCCTCAGCGACTGAGTCACCCAGGCGCCACGAGTTCAGTTTTGTACAGAGGATGAGCCTTCGATTGTGGTCCTCGTCCTCCTCGTCCTCCACCTCCACCTCCTCCTCCTCTCTGCCCCTCCCTCTTCTTCTTCTCCTTCTTCTTCTTTGTCTCTGGAAGTCCACTTGCTCTAGCACCATTTCTTCAAAACGCTGTCACTCCTCCATTGAATTGCTTTTCCCCTTTGTCAGAATCCCATTGACATGTTGGTGGTTGGTCTCTTTCTGGGTTTGATCCTGTTCCACTTATCTATCTTTATACTGTTCCATTTGTCTATCCCTTCACCAACACCACACATTTTTGATTACTATAGCTGTAGATCTTGAAATTGGGTGGAAGGATTCCTTTGGTTTTCTTCTTTAGTTTTATTTTCTCATCTTTTTCTAGGTTCTGACGTGGAGAGCTTATTGTTTTGAGACAGGGAGAGACAGAGAGAGAGAGAGAGAGAGAGAGAGAGAGAGAGAGAGACAGGGAAGGGGTACAGAGAGAGAGAGATAGAGACGGATTATTAAGCAGCCTCCATGCCCAGCACCAGCACAATGCAGGTTCAGTCTCACAACCCCGAGTTTGATCATGACCCGAGTCAAAATCAAGAGTTGGACTAACTGACTGAGCCTCCCAGATGCTCCTCCTCCTTTCTCACATAGGCAGTGATTGCTCTGCATGGTGCTGTCCATTGATTGAGCTGTGTCCCACACATTTTCATATGTTGTATGTTCATTTTCCTTCACTTCAATGCATTGAGATTTGATCTTTGATCTTTGATCATCTAGAATGTTACTTTCTCAGTGTTTGGATATTTGTTATCTTTCTCCTTTGGATACCTAGTTTGCTTTTTAAATATATTTTTTTTTAATGTTGAAATTGTACTTCCGAGAAATTGATCGATAGGGTTGTCTTTGTTTCAGGTGTATAAGATAGCGATTCCCCTCCCCTACCCCACCTGCTGTCAGCTCCGGTTGCAGGCACTGATGTGCCTTGGAGACTCAGGTGCACCTCCCCCACCCCTCCTCCCTTCAGCTCCTGTTGCCAGGCACTGGTTTGCGTTGGAGACGGAACCCTCGTAGGGGTTCCAAGCACTTCCTAGTGGCCCAGAAGACACTGGTGATCGGAGACCAAGCCACAAGGCTCTTTGGAGCCAGCTGGGGGCCATCCAAATGCCTCCCCACACAGTTCTGGAGCCGCTGTGGGCTGTCCTGGAGCAGCTGTGGGCTGCTGGGTTGGTGATAGACGAACGTTGGCCACATGTGCCACGAGTCTCTGGGTTTCGCTGGGAGATCCTGGTGTGCACTGCAGTGGTGGTGTTCCTGGGAAAGAGTGCACTCAGCTTCCGAAGAAGAAAGTGGCAGTGTGCCCAGAACGAGGAAGTCTCTGGAAAAGGCATGGAGAAGACCGAACCGGACGCACAAGCCCGTGGAGCTGTCGCATCATCCGAGCCGAAGGCCAGTCCTCTCCCGTTCCAGCTTCTTGCTCTGGCTGCCCTGAATCAAGATGCCGGGTATTGGTCAGTGGGAAACACCACGCAACTGCTGAAGGGAGATCGGGAAAGGCTGTTGAAGTGCCCTCACCAGCTGCCTCCTGAAAATCCCATCTGTGGAGCAGCCCAGGAAGATGGAGAAGCCCTGGTGAGGAAAACACCAGAAGGCTTCAAGGACAGCCGTGATCTGCAGGCAAGTGCAGACCCGCTGGTTCAGGAGATTGGCAGCTGTGGACAGAGAGTGCAGGACGAGGCAGGGCAGGCAGGCAGGCCAGAGCTTCCTGAAGGAGGAGTGCGGCGGCAGGCCAGCGCTGAGGGCCAGCGCCAGCAGCACACCCTCAGCCAGATCCTCCTGAAGGGGATGCATGTGCTAGAGCCTCTTGGAGATCATCTGGAAGGTGGGGGCTCAAGGAGGCAGGTGGAGACTAGCTCCTCCTCCCCTGACCACGTGCCCTCAGGCGGGAGCCCTGTGAACCAATTAAAGCCGTCCAGGGCACTGAAGAAGGCACGTCAGAGGAAAGAAGAGCTCCCAAGAAACCCAACAAGCCACCAAGCTGAGCAAGGACCTGTTCACCTTCGGAACACCCTCCTGGACGGTGAGATTCCGAAGTTGCGCCTGAAGCTTGAGGCAGAGCGGAAGCTGTGCGAAGAGCACCTCAGACACGTGGAGAGGAAGATGATGGAGGAGAAGGCACGCTGCCTACAAGTGAAGAGCGAGCTTGCCAAGGTGCGCAGGAAGGCGGATGCTGCCCACTGGCACTTGGGCCTCTATAGGAACATGGCCGCCGACCTGCACCGAGAATGGCAGAAAATCTCCTCCTTGCATGAGCGGGAACGCCTCCTGGTGGAGAAGAGAAGTGAGGAGAGCCAGAAGGCTGTCCTGTGGGCAGAGAGGGAGTTCCAAAGGCTCCAGGCCCAAAACCATTGCCTCAGGCAGAAGCTGGCCAACTCTGGGCCCAAGGTCCAGCCTGTCTCCGGGGGGCCTCCTGCTCCTGCTCCTGCTGTTCCGGGCACAGCCTCCAAATACCCTCAAGGGCCAAAGGCTCCCCTGAAACCCAGGAAGCCCAAGAAGGGAGCAAGGGTGCACTGGCCAGACTCCAAGTTCTCGGGTCCCCTGCAGGTCTGATTCCCTTGCCCAGCAGCCACCAACACTCACAACCAGAGCACCAAAGCTCCTGTGCTTACCCCTTCAGCCATACCCATGGCTCCTTTGACTTGAGATCCACCCCATTCTTTAGCCTGATGCTCCATATTCCCTGGAGCCGTATGAGTGTGAGAGAATATTTTTCAGTGTTAAGCATAACACAAATAAAAATAAAAATATCCAATGGCTGAGACTCCTGCTACTGAGAATGGATTTGATTAAGGGATTCTATGCCAAGCAAGGGACGGTTTGAAGTGTCTTGTATCGATCCCTTAATCGTCCCAATAACCCAGTGTGTCATGTCTGACTGAGGTTCAGACAGGGGAAACAACTTGCCCCAAGATCACACAGCTAGTGAATTTCAGAGCTCCCGGTCCAAACCAGGGTTGTCTAATGATCACCTGCTGTGCCAATAACTTCTACGACTATGCCTACTACTTTTCTTCTTCTTCTTCTTCTTCTTCTTCTTCTTCTTCTTCTTCTTCTTCTTCTTCTTCTTCTTGTTCTTCTTCTTCTTCTTGTTCTTCTTCTTTGGAGAGACAGAAAGGGTGACGGCGCACACATACACACACACACACACACACACACACACACACACAAAGGAACGCACACACATGCAGGCGGGGGAGGGGCCGAGTTAGAGAGATTCCTCGACAGGCTTGGGACTCAAGTGCTGAACCAGACGCTGGTCTGGATTTCCCAGATCACGTGATCAGCCCTGAACCGAAATCAGGAGCCAGACACTGAACTGACAGGCACCCTTGGGCAAGGAACTTCTAGGCAAGCTGCTGAAGGATCCCAGAAGGGCTTGGTAAAATGTTCCCCTCGTTCACGTCCTAGGATGTGATGATTCTATGCAAAGATAATAGTGCATATAATATAATCTAACATAATATATAATAATATAAGGATGCAGAGATTATAGTGGTGGCTAGCTGAGGTCAAGTCCCAGCCAAGTAGGGAGGGCAGCCTTTAAGGGTCTCCAACGATTCCCATCTTGGGTACACATCGTTTTGTGTTCCATACTCTACCTCTTGATTCGAGTCAGAACTACTGACTCCCTTGTAAAGGACAGAATGTGGCCAAAGTGATAGGATGTCCCTTCGGAGGTGAGTTTACAAAGAGACTGGTCTCCTCTTGGGCTTGCCCGCCCTCCGTCCCTCCCTCCCTCATCTGTTCCCAGGGAAGCCAGCTGCTCCTTGGGAGCTTTATGCTGGAGAGGCCCACGGGGCAAGGAATGACTATTTCTTGCTTCCAGCCATGGAGGGCCTCTGGCGGCTCACAGCCAGCTGAGTGAGCTCAAAAGCAGACTTACCCCCAACAAGCCCGCAGATGATTGAAGATCCAGAGGCCCTCTTGACTGCAGCCTTGTGAGAGATCCTGAGCCACAGGGACCTGGCTAGTTGCACCTGGATGGCTGGCCCACAGAAACCATATCAGGTTATGAATGTTGTTTTAGGCCCATTGGTTCGGGGAAAACCTTCAAGAAAGACAGGAGTGTGACGCCAAATGTTTGGCTTCTGACCCACCCCCCCTCTCCTGGGGTTGAAATTCCAGGGAAATCAAGAGATGGTAGAAACGCCTGAGAGTTGAGGGTAAACAATGGAAGAGAAAGGACATCTATTCTGATTGCCATGGATCTCTGTGAGAGGACATCCTCCCACTTGATCCTCCTGTGTCGAAGGGTGGCAAATGCAGGAGGAGACACCTGGCAGTGTGGTCCAAGTCGGCTGAGAGCACTCGACCCAGCCCCACAGAGCCTCCTAGAAGGCAGAGAAAGAGCCCAGAAGTTCCCTGGGGCCCCTAGAGAAGGCCCCTAGAGAATGAGATGAGTTGAAAGCCTGGGACCTGGTCGTTGGACTTCTAGACTGGAGGGGAGATGGCCTGTGGAAGGGCCACTGCCCGCAACCCCTGTTGGACCAGACCCCTCCTGTCTGCTTTGGGAGCCTGGGGGTGAATATGAGAATGAATTCATGTAGAAGAGATGGTGTTCTAATGCTTGGTTTCAACTTCTTGAAATCGTTTCAACTTCTTGAAGTCGTTGACATTCCTTTTCTCCTTGTCCCCAGGACCACCATGAATGGGAAGGGGCCTTCAAAGAAGCAAGATGAGAACATCTCTTACAAGGCTGTCCAGTGTCAATATCCAACCACTGCAGTCACTTCTACCCCCTTGGCAGCCCCACTGCTTCCATCAGGACACAGATCCGTTCCTGTACAGGTTTTTGAGCAAACGTAAGTTTGGATTTCTCTCAGAGAAATGCCAAGAGTGCAATGACTGGGGTCCTAGGGTGGTTGCAAGTCTAGTTTTCAGAGGAACTGTGTGGAGGGTTGGGTCACTCTACTGTGCACCCGAAAAGCATATTCTACTGCTTGTTCCCTGGAATTTAAATCCAGGCCTTGAAAAAGAAAAGGAACTGTGAACTGTTTTCAAGAGGGAGCTCTATCATCTTCCATTCCCAACAGCGATGCAGGAGCGATCCAGTCGTTCCACATCCTGCCTTGCATTGGGGAGTGGGGTCTCTCTCTCCCTCTCGGGTGCATTTGGTTTGCATCATGGTGATAGGTGTGCAGTGAGAGCTCATTGGAGTTTGAATTTGAATTGCCCCGATGGTAACATTTGATGGGATTTCCATCTGTATACTCTTTGGTAAAGTGTTTCGGTCTTTTGCCCATTTTTTTTTGTTTTTGTTCTTTTCAGACTGGATGGCTTGCTTCTTTGGGGGTCAACTTTTGAGGTTCTCTCCTTCCGACAGGAGTCCTTTATCAGGTATGTGGTTTGCACCTATTTTCTCCCAGTTTGTAGCTTCCCTTTTGGGTCTTCTTCACAAGGTGTTTCACACATTACAGACTTCCAATTCTGATTGTTGGATCATGTCTAATGAATCAACTCTTCTTGAACGGAACATGATTTGATGTCCAGTCGGAGGATTCTTTCCCTAGCTGTCCATTCTGGACATTTTTTCCCTAGAAGATTTATCATTTTACATAGAAGGCGGTGATTAATTTTGAGTTAATTTAACAAATTTTTTTTTCTTTTTGAGAGAGTGAGCATGCGCATGAGTGGGGCGTGGGGTGGAGGGAGAAGCGAAAAGAGCGTCCTTAAGCAGACTCCCCAGTGAGCTTGGAGCCTGATTTTGTCCCGGGACCCTGAGAGCATGACAAGAGCCGAAATGAAGAGCTGGCTGCCTCAGCGACTGAGTCACCCAGGCGCCACGAGTTCAGTTTTGTACAGAGGATGAGCCTTCGATTGTGGTCCTCGTCCTCCTCGTCCTCCACCTCCACCTCCTCCTCCTCTCTGCCCCTCCCTCTTCTTCTTCTCCTTCTTCTTCTTTGTCTCTGGAAGTCCACTTGCTCTAGCACCATTTCTTCAAAACGCTGTCACTCCTCCATTGAATTGCTTTTCCCCTTTGTCAGAATCCCATTGACATGTTGGTGGTTGGTCTCTTTCTGGGTTTGATCCTGTTCCACTTATCTATCTTTATACTGTTCCATTTGTCTATCCCTTCACCAACACCACACATTTTTGATTACTATAGCTGTAGATCTTGAAATTGGGTGGAAGGATTCCTTTGGTTTTCTTCTTTAGTTTTATTTTCTCATCTTTTTCTAGGTTCTGACGTGGAGAGCTTATTGTTTTGAGACAGGGAGAGACAGAGAGAGAGAGAGAGAGAGAGAGAGAGAGAGAGAGAGACAGGGAAGGGGTACAGAGAGAGAGAGATAGAGACGGATTATTAAGCAGCCTCCATGCCCAGCACCAGCACAATGCAGGTTCAGTCTCACAACCCCGAGTTTGATCATGACCCGAGTCAAAATCAAGAGTTGGACTAACTGACTGAGCCTCCCAGATGCTCCTCCTCCTTTCTCACATAGGCAGTGATTGCTCTGCATGGTGCTGTCCATTGATTGAGCTGTGTCCCACACATTTTCATATGTTGTATGTTCATTTTCCTTCACTTCAATGCATTGAGATTTGATCTTTGATCTTTGATCATCTAGAATGTTACTTTCTCAGTGTTTGGATATTTGTTATCTTTCTCCTTTGGATACCTAGTTTGCTTTTTAAATATATTTTTTTTTAATGTTGAAATTGTACTTCCGAGAAATTGATCGATAGGGTTGTCTTTGTTTCAGGTGTATAAGATAGCGATTCCCCTCCCCTACCCCACCTGCTGTCAGCTCCGGTTGCAGGCACTGATGTGCCTTGGAGACTCAGGTGCACCTCCCCCACCCCTCCTCCCTTCAGCTCCTGTTGCCAGGCACTGGTTTGCGTTGGAGACGGAACCCTCGTAGGGGTTCCAAGCACTTCCTAGTGGCCCAGAAGACACTGGTGATCGGAGACCAAGCCACAAGGCTCTTTGGAGCCAGCTGGGGGCCATCCAAATGCCTCCCCACACAGTTCTGGAGCCGCTGTGGGCTGTCCTGGAGCAGCTGTGGGCTGCTGGGTTGGTGATAGACGAACGTTGGCCACATGTGCCACGAGTCTCTGGGTTTCGCTGGGAGATCCTGGTGTGCACTGCAGTGGTGGTGTTCCTGGGAAAGAGTGCACTCAGCTTCCGAAGAAGAAAGTGGCAGTGTGCCCAGAACGAGGAAGTCTCTGGAAAAGGCATGGAGAAGACCGAACCGGACGCACAAGCCCGTGGAGCTGTCGCATCATCCGAGCCGAAGGCCAGTCCTCTCCCGTTCCAGCTTCTTGCTCTGGCTGCCCTGAATCAAGATGCCGGGTATTGGTCAGTGGGAAACACCACGCAACTGCTGAAGGGAGATCGGGAAAGGCTGTTGAAGTGCCCTCACCAGCTGCCTCCTGAAAATCCCATCTGTGGAGCAGCCCAGGAAGATGGAGAAGCCCTGGTGAGGAAAACACCAGAAGGCTTCAAGGACAGCCGTGATCTGCAGGCAAGTGCAGACCCGCTGGTTCAGGAGATTGGCAGCTGTGGACAGAGAGTGCAGGACGAGGCAGGGCAGGCAGGCAGGCCAGAGCTTCCTGAAGGAGGAGTGCGGCGGCAGGCCAGCGCTGAGGGCCAGCGCCAGCAGCACACCCTCAGCCAGATCCTCCTGAAGGGGATGCATGTGCTAGAGCCTCTTGGAGATCATCTGGAAGGTGGGGGCTCAAGGAGGCAGGTGGAGACTAGCTCCTCCTCCCCTGACCACGTGCCCTCAGGCGGGAGCCCTGTGAACCAATTAAAGCCGTCCAGGGCACTGAAGAAGGCACGTCAGAGGAAAGAAGAGCTCCCAAGAAACCCAACAAGCCACCAAGCTGAGCAAGGACCTGTTCACCTTCGGAACACCCTCCTGGACGGTGAGATTCCGAAGTTGCGCCTGAAGCTTGAGGCAGAGCGGAAGCTGTGCGAAGAGCACCTCAGACACGTGGAGAGGAAGATGATGGAGGAGAAGGCACGCTGCCTACAAGTGAAGAGCGAGCTTGCCAAGGTGCGCAGGAAGGCGGATGCTGCCCACTGGCACTTGGGCCTCTATAGGAACATGGCCGCCGACCTGCACCGAGAATGGCAGAAAATCTCCTCCTTGCATGAGCGGGAACGCCTCCTGGTGGAGAAGAGAAGTGAGGAGAGCCAGAAGGCTGTCCTGTGGGCAGAGAGGGAGTTCCAAAGGCTCCAGGCCCAAAACCATTGCCTCAGGCAGAAGCTGGCCAACTCTGGGCCCAAGGTCCAGCCTGTCTCCGGGGGGCCTCCTGCTCCTGCTCCTGCTGTTCCGGGCACAGCCTCCAAATACCCTCAAGCGCCAAAGGCTCCCCTGAAACCCAGGAAGCCCAAGAAGGGAGCAAGGGTGCACTGGCCAGACTCCAAGTTCTCGGGTCCCCTGCAGGTCTGATTCCCTTGCCCAGCAGCCACCAACACTCACAACCAGAGCACCAAAGCTCCTGTGCTTACCCCTTCAGCCATACCCATGGCTCCTTTGACTTGAGATCCACCCCATTCTTTAGCCTGATGCTCCATATTCCCTGGAGCCGTATGAGTGTGAGAGAATATTTTTCAGTGTTAAGCATAACACAAATAAAAATAAAAATATCCAATGGCTGAGACTCCTGCTACTGAGAATGGATTTGATTAAGGGATTCTATGCCAAGCAAGGGACGGTTTGAAGTGTCTTGTATCGATCCCTTAATCGTCCCAATAACCCAGTGTGTCATGTCTGACTGAGGTTCAGACAGGGGAAACAACTTGCCCCAAGATCACACAGCTAGTGAATTTCAGAGCTCCCGTTCCAAACCAGGGTTGTCTAATGATCACCTGCTGTGCCAATAACTTCTACGACTATGCCTACTACTTTTCTTCTTCTTCTTCTTCTTCTTCTTCTTCTTCTTCTTCTTCTTGTTCTTCTTCTTTGGAGAGACAGAAAGGGTGACGGCGCACACATACACACACACACACACACACACACACACACACACAAAGGAACGCACACACATGCAGGCGGGGGAGGGGCCGAGTTAGAGAGATTCCTCGACAGGCTTGGGACTCAAGTGCTGAACCAGACGCTGGTCTGGATTTCCCAGATCACGTGATCAGCCCTGAACCGAAATCAGGAGCCAGACACTGAACTGACAGGCACCCTTGGGCAAGGAACTTCTAGGCAAGCTGCTGAAGGATCCCAGAAGGGCTTGGTAAAATGTTCCCCTCGTTCACGTCCTAGGATGTGATGATTCTATGCAAAGATAATAGTGCATATAATATAATCTAACATAATATATAATAATATAAGGATGCAGAGATTATAGTGGTGGCTAGCTGAGGTCAAGTCCCAGCCAAGTAGGGAGGGCAGCCTTTAAGGGTCTCCAACGATTCCCATCTTGGGTACACATCGTTTTGTGTTCCATACTCCACCTCTTGATTCGAGTCAGAACTACTGACTCCCTTGTAAAGGACAGAATGTGGCCAAAGTGATAGGATGTCCCTTCGGAGGTGAGTTTACAAAGAGACTGGTCTCCTCTTGGGCTTGCCCGCCCTCCGTCCCTCCCTCCCTCATCTGTTCCCAGGGAAGCCAGCTGCTCCTTGGGAGCTTTATGCTGGAGAGGCCCACGGGGCAAGGAATGACTATTTCTTGCTTCCAGCCATGGAGGGCCTCTGGCGGCTCACAGCCAGCTGAGTGAGCTCAAAAGCAGACTTACCCCCAACAAGCCCGCAGATGACTGAAGATCCAGAGGCCCTCTTGACTGCAGCCTTGTGAGAGATCCTGAGCCACAGGGACCTGGCTAGTTGCACCTGGATGGCTGGCCCACAGGAACCATATCAGGTTATGAATGTTGTTTTAGGCCCATTGGTTCGGGGAAAACCTTCAAGAAAGACAGGAGTGTGATGCCAAATGTTTGGCTTCTGACCCACCCCCCCTCTCCTGGGGTTGAAATTCCAGGGAAATCAAGAGATGGTAGAAACGCCTGAGAGTTGAGGGTAAACAATGGAAGAGAAAGGACATCTATTCTGATCGCCATGGATCTCTGTGAGAGGACATCCTCCCACTTGATCCTCCTGTGTCGAAGGGTGGCAAATGCAGGAGGAGACACCTGGCAGTGTGGTCCAAGTCGGCTGAGAGCACTCGACCCAGCCCCACAGAGCCTCCTAGAAGGCAGAGAAAGAGCCCAGAAGTTCCCTGGGGCCCCTAGAGAAGGCCCCTAGAGAATGAGATGAGTTGAAAGCCTGGGACCTGGTCGTTGGACTTCTAGACTGGAGGGGAGATGGCCTGTGGAAGGGCCACTGCCCGCAACCCCTGTTGGACCAGACCCCTCCTGTCTGCTTTGGGAGCCTGGGGGTGAATATGAGAATGAATTCATGTAGAAGAGATGGTGTTCTAATGCTTGGTTTCAACTTCTTGAAATCGTTTCAACTTCTTGAAGTCGTTGACATTCCTTTTCTCCTTGTCCCCAGGACCACCATGAATGGGAAGGGGCCTTCAAAGAAGCAAGACGAGAACATCTCTTACAAGGCTGTCCAGTGTCAATATCCAACCACTGCAGTCACTTCTACCCCCTTGGCAGCCCCACTGCTTCCATCAGGACACAGATCCGTTCCTGTACAGGTTTTTGAGCAAACGTAAGTTTGGATTTCTCTCAGAGAAATGCCAAGAGTGCAATGACTGGGGTCCTAGGGTGGTTGCAAGTCTAGTTTTCAGAGGAACTGTGTGGAGGGTTGGGTCACTCTACTGTGCACCCGAAAAGCATATTCTACTGCTTGTTCCCTGGAATTTAAATCCAGGCCTTGAAAAAGAAAAGGAACTGTGAACTGTTTTCAAGAGGGAGCTCTATCATCTTCCATTCCCAACAGCGATGCAGGAGCGATCCAGTCGTTCCACATCCTGCCTTGCATTGGGGAGTGGGGTCTCTCTCTCCCTCTCGGGTGCATTTGGTTTGCATCATGGTGATAGGGGTGCAGTGAGAGCTCATTGGAGTTTGAATTTGAATTGCCCCGATGGTAACATTTTATGGGATTTCCATCTGTATACTCTTTGGTAAAGTGTTTCGGTCTTTTGCCCATTTTTTTTTGTTTTTGTTCTTTTCAGACTGGATGGCTTGCTTCTTTGGGGGTCAACTTTTGAGGTTCTCTCCTTCCGACAGGAGTCCTTTATCAGGTATGTGGTTTGCACCTATTTTCTCCCAGTTTGTAGCTTCCCTTTTGGGTCTTCTTCACAAGGTGTTTCACACATTACAGACTTCCAATTCTGATTGTTGGATCATGTCTAATGAATCAACTCTTCTTGAACGGAACATGATTTGATGTCCAGTCGGAGGATTCTTTCCCTAGCTGTCCATTCTGGACATTTTTTCCCTAGAAGATTTATCATTTTACATAGAAGGCGGTGATTAATTTTGAGTTAATTTAACAAAATTTTTTTTCTTTTTGAGAGAGTGAGCATGCGCATGAGTGGGGCGTGGGGTGGAGGGAGAAGCGAAAAGAGCGTCCTTAAGCAGACTCCCCAGTGAGCTTGGAGCCTGATTTTGTCCCGGGACCCTGAGAGCATGACAAGAGCCGAAATTAAGAGCTGGCTGCCTCAGCGACTGAGTCACCCAGGCGCCACGAGTTCAGTTTTGTACAGAGGATGAGCCTTCGATTGTGGTCCTCGTCGTCCTCGTCTTCCACCTCCACCTCCTCCTCCTCTCTGCCCCTCCCTCTTCTTCTTCTCCTTCTTCTTCTTTGTCTCTGGAAGTCCACTTGCTCTAGCACCATTTCTTCAAAACGCTGTCACTCCTCCATTGAATTGCTTTTCCCCTTTGTCAGAATCCCATTGACATGTTGGTGGTTGGTCTCTTTCTGGGTTTGATCCTGTTCCACTTATCTATCTTTATACTGTTCCATTTGTCTATCCCTTCACCAACACCACACATTTTTGATTACTATAGCTGTAGATCTTGAAATTGGGTGGAAGGATTCCTTTAGTTTTCTTCTTTAGTTTTATTTTCTCATCTTTTTCTAGGTTCTGACGTGGAGAGCTTATTGTTTTGAGACAGGGAGAGACAGAGAGAGAGAGAGAGAGAGAGAGAGAGAGAGAGAGACAGGGAAGGGGTACAGAGAGAGAGAGAGAGAGAGAGACGGATTATTAAGCAGCCTCCATGCCCAGCACCAGCACAATGCAGGTTCAGTCTCACAACCCCGAGTTTGATCATGACCCGAGTCAAAATCAAGAGTTGGACTAACTGACTGAGCCTCCCAGATGCTCCTCCTCCTTTCTCACATAGGCAGTGATTGCTCTGCATGGTGCTGTCCATTGATTGAGCTGTGTCCCACACATTTTCATATGTTGTATGTTAATTTTCCTTCACTTCAATGCATTGAGATTTGATCTTTGATCTTTGATCATCTAGAATGTTACTTTCTCAGTGTTTGGATATTTGTTCGTTTTCTCCTTTGGATACCTAGTTTGCTTTTTAAATATATTTTTTTTAATGTTGAAATTGTACTTCCGAGAAATTGATCGATAGGGTTGTCTTTGTTTCAGGTGTACAATAGAGCGATTCCCCTCCCCTACCCCACCTGCTGTCAGCTCCGGTTGCAGGCACTGATGTGCCTTGGAGACTCAGGTGCACCTCCCCCACCCCTCCTCCCTTCAGCTCCTGTTGCCAGGCACTGGTTTGCATTGGAGACGGAACCCTCGTAGGGGTTCCAAGCACTTCCTAGTGGCCCAGAAGACACTGGTGATCGGAGACCAAGCCACAAGGCTCTTTGGAGCCAGCTGGGGGCCATCCAAATGCCTCCCCACACAGTTCTGGAGCCGCTGTGGGCTGTCCTGGAGCAGCTGTGGGCTGCTGGGTTGGTGATAGACGAACGTTGGCCACATGTGCCACGAGTCTCTGGGTTTCGCTGGGAGATCCTGGTGTGCACTGCAGTGGTGGTGTTCCTGGGAAAGAGTGCACTCAGCTTCCGAAGAAGAAAGTGGCAGTGTGCCCAGAACGAGGAAGTCTCTGGAAAAGGCATGGAGAAGACCGAACCGGACGCACAAGCCCGTGGAGCTGTCGCATCATCCGAGCCGAAGGCCAGTCCTCTCCCGTTCCAGCTTCTTGCTCTGGCTGCCCTGAATCAAGATGCCGGGTATTGGTCAGTGGGAAACACCACGCAACTGCTGAAGGGAGTTCGGGAAAGGCTGTTGAAGAGCCCTCACCAGCTGCCTCATGAAAATCCCATCTGTGGAGCAGCCCGGGAAGATGGAGAAGCCCTGGTGAGGAAAACACCAGAAGGCTTCAAGGACAGCCGTGATCTGCAGGCAAGTGCAGACCCGCTGGTTCAGGAGATTGGCAGCTGTGGACAGAGAGTGCAGGACGAGGCAGGGCAGGCAGGCAGGCCAGAGCTTCCTGAAGGAGGAGTGCGGCGGCAGGCCAGCGCTGAGGGCCAGAGCCAACAGCACACCCTCAGCCTGATCCTCCTGAAGGGGATGCATGTGCTAGAGCTGCTTGGAGATCATCTGGAAGGTGGGGGCTCAAGGAGGCAGGTGGAGACTGGCTCCTCCTCCCCTGACCACGTGCCCTCAGGCGGGAGCCCCGTGAACCAATTCAAGCCGTCCAGGGCACTGAAGAAGGCACGTCAGAGGAATGAAGAGCTCCCAAGAAACCCAACAAGCCACCAAGCTGAGCAAGGACCTGTTCACCTTCGGAACACCCTCCTGGACGGTGAGATTCCGAAGTTGCGCCTGAAGCTTGAGGCAGAGCCGAAGCTGTGCGAAGAGCACCTCAGACACCTGGAGAGGAAGATGATGGAGGAGAAGGCACGCTGCCTGCAAGTGAAGAACGAGCTTGCCAAGGTGCGCAGGAAGGCGGATGCTGCCCACTGGCACTTGGGCCTCTATAGGAACATGGCCGCCGACCTGCACCGAGAATGGCAGCAAATCGCCTCCTTGCATGAGCGGGAGCGCCTCCTGGTGGAGAAGAGGTGTGAGGAGAGCCAGAAGGCTGTCCTGTGGGCAGAGAGGGAGTTCCAAAGGCTCCAGGCCCAAAACCATTGCCTCAGGCAGAAGCTGGCCAACTCTGGGCCCAAGGTCCAGCCTGTCTCCGGGGGGCCTCCTGCTCCTGCTCCTGCTGTTCCGGGCACAGCCTCCAAATACCCTCAAGGGCCAAAGGCTCCCCTGAAACCCAGGAAGCCCAAGAAGGGAGCAAGGGTGCACTGGCCAGACTCCAAGTTCTCGGGTCCCCTGCAGGTCTGATTCCCTTGCCCAGCAGCCACCAACACTCACAACCAGAGCACAGAAGCTCCTGTGCTGACCCCTTCAGCCATACCCATGGCTCCTTTGACTTGAGATCCACCCCATCCTTTAGCCTGATGCTCCATATTCCCTGGAGCCGTATGAGTGTGAGAGAATATTTTTCAGTGTTCAGCGTAACACAAATAAAAATAAAAATATCCAATGGCTGAGACTCCTGCTACTGAGAATGGATTTGATTAAGGGATTCTATGCCAAGCAAGGGACGGTTTGAAGTGTCTTGTATCGATCCCTTAATCGTCCCAATAACCCAGTGTGTCATGTCTGACTGAGGTTCAGACAGGGGAAACAACTTGCCCCAAGATCACACAGCTAGTGAATTTCAGAGCTCCTGTTCCAAACCAGGGTTGTCTAATGATCACCTGCTGTGCCAATAACTTCTACTACAATGCCTACTACTGTTCTTCTTCTTCTTCTTCTTCTTCTTCTTCTTCTTCTTCTTCTTCTTCTTCTTCTTCGGAGAGACAGAAAGGGTGACGGCGCACACATACACACACACACTCACAAAGGAACGCACACACATGCAGGCGGGGGAGGGGCCGAGTTAGAGAGATTCCTCGTCAGGCTTCGGACACAAGTGCTGAACCAGACGCTGGTCTGGATTTCCCAGATCACGTGATCAGCCCTGAACCAAATCAGGAGCCAGACACTGAACTGACAGGCACCCTTGGGCAAGGAACTTCTAGGCAAGCTGCTGAAGGATCCCAGAAGGGCTTGGTAAAATGTTCCCCTCGTTCACGTCCTAGGATGTGATGATTCTATGCAAAGATAATAGTGCATATAATATAATCTAACATAATATATAATAATAGAAGGATGCAGAGATTATAGTGGTGGCTAGCTGAGGTCAAGTCCCAGCCAAGTAGGGAGGGCAGCCTTTAAGGGTCTCCAACGATTCCCATCTTGGGTACACATCGTTTTGTGTTCCATAGTCTACCTCTTGCTTCGAGTCAGAACTACTGACTCCCTTGTAAAGGACAGAATGTGGCCAAAGTGATAGGATGTCCCTTCGGAGGTGAGTTGACAAAGAGACTGGTCTCCTCTTGGGCTTGCCCGCCCTCCGTCCCTCCCTCCCTCATCTGTTCCCAGGGAAGCCAGCTGCTCCTTGGGAGCTTTATGCTGGAGAGGCCCATGGGGCAAGGAATGACTATTTCTTGCTTCCAGCAATGGAGGGCCTCTGGCTGCTCACAGCCAGCTGAGTGAGCTCAAAAGCAGACTTACCCCCAACAAGCCCGCAGATGACTGAAGATCCAGAGGCCCTCTGGACTGCAGCCTTGTGAGAGGTCCTGAGCCACAGGGACCTGGCTAGTTGCACCTGGATGGCTGGCCCACAGAAACCATATCAGGTTATGAATGTTGTTTTAGGCCCATTGGTTCGGGGAAAACCTTCAAGAAAGACAGGAGTGGGAAGCCAAATGTTGGGCTTCTGACCCACCCCCCCTCTCCTGGGGTTGAAATTCCAGGGAAATCAAGAGATGGTAGAAACGCCTGAGAGATGAGGGTAAACAATGGAAGAGAGAGGACATCTAGTCTGATCGCCATGGATCTCTCTGAGAGGACATCCTCCCACTTGATCCTCCTGTGTCGAAGGGTGGCAAATGCAGGGGGAGACACCTGGCAGTGTGGTCCAAGTCGGCTGAGAGCACTCGACCCAGCCCCACAGAGCCTCCTAGAAGGCAGAGAAAGAGCCCAGAAGTTCCCTGGGGCCCCTAGAGAAGGCCCCGAGAGAAGGAGATGAGTTGAAAGCCTGGGACCTGGTCGTTGGACTTCTAGACTGGAGGGGAGATGGCCTGTGGAAGGGCCACTGCCCGCAACCCCTGTTGGACCAGACCCCTCCTGTCTGCTTTGGGAGCCTGGGGGTGAATATGAGAATGAATTCATGTAGAAGAGATGGTGTTCTAATGCTTGGTTTCAACTTCTTGAAATCCTTTCAACTTCTTGAAATCGTTGACATTCCTTTTCTCCTTGTCCCCAGGACCACCATGAATGGGAAGGGGCCTTCAAAGAAGCAAGATGAGAACATCTCTTACAAGGCTGTCCAGTGTCAATATCCAACCACTGCAGTCACTTGTACCCCCTTGGCAGCCCCACTGCTTCCATCAGGACACAGATCCGTTCCTGTACAGGTTTTTGAGCAAACGTAAGTTTGGATTTCTCTCAGAGAAATGCCAAGAGTGCAATGACTGGGGTCCTAGGGTGGTTGCAAGTCTAGTTTTCAGAGAAACTGTGTGGAGGGTTGGGTCACTCTACTGTGCACCCGAAAAGCATATTCTACTGCTTGTTCCCTGGAATTTAAATCCAGGCCTTGAAAAAGAAAAGGAACTGTGAACTGTTTTCAAGAGGGAGCTCTATCATCTTCCATTCCCAACAGCGATGCAGGAGCGATCCAGTCGTTCCACATCCTGCCTTGCATTGGGGAGTGGGGTCTCTCTCTCCCTCTCGGGTGCATTTGGTTTGCATCATGCTGATAGGTGTGCAGTGAGAGCTCATTGGAGTTTGAATTTGAATTGCCCCGATGGTAACTTTTTATGGGATTTCCATCTGTCTACTCTTTGGTAAAGTGTTTCGGTCTTTTGCCCAATTTTTTTGTTTTTGTTCTTTTCAGACTGGATGGCTTGCTTCTTTGGGGGTCCACTTTGAGGTTCTCTCCTTCCGACAGGAGTCCTTTATCAGGTATGTTCTTTGCACCTATTTTCTCCCAGTTTGTAGCTTCCCTTTTGGGTCTTCTTCACAAGGTGTTTCACACATTACAGACTTCCAATTCTGATTGTTGGATCATGTCTAATGAATCAACTCTTCTTGAACGGAACATGATTTGATGTCCAGTCGGAGGATTCTTTCCCTAGCTGTCCATTCTGGACATTTTTTTCCCTAGAAGATTTATCATTTTACATAGAAGGCGGTGATTAATTTTGAGTTAATTTAACAAATTTTTTTTTCTTTTTGAGAGAGTGAGCATGCGCATGAGTGGGGCGTGGGGTGGAGGGAGAAGCGAAAAGAGCATCCTTAAGCAGACTCCCCAGTGAGCTTGGAGCCTGATTTTGTCCCGGGACCCTGAGAGCATGACAAGAGCCGAAATGAAGAGCTGGCTGCCTCAGCGACTGAGTCACCCAGGCGCCACGAGTTCAGTTTTGTACAGAGGATGAGCCTTCGATTGTGGTCCTCGTCCTCCTCGTCCTCCACCTCCACCTCCTCCTCCTCTCTGCCCCTCCCTCTTCTTCTTCTCCTTCTTCTTCTTTGTCTCTGGAAGTCCACTTGCTCTAGCACCATTTCTTCAAAACGCTGTCACTCCTCCATTGAATTGCTTTTCCCCTTTGTCAGAATCCCATTGACATGTTGGTGGTTGGTCTCTTTCTGGGTTTGATCCTGTTCCACTTATCTATCTTTATACTGTTCCATTTGTCTATCCCTTCACCAACACCACACATTTTTGATTACTATAGCTGTAGATCTTGAAACTGGGTGGAAGGATTCCTTTGGTTTTCTTCTTTAGTTTTATTTTCTCATCTTTTTCTAGGTTCTGACGTGGAGAGCTTATTGTTTTGAGACAGAGAGAGAGAGAGAGAGAGAGACAGGGAAGGGGTACAGAGAGAGAGAGAGAGAGAGAGAGAGATTATTAAACAGCCTCCATGCCCAGCACCAGCACAATGCAGGTTCAGTCTCACAACCTCGAGTTTAATCATGACCCGAGTCAAAATCAAGAGTTGGACTAACTGACTGAGCCTCCCAGATGCTCCTCCTCCTTTCTAACATAGGCAGTGATTGCTCTACATGGTGCTGTCCATTGATTGTGCTGTGTCCCACACATTTTCATATGTTGTATGTTCATTTTCCTTCACTTCAAGGCATTGAGATTTGATCTTTGATCTTTGATCATCTAGAAGGTTACTTTCTCAGTGTTTGGATATTTGTTCGTTTTCTCCTTTGGATACCTAGTTTGCTTTTTAAATATATTTTTTTTAATGTTGAAATTGTACTTCCGAGAAATTGATCGATAGGGTTGTCTTTGTTTCAGGTGTACAATAGAGCGATTCCCCTCCCCTACCCCACCTGCTGTCAGCTCCGGTTGCAGGCACTGATGTGCCTTGGAGACTCAGGTGCACCTCCCCCACCCCTCCTCCCTTCAGCTCCTGTTGCCAGGCACTGGTTTGCGTTGGAGACGGAACCCTCGTAGGGGTTCCAAGCACTTCCTAGTGGCCCAGAAGACACTGGTGATCGGAGACCAAGCCACAAGGCTCTTTGGAGCCAGCTGGGGGCCATCCAAATGCCTCCCCACACAGTTCTGGAGCCGCTGTGGGCTGTCCTGGAGCAGCTGTGGGCTGCTGGGTTGGTGATAGACGAACGTTGGCCACATGTGCCACGAGTCTCTGGGTTTCGCTGGGAGATCCTGGTGTGCACTGCAGTGGTGGTGTTCCTGGGAAAGAGTGCACTCAGCTTCCGAAGAAGAAAGTGGCAGTGTGCCCAGAACGAGGAAGTCTCTGGAAAAGGCATGGAGAAGACCGAACCGGACGCACAAGCCCGTGGAGCTGTCGCATCATCCGAGCCGAAGGCCAGTCCTCTCCCGTTCCAGCTTCTTGCTCTGGCTGCCCTGAATCAAGATGCCGGGTATTGGTCAGTGGGAAACACCACGCAACTGCTGAAGGGAGTTCGGGAAAGGCTGTTGAAGAGCCCTCACCAGCTGCCTCATGAAAATCCCATCTGTGGAGCAGCCCGGGAAGATGGAGAAGCCCTGGTGAGGAAAACACCAGAAGGCTTCAAGGACAGCCGTGATCTGCAGGCAAGTGCAGACCCGCTGGTTCAGGAGATTGGCAGCTGTGGACAGAGAGTGCAGGACGAGGCAGGGCAGGCAGGCAGGCCAGAGCTTCCTGAAGGAGGAGTGCGGCGGCAGGCCAGCGCTGAGGGCCAGAGCCAACAGCACACCCTCAGCCAGATCCTCCTGAAGGGGATGCATGTGCTAGAGCTGCTTGGAGATCATCTGGAAGGTGGGGGCTCAAGGAGGCAGGTGGAGACTGGCTCCTCCTCCCCTGACCACGTGCCCTCAGGCGGGAGCCCCGTGAACCAATTCAAGCCGTCCAGGGCACTGAAGAAGGCACGTCAGAGGAATGAAGAGCTCCCAAGAAACCCAACAAGCCACCAAGCTGAGCAAGGACCTGTTCACCTTCGGAACACCCTCCTGGACGGTGAGATTCCGAAGTTGCGCCTGAAGCTTGAGCCAGAGCCGAAGCTGTGCGAAGAGCACCTCAGACACCTGGAGAGGAAGATGATGGAGGAGAAGGCACGCTGCCTGCAAGTGAAGAACGAGCTTGCCAAGGTGCGCAGGAAGGCGGATGCTGCCCACTGGCACTTGGGCCTCTATAGGAACATGGCCGCTGACCTGCACCGAGAATGGCAGCAAATCGCCTCCTTGCATGAGCGGGAGCGCCTCCTGGTGGAGAAGAGGAGTGAGGAGAGCCAGAAGGCTGTCCTGTGGGCAGAGAGGGAGTTCCAAAGGCTCCAGGCCCAAAACCATTGCCTCAGGCAGAAGCTGGCCAACTCTGGGCCCAAGGTCCAGCCTGTCTCCGGGGGGCCTCCTGCTCCTGCTCCTGCTGTTCCGGGCACAGCCTCCAAATACCCTCAAGGGCCAAAGGCTCCCCTGAAACCCAGGAAGCCCAAGAAGGGAGCAAGGGTGCACTGGCCAGACTCCAAGTTCTCGGGTCCCCTGCAGGTCTGATTCCCTTGCCCAGCAGCCACCAACACTCACAACCAGAGCACAGAAGCTCATGTGCTGACCCCTTCAGCCATACCCATGGCTCCTTTGACTTGAGATCCACCCCATCCTTTAGCCTGATGCTCCATATTCCCTGGAGCCGTATGAGTGTGAGAGAATATTTTTCAGTGTTCAGCGTAACACAAATAAAAATAAAAATATCCAATGGCTGAGACTACTGCTACTGAGAATGGATTTGATTAAGGGATTCTATGCCAAGCAAGGGACGGTTTGAAGTGTCTTTTATCGATCCCTTAATCGTCCCAATAACCCAGTGTGTCATGTCTGACTGAGGTTCAGACAGGGGAAACAACTTGCCCCAAGATCACACAGCTAGTGAATTTCAGAGCTCCTGTTCCAAACCAGGGTTGTCTAATGATCACCTGTTGTGCCAATAACTTCTACTGCAATGCCTACTACTGTTCTTCTTCTTCTTCTTCTTCTTCTTCTTCTTCTTCTTCTTCTTCTTCTTCTTCTTCTTCTTCTTCTTCTTCGGAGAGACAGAAAGGGTGACGGCGCACACATACACACACACACACACAAAGGAACGCACACACATGCAGGCGGGGGAGGGGCCGAGTTAGAGAGATTCCTCGTCAGGCTTGGGACTCAAGTGCTGAACCAGACGCTAGTCTGGATTTCCCAGATCACGTGATCAGCCCTGAACCGAAATCAGGAGCCAGACACTGAACTGACAGGCACCCTTGGGCAAGGAACTTCTAGGCAAGCTGCTGAAGGATCCCAGAAGGGCTTGGTAAAATGTTCCCCTCGTTCACGTCCTAGGATGTGATGATTCTATGCAAAGATAATAGTGCATATAGTATAATCTAACATAATATATAATAATATAAGGATGCAGAGATTATAGTGGTGGCTAGCTGAGGTCAAGTCCCAGCCAAGTAGGGAGGGCAGCCTTTAAGGGTCTCCAACGATTCCCATCTTGGGTACACATCGTTTTGTGTTCCATAGTCTACCTCTTGCTTCGAGTCAGAACTACTGACTCCCTTGTAAAGGACAGAATGTGGCCAAAGTGATAGGATGTCCCTTCGGAGGTGAGTTTACAAAGAGACTGGTCTCCTCTTGGGCTTGCCCGCCCTCCGTCCCTCCCTCCCTCATCTGTTCCCAGGGAAGCCAGCTGCTCCTTGGGTGCTTTATGCTGGAGAGGCCCATGGGGCAAGGAATGACTCTTTCTTGCTTCCAGCAATGGAGGGCCTCTGGCTGCTCACAGCCAGCTGAGTGAGCTCAAAAGCAGACTTACCCCCAACAAGCCCGCAGATGACTGAAGATCCAGAGGCCCTCTGGACTGCAGCCTTGTGAGAGATCCTGAGCCACAGGGACCTGGCTAGTTGCACCTGGATGGCTGGCCCACAGAAACCATATCAGGTTATGAATGTTGTTTTAGGCCCATTGGTTCGGGGAAAACCTTCAAGAAAGACAGGAGTGGGAAGCCAAATGTTGGGCTTCTGACCCACCCCCCCTCTCCTGGGGTTGAAATTCCAGGGAAATCAAGAGATGGTAGAAACGCCTGAGAGATGAGGGTAAACAATGGAAGAGAGAGGACATCTAGTCTGATCGCCATGGATCTCTCTGAGAGGACATCCTCCCACTTGATCCTCCTGTGTCGAAGGGTGGCAAATGCAGGGGGAGACACCTGGCAGTGTGGTCCAAGTCGGCTGAGAGCACTCGACCCAGCCCCACAGAGCCTCCTAGAAGGCAGAGAAAGAGCCCAGATGTTCCCTGGGGCCCCTAGAGAAGGCCCCTAGAGAATGAGATGAGTTGAAAGCCTGGGACCTGGTCGTTGGACTTCTAGACTGGAGGGGAGATGGCCTGTGGAAGGGCCACTGCCCGCAACCCCTGTTGGACCAGACCCCTCCTGTCTGCTTTGGGAGCCTGTGGGTGAATATGAGAATGAATTCATGTAGAAGAGATGGTGTTCTAATGCTTGGTTTCAACTTCTTGAAATCGTTTCAACTTCTTGAAGTCGTTGACATTCCTTTTCTCCTTGTCCCCAGGACCACCATGAATGGGAAGGGGCCTTCAAAGAAGCAAGACGAGAACATCTCTTACAAGGCTGTCCAGTGTCAATATCCAACCACTGCAGTCACTTCTACCCCCTTGGCAGCCCCACTGCTTCCATCAGGACACAGATCCGTTCCTGTACAGGTTTTTGAGCAAACGTAAGTTTTGTTTTCTCTCAGAGAAATGCCAAGAGTGCAATGACTGGGGTCCTAGGGTGGTTGCAAATCTAGTTTTCAGAGGAACTGTGTGGAGGGTTGGGTCACTCTACTGTGCACCCGAAAAGCATATTCTACTGCTTGTTCCCTGGAATTTAAATCCAGGCCTTGAAAAAGAAAAGGAACTGTGAACTGTTTTCAAGAGGGAGCTCTATCATCTTCCATTCCCAACAGCGATGCAGGAGCGATCCAGTCGTTCCACATCCTGCCTTGCATTGGGGAGTGGGGTCTCTCTCTCCCTCTCGGGTGCATTTGGTTTGCATCATGGTGATAGGTGTGCAGTGAGAGCTCATTGGAGTTTGAATTTGAATTGCCCCGATGGTAACATTTTTGGGATTTCCATCTGTATACTCTTTGGTAAAGTGTTTCGGTCTTTTGCCCATTTTTTTTGTTTTTGTTCTTTTCAGACTGGATGGCTTGCTTCTTTGGGGGTCTACTTTTGAGGTTCTCTCCTTCCGACAGGAGTCCTTTATCAGGTATGTGGTTTGCACCTATTTTCTCCCAGTTTGTAGCTTCCCTTTAGGGTCTTCTTCACAAGGTGTTTCACACATTACAGACTTCCAATTCTGATTGTTGGATCATGTCTAATGAATCAACTCTTCTTGAACGGAACATGATTTGATGTCCAGTCGGAGGATTCTTTCCCTAGCTGTCCATTCTGGACATTTTTTTCCCTAGAAGATTTATCATTTTACATAGAAGGCGGTGATTAATTTTGAGTTAATTTAACAAATTTTTTTTTCTTTTTGAGAGAGTGAGCATGCGCATGAGTGGGGCGTGGGGTGGAGGGAGAAGCGAAAAGAGCGTCCTTAAGCAGACTCCCCAGTGAGCTTGGAGCCTGATTTTGTCCCGGGACCCTGAGAGCATGACAAGAGCCGAAATTAAGAGCTGGCTGCCTCAGCGACTGAGTCACCCAGGCGCCACGAGTTCAGTTTTGTACAGAGGATGAGCCTTCGATTGTGGTCCTCGTCCTCCTCGTCCTCCACCTCCACCTCCTCCTCCTCTCTGCCCCTCCCTCTTCTTCTTCTCCTTCTTCTTCTTTGTCTCTGGAAGTCCACTTGCTCTAGCACCATTTCTTCAAAACGCTGTCACTCCTCCATTGAATTGCTTTTCCCCTTTGTCAGAATCCCATTGACATGTTGGTGGTTGGTCTCTTTCTGGGTTTGATCCTGTTCCACTTATCTATCTTTATACTGTTCCATTTGTCTATCCCTTCACCAACACCACACATTTTTGATTACTATAGCTGTAGATTTGAAACTGGGTGGAAGGATTCCTTTGGTTTTCTTCTTTAGTTTTATTTTCTCATCTTTTTCTAGGTTCTGACGTGGAGAGCTTATTGTTTTGAGACAGAGAGAGAGAGAGAGAGAGAGAGAGACAGGGAAGGGGTACAGAGAGAGAGAGATAGAGACGGATTATTAAGCAGCCTCCATGCCCAGCACCAGCACAATGCAGGTTCAGTCTCACAACCCCGAGTTTGATCATGACCCGAGTCAAAATCAAGAGTTGGACTAACTGACTGAGCCTCCCAGATGCTCCTCCTCCTTTCTAACATAGGCAGTGATTGCTCTGCATGGTGCTGTCCATTGATTGAGCTGTGTCCCACACATTTTCATATGTTGTATGTTCATTTTCCTTCACTTCAATGCATTGAGATTTGATCTTTGATCTTTGATCATCTAGAATGTTACTTTCTCAGTGTTTGGATATTTGTTATCTTTCTCCTTTGGATACCTAGTTTGCTTTTTAAATATATTTTTTTTAATGTTGAAATTGTACTTCCGAGAAATTGATCGATAGGGTTGTCTTTGTTTCAGGTGTATAAGATAGCGATTCCCCTCCCCTACCCCACCTGCTGTCAGCTCCGGTTGCAGGCACTGATGTGCCTTGGAGACTCAGGTGCACCTCCCCCACCCCTCCTCCCTTCAGCTCCTGTTGCCAGGCACTGGTTTGCGTTGGAGACGGAACCCTCGTAGGGGTTCCAAGCACTTCCTAGTGGCCCAGAAGACACTGGTGATCGGAGACCAAGCCACAAGGCTCTTTGGAGCCAGCTGGGGGCCATCCAAATGCCTCCCCACACAGTTCTGGAGCCGCTGTGGGCTGTCCTGGAGCAGCTGTGGGCTGCTGGGTTGGTGATAGACGAACGTTGGCCACATGTGCCACGAGTCTCTGGGTTTCGCTGGGAGATCCTGGTGTGCACTGCAGTGGTGGTGTTCCTGGGAAAGAGTGCACTCAGCTTCCGAAGAAGAAAGTGGCAGTGTGCCCAGAACGAGGAAGTCTCTGGAAAAGGCATGGAGAAGACCGAACCGGACGCACAAGCCCGTGGAGCTGTCGCATCATCCGAGCCGAAGGCCAGTCCTCTCCCGTTCCAGCTTCTTGCTCTGGCTGCCCTGAATCAAGATGCCGGGTATTGGTCAGTGGGAAACACCACGCAACTGCTGAAGGGAGTTCGGGAAAGGCTGTTGAAGAGCCCTCACCAGCTGCCTCCTGAAAATCCCATCTGTGGAGCAGCCCAGGAAGATGGAGAAGCCCTGCTGAGGAAAACACCAGAAGGCTTCAAGGACAGCCGTGATCTGCAGGCAAGTGCAGACCCGCTGGTTCAGGAGATTGGCAGCTGTGGACAGAGAGTGCAGGACGAGGCAGGGCAGGCAGGCAGGCCAGAGCTTCCTGAAGGAGGAGTGCGGCGGCAGGCCAGCGCTGAGGGCCAGCGCCAGCAGCACACCCTCAGCCAGATCCTCCTGAAGGGGATGCATGTGCTAGAGCTGCTTGGAGATCATCTGGAAGGTGGGGGCTCAAGGAGGCAGGTGGAGATGGCTCCTCTTCCCCTGACCACGTGCCCTCAGGCGGGAGCCCCGTGAACCAATTAAAGCCGTCCAGGGCACTGAAGAAGGCACGTCAGAGGAAAGAAGAGCTCCCAAGAAACCCAACAAGCCACCAAGCTGAGCAAGTACCTGTTCACCTTCGTAACACCCTCCTGGACGGTGAGATTCCGAAGTTGCGCCTGAAGCTTGAGGCAGAGCCGAAGCTGTGCGAAGAGCACCTCAGACACCTGGAGAGGAAGATGATGGAGGAGAAGGCACGCTGCCTGCAAGTGAAGAACGAGCTTGCCAAGGTGCGCAGGAAGGCGGATGCTGCCCACTGGCACTTGGGCCTCTATAGGAACATGGCCGCCGACCTGCACCTAGAATGGCAGAAAATCTCCTCCTTGCATGAGCGGGAACGCCTCCTGGTGGAGAAGAAAAGTGAGGAGAGCCAGAAGGCTGTCCTGTGGGCAGAGAGGGAGTTCCAAAGGCTCCAGGCCCAAAACCATTGCCTCAGGCAGAAGCTGGCCAACTCTGGGCCCAAGGTCCAGCCTGTCTCCGGGGGGCCTCCTGCTCCTGGTCCTGCTGTTCCGGGCACAGCCTCCAAATACCCTCAAGCGCCAAAGGCTCCCCTGAAACCCGGGAAGCCCAAGAAGGGAGCAAGGGTGCACTGGCCAGACTCCAAGTTCTCGGGTCCCCTGCAGGTCTGATTCCCTTGCCCAGCAGCCACCAACACTCACAACCAGAGCACAAAAGCTCCTGTGCTTACCCCTTGAGCCATACCCATGGCTCCTTTGACTTGAGATCCACCCCATTCTTTAGCCTGATGCTCCATATTCCCTGGAGCCGTATGAGTGTGAGAGAATATTTTTCAGTGTTAAGCATAACACAAATAAAAATAAAAATATCCAATGGCTGAGACTCCTGCTACTGAGAATGGATTTGATTAAGGGATTCTATGCCAAGCAAGGGACGGTTTGAAGTGTCTTTTATCGATCCCTTAATCGTCCCAATAACCCAGTGTGTCATGTCTGACAGAGGTTCAGACAGGGGAAACAACTTGCCCCAAGATCACACAGCTAGTGAATTTCAGAGCTCCCGTTCCAAACCAGGGTTGTCTAATGATCACCTGCTGTGCCAATAACTTCTACGACTATGCCTACTACTTTTCTTCTTCTTCTTCTTCTTCTTCTTCTTCTTCTTCTTCTTCTTCTTGTTCTTCTTCTCTGGAGAGACAGAAAGGGTGACGGCACACATACACACACACGCACACACACACACACACACACACACACACAAAGGAACACACACACATGCAGGCGGGGGAGGGGCCGAGTTAGAGAGATTCCTCGACAGGCTTGGGACTCAAGTGCTGAACCAGACGCTGGTCTGGATTTCCCAGATCACGTGATCAGCCCTGAACCGAAATCAGGAGCCAGACACTGAACTGACAGGCACCCTTGGGCAAGGAACTTCTAGGCAAGCTGCTGACGGATCCCAGAAGGGCTTGGTAAAATGTTCCCCTCGTTCACGTCCTAGGATGTGATTATTATATGCAAAGATAATAGTGCATATAATATAATCTAACATAATATATAATAATGTAAGGATGCAGAGATTATAGTGGTGGCTAGCTGAGGTCAAGTCCCAGCCAAGTAGGGAGGGCAGCCTTTAAGTGTCTCCAACGATTCCCATCTTGGGTACACATCGTTTTGTGTTCCATACTCTACCTCTTGCTTCGAGTCAGAACTACTGACTCCCTTGTAAAGGACAGAATGTGGCCAAAGTGATAGGATGTCACTTCGGAGGTTAGTTTACAAAGAGACTGGTCTCCTCTTGGGCTTGCCCGCCCTCTGTCCCTCCCTCCCTCATCTGTTCCCAGGGAAGCCAGCTGCTCCTTGGGAGCTTTATGCTGGAGAGGCCCACGGGGCAAGGAATGACTATTTCTTGCTTCCAGCCATGGAGGGCCTCTGGCGGCTCACAGCCAGCTGAGTGAGCTCAAAAGCAGACTTACCCCCAACAAGCCCGCAGATGACTGAAGATCCAGAGGCCCTCTGGACTGCAGCCTTGTGAGAGATCCTGAGCCACAGGGACCTGGCTAGTTGCACCTGGATGGCTGGCCCACAGAAACCATATCAGGTTATGAATGTTGTTTTAGGCCCATTGGTTCGGGGAAAACCTTCAAGAAAGACAGGAGTGTGACGCCAAATGTTTGGCTTCTGACCCACCCTCCCTCTCCTGGGGTTGAAATTCCAGGGAAATCAAGAGATGGTAGAAACGCCTGAGAGTTGAGGGTAAACAATGGAAGAGAAAGGACATCTATTCTGATCGCCATGGATCTCTGTGAGAGGACATCCTCCCACTTGATCCTCCTGTGTCGAAGGGTGGCAAATGCAGGGGGCGACACCTGGCAGTGTGGTCCAAGTCGGCTGAGAGCACTCGACCCAGCCCCACAGAGCCTCCTAGAAGGCAGAGAAAGAGCCCAGATGTTCCCTGGGGCCCCTAGAGAAGGCCCCTAGAGAATGAGATGAGTTGAAAGCCTGGGACCTGGTCGTTGGACTTCTAGACTGGAGGGGAGATGGCCTGTGGAAGGGCCACTGCCCGCAACCCCTGTTGGACCAGACCCCTCCTGTCTGCTTTGGGAGCCTGGGGGTGAATATGAGAATGAATTCATGTAGAAGAGATGGTGTTCTAATGCTTGGTTTCAACTTCTTGAAATCGTTTCAACTTCTTGAAGTCGTTGACATTCCTTTTCTCCTTGTCCCCAGGACCACCATGAATGGGAAGGGGCCTTCAAAGAAGCAAGACGAGAACATCTCTTACAAGGCTGTCCAGTGTCAATATCCAACCACTGCAGTCACTTCTACCCCCTTGGCAGCCCCACTGCTTCCATCAGGACACAGATCCGTTCCTGTACAGGTTTTTGAGCAAACGTAAGTTTGCATTTCTCTCAGAGAAATGCCAAGAGTGCAATGACTGGGGTCCTAGGGTGGTTGCAAGTCTAGTTTTCAGAGGAACTGTGTGGAGGGTTGGGTCACTCTACTGTGCACCCGAAAAGCATATTCTACTGCTTGTTCCCTGGAATTTAAATCCAGGCCTTGAAAAAGAAAAGGAACTGTGAACTGTTTTCAAGAGGGAGCTCTATCATCTTCCATTCCCAACAGCGATGCAGGAGCGATCCAGTCGTTCCACATCCTGCCTTGCATTGGGGAGTGGGGTCTCTCTCTCCCTCTCGGGTGCATTTGGTTTGCATCATGGTGATAGGTGTGCAGTGAGAGCTCATTGGAGTTTGAATTTGAATTGCCCCGATGGTAGCATTTTATGGGATTTCCATCTGTATACTCTTTGGTAAAGTGTTTCGGTCTTTTGCCCATTTTTTTTGTTTTTGTTCTTTTCAGACTGGATGGCTTGCTTCTTTGGGGGTCAACTTTTGAGGTTCTCTCCTTCCGACAGGAGTCCTTTATCAGGTATGGGGTTTGCACCTATTTTCTCCCAGTTTGTAGCTTCCCTTGTGGGTCTTCTTCACAAGGTGTTTCACACATTACAGACTTCCAATTCTGATTGTTGGATCATGTCTAATGAATCAACTCTTCTTGAACGGAACATGATTTGATGTCCAGTCGGAGGATTCTTTACCTAGCTGTCCATTCTGGACATTTTTTTCCCTAGAAGATTTATCATTTTACATAGAAGGCGGTGATTAATTTTGAGTTAATTTAACAAATTTTTTTTTCTTTTTGAGAGAGTGAGCATGCGCATGAGTGGGGCGTGGGGTGGAGGGAGAAGCGAAAAGAGCGTCCTTAAGCAGACTCCCCAGTGAGCTTGGAGCCTGATTTTGTCCCGGGACCCTGAGAGCATGACAAGAGCCGAAATGAAGAGCTGGCTGCCTCAGCGACTGAGTCACCCAGGCGCCACGAGTTCAGTTTTGTACAGAGGATGAGCCTTCGATTGTGGTCCTCGTCCTCCTCGTCCTCCACCTCCACCTCCTCCTCCTCTCTGCCCCTCCCTCTTCTTCTTCTCCTTCTTCTTCTTTGTCTCTGGAAGTCCACTTGCTCTAGCACCATTTCTTCAAAACGCTGTCACTCCTCCATTGAATTGCTTTTCCCCTTTGTCAGAATCCCATTGACATGTTGGTGGTTGGTCTCTTTCTGGGTTTGATCCTGTTCCACTTATCTATCTTTATACTGTTCCATTTGTCTATCCCTTCACCAACACCACACATTTTTGATTACTATAGCTGTAGATCTTGAAACTGGGTGGAAGGATTCCTTTGGTTTTCTCTTTAGTTTTATTTTCTCATCTTTTTCTAGGTTCTGACGTGGAGAGCTTATTGTTTTGAGACAGAGAGAGAGAGAGGAGAGAGAGAGAGAGAGAGACAGGGAAGGGGTACAGAGAGAGAGAGAGAGAGAGAGAGAGATTATTAAACAGCCTCCATGCCCAGCACCAGCACAATGCAGGTTCAGTCTCACAACCTCGAGTTTAATCATGACCCGAGTCAAAATCAAGAGTTGGACTAACTGACTGAGCCTCCCAGATGCTCCTCCTCCTTTCTAACATAGGCAGTGATTGCTCTACATGGTGCTGTCCATTGATTGTGCTGTGTCCCACACATTTTCATATGTTGTATGTTCATTTTCCTTCACTTCAAGGCATTGAGATTTGATCTTTGATCTTTGATCATCTAGAAGGTTACTTTCTCAGTGTTTGGATATTTGTTCGTTTTCTCCTTTGGATACCTAGTTTGCTTTTTAAATATATTTTTTTTAATGTTGAAATTGTACTTCCGAGAAATTGATCGATAGGGTTGTCTTTGTTTCAGGTGTACAATAGAGCGATTCCCCTCCCCTACCCCACCTGCTGTCAGCTCTGGTTACAGGCACTGATGTGCCTTGGAGACTCAGGTGCACCTCCCCCACCCCTCCTCCCTTCAGCTCCTGTTGCCAGGCACTGGTTTGCGTTGGAGACTGAACCCTCGTAGGGATTCCAAGCACTTCCTAGTGGCCCAGAAGACACTGGTGATCGGAGACCAAGCCACAAGGCTCTTTGGAGCCAGCTGGGGGCCATCCAAATGCCTCCCCACACAGTTCTGGAGCCGCTGTGGGCTGTCCTGGAGCAGCTGTGGGCTGCTGGGTTGGTGATAGACGAACGTTGGCCACATGTGCCACGAGTCTCTGGGTTTCGCTGGGAGATCCTGGTGTGCACTGCAGTGGTGGTGTTCCTGGGAAAGAGTGCACTCAGCTTCCGAAGAAGAAAGTGGCAGTGTGCCCAGAACGAGGAAGTCTCTGGAAAAGGCATGGAGAAGACCGAACCGGACGCACAAGCCCGTGGAGCTGTCGCATCATCCGAGCCGAAGGCCAGTCCTCTCCCGTTCCAGCTTCTTGCTCTGGCTGCCCTGAATCAAGATGCCGGGTATTGGTCAGTGGGAAACACCACGCAACTGCTGAAGGGAGTTCGGGAAAGGCTGTTGAAGAGCCCTCACCAGCTGCCTCATGAAAATCCCATCTGTGGAGCAGCCCGGGAAGATGGAGAAGCCCTGGTGAGGAAAACACCAGAAGGCTTCAAGGACAGCCGTGATCTGCAGGCAAGTGCAGACCCGCTGGTTCAGGAGATTGGCAGCTGTGGACAGAGAGTGCAGGACGAGGCAGGGCAGGCAGGCAGGCCAGAGCTTCCTGAAGGAGGAGTGCGGCGGCAGGCCAGCGCTGAGGGCCAGAGCCAACAGCACACCCTCAGCCAGATCCTCCTGAAGGGGATGCATGTGCTAGAGCTGCTTGGAGATCATCTGGAAGGTGGGGGCTCAAGGAGGCAGGTGGAGACTGGCTCCTCCTCCCCTGACCACGTGCCCTCAGGCGGGAGCCCCGTGAACCAATTAAAGCCGTCCAGGGCACTGAAGAAGGCACGTCAGAGGAATGAAGAGCTCCCAAGAAACCCAACAAGCCACCAAGCTGAGCAAGGACCTGTTCACCTTCGGAACACCCTCCTGGACGGTGAGATTCCGAAGTTGCGCCTGAAGCTTGAGGCAGAGCCGAAGCTGTGCGAAGAGCACCTCAGACACCTGGAGAGGAAGATGATGGAGGAGAAGGCACGCTGCCTGCAAGTGAAGAACGAGCTTGCCAAGGTGCGCAGGAAGGCGGATGCTGCCCACTGGCACTTGGGCCTCTATAGGAACATGGCCGCCGACCTGCACCGAGAATGGCAGCAAATCGCCTCCTTGCATGAGCGGGAGCGCCTCCTGGTGGAGAAGAGGAGTGAGGAGAGCCAGAAGGCTGTCCTGTGGGCAGAGAGGGAGTTCCAAAGGCTCCAGGCCCAAAACCATTGCCTCAGGCAGAAGCTGGCCAACTCTGGGCCCAAGGTCCAGCCTGTCTCCGGGGGGCCTCCTGCTCCTGCTCCTGCTGTTCCGGGCACAGCCTCCCAATACCCTCAAGGGCCAAAGGCTCCCCTGAAACCCAGGAAGCCCAAGAAGGGAGCAAGGGTGCACTGGCCAGACTCCAAGTTCTCGGGTCCCCTGCAGGTCTGATTCCCTTGCCCAGCAGCCACCAACACTCACAACCAGAGCACAGAAGCTCCTGTGCTGACCCCTTCAGCCATACCCATGGCTCCTTTGACTTGAGATCCACCCCATCCTTTAGCCTGATGCTCCATATTCCCTGGAGCCGTATGAGTGTGAGAGAATATTTTTCAGTGTTCAGCGTAACACAAATAAAAATAAAAATATCCAATGGCTGAGACTACTGCTACTGAGAATGGATTTGATTAAGGGATTCTATGCCAAGCAAGGGACGGTTTGAAGTGTCTTTTATCGATCCCTTAATCGTCCCAATAACCCAGTGTGTCATGTTTGACTGAGGTTCAGACAGGGGAAACAACTTGCCCCAAGATCACACAGCTAGTGAATTTCAGAGCTCCTGTTCCAAACCAGGGTTGTCTAATGATCACCTGCTGTGCCAATAACTTCTACTACAATGCCTACTACTCTTCTTCTTCTTCTTCTTCTTCTTCTTCTTCTTCTTCTTCTTCTTCTTCTTCTTCTTCTTCGGAGAGGCAGAAAGCTGACGGCGCACACATACACACACACACACACAAAGGAACGCACACACATGCAGGCGGGGGAGGGGCCGAGTTAAGGAGATTCCTCGTCAGGCTTCGGACACAAGTGCTGAACCAGACGCTGGTCTGGATTTCCCAGATCACGTGATCAGCCCTGAACCGAAATCAGGAGCCAGACACTGAACTGACAGGCACCCTTGGGCAAGGAACTTCTAGGCAAGCTGCTGAAGGATCCCAGAAGGGCTTGGTAAAATGTTCCCCTCGTTCACGTCCTAGGATGTGATGATTCTATGCAAAGATAATAGTGCATATAATATAATCTAACATAATATATAATAATATAAGGATGCAGAGATTATAGTGGTGGCTAGCTGAGGTCAAGTCCCAGCCAAGTAGGGAGGGCAGCCTTTAAGGGTCTCCAACGATTCCCATCTTGGGTACACATCGTTTTGTGTTCCATAGTCTACCTCTTGCTTCGAGTCAGAACTACTGACTCCCTTGTAAAGGACAGAATGTGGCCAAAGTGATAGGATGTCCCTTCGGAGGTGAGTTTACAAAGAGACTGGTCTCCTCTTGGGCTTGCCCGCCCTCCGTCCCTCCCTCCCTCATCTGTTCCCAGGGAAGCCAGCTGCTCCTTGGGAGCTTTATGCTGGAGAGGCCCATGGGGCAAGGAATGACTATTTCTTGCTTCCAGCAATGGAGGGCCTCTGACTGCTCACAGCCAGCTGAGTGAGCTCAAAAGTAGACTTACCCCCAACAAGCCCGCAGATGACTGAAGATCCAGAGGCCCTCTGGACTGCAGCCTTGTGAGAGATCCTGAGCCACAGGGACCTGGCTAGTTGCACCTGGATGGCTGGCCCACAGAAACCATATCAGGTTATGAATGTTGTTTTAGGCCCATTGGTTCGGGGAAAACCTTCAAGAAAGACAGGAGTGGGAAGCCAAATGTTGGGCTTCTGACCCACCCCCCCTCTCCTGGGGTTGAAATTCCAGGGAAATCAAGAGATGGTAGAAACGCCTGAGAGATGAGGGTAAACAATGGAAGAGAGAGGACATCTAGTCTGATCGCCATGGATCTCTCTGAGAGGACATCCTCCCACTTGATCCTCCTGTGTCGAAGGGTGGCAAATGCAGGGGGAGACACCTGGCAGTGTGGTCCAAGTCGGCTGAGAGCACTCGACCCAGCCCCACAGAGCCTCCTAGAAGGCAGAGAAAGAGCCCAGATGTTCCCTGGGGCCCCTAGAGAAGGCCCCTAGAGAATGAGATGAGTTGAAAGCCTGGGACCTGGTCGTTGGACTTCTAGACTGGAGGGGAGATGGCCTGTGGAAGGGCCACTGCCCGCAACCCCTGTTGGACCAGACCCCTCCTGTCTGCTTTGGGAGCCTGGGGGTGAATATGAGAATGAATTCATGTAGAAGAGATGGTGTTCTAATGCTTGGTTTCAACTTCTTGAAATCCTTTCAACTTCTTGAAATCGTTGACATTCCTTTTCTCCTTGTCCCCAGGACCACCATGAATGGGAAGGGGCCTTCAAAGAAGCAAGATGAGAACATCTCTTACAAGGCTGTCCAGTGTCAATATCCAACCACTGCAGTCACTTCTACCCCCTTGGCAGCCCCACTGCTTCCATCAGGACACAGATCCGTTCCTGTACAGGTTTTTGAGCAAACGTAAGTTTGGATTTCTCTCAGAGAAATGCCAAGAGTGCAATGACTGGGGTCCTAGGGTGGTTGCAAGTCTAGTTTTCAGAGAAACTGTGTGGAGGGTTGGGTCACTCTACTGTGCACCCGAAAAGCATATTCTACTGCTTGTTCCCTGGAATTTAAATCCAGGCCTTGAAAAAGAAAAGGAACTGTGAACTGTTTTCAAGAGGGAGCTCTATCATCTTCCATTCCCAACAGCGATGCAGGAGCGATCCAGTCGTTCCACATCCTGCCTTGCATTGGGGAGTGGGGTCTCTCTCTCCCTCTCGGGTGCATTTGGTTTGCATCATGCTGATAGGTGTGCAGTGAGAGCTCATTGGAGTTTGAATTTGAATTGCCCCGATGGTAACATTTTATGGGATTTCCATCTGTATACTCTTTGGTAAAGTGTTTCGGTCTTTTGCCCATTTTTTTTGTTTTTGTTCTTTTCAGACTGGATGGCTTGCTTCTTTGGGGGTCAACTTTTGAGGTTCTCTCCTTCCGACAGGAGTCCTTTATCAGGTATGTGGTTTGCACCTATTTTCTCCCAGTTTGTAGCTTCCCTTTTGGGTCTTCTTCACAAGGTGTTTCACACATTACAGACTTCCAATTCTGATTGTTGGATCATGTCTAATGAATCAACTCTTCTTGAACGGAACATGATTTGATGTCCAGTCGGAGGATTCTTTCCCTAGCTGTCCATTCTGGACATTTTTTCCCTAGAAGATTTATCATTTTACATAGAAGGCGGTGATTAATTTTGAGTTAATTTAACAAATTTTTTTTTCTTTTTGAGAGAGTGAGCATGCGCATGAGTGGGGCGTGGGGTGGAGGGAGAAGCGAAAAGAGCGTCCTTAAGCAGACTCCCCAGTGAGCTTGGAGCCTGATTTTGTCCCGGGACCCTGAGAGCATGACAAGAGCCGAAATTAAGAGCTGGCTGCCTCAGCGACTGAGTCACCCAGGCGCCACGAGTTCAGTTTTGTACAGAGGATGAGCCTTCGATTGTGGTCCTCGTCCTCCTCGTCCTCCACCTCCACCTCCTCCTCCTCTCTGCCCCTCCCTCTTCTTCTTCTCCTTCTTCTTCTTTGTCTCTGGAAGTCCACTTGCTCTAGCACCATTTCTTCAAAACGCTGTCACTCCTCCATTGAATTGCTTTTCCCCTTTGTCAGAATCCCATTGACATGTTGGTGGTTGGTCTCTTTCTGGGTTTGATCCTGTTCCACTTATCTATCTTTATACTGTTCCATTTGTCTATCCCTTCACCAACACCACACATTTTTGATTACTATAGCTGTAGATCTTGAAATTGGGTGGAAGGATTCCTTTGGTTTTCTTCTTTAGTTTTATTTTCTCATCTTTTTCTAGGTTCTGACGTGGAGAGCTTATTGTTTTGAGACAGAGAGAGAGAGAGAGAGAGAGACAGGGAAGGGGTACAGAGAGAGAGAGAGAGAGAGAGAGAGATTATTAAACAGCCTCCATGCCCAGCACCAGCACAATGCAGGTTCAGTCTCACAACCTCGAGTTTAATCATGACCCGAGTCAAAATCAAGAGTTGGACTAACTGACTGAGCCTCCCAGATGCTCCTCCTCCTTTCTAACATAGGCAGTGATTGCTCTACATGGTGCTGTCCATTGATTGTGCTGTGTCCCACACATTTTCATATGTTGTATGTTCATTTTCCTTCACTTCAAGGCATTGAGATTTGATCTTTGATCTTTGATCATCTAGAAGGTTACTTTCTCAGTGTTTGGATATTTGTTCGTTTTCTCCTTTGGATACCTAGTTTGCTTTTTAAATATATTTTTTTTAATGTTGAAATTGTACTTCCGAGAAATTGATCGATAGGGTTGTCTTTGTTTCAGGTGTACAATAGAGCGATTCCCCTCCCCTACCCCACCTGCTGTCAGCTCCGGTTGCAGGCACTGATGTGCCTTGGAGACTCAGGTGCACCTGCCCCACCCCTCCTCCCTTCAGCACCTGTTGCCAGGCACTGGTTTGCATTGGAGACGGAACCCTCGTAGGGGTTCCAAGCACTTCCTAGTGGCCCAGAAGACACTGGTGATTGGAGACCAAGCCACAAGGCTCTTTGGAGCCAGCTGGGGCCATCCAAATGCCTCCCCACACAGTTCTGGAGCCGCTGTGGGCTGTCCTGGAGCAGCTGTGGGCTGCTGGGTTGGTGATAGACGAACGTTGGCCACATGTGCCACGAGTCTCTGGGTTTCGCTGGGAGATCCTGGTGTGCACTGCAGTGGTGGTGTTCCTGGGAAAGAGTGCACTCAGCTTCCGAAGAAGAAAGTGGCAGTGTGCCCAGAACGAGGAAGTCTCTGGAAAAGGCATGGAGAAGACCGAACCGGACGCACAAGCCCGTGGAGCTGTCGCATCATCCGAGCCGAAGGCCAGTCCTCTCCCGTTCCAGCTTCTTGCTCTGGCTGCCCTGAATCAAGATGCCGGGTATTGGTCAGTGGGAAACACCACGCAACTGCTGAAGGGAGTTCGGGAAAGGCTGTTGAAGAGCCCTCACCAGCTGCCTCATGAAAATCCCATCTGTGGAGCAGCCCGGGAAGATGGAGAAGCCCTGGTGAGGAAAACACCAGAAGGCTTCAAGGACAGCCGTGATCTGCAGGCAAGTGCAGACCCGCTGGTTCAGGAGATTGGCAGCTGTGGACAGAGAGTGCAGGACGAGGCAGGGCAGGCAGGCAGGCCAGAGCTTCCTGAAGGAGGAGTGCGGCGGCAGGCCAGCGCTGAGGGCCAGAGCCAACAGCACACCCTCAGCCAGATCCTCCTGAAGGGGATGCATGTGCTAGAGCTGCTTGGAGATCATCTGGAAGGTGGGGGCTCAAGGAGGCAGGTGGAGACTGGCTCCTCCTCCCCTGACCACGTGCCCTCAGGCGGGAGCCCCGTGAACCAATTCAAGCCGTCCAGGGCACTGAAGAAGGCACGTCAGAGGAATGAAGAGCTCCCAAGAAACCCAACAAGCCACCAAGCTGAGCAAGGACCTGTTCACCTTCGGAACACCCTCCTGGACGGTGAGATTCCGAAGTTGCGCCTGAAGCTTGAGGCAGAGCCGAAGCTGTGCGAAGAGCACCTCAGACACCTGGAGAGGAAGATGATGGAGGAGAAGGCACGCTGCCTGCAAGTGAAGAACGAGCTTGCCAAGGTGCGCAGGAAGGCGGATGCTGCCCACTGGCACTTGGGCCTCTATAGGAACATGGCCGCCGACCTGCACCGAGAATGGCAGCAAATCGCCTCCTTGCATGAGCGGGAGCGCCTCCTGGTGGAGAAGAGGAGTGAGGAGAGCCAGAAGGCTGTCCTGTGGGCAGAGAGGGAGTTCCAAAGGCTCCAGGCCCAAAACCATTGCCTCAGGCAGAAGCTGGCCAACTCTGGGCCCAAGGTCCAGCCTGTCTCCGGGGGGCCTCCTGCTCCTGCTCCTGCTGTTCCGGGCACAGCCTCCAAATACCCTCAAGGGCCAAAGGCTCCCCTGAAACCCAGGAAGCCCAAGAAGGGAGCAAGGGTGCACTGGCCAGACTCCAAGTTCTCGGGTCCCCTGCAGGTCTGATTCCCTTGCCCAGCAGCCACCAACACTCACAACCAGAGCACAGAAGCTCCTGTGCTGACCCCTTCAGCCATACCCATGGCTCCTTTGACTTGAGATCCACCCCATCCTTTAGCCTGATGCTCCATATTCCCTGGAGCCGTATGAGTGTGAGAGAATATTTTTCAGTGTTCAGCGTAACACAAATAAAAATAAAAATATCCAATGGCTGAGACTACTGCTACTGAGAATGGATTTGATTAAGGGATTCTATGCCAAGCAAGGGACGGTTTGAAGTGTCTTGTATCGATCCCTTAATCGTCCCAATAACCCAGTGTGTCATGTCTGACTGAGGTTCAGACAGGGGAAACAACTTGCCCCAAGATCACACAGCTAGTGAATTTCAGAGCTCCTGTTCCAAACCAGGGTTGTCTAATGATCACCTGCTGTGCCAATAACTTCTACTACAATGCCTACTACTGTTCTTCTTCTTCTTCTTCTTCTTCTTCTTCTTCTTCTTCTTCTTCTTCTTCTTCTTCTTCTTCTTCTTCGGAGAGACAGAAAGGGTGACGGCGCACACATACACACACACACTCACAAAGGAACGCACACACATGCAGGCGGGGGAGGGGCCGAGTTAGAGAGATTCCTCGTCAGGCTTCGGACACAAGTGCTGAACCAGACGCTGGTCTGGATTTCCCAGATCACGTGATCAGCCCTGAACCAAATCAGGAGCCAGACACTGAACTGACAGGCACCCTTGGGCAAGGAACTTCTAGGCAAGCTGCTGAAGGATCCCAGAAGGGCTTGGTAAAATGTTCCCCTCGTTCACGTCCTAGGATGTGATGATTCTATGCAAAGATAATAGTGCATATAATATAATCTAACATAATATATAATAATAGAAGGATGCAGAGATTATAGTGGTGGCTAGCTGAGGTCAAGTCCCAGCCAAGTAGGGAGGGCAGCCTTTAAGGGTCTCCAACGATTCCCATCTTGGGTACACATCGTTTTGTGTTCCATAGTCTACCTCTTGCTTCGAGTCAGAACTACTGACTCCCTTGTAAAGGACAGAATGTGGCCAAAGTGATAGGATGTCCCTTCGGAGGTGAGTTGACAAAGAGACTGGTCTCCTCTTGGGCTTGCCCGCCCTCCGTCCCTCCCTCCCTCATCTGTTCCCAGGGAAGCCAGCTGCTCCTTGGGAGCTTTATGCTGGAGAGGCCCATGGGGCAAGGAATGACTATTTCTTGCTTCCAGCAATGGAGGGCCTCTGGCTGCTCACAGCCAGCTGAGTGAGCTCAAAAGCAGACTTACCCCCAACAAGCCCGCAGATGACTGAAGATCCAGAGGCCCTCTGGACTGCAGCCTTGTGAGAGATCCTGAGCCACAGGGACCTGGCTAGTTGCACCTGGATGGCTGGCCCAGAGAAACCATATCAGGTTATGAATGTTGTTTTAGGCCCATTGGTTCGGGGAAAACCTTCAAGAAAGACAGGAGTGGGAAGCCAAATGTTGGGCTTCTGACCCACCCCCCCTCTCCTGGGGTTGAAATTCCAGGGAAATCAAGAGATGGTAGAAACGCCTGAGAGATGAGGGTAAACAATGGAAGAGAGAGGACATCTAGTCTGATCGCCATGGATCTCTCTGAGAGGACATCCTCCCACTTGATCCTCCTGTGTCGAAGGGTGGCAAATGCAGGGGGAGACACCTGGCAGTGTGGTCCAAGTCGGCTGAGAGCACTCGACCCAGCCCCACAGAGCCTCCTAGAAGGCAGAGAAAGAGCCCAGATGTTCCCTGGGGCCCCTAGAGAAGGCCCCGAGAGAATGAGATGAGTTGAAAGCCTGGGACCTGGTCGTTGGACTTCTAGACTGGAGGGGAGATGGCCTGTGGAAGGGCCACTGCCCGCAACCCCTGTTGGACCAGACCCCTCCTGTCTGCTTTGGGAGCCTGGGGGTGAATATGAGAATGAATTCATGTAGAAGAGATGGTGTTCTAATGCTTGGTTTCAACTTCTTGAAATCCTTTCAACTTCTTGAAATCGTTGACATTCCTTTTCTCCTTGTCCCCAGGACCACCATGAATGGGAAGGGGCCTTCAAAGAAGCAAGATGAGAACATCTCTTACAAGGCTGTCCAGTGTCAATATCCAACCACTGCAGTCACTTGTACCCCCTTGGCAGCCCCACTGCTTCCATCAGGACACAGATCCGTTCCTGTACAGGTTTTTGAGCAAACGTAAGTTTGGATTTCTCTCAGAGAAATGCCAAGAGTGCAATGACTGGGGTCCTAGGGTGGTTGCAAGTCTAGTTTTCAGAGAAACTGTGTGGAGGGTTGGGTCACTCTACTGTGCACCCGAAAAGCATATTCTACTGCTTGTTCCCTGGAATTTAAATCCAGGCCTTGAAAAAGAAAAGGAACTGTGAACTGTTTTCAAGAGGGAGCTCTATCATCTTCCATTCCCAACAGCGATGCAGGAGCGATCCAGTCGTTCCACATCCTGCCTTGCATTGGGGAGTGGGGTCTCTCTCTCCCTCTCGGGTGCATTTGGTTTGCATCATGCTGATAGGTGTGCAGTGAGAGCTCATTGGAGTTTGAATTTGAATTGCCCCGATGGTAACTTTTTATGGGATTTCCATCTGTCTACTCTTTGGTAAAGTGTTTCGGTCTTTTGCCCATTTTTTTTTGTTTTTGTTCTTTTCAGACTGGATGGCTTGCTTCTTTGGGGGTCCACTTTGAGGTTCTCTCCTTCCGACAGGAGTCCTTTATCAGGTATGTGGTTTGCACCTATTTTCTCCCAGTTTGTAGCTTCCCTTTTGGGTCTTCTTCACAAGGTGTTTCACACATTACAGACTTCCAATTCTGATTGTTGGATCATGTCTAATGAATCAACTCTTCTTGAACGGAACATGATTTGATGTCCAGTCGGAGGATTCTTTCCCTAGCTGTCCATTCTGGACATTTTTTTCCCTAGAAGATTTATCATTTTACATAGAAGGCGGTGATTAATTTTGAGTTAATTTAACAAATTTTTTTTTCTTTTTGAGAGAGTGAGCATGCGCATGAGTGGGGCGTGGGGTGGAGGGAGAAGCGAAAAGAGCGTCCTTAAGCAGACTCCCCAGTGAGCTTGGAGCCTGATTTTGTCCCGGGACCCTGAGAGCATGACAAGAGCCGAAATTAAGAGCTGGCTGCCGCAGCGACTGAGTCACCCAGGCGCCACGAGTTCAGTTTTGTACAGAGGATGAGCCTTCGATTGTGGTCCTCGTCCTCCTCGTCCTCCACCTCCACCTCCTCCTCCTCTCTGCCCCTCCCTCTTCTTCTTCTCCTTCTTCTTCTTTGTCTCTGGAAGTCCACTTGCTCTAGCACCATTTCTTCAAAACGCTGTCACTCCTCCATTGAATTGCTTTTCCCCTTTGTCAGAATCCCATTGACATGTTGGTGGTTGGTCTCTTTCTGGGTTTGATCCTGTTCCACTTATCTATCTTTATACTGTTCCATTTGTCTATCCCTTCACCAACACCACACATTTTTGATTACTATAGCTGTAGATCTTGAAACTGGGTGGAAGGATTCCTTTGGTTTTCTTCTTTAGTTTTATTTTCTCATCTTTTTCTAGGTTCTGACGTGGAGAGCTTATTGTTTTGAGACAGAGAGAGAGAGAGAGAGAGAGAGACAGGGAAGGGGTACAGAGAGAGAGAGAGAGAGAGAGAGAGATTATTAAACAGCCTCCATGCCCAGCACCAGCACAATGCAGGTTCAGTCTCCCAACCTCGAGTTTAATCATGACCCGAGTCAAAATCAAGAGTTGGACTAACTGACTGAGCCTCCCAGATGCTCCTCCTCCTTTCTAACATAGGCAGTGATTGCTCTACATGGTGCTGTCCATTGATTGTGCTGTGTCCCACACATTTTCATATGTTGTATGTTCATTTTCCTTCACTTCAAGGCATTGAGATTTGATCTTTGATCTTTGATCATCTAGAAGGTTACTTTCTCAGTGTTTGGATATTTGTTCGTTTTCTCCTTTGGATACCTAGTTTGCTTTTTAAATATATTTTTTTTAATGTTGAAATTGTACTTCCGAGAAATTGATCGATAGGGTTGTCTTTGTTTCAGGTGTACAATAGAGCGATTCCCCTCCCCTACCCCACCTGCTGTCAGCTCCGGTTGCAGGCACTGATGTGCCTTGGAGACTCAGGTGCACCTCCCCCACCCCTCCTCCCTTCAGCTCCTGTTGCCAGGCACTGGTTTGCGTTGGAGACGGAACCCTCGTAGGGGTTCCAAGCACTTCCTAGTGGCCCAGAAGACACTGGTGATCGGAGACCAAGCCACAAGGCTCTTTGGAGCCAGCTGGGGGCCATCCAAATGCCTCCCCACACAGTTCTGGAGCCGCTGTGGGCTGTCCTGGAGCAGCTGTGGGCTGCTGGGTTGGTGATAGACGAACGTTGGCCACATGTGCCACGAGTCTCTGGGTTTCGCTGGGAGATCCTGGTGTGCACTGCAGTGGTGGTGTTCCTGGGAAAGAGTGCACTCAGCTTCCGAAGAAGAAAGTGGCAGTGTGCCCAGAACGAGGAAGTCTCTGGAAAAGGCATGGAGAAGACCGAACCGGACGCACAAGCCCGTGGAGCTGTCGCATCATCCGAGCCGAAGGCCAGTCCTCTCCCGTTCCAGCTTCTTGCTCTGGCTGCCCTGAATCAAGATGCCGGGTATTGGTCAGTGGGAAACACCACGCAACTGCTGAAGGGAGTTCGGGAAAGGCTGTTGAAGAGCCCTCACCAGCTGCCTCATGAAAATCCCATCTGTGGAGCAGCCCGGGAAGATGGAGAAGCCCTGGTGAGGAAAACACCAGAAGGCTTCAAGGACAGCCGTGATCTGCAGGCAAGTGCAGACCCGCTGGTTCAGGAGATTGGCAGCTGTGGACAGAGAGTGCAGGACGAGGCAGGGCAGGCAGGCAGGCCAGAGCTTCCTGAAGGAGGAGTGCGGCGGCAGGCCAGCGCTGAGGGCCAGAGCCAACAGCACACCCTCAGCCAGATCCTCCTGAAGGGGATGCATGTGCTAGAGCTGCTTGGAGATCATCTGGAAGGTGGGGGCTCAAGGAGGCAGGTGGAGACTGGCTCCTCCTCCCCTGACCACGTGCCCTCAGGCGGGAGCCCCGTGAACCAATTCAAGCCGTCCAGGGCACTGAAGAAGGCACGTCAGAGGAATGAAGAGCTCCCAAGAAACCCAACAAGCCACCAAGCTGAGCAAGGACCTGTTCACCTTCGGAACACCCTCCTGGACGGTGAGATTCCGAAGTTGCGCCTGAAGCTTGAGCCAGAGCCGAAGCTGTGCGAAGAGCACCTCAGACACCTGGAGAGGAAGATGATGGAGGAGAAGGCACGCTGCCTGCAAGTGAAGAACGAGCTTGCCAAGGTGCGCAGGAAGGCGGATGCTGCCCACTGGCACTTGGGCCTCTATAGGAACATGGCCGCCGACCGGCACCGAGAATGGCAGCAAATCGCCTCCTTGCATGAGCGGGAGCGCCTCCTGGTGGAGAAGAGGAGTGAGGAGAGCCAGAAGGCTGTCCTGTGGGCAGAGAGGGAGTTCCAAAGGCTCCAGGCCCAAAACCATTGCCTCAGGCAGAAGCTGGCCAACTCTGGGCCCAAGGTCCAGCCTGTCTCCGGGGGGCCTCCTGCTCCTGCTCCTGCTGTTCCGGGCACAGCCTCCAAATACCCTCAAGGGCCAAAGGCTCCCCTGAAACCCAGGAAGCCCAAGAAGGGAGCAAGGGTGCACTGGCCAGACTCCAAGTTCTCGGGTCCCCTGCAGGTCTGATTCCCTTGCCCAGCAGCCACCAACACTCACAACCAGAGCACAGAAGCTCCTGTGCTGACCCCTTCAGCCATACCCATGGCTCCTTTGACTTGAGATCCACCCCATCCTTTAGCCTGATGCTCCATATTCCCTGGAGCCGTATGAGTGTGAGAGAATATTTTTCAGTGTTCAGCGTAACACAAATAAAAATAAAAATATCCAATGGCTGAGACTACTGCTACTGAGAATGGATTTGATTAAGGGATTCTATGCCAAGCAAGGGACGGTTTGAAGTGTCTTTTATCGATCCCTTAATCGTCCCAATAACCCAGTGTGTCATGTCTGACTGAGGTTCAGACAGGGGAAACAACTTGCCCCAAGATCACACAGCTAGTGAATTTCAGAGCTCCTGTTCCAAACCAGGGTTGTCTAATGATCACCTGCTGTGCCAATAACTTCTACTACAATGCCTACTACTGTTCTTCTTCTTCTTCTTCTTCTTCTTCTTCTTCTTCTTCTTCTTCTTCTTCTTCTTCTTCTTCTTCTTCGGAGAGACAGAAAGGGTGACGGCGCACACATACACACACACACACACAAAGGAACGCACACACATGCAGGCGGGGGAGGGGCCGAGTTAGAGAGATTACTCGTCAGGCTTGGGACTCAAGTGCTGAACCAGACGCTAGTCTGGATTTCCCAGATCACGTGATCAGCCCTGAACCGAAATCAGGAGCCAGACACTGAACTGACAGGCACCCTTGGGCAAGGAACTTCTAGGCAAGCTGCTGAAGGATCCCAGAAGGGCTTGGTAAAATGTTCCCCTCGTTCACGTCCTAGGATGTGATGATTCTATGCAAAGATAATAGTGCATATAGTATAATCTAACATAATATATAATAATATAAGGATGCAGAGATTATAGTGGTGGCTAGCTGAGGTCAAGTCCCAGCCAAGTAGGGAGGGCAGCCTTTAAGGGTCTCCAACGATTCCCATCTTGGGTACACATCGTTTTGTGTTCCATAGTCTACCTCTTGCTTCGAGTCAGAACTACTGACTCCCTTGTAAAGGACAGAATGTGGCCAAAGTGATAGGATGTCCCTTCGGAGGTGAGTTTACAAAGAGACTGGTCTCCTCTTGGGCTTGCCCGCCCTCCGTCCCTCCCTCCCTCATCTGTTCCCAGGGAAGCCAGCTGCTCCTTGGGTGCTTTATGCTGGAGAGGCCCATGGGGCAAGGAATGACTATTTCTTGCTTCCAGCAATGGAGGGCCTCTGGCTGCTCACAGCCAGCTGAGTGAGCTCAAAAGCAGACTTACCCCCAACAAGCCCGCAGATGACTGAAGATCCAGAGGCCCTCTGGACTGCAGCCTTGTGAGAGATCCTGAGCCACAGGGACCTGGCTAGTTGCACCTGGATGGCTGGCCCACAGAAACCATATCAGGTTATGAATGTTGTTTTAGGCCCATTGGTTCGGGGAAAACCTTCAAGAAAGACAGGAGTGGGAAGCCAAATGTTGGGCTTCTGACCCACCCCCCCTCTCCTTGGGTTGAAATTCCAGGGAAATCAAGAGATGGTAGAAACGCCTGAGAGATGAGGGTAAACAATGGAAGAGAGAGGACATCTAGTCTGATCGCCATGGATCTCTCTGAGAGGACATCCTCCCACTTGATCCTCCTGTGTCGAAGGGTGGCAAATGCAGGGGGAGACACCTGGCAGTGTGGTCCAAGTCGGCTGAGAGCACTCGACCCAGCCCCACAGAGCCTCCTAGAAGGCAGAGAAAGAGCCCAGATGTTCCCTGGGGCCCCTAGAGAAGGCCCCTAGAGAATGAGATGAGTTGAAAGCCTGGGACCTGGTCGTTGGACTTCTAGACTGGAGGGGAGATGGCCTGTGGAAGGGCCACTGCCCGCAACCCCTGTTGGACCAGACCCCTCCTGTCTGCTTTGGGAGCCTGGGGGTGAATATGAGAATGAATTCATGTAGAAGAGATGGTGTTCTAATGCTTGGTTTCAACTTCTTGAAATCCTTTCAACTTCTTGAAATCGTTGACATTCCTTTTCTCCTTGTCCCCAGGACCACCATGAATGGGAAGGGGCCTTCAAAGAAGCAAGATGAGAACATCTCTTACAAGGCTGTCCAGTGTCAATATCCAACCACTGCAGTCACTTGTACCCCCTTGGCAGCCCCACTGCTTCCATCAGGACACAGATCCGTTCCTGTACAGGTTTTTGAGCAAACGTAAGTTTGGATTTCTCTCAGAGAAATGCCAAGAGTGCAATGACTGGGGTCCTAGGGTGGTTGCAAGTCTAGTTTTCAGAGAAACTGTGTGGAGGGTTGGGTCACTCTACTGTGCACCCGAAAAGCATATTCTACTGCTTGTTCCCTGGAATTTAAATCCAGGCCTTGAAAAAGAAAAGGAACTGTGAACTGTTTTCAAGAGGGAGCTCTATCATCTTCCATTCCCAACAGCGATGCAGGAGCGATCCAGTCGTTCCACATCCTGCCTTGCATTGGGGAGTGGGGTCTCTCTCTCCCTCTCGGGTGCATTTGGTTTGCATCATGCTGATAGGTGTGCAGTGAGAGCTCATTGGAGTTTGAATTTGAATTGCCCCGATGGTAACTTTTTATGGGATTTCCATCTGTCTACTCTTTGGTAAAGTGTTTCGGTCTTTTGCCCATTTTTTTTTGTTTTTGTTCTTTTCAGACTGGATGGCTTGCTTCTTTGGGGGTCCACTTTTGAGGTTCTCTCCTTCCGACAGGAGTCCTTTATAAGGTATGTGGTTTGCACCTATTTTCTCCCAGTTTGTAGCTTCCCTTTTGGGTCTTCTTCACAAGGTGTTTCACACATTACAGACTTCCAATTCTGATTGTTGGATCATGTCTAATGAATCAACTCTTCTTGAACGGAACATGATTTGATGTCCAGTCGGAGGATTCTTTCCCTAGCTGTCCATTCTGGACATTTTTTCCCTAGAAGATTTATCATTTTACATAGAAGGCGGTGATTAATTTTGAGTTAATTTAACAAAATTTTTTTTCTTTTTGAGAGAGTGAGCATGCGCATGAGTGGGGCGTGGGGTGGAGGGAGAAGCGAAAAGAGCGTCCTTAAGCAGACTCCCCAGTGAGCTTGGAGCCTGATTTTGTCCCGGGACCCTGAGAGCATGACAAGAGCCGAAATGAAGAGCTGGCTGCCTCAGCGACTGAGTCACCCAGGCGCCACGAGTTCAGTTTTGTACAGAGGATGAGCCTTCGATTGTGGTCCTCGTCCTCCTCGTCCTCCACCTCCACCTCCTCCTCCTCTCTGCCCCTCCCTCTTCTTCTTCTCCTTCTTCTTCTTTGTCTCTGGAAGTCCACTTGCTCTAGCACCATTTCTTCAAAACGCTGTCACTCCTCCATTGAATTGCTTTTCCCCTTTGTCAGAATCCCATTGACATGTTGGTGGTTGGTCTCTTTCTGGGTTTGATCCTGTTCCACTTATCTATCTTTATACTGTTCCATTTGTCTATCCCTTCACCAACACCACACATTTTTGATTACTATAGCTGTAGATCTTGAAACTGGGTGGAAGGATTCCTTTGGTTTTCTTCTTTAGTTTTATTTTCTCATCTTTTTCTAGGTTCTGACGTGGAGAGCTTATTGTTTTGAGACAGAGAGAGAGAGAGAGAGAGAGACAGGGAAGGGGTACAGAGAGAGAGAGATAGAGACGGATTATTAAGCAGCCTCCATGCCCAGCACCAGCACAATGCAGGTTCAGTCTCACAACCCCGAGTTTGATCATGACCCGAGTCAAAATCAAGAGTTGGACTAACTGACTGAGCCTCCCAGATGCTCCTCCTCCTTTCTAACATAGGCAGTGATTGCTCTGCATGGTGCTGTCCATTGATTGAGCTGTGTCCCACACATTTTCATATGTTGTATGTTCATTTTCCTTCACTTCAATGCATTGAGATTTGATCTTTGATCTTTGATCATCTAGAATGTTACTTTCTCAGTGTTTGGATATTTGTTATCTTTCTCCTTTGGATACCTAGTTTGCTTTTTAAATATATATTTTTTTAATGTTGAAATTGTACTTCCGAGAAATTGATCGATAGGGTTGTCTTTGTTTCAGGTGTATAAGATAGCGATTCCCCTCCCCTACCCCACCTGCTGTCAGCTCCGGTTGCAGGCACTGATGTGCCTTGGAGACTCAGGTGCACCTCCCCCACCCCTCCTCCCTTCAGCTCCTGTTGCCAGGCACTGGTTTGCGTTGGAGACGGAACCCTCGTAGGGGTTCCAAGCACTTCCTAGTGGCCCAGAAGACACTGGTGATCGGAGACCAAGCCACAAGGCTCTTTGGAGCCAGCTGGGGGCCATCCAAATGCCTCCCCACACAGTTCTGGAGCCGCTGTGGGCTGTCCTGGAGCAGCTGTGGGCTGCTGGGTTGGTGATAGACGAACGTTGGCCACATGTGCCACGAGTCTCTGGGTTTCGCTGGGAGATCCTGGTGTGCACTGCAGTGGTGGTGTTCCTGGGAAAGAGTGCACTCAGCTTCCGAAGAAGAAAGTGGCAGTGTGCCCAGAACGAGGAAGTCTCTGGAAAAGGCATGGAGAAGACCGAACCGGACGCACAAGCCCGTGGAGCTGTCGCTTCATCCGAGCCGAAGGCCAGTCCTCTCCCGTTCCAGCTTCTTGCTCTGGCTGCCCTGAATCAAGATGCCGGGTATTGGTCAGTGGGAAACACCACGCAACTGCTGAAGGGAGTTCGGGAAAGGCTGTTGAAGAGCCCTCACCAGCTGCCTCCTGAAAATCCCATCTGTGGAGCAGCCCAGGAAGATGGAGAAGCCCTGGTGAGGAAAACACCAGAAGGCTTCAAGGACAGCCGTGATCTGCAGGCAAGTGCAGACCCGCTGGTTCAGGAGATTGGCAGCTGTGGACAGAGAGTGCAGGACGAGGCAGGGCAGGCAGGCAGGCCAGAGCTTCCCGAAGGAGGAGTGCGGCGGCAGGCCAGCGCTGAGGGCCAGCGCCAGCAGCACACCCTCAGCCAGATCCTCCTGAAGGGGATGCATGTGCTAGAGCTGCTTGGAGATCATCTGGAAGGTGGGGGCTCAAGGAGGCAGGTGGAGATGGCTCCTCCTCCCCTGACCACGTGCCCTCAGGCGGGAGCCCCGTGAACCAATTAAAGCCGTCCAGGGCACTGAAGAAGGCACGTCAGAGGAAAGAAGAGCTCCCAAGAAACCCAACAAGCCACCAAGCTGAGCAAGTACCTGTTCACCTTCGGAACACCCTCCTGGACGGTGAGATTCTGAAGTTGCGCCTGAAGCTTGAGGCAGAGCCGAAGCTGTGCGAAGAGCACCTCAGACACCTGGAGAGGAAGATGATGGAGGAGAAGGCACGCTGCCTGCAAGTGAAGAACGAGCTTGCCAAGGTGCGCAGGAAGGCGGATGCTGCCCACTGGCACTTGGGCCTCTATAGGAACATGGCCGCCGACCGGCACCGAGAATGGCAGCAAATCGCCTCCTTGCATGAGCGGGAGCGCCTCCTGGTGGAGAAGAGGAGTGAGGAGAGCCAGAAGGCTGTCCTGTGGGCAGAGAGGGAGTTCCAAAGGCTCCAGGCCCAAAACCATTGCCTCAGGCAGAAGCTGGCCAACTCTGGGCCCAAGGTCCAGCCTGTCTCCGGGGGGCCTCCTGCTCCTGCTCCTGCTGTTCCGGGCACAGCCTCCAAATACCCTCAAGGGCCAAAGGCTCCCCTGAAACCCAGGAAGCCCAAGAAGGGAGCAAGGGTGCACTGGCCAGACTCCAAGTTCTCGGGTCCCCTGCAGGTCTGATTCCCTTGCCCAGCAGCCACCAACACTCACAACCAGAGCACAGAAGCTCCTGTGCTGACCCCTTCAGCCATACCCATGGCTCCTTTGACTTGAGATCCACCCCATCCTTTAGCCTGATGCTCCATATTCCCTGGAGCCGTATGAGTGTGAGAGAATATTTTTCAGTGTTCAGCGTAACACAAATAAAAATAAAAATATCCAATGGCTGAGACTACTGCTACTGAGAATGGATTTGATTAAGGGATTCTATGCCAAGCAAGGGACGGTTTGAAGTGTCTTTTATCGATCCCTTAATCGTCCCAATAACCCAGTGTGTCATGTCTGACTGAGGTTCAGACAGGGGAAACAACTTGCCCCAAGATCACACAGCTAGTGAATTTCAGAGCTCCTGTTCCAAACCAGGGTTGTCTAATGATCACCTGCTGTGCCAATAACTTCTACTACAATGCCTACTACTGTTCTTCTTCTTCTTCTTCTTCTTCTTCTTCTTCTTCTTCTTCTTCTTCTTCTTCTTCTTCTTCTTCTTCTTCGGAGAGACAGAAAGGGTGACGGCGCACACATACACACACACACACACAAAGGAACGCACACACATGCAGGCGGGGGAGGGGCCGAGTTAGAGAGATTACTCGTCAGGCTTGGGACTCAAGTGCTGAACCAGACGCTAGTCTGGATTTCCCAGATCACGTGATCAGCCCTGAACCGAAATCAGGAGCCAGACACTGAACTGACAGGCACCCTTGGGCAAGGAACTTCTAGGCAAGCTGCTGAAGGATCCCAGAAGGGCTTGGTAAAATGTTCCCCTCGTTCACGTCCTAGGATGTGATGATTCTATGCAAAGATAATAGTGCATATAGTATAATCTAACATAATATATAATAATATAAGGATGCAGAGATTATAGTGGTGGCTAGCTGAGGTCAAGTCCCAGCCAAGTAGGGAGGGCAGCCTTTAAGGGTCTCCAACGATTCCCATCTTGGGTACACATCGTTTTGTGTTCCATAGTCTACCTCTTGCTTCGAGTCAGAACTACTGACTCCCTTGTAAAGGACAGAATGTGGCCAAAGTGATAGGATGTCCCTTCGGAGGTGAGTTTACAAAGAGACTGGTCTCCTCTTGGGCTTGCCCGCCCTCCGTCCCTCCCTCCCTCATCTGTTCCCAGGGAAGCCAGCTGCTCCTTGGGTGCTTTATGCTGGAGAGGCCCATGGGGCAAGGAATGACTATTTCTTGCTTCCAGCAATGGAGGGCCTCTGGCTGCTCACAGCCAGCTGAGTGAGCTCAAAAGCAGACTTACCCCCAACAAGCCCGCAGATGACTGAAGATCCAGAGGCCCTCTGGACTGCAGCCTTGTGAGAGATCCTGAGCCACAGGGACCTGGCTAGTTGCACCTGGATGGCTGGCCCACAGAAACCATATCAGGTTATGAATGTTGTTTTAGGCCCATTGGTTCGGGGAAAACCTTCAAGAAAGACAGGAGTGGGAAGCCAAATGTTGGGCTTCTGACCCACCCCCCCTCTCCTTGGGTTGAAATTCCAGGGAAATCAAGAGATGGTAGAAACGCCTGAGAGATGAGGGTAAACAATGGAAGAGAGAGGACATCTAGTCTGATCGCCATGGATCTCTCTGAGAGGACATCCTCCCACTTGATCCTCCTGTGTCGAAGGGTGGCAAATGCAGGGGGAGACACCTGGCAGTGTGGTCCAAGTCGGCTGAGAGCACTCGACCCAGCCCCACAGAGCCTCCTAGAAGGCAGAGAAAGAGCCCAGATGTTCCCTGGGGCCCCTAGAGAAGGCCCCTAGAGAATGAGATGAGTTGAAAGCCTGGGACCTGGTCGTTGGACTTCTAGACTGGAGGGGAGATGGCCTGTGGAAGGGCCACTGCCCGCAACCCCTGTTGGACCAGACCCCTCCTGTCTGCTTTGGGAGCCTGGGGGTGAATATGAGAATGAATTCATGTAGAAGAGATGGTGTTCTAATGCTTGGTTTCAACTTCTTGAAATCCTTTCAACTTCTTGAAATCGTTGACATTCCTTTTCTCCTTGTCCCCAGGACCACCATGAATGGGAAGGGGCCTTCAAAGAAGCAAGATGAGAACATCTCTTACAAGGCTGTCCAGTGTCAATATCCAACCACTGCAGTCACTTGTACCCCCTTGGCAGCCCCACTGCTTCCATCAGGACACAGATCCGTTCCTGTACAGGTTTTTGAGCAAACGTAAGTTTGGATTTCTCTCAGAGAAATGCCAAGAGTGCAATGACTGGGGTCCTAGGGTGGTTGCAAGTCTAGTTTTCAGAGAAACTGTGTGGAGGGTTGGGTCACTCTACTGTGCACCCGAAAAGCATATTCTACTGCTTGTTCCCTGGAATTTAAATCCAGGCCTTGAAAAAGAAAAGGAACTGTGAACTGTTTTCAAGAGGGAGCTCTATCATCTTCCATTCCCAACAGCGATGCAGGAGCGATCCAGTCGTTCCACATCCTGCCTTGCATTGGGGAGTGGGGTCTCTCTCTCCCTCTCGGGTGCATTTGGTTTGCATCATGCTGATAGGTGTGCAGTGAGAGCTCATTGGAGTTTGAATTTGAATTGCCCCGATGGTAACTTTTTATGGGATTTCCATCTGTCTACTCTTTGGTAAAGTGTTTCGGTCTTTTGCCCATTTTTTTTTGTTTTTGTTCTTTTCAGACTGGATGGCTTGCTTCTTTGGGGGTCCACTTTTGAGGTTCTCTCCTTCCGACAGGAGTCCTTTATAAGGTATGTGGTTTGCACCTATTTTCTCCCAGTTTGTAGCTTCCCTTTTGGGTCTTCTTCACAAGGTGTTTCACACATTACAGACTTCCAATTCTGATTGTTGGATCATGTCTAATGAATCAACTCTTCTTGAACGGAACATGATTTGATGTCCAGTCGGAGGATTCTTTCCCTAGCTGTCCATTCTGGACATTTTTTCCCTAGAAGATTTATCATTTTACATAGAAGGCGGTGATTAATTTTGAGTTAATTTAACAAAATTTTTTTTCTTTTTGAGAGAGTGAGCATGCGCATGAGTGGGGCGTGGGGTGGAGGGAGAAGCGAAAAGAGCGTCCTTAAGCAGACTCCCCAGTGAGCTTGGAGCCTGATTTTGTCCCGGGACCCTGAGAGCATGACAAGAGCCGAAATGAAGAGCTGGCTGCCTCAGCGACTGAGTCACCCAGGCGCCACGAGTTCAGTTTTGTACAGAGGATGAGCCTTCGATTGTGGTCCTCGTCCTCCTCGTCCTCCACCTCCACCTCCTCCTCCTCTCTGCCCCTCCCTCTTCTTCTTCTCCTTCTTCTTCTTTGTCTCTGGAAGTCCACTTGCTCTAGCACCATTTCTTCAAAACGCTGTCACTCCTCCATTGAATTGCTTTTCCCCTTTGTCAGAATCCCATTGACATGTTGGTGGTTGGTCTCTTTCTGGGTTTGATCCTGTTCCACTTATCTATCTTTATACTGTTCCATTTGTCTATCCCTTCACCAACACCACACATTTTTGATTACTATAGCTGTAGATCTTGAAACTGGGTGGAAGGATTCCTTTGGTTTTCTTCTTTAGTTTTATTTTCTCATCTTTTTCTAGGTTCTGACGTGGAGAGCTTATTGTTTTGAGACAGAGAGAGAGAGAGAGAGAGAGACAGGGAAGGGGTACAGAGAGAGAGAGATAGAGACGGATTATTAAGCAGCCTCCATGCCCAGCACCAGCACAATGCAGGTTCAGTCTCACAACCCCGAGTTTGATCATGACCCGAGTCAAAATCAAGAGTTGGACTAACTGACTGAGCCTCCCAGATGCTCCTCCTCCTTTCTAACATAGGCAGTGATTGCTCTGCATGGTGCTGTCCATTGATTGAGCTGTGTCCCACACATTTTCATATGTTGTATGTTCATTTTCCTTCACTTCAATGCATTGAGATTTGATCTTTGATCTTTGATCATCTAGAATGTTACTTTCTCAGTGTTTGGATATTTGTTATCTTTCTCCTTTGGATACCTAGTTTGCTTTTTAAATATATATTTTTTTAATGTTGAAATTGTACTTCCGAGAAATTGATCGATAGGGTTGTCTTTGTTTCAGGTGTATAAGATAGCGATTCCCCTCCCCTACCCCACCTGCTGTCAGCTCCGGTTGCAGGCACTGATGTGCCTTGGAGACTCAGGTGCACCTCCCCCACCCCTCCTCCCTTCAGCTCCTGTTGCCAGGCACTGGTTTGCGTTGGAGACGGAACCCTCGTAGGGGTTCCAAGCACTTCCTAGTGGCCCAGAAGACACTGGTGATCGGAGACCAAGCCACAAGGCTCTTTGGAGCCAGCTGGGGGCCATCCAAATGCCTCCCCACACAGTTCTGGAGCCGCTGTGGGCTGTCCTGGAGCAGCTGTGGGCTGCTGGGTTGGTGATAGACGAACGTTGGCCACATGTGCCACGAGTCTCTGGGTTTCGCTGGGAGATCCTGGTGTGCACTGCAGTGGTGGTGTTCCTGGGAAAGAGTGCACTCAGCTTCCGAAGAAGAAAGTGGCAGTGTGCCCAGAACGAGGAAGTCTCTGGAAAAGGCATGGAGAAGACCGAACCGGACGCACAAGCCCGTGGAGCTGTCGCTTCATCCGAGCCGAAGGCCAGTCCTCTCCCGTTCCAGCTTCTTGCTCTGGCTGCCCTGAATCAAGATGCCGGGTATTGGTCAGTGGGAAACACCACGCAACTGCTGAAGGGAGTTCGGGAAAGGCTGTTGAAGAGCCCTCACCAGCTGCCTCCTGAAAATCCCATCTGTGGAGCAGCCCAGGAAGATGGAGAAGCCCTGGTGAGGAAAACACCAGAAGGCTTCAAGGACAGCCGTGATCTGCAGGCAAGTGCAGACCCGCTGGTTCAGGAGATTGGCAGCTGTGGACAGAGAGTGCAGGACGAGGCAGGGCAGGCAGGCAGGCCAGAGCTTCCTGAAGGAGGAGTGCGGCGGCAGGCCAGCGCTGAGGGCCAGCGCCAGCAGCACACCCTCAGCCAGATCCTCCTGAAGGGGATGCATGTGCTAGAGCTGCTTGGAGATCATCTGGAAGGTGGGGGCTCAAGGAGGCAGGTGGAGATGGCTCCTCCTCCCCTGACCACGTGCCCTCAGGCGGGAGCCCCGTGAACCAATTAAAGCCGTCCAGGGCACTGAAGAAGGCACGTCAGAGGAAAGAAGAGCTCCCAAGAAACCCAACAAGCCACCAAGCTGAGCAAGTACCTGTTCACCTTCGGAACACCCTCCTGGACGGTGAGATTCTGAAGTTGCGCCTGAAGCTTGAGGCAGAGCCGAAGCTGTGCGAAGAGCACCTCAGACACCTGGAGAGGAAGATGATGGAGGAGAAGGCACGCTGCCTGCAAGTGAAGAACGAGCTTGCCAAGGTGCGCAGGAAGGCGGATGCTGCCCACTGGCACTTGGGCCTCTATAGGAACATGGCCGCCGACCTGCACCGAGAATGGCAGAAAATCTCCTCCTTGCATGAGCGGGAACGCCTCCTGGTGGAGAAGAGAAGTGAGGAGAGCCAGAAGGCTGTCCTGTGGGCAGAGAGGGAGTTCCAAAGGCTCCAGGGCCAAAACCATTGCCTCAGGCAGAAGCTGGCCAACTCTGGGCCCAAGGTCCAGCCTGTCTCCGGGGGGCCTCCTGCTCCTGCTCCTGCTGTTCCGGGCACAGCCTCCAAATACCCTCAAGCGCCAAAGGCTCCCCTGAAACCCAGGAAGCCCAAGAAGGGAGCAAGGGTGCACTGGCCAGACTCCAAGTTCTCGGGTCCCCTGCAGGTCTGATTCCCTTGCCCAGCAGCCACCAACACTCACAACCAGAGCACCAAAGCTCCTGTGCTTACCCCTTCAGCCATACCCATGGCTCCTTTGACTTGAGATCCACCCCATTCTTTAGCCTGATGCTCCATATTCCCTGGAGCCGTATGAGTGTGAGAGAATATTTTTCAGTGTTAAGCATAACACAAATAAAAATAAAAATATCCAATGGCTGAGACTCCTGCTACTGAGAATGGATTTGATTAAGGGATTCTATGCCAAGCAAGGGACGGTTTGAAGTGTCTTGTATCGATCCCTTAATCGTCCCAATAACCCAGTGTGTCATGTCTGACTGAGGTTCAGACAGGGGAAACAACTTGCCCCAAGATCACACAGCTAGTGAATTTCAGAGCTCCCGTTCCAAACCAGGGTTGTCTAATGATCACCTGCTGTGCCAATAACTTCTACGACTATGCCTACTACTTTTCTTCTTCTTCTTCTTCTTCTTCTTCTTCTTCTTCTTCTTCTTCTTGTTCTTCTTCTTTGGAGAGACAGAAAGGGTGACGGCGCACACATACACACACACACACACACACACACACACACACACACACACACAAAGGAACGCACACACATGCAGGCGGGGGAGGGGCCGAGTTAGAGAGATTCCTCGACAGGCTTGGGACTCAAGTGCTGAACCAGACGCTGGTCTGGATTTCCCAGATCACGTGATCAGCCCTGAACCGAAATCAGGAGCCAGACACTGAACTGACAGGCACCCTTGGGCAAGGAACTTCTAGGCAAGCTGCTGAAGGATCCCAGAAGGGCTTGGTAAAATGTTCCCCTCGTTCACGTCCTAGGATGTGATGATTCTATGCAAAGATAATAGTGCATATAATATAATCTAACATAATATATAATAATATAAGGATGCAGAGATTATAGTGGTGGCTAGCTGAGGTCAAGTCCCAGCCAAGTAGGGAGGGCAGCCTTTAAGGGTCTCCAACGATTCCCATCTTGGGTACACATCGTTTTGTGTTCCATAGTCTACCTCTTGCTTCGAGTCAGAACTACTGACTCCCTTGTAAAGGACAGAATGTGGCCAAAGTGATAGGATGTCCCTTCGGAGGTGAGTTTACAAAGAGACTGGTCTCCTCTTGGGCTTGCCCGCCCTCCATCCCTCCCTCCCTCATCTGTTCCCAGGGAAGCCAGCTGCTCCTTGGGAGCTTTATGCTGGAGAGGCCCACGGGGCAAGGAATGACTATTTCTTGCTTCCAGCCATGGAGGGCCTCTGGCGGCTCACAGCCAGCTGAGTGAGCTCAAAAGCAGACTTACCCCCAACAAGCCCGCAGATGACTGAAGATCCAGAGGCCCTCTTGACTGCAGCCTTGTGAGAGATCCTGAGCCACAGGGACCTGGCTAGTTGCACCTGGATGGCTGGCCCACAGGAACCATATCAGGTTATGAATGTTGTTTTAGGCCCATTGGTTCGGGGAAAACCTTCAAGAAAGACAGGAGTGTGACGCCAAATGTTTGGCTTCTGACCCACCCCCCCTCTCCTGGGGTTGAAATTCCAGGGAAATCAAGAGATGGTAGAAACGCCTGAGAGTTGAGGGTAAACAATGGAAGAGAAAGGACATCTATTCTGATCGCCATGGATCTCTGTGAGAGGACATCCTCCCACTTGATCCTCCTGTGTCGAAGGGTGGCAAATGCAGGAGGAGACACCTGGCAGTGTGGTCCAAGTCGGCTGAGAGCACTCGACCCAGCCCCACAGAGCCTCCTAGAAGGCAGAGAAAGAGCCCAGAAGTTCCCTGGGGCCCCTAGAGAAGGCCCCTAGAGAATGAGATGAGTTGAAAGCCTGGGACCTGGTCGTTGGACTTCTAGACTGGAGGGGAGATGGCCTGTGGAAGGGCCACTGCCCGCAACCCCTGTTGGACCAGACCCCTCCTGTCTGCTTTGGGAGCCTGGGGGTGAATATGAGAATGAATTCATGTAGAAGAGATGGTGTTCTAATGCTTGGTTTCAACTTCTTGAAATCGTTTCAACTTCTTGAAGTCGTTGACATTCCTTTTCTCCTTGTCCCCAGGACCACCATGAATGGGAAGGGGCCTTCAAAGAAGCAAGACGAGAACATCTCTTACAAGGCTGTCCAGTGTCAATATCCAACCACTGCAGTCACTTCTACCCCCTTGGCAGCCCCACTGCTTCCATCAGGACACAGATCCGTTCCTGTACAGGTTTTTGAGCAAACGTAAGTTTGGATTTCTCTCAGAGAAATGCCAAGAGTGCAATGACTGGGGTCCTAGGGTGGTTGCAAGTCTAGTTTTCAGAGGAACTGTGTGGAGGGTTGGGTCACTCTACTGTGCACCCGAAAAGCATATTCTACTGCTTGTTCCCTGGAATTTAAATCCAGGCCTTGAAAAAGAAAAGGAACTGTGAACTGTTTTCAAGAGGGAGCTCTATCATCTTCCATTCCCAACAGCGATGCAGGAGCGATCCAGTCGTTCCACATCCTGCCTTGCATTGGGGAGTGGGGTCTCTCTCTCCCTCTCGGGTGCATTTGGTTTGCATCATGGTGATAGGTGTGCAGTGAGAGCTCATTGGAGTTTGAATTTGAATTGCCCCGATGGTAACATTTGATGGGATTTCCATCTGTATACTCTTTGGTAAAGTGTTTCGGTCTTTTGCCCATTTTTTTTGTTTTTGTTCTTTTCAGACTGGATGGCTTGCTTCTTTGGGGGTCCACTTTTGAGGTTCTCTCCTTCCGACAGGAGTCCTTTATCAGGTATGTGGTTTGCACCTATTTTCTCCCAGTTTGTAGCTTCCCTTTTGGGTCTTCTTCACAAGGTGTTTCACACATTACAGACTTCCAATTCTGATTGTTGGATCATGTCTAATGAATCAACTCTTCTTGAACGGAACATGATTTGATGTCCAGTCGGAGGATTCTTTCCCTAGCTGTCCATTCTGGACATTTTTTCCCTAGAAGATTTATCATTTTACATAGAAGGCGGTGATTAATTTTGAGTTAATTTAACAAAATTTTTTTTCTTTTTGAGAGAGTGAGCATGCGCATGAGTGGGGCGTGGGGTGGAGGGAGAAGCGAAAAGAGCGTCCTTAAGCAGACTCCCCAGTGAGCTTGGAGCCTGATTTTGTCCCGGGACCCTGAGAGCATGACAAGAGCCGAAATGAAGAGCTGGCTGCCTCAGCGACTGAGTCACCCAGGCGCCACGAGTTCAGTTTTGTACAGAGGATGAGCCTTCGATTGTGGTCCTCGTCCTCCTCGTCCTCCACCTCCACCTCCTCCTCCTCTCTGCCCCTCCCTCTTCTTCTTCTCCTTCTTCTTCTTTGTCTCTGGAAGTCCACTTGCTCTAGCACCATTTCTTCAAAACGCTGTCACTCCTCCATTGAATTGCTTTTCCCCTTTGTCAGAATCCCATTGACATGTTGGTGGTTGGTCTCTTTCTGGGTTTGATCCTGTTCCACTTATCTATCTTTATACTGTTCCATTTGTCTATCCCTTCACCAACACCACACATTTTTGATTACTATAGCTGTAGATCTTGAAATTGGGTGGAAGGATTCCTTTGGTTTTCTTCTTTAGTTTTATTTTCTCATCTTTTTCTAGGTTCTGCCGTGGAGAGCTTATTGTTTTGAGACAGGGAGAGACAGAGAGAGAGAGAGAGAGACAGAGAGAGAGAGAGAGACAGGGAAGGGGTACAGAGAGAGAGAGATAGAGACGGATTATTAAGCAGCCTCCATGCCCAGCACCAGCACAATGCAGGTTCAGTCTCACAACCCCGAGTTTGATCATGACCCGAGTCAAAATCAAGAGTTGGACTAACTGACTGAGCCTCCCAGATGCTCCTCCTCCTTTCTCACATAGGCAGTGATTGCTCTGCATGGTGCTGTCCATTGATTGAGCTGTGTCCCACACATTTTCATATGTTGTATGTTCATTTTCCTTCACTTCAATGCATTGAGATTTGATCTTTGATCTTTGATCATCTAGAATGTTACTTTCTCAGTGTTTGGATATTTGTTATCTTTCTCCTTTGGATACCTAGTTTGCTTTTTAAATATATATTTTTTTAATGTTGAAATTGTACTTCCGAGAAATTGATCGATAGGGTTGTCTTTGTTTCAGGTGTATAAGATAGCGATTCCCCTCCCCTACCCCACCTGCTGTCAGCTCCGGTTGCAGGCACTGATGTGCCTTGGAGACTCAGGTGCACCTCCCCCACCCCTCCTCCCTTCAGCTCCTGTTGCCAGGCACTGGTTTGCGTTGGAGACGGAACCCTCGTAGGGGTTCCAAGCACTTCCTAGTGGCCCAGAAGACACTGGTGATCGGAGACCAAGCCACAAGGCTCTTTGAAGCCAGCTGGGGGCCATCCAAATGCCTCCCCACACAGTTCTGGAGCCGCTGTGGGCTGTCCTGGAGCAGCTGTGGGCTGCTGGGTTGGTGATAGACGAACGTTGGCCACATGTGCCACGAGTCTCTGGGTTTCGCTGGGAGATCCTGGTGTGCACTGCAGTGGTGGTGTTCCTGGGAAAGAGTGCACTCAGCTTCCGAAGAAGAAAGTGGCAGTGTGCCCAGAACGAGGAAGTCTCTGGAAAAGGCATGGAGAAGACCGAACCGGACGCACAAGCCCGTGGAGCTGTTGCATCATCCGAGCCGAAGGCCAGTCCTCTCCCGTTCCAGCTTCTTGCTCTGGCTGCCCTGAATCAAGATGCCGGGTATTGGTCAGTGGGAAACACCACGCAACTGCTGAAGGGAGTTCGGGAAAGGCTGTTGAAGAGCCCTCACCAGCTGCCTCCTGAAAATCCCATCTGTGGAGCAGCCCAGGAAGATGGAGAAGCCCTGCTGAGGAAAACACCAGAAGGCTTCAAGGACAGCCGTGATCTGCAGGCAAGTGCAGACCCGCTGGTTCAGGAGATTGGCAGCTGTGGACAGAGAGTGCAGGACGAGGCAGGGCAGGCAGGCAGGCCAGAGCTTCCTGAAGGAGGAGTGCGGCGGCAGGCCAGCGCTGAGGGCCAGCGCCAGCAGCACACCCTCAGCCAGATCCTCCTGAAGGGGATGCATGTGCTAGAGCCGCTTGGAGATCATCTGGAAGGTGGGGGCTCAAGGAGGCAGGTGGAGATGGCTCCTCCTCCCCTGACCACGTGCCCTCAGGCGGGAGCCCCGTGAACCAATTAAAGCCGTCCAGGGCACTGAAGAAGGCACGTCAGAGGAAAGAAGAGCTCCCAAGAAACCCAACAAGCCACCAAGCTGAGCAAGGACCTGTTCACCTTCGGAACACCCTCCTGGACGGTGAGATTCCGAAGTTGCGCCTGAAGCTTGAGGCAGAGCCGAAGCTGTGCGAAGAGCACCTCAGACACCTGGAGAGGAAGATGATGGAGGAGAAGGCACGCTGCCTGCAAGTGAAGAACGAGCTTGCCAAGGTGCGCAGGAAGGCGGATGCTGCCCACTGGCACTTGGGCCTCTATAGGAACATGGCCGCCGACCTGCACCGAGAATGGCAGAAAATCTCCTCCTTGCATGAGCGGGAACGCCTCCTGGTGGAGAAGAGAAGTGAGGAGAGCCAGAAGGCTGTCCTGTGGGCAGAGAGGGAGTTCCAAAGGCTCCAGGCCCAAAACCATTGCCTCAGGCAGAAGCTGGCCAACTCTGGGCCCAAGGTCCAGCCTGTCTCCGGGGGGCCTCCTGCTCCTGCTCCTGCTGTTCCGGGCACAGCCTCCAAATACCCTCAAGGGCCAAAGGCTCCCCTGAAACCCAGGAAGCCCAAGAAGGGAGCAAGGGTGCACTGGCCAGACTCCAAGTTCTCGGGTCCCCTGCAGGTCTGATTCCCTTGCCCAGCAGCCACCAACACTCACAACCAGAGCACAGAAGCTCCTGTGCTGACCCCTTCAGCCATACCCATGGCTCCTTTGACTTGAGATCCACCCCATTCTTTAGCCTGATGCTCCATATTCCCTGGAGCCGTATGAGTGTGAGAGAATATTTTTCAGTGTTAAGCATAACACAAATAAAAATAAAAATATCCAATGGCTGAGACTCCTGCTCCTGAGAATGGATTTGATTAAGGGATTCTATGCCAAGCAAGGGACGGTTTGAAGTGTCTTGTATCGATCCCTTAATCGTCCCAATAACCCAGTGTGTCATGTCTGACTGAGGTTCAGACAGGGGAAACAACTTGCCCCAAGATCACACAGCTAGTGAATTTCAGAGCTCCCGTTCCAAACCAGGGTTGTCTAATGATCACCTGCTGTGCCAATAACTTCTACGACTATGCCTACTACTTTTCTTCTTCTTCTTCTTCTTCTTCTTCTTCTTCTTCTTCTTCTTCTTCTTCTTCTTGTTCTTCTTCTTCTTCTTCTTGTTCTTCTTCTTTGGAGAGACAGAAAGGGTGACGGCGCACACATACACACACACACACACACACACACACACACACAAAGGAACGCACACACATGCAGGCGGGGGAGGGGCCGAGTTAGAGAGATTCCTCGACAGGCTTGGGACTCAAGTGCTGAACCAGACGCTGGTCTGGATTTCCCAGATCACGTGATCAGCCCTGAACCGAAATCAGGAGCCAGACACTGAACTGACAGGCACCCTTGGGCAAGGAACTTCTAGGCAAGCTGCTGAAGGATCCCAGAAGGGCTTGGTAAAATGTTCCCCTCGTTCACGTCCTAGGATGTGATGATTCTATGCAAAGATAATAGTGCATATAATATAATCTAACATAATATATAATAATATAAGGATGCAGAGATTATAGTGGTGGCTAGCTGAGGTCAAGTCCCAGCCAAGTAGGGAGGGCAGCCTTTAAGGGTCTCCAACGATTCCCATCTTGGGTACACATCGTTTTGTGTTCCATACTCTACCTCTTGCTTCGAGTCAGAACTACTGAATCCCTTGTAAAGGACAGAATGTGGCCAAAGTGATAGGATGTCCCTTCGGAGGTGAGTTTACAAAGAGACTGGTCTCCTCTTGGGCTTGCCCGCCCTCCATCCCTCCCTCCCTCATCTGTTCCCAGGGAAGCCAGCTGCTCCTTGGGAGCTTTATGCTGGAGAGGCCCACGGGGCAAGGAATGACTATTTCTTGCTTCCAGCCATGGAGGGCCTCTGGCGGCTCACAGCCAGCTGAGTGAGCTCAAAAGCAGACTTACCCCCAACAAGCCCGCAGATGACTGAAGATCCAGAGGCCCTCTTGACTGCAGCCTTGTGAGAGATCCTGAGCCACAGGGACCTGGCTAGTTGCACCTGGATGGCTGGCCCACAGGAACCATATCAGGTTATGAATGTTGTTTTAGGCCCATTGGTTCGGGGAAAACCTTCAAGAAAGACAGGAGTGTGACGCCAAATGTTTGGCTTCTGACCCACCCCCCCTCTCCTGGGGTTGAAATTCCAGGGAAATCAAGAGATGGTAGAAACGCCTGAGAGTTGAGGGTAAACAATGGAAGAGAAAGGACATCTATTCTGATCGCCATGGATCTCTGTGAGAGGACATCCTCCCACTTGATCCTCCTGTGTCGAAGGGTGGCAAATGCAGGAGGAGACACCTGGCAGTGTGGTCCAAGTCGGCTGAGAGCACTCGACCCAGCCCCACAGAGCCTCCTAGAAGGCAGAGAAAGAGCCCAGAAGTTCCCTGGGGCCCCTAGAGAAGGCCCCTAGAGAATGAGATGAGTTGAAAGCCTGGGACCTGGTCGTTGGACTTCTAGACTGGAGGGGAGATGGCCTGTGGAAGGGCCACTGCCCGCAACCCCTGTTGGACCAGACCCCTCCTGTCTGCTTTGGGAGCCTGGGGGTGAATATGAGAATGAATTCATGTAGAAGAGATGGTGTTCTAATGCTTGGTTTCAACTTCTTGAAATCGTTTCAACTTCTTGAAGTCGTTGACATTCCTTTTCTCCTTGTCCCCAGGACCACCATGAATGGGAAGGGGCCTTCAAAGAAGCAAGACGAGAACATCTCTTACAAGGCTGTCCAGTGTCAATATCCAACCACTGCAGTCACTTCTACCCCCTTGGCAGCCCCACTGCTTCCATCAGGACACAGATCCGTTCCTGTACAGGTTTTTGAGCAAACGTAAGTTTGGATTTCTCTCAGAGAAATGCCAAGAGTGCAATGACTGGGGTCCTAGGGTGGTTGCAAGTCTAGTTTTCAGAGGAACTGTGTGGAGGGTTGGGTCACTCTACTGTGCACCCGAAAAGCATATTCTACTGCTTGTTCCCTGGAATTTAAATCCAGGCCTTGAAAAAGAAAAGGAACTGTGAACTGTTTTCAAGAGGGAGCTCTATCATCTTCCATTCCCAACAGCGATGCAGGAGCGATCCAGTCGTTCCACATCCTGCCTTGCATTGGGGAGTGGGGTCTCTCTCTCCCTCTCGGGTGCATTTGGTTTGCATCATGCTGATAGGTGTGCAGTGAGAGCTCATTGGAGTTTGAATTTGAATTGCCCCGATGGTAACATTTGATGGGATTTCCATCTGTATACTCTTTGGTAAAGTGTTTCGGTCTTTTGCCCATTTTTTTTTTGTTTTTGTTCTTTTCAGACTGGATGGCTTGCTTCTTTGGGGGTCCACTTTTGAGGTTCTCTCCTTCCGACAGGAGTCCTTTATCAGGTATGTGGTTTGCACCTATTTTCTCCCAGTTTGTAGCTTCCCTTTTGGGTCTTCTTCACAAGGTGTTTCACACATTACAGACTTCCAATTCTGATTGTTGGATCATGTCTAATGAATCAACTCTTCTTGAACGGAACATGATTTGATGTCCAGTCGGAGGATTCTTTCCCTAGCTGTCCATTCTGGACATTTTTTCCCTAGAAGATTTATCATTTTACATAGAAGGCGGTGATTAATTTTGAGTTAATTTAACAAAATTTTTTTTCTTTTTGAGAGAGTGAGCATGCGCATGAGTGGGGCGTGGGGTGGAGGGAGAAGCGAAAAGAGCGTCCTTAAGCAGACTCCCCAGTGAGCTTGGAGCCTGATTTTGTCCCGGGACCCTGAGAGCATGACAAGAGCCGAAATTAAGAGCTGGCTGCCTCAGCGACTGAGTCACCCAGGCGCCACGAGTTCAGTTTTGTACAGAGGATGAGCCTTCGATTGTGGTCCTCGTCCTCCTCGTCCTCCACCTCCACCTCCTCCTCCTCTCTGCCCCTCCCTCTTCTTCTTCTCCTTCTTCTTCTTTGTCTCTGGAAGTCCACTTGCTCTAGCACCATTTCTTCAAAACGCTGTCACTCCTCCATTGAATTGCTTTTCCCCTTTGTCAGAATCCCATTGACATGTTGGTGGTTGGTCTCTTTCTGGGTTTGATCCTGTTCCACTTATCTATCTTTATACTGTTCCATTTGTCTATCCCTTCACCAACACCACACATTTTTGATTACTATAGCTGTAGATCTTGAAATTGGGTGGAAGGATTCCTTTGGTTTTCTTCTTTAGTTTTATTTTCTCATCTTTTTCTAGGTTCTGCCGTGGAGAGCTTATTGTTTTGAGACAGGGAGAGACAGAGAGAGAGAGAGAGAGACAGAGAGAGAGAGACAGGGAAGGGGTACAGAGAGAGAGAGATAGAGACGGATTATTAAGCAGCCTCCATTCCCAGCACCAGCACAATGCAGGTTCAGTCTCACAACCCCGAGTTTGATCATGACCCGAGTCAAAATCAAGAGTTGGACTAACTGACTGAGCCTCCCAGATGCTCCTCCTCCTTTCTCACATAGGCAGTGATTGCTCTGCATGGTGCTGTCCATTGATTGAGCTGTGTCCCACACATTTTCATATGTTGTATGTTCATTTTCCTTCACTTCAATGCATTGAGATTTGATCTTTGATCTTTGATCATCTAGAAGGTTACTTTCTCAGTGTTTGGATATTTGTTATCTTTCTCCTTTGGATACCTAGTTTGCTTTTTAAATATATATTTTTTTAATGTTGAAATTGTACTTCCGAGAAATTGATCGATAGGGTTGTCTTTGTTTCAGGTGTATAAGATAGCGATTCCCCTCCCCTACCCCACCTGCTGTCAGCTCCGGTTGCAGGCACTGATGTGCCTTGGAGACTCAGGTGCACCTCCCCCACCCCTCCTCCCTTCAGCTCCTGTTGCCAGGCACTGGTTTGCGTTGGAGACGGAACCCTCGTAGGGGTTCCAAGCACTTCCTAGTGGCCCAGAAGACACTGGTGATCGGAGACCAAGCCACAAGGCTCTTTGGAGCCAGCTGGGGGCCATCCAAATGCCTCCCCACACAGTTCTGGAGCCGCTGTGGGCTGTCCTGGAGCAGCTGTGGGCTGCTGGGTTGGTGATAGACGAACGTTGGCCACATGTGCCACGAGTCTCTGGGTTTCGCTGGGAGATCCTGGTGTGCACTGCAGTGGTGGTGTTCCTGGGAAAGAGTGCACTCAGCTTCCGAAGAAGAAAGTGGCAGTGTGCCCAGAACGAGGAAGTCTCTGGAAAAGGCATGGAGAAGACCGAACCGGACGCACAAGCCCGTGGAGCTGTCGCTTCATCCGAGCCGAAGGCCAGTCCTCTCCCGTTCCAGCTTCTTGCTCTGGCTGCCCTGAATCAAGATGCCGGGTATTGGTCAGTGGGAAACACCACGCAACTGCTGAAGGGAGTTCGGGAAAGGCTGTTGAAGAGCCCTCACCAGCTGCCTCCTGAAAATCCCATCTGTGGAGCAGCCCAGGAAGATGGAGAAGCCCTGGTGAGGAAAACACCAGAAGGCTTCAAGGACAGCCGTGATCTGCAGGCAAGTGCAGACCCGCTGGTTCAGGAGATTGGCAGCTGTGGACAGAGAGTGCAGGACGAGGCAGGGCAGGCAGGCAGGCCAGAGCTTCCCGAAGGAGGAGTGCGGCGGCAGGCCAGCGCTGAGGGCCAGCGCCAGCAGCACACCCTCAGCCAGATCCTCCTGAAGGGGATGCATGTGCTAGAGCTGCTTGGAGATCATCTGGAAGGTGGGGGCTCAAGGAGGCAGGTGGAGATGGCTCCTCCTCCCCTGACCACGTGCCCTCAGGCGGGAGCCCCGTGAACCAATTAAAGCCGTCCAGGGCACTGAAGAAGGCACGTCAGAGGAAAGAAGAGCTCCCAAGAAACCCAACAAGCCACCAAGCTGAGCAAGGACCTGTTCACCTTCGGAACACCCTCCTGGACGGTGAGATTCCGAAGTTGCGCCTGAAGCTTGAGGCAGAGCCGAAGCTGTGCGAAGAGCACCTCAGACACCTGGAGAGGAAGATGATGGAGGAGAAGGCACGCTGCCTGCAAGTGAAGAACGAGCTTGCCAAGGTGCGCAGGAAGGCGGATGCTGCCCACTGGCACTTGGGCCTCTATAGGAACATGGCCGCCGACCTGCACCGAGAATGGCAGAAAATCTCCTCCTTGCATGAGCAGGAACGCCTCCTGGTGGAGAAGAGAAGTGAAGAGAGCCAGAAGGCTGTCCTGTGGGCAGAGAGGGAGTTCCAAAGGCTCCAGGCCCAAAACCATTGCCTCAGGCAGAAGCTGGCCAACTCTGGGCCCAAGGTCCAGCCTGTCTCCGGGGGGCCTCCTGCTCCTGCTCCTGCTGTTCCGGGCACAGCCTCCAAATACCCTCAAGCGCCAAAGGCTCCCCTGAAACCCAGGAAGCCCAAGAAGGGAGCAAGGGTGCACTGGCCAGACTCCAAGTTCTCGGGTCCCCTGCAGGTCTGATTCCCTTGCCCAGCAGCCACCAACACTCACAACCAGAGCACCAAAGCTCCTGTGCTTACCCCTTCAGCCATACCCATGGCTCCTTTGACTTGAGATCCACCCCATTCTTTAGCCTGATGCTCCATATTCCCTGGAGCCGTATGAGTGTGAGAGAATATTTTTCAGTGTTAAGCATAACACAAATAAAAATAAAAATATCCAATGGCTGAGACTCCTGCTACTGAGAATGGATTTGATTAAGGGATTCTATGCCAAGCAAGGGACGGTTTGAAGTGTCTTGTATCGATCCCTTAATCGTCCCAATAACCCAGTGTGTCATGTCTGACTGAGGTTCAGACAGGGGAAACAACTTGCCCCAAGATCACACAGCTAGTGAATTTCAGAGCTCCCGTTCCAAACCAGGGTTGTCTAATGATCACCTGCTGTGCCAATAACTTCTACGACTATGCCTACTACTTTTCTTCTTCTTCTTCTTCTTCTTCTTCTTCTTCTTCTTCTTCTTCTTCTTCTTCTTCTTCTTCTTCTTCTTCTTTTTCTTCTTCTTCTTCTTCTTGTTCTTCTTCTTTGGAGAGACAGAAAGGGTGACGGCGCACACACACACACACACACACACACACACACACACACACAAAGGAACGCACACACATGCAGGCGGGGGAGGGGCCGAGTTAGAGAGATTCCTCGACAGGCTTGGGACTCAAGTGCTGAACCAGACGCTGGTCTGGATTTCCCAGATCACGTGATCAGCCCTGAACCGAAATCAGGAGCCAGACACTGAACTGACAGGCACCCTTGGGCAAGGAACTTCTAGGCAAGCTGCTGAAGGATCCCAGAAGGGCTTGGTAAAATGTTCCCCTCGTTCACGTCCTAGGATGTGATGATTCTATGCAAAGATAATAGTGCATATAATATAATCTAACATAATATATAATAATATAAGGATGCAGAGATTATAGTGGTGGCTAGCTGAGGTCAAGTCCCAGCCAAGTAGGGAGGCAGCCTTTAAGGGTCTCCAACGATTCCCATCTTGGGTACACATCGTTTTGTGTTCCATACTCCACCTCTTGATTCGAGTCAGAACTACTGACTCCCTTGTAAAGGACAGAATGTGGCCAAAGTGATAGGATGTCCCTTCGGAGGTTAGTTTACAAAGAGACTGGTCTCCTCTTGGGCTTGCCCGCCCTCCGTCCCTCCCTCCCTCATCTGTTCCCAGGGAAGCCAGCTGCTCCTTGGGAGCTTTATGCTGGAGAGGCCCACGGGGCAAGGAATGACTATTTCTTGCTTCCAGCCATGGAGGGCCTCTGGCGGCTCACAGCCAGCTGAGTGAGCTCAAAAGCAGACTTACCCCCAACAAGCCCGCAGATGATTGAAGATCCAGAGGCCCTCTTGACTGCAGCCTTATGAGAGATCCTGAGCCACAGGGACCTGGCTAGTTGCACCTGGATGGCTGGCCCACAGAAACCATATCAGGTTATGAATGTTGTTTTAGGCCCATTGGTTCGGGGAAAACCTTCAAGAAAGACAGGAGTGTGACGCCAAATGTTTGGCTTCTGACCCACCCCCCCTCTCCTGGGGTTGAAATTCCAGGGAAATCAAGAGATGGTAGAAACGCCTGAGAGTTGAGGGTAAACAATGGAAGAGAAAGGACATCTATTCTGATCGCCATGGATCTCTGTGAGAGGACATCCTCCCACTTGATCCTCCTGTGTCGAAGGGTGGCAAATGCAGGAGGAGACACCTGGCAGTGTGGTCCAAGTCGGCTGAGAGCACTCGACCCAGCCCCACAGAGCCTCCTAGAAGGCAGAGAAAGAGCCCAGAAGTTCCCTGGGGCCCCTAGAGAAGGCCCCTAGAGAATGAGATGAGTTGAAAGCCTGGGACCTGTTCGTTGGACTTCTAGACTGGAGGGGAGATGGCCTGTGGAAGGGCCACTGCCCGCAACCCCTGTTGGACCAGACCCCTCCTGTCTGCTTTGGGAGCCTGGGGGTGAATATGAGAATGAATTCATGTAGAAGAGATGGTGTTCTAATGCTTGGTTTCAACTTCTTGAAATCGTTTCAACTTCTTGAAGTCGTTGACATTCCTTTTCTCCTTGTCCCCAGGACCACCATGAATGGGAAGGGGCCTTCAAAGAAGCAAGACGAGAACATCTCTTACAAGGCTGTCCAGTGTCAATATCCAACCACTGCAGTCACTTCTACCCCCTTGGCAGCCCCACTGCTTCCATCAGGACACAGATCCGTTCCTGTACAGGTTTTTGAGCAAACGTAAGTTTGGATTTCTCTCAGAGAAATGCCAAGAGTGCAATGACTGGGGTCCTAGGGTGGTTGCAAGTCTAGTTTTCAGAGGAACTGTGTGGAGGGTTGGGTCACTCTACTGTGCACCCGAAAAGCATATTCTACTGCTTGTTCCCTGGAATTTAAATCCAGGCCTTGAAAAAGAAAAGGAACTGTGAACTGTTTTCAAGAGGGAGCTCTATCATCTTCCATTCCCAACAGCGATGCAGGAGCGATCCAGTCGTTCCACATCCTGCCTTGCATTGGGGAGTGGGGTCTCTCTCTCCCTCTCGGGTGCATTTGGTTTGCATCATGCTGATAGGTGTGCAGTGAGAGCTCATTGGAGTTTGAATTTGAATTGCCCCGATGGTAACATTTGATGGGATTTCCATCTGTATACTCTTTGGTAAAGTGTTTCGGTCTTTTGCCCATTTTTTTTTTGTTTTTGTTCTTTTCAGACTGGATGGCTTGCTTCTTTGGGGGTCAACTTTTGAGGTTCTCTCCTTCCGACAGGAGTCCTTTATCAGGTATGTGGTTTGCACCTATTTTCTCCCAGTTTGTAGCTTCCCTTTTGGGTCTTCTTCACAAGGTGTTTCACACATTACAGACTTCCAATTCTGATTGTTGGATCATGTCTAATGAATCAACTCTTCTTGAACGGAACATGATTTGATGTCCAGTCGGAGGATTCTTTCCCTAGCTGTCCATTCTGGACATTTTTTCCCTAGAAGATTTATCATTTTACATAGAAGGCGGTGATTAATTTTGAGTTAATTTAACAAAATTTTTTTTCTTTTTGAGAGAGTGAGCATGCGCATGAGTGGGGCGTGGGGTGGAGGGAGAAGCGAAAAGAGCGTCCTTAAGCAGACTCCCCAGTGAGCTTGGAGCCTGATTTTGTCCCGGGACCCTGAGAGCATGACAAGAGCCGAAATTAAGAGCTGGCTGCCTCAGCGACTGAGTCACCCAGGCGCCACGAGTTCAGTTTTGTACAGAGGATGAGCCTTCGATTGTGGTCCTCGTCCTCCTCGTCCTCCACCTCCACCTCCTCCTCCTCTCTGCCCCTCCCTCTTCTTCTTCTCCTTCTTCTTCTTTGTCTCTGGAAGTCCACTTGCTCTAGCACCATTTCTTCAAAACGCTGTCACTCCTCCATTGAATTGCTTTTCCCCTTTGTCAGAATCCCATTGACATGTTGGTGGTTGGTCTCTTTCTGGGTTTGATCCTGTTCCACTTATCTATCTTTATACTGTTCCATTTGTCTATCCCTTCACCAACACCACACATTTTTGATTACTATAGCTGTAGATCTTGAAATTGGGTGGCAGGATTCCTTTGGTTTTCTTCTTTAGTTTTATTTTCTCATCTTTTTCTAGGTTCTGACGTGGAGAGCTTATTGTTTTGAGACAGGGAGAGACAGAGAGAGAGAGAGAGAGAGAGACAGGGAAGGGGTACAGAGAGAGAGAGATAGAGACGGATTATTAAGCAGCCTCCATGCCCAGCACCAGCACAATGCAGGTTCAGTCTCACAACCCCGAGTTTGATCATGACCCGAGTCAAAATCAAGAGTTGGACTAACTGACTGAGCCTCCCAGATGCTCCTCCTCCTTTCTCACATAGGCAGTGATTGCTCTGCATGGTGCTGTCCATTGATTGAGCTGTGTCCCACACATTTTCATATGTTGTATGTTCATTTTCCTTCACTTCAATGCATTGAGATTTGATCTTTGATCTTTGATCATCTAGAATGTTACTTTCTCAGTGTTTGGATATTTGTTATCTTTCTCCTTTGGATACCTAGTTTGCTTTTTAAATATATATTTTTTTAATGTTGAAATTGTACTTCCGAGAAATTGATCGATAGGGTTGTCTTTGTTTCAGATGTATAAGATAGCGATTCCCCTCCCCTACCCCACCTGCTGTCAGCTCCGGTTGCAGGCACTGATGTGCCTTGGAGACTCAGGTGCACCTCCCCCACCCCTCCTCCCTTCAGCTCCTGTTGCCAGGCACTGGTTTGCGTTGGAGACGGAACCCTCGTAGGGGTTCCAAGCACTTCCTAGTGGCCCAGAAGACACTGGTGATCGGAGACCAAGCCACAAGGCTCTTTGGAGCCAGCTGGGGGCCATCCAAATGCCTCCCCACACAGTTCTGGAGCCGCTGTGGGCTGTCCTGGAGCAGCTGTGGGCTGCTGGGTTGGTGATAGACGAACGTTGGCCACATGTGCCACGAGTCTCTGGGTTTCGCTGGGAGATCCTGGTGTGCACTGCAGTGGTGGTGTTCCTGGGAAAGAGTGCACTCAGCTTCCGAAGAAGAAAGTGGCAGTGCGCCCAGAACGAGGAAGTCTCTGGAAAAGGCATGGAGAAGACCGAACCGGACGCACAAGCCCGTGGAGCTGTCGCTTCATCCGAGCCGAAGGCCAGTCCTCTCCCGTTCCAGCTTCTTGCTCTGGCTGCCCTGAATCAAGATGCCGGGTATTGGTCAGTGGGAAACACCACGCAACTGCTGAAGGGAGTTCGGGAAAGGCTGTTGAAGAGCCCTCACCAGCTGCCTCCTGAAAATCCCATCTGTGGAGCAGCCCAGGAAGATGGAGAAGCCCTGCTGAGGAAAACACCAGAAGGCTTCAAGGACAGCCGTGATCTGCAGGCAAGTGCAGACCCGCTGGTTCAGGAGATTGGCAGCTGTGGACAGAGAGTGCAGGACGAGGCAGGGCAGGCAGGCAGGCCAGAGCTTCCTGAAGGAGGAGTGCGGCGGCAGGCCAGCGCTGAGGGCCAGCGCCAGCAGCACACCCTCAGCCAGATCCTCCTGAAGGGGATGCATGTGCTAGAGCTGCTTGGAGATCATCTGGAAGGTGGGGGCTCAAGGAGGCAGGTGGAGACTAGCTCCTCCTCCCCTGACCACGTGCCCTCAGGCGGGAGCCCCGTGAACCAATTAAAGCCGTCCAGGGCACTGAAGAAGGCACGTCAGAGGAAAGAAGAGCTCCCAAGAAACCCAACAAGCCACCAAGCTGAGCAAGGACCTGTTCACCTTCGGAACACCCTCCTGGACGGTGAGATTCCGAAGTTGCGCCTGAAGCTTGAGGCAGAGCCGAAGCTGTGCGAAGAGCACCTCAGACACCTGGAGAGGAAGATGATGGAGGAGAAGGCACGCTGCCTGCAAGTGAAGAACGAGCTTGCCAAGGTGCGCAGGAAGGCGGATGCTGCCCACTGGCACTTGGGCCTCTATAGGAACATGGCCGCCGACCTGCACCGAGAATGGCAGAAAATCTCCTCCTTGCATGAGCGGGAACGCCTCCTGGTGGAGAAGAGAAGTGAGGAGAGCCAGAAGGCTGTCCTGTGGGCAGAGAGGGAGTTCCAAAGGCTCCAGGCCCAAAACCATTGCCTCAGGCAGAAGCTGGCCAACTCTGGGCCCAAGGTCCAGCCTGTCTCCGGGGGGCCTCCTGCTCCTGCTCCTGCTGTTCCGGGCACAGCCTCCAAATACCCTCAAGGGCCAAAGGCTCCCCTGAAACCCAGGAAGCCCAAGAAGGGAGCAAGGGTGCACTGGCCAGACTCCAAGTTCTCGGGTCCCCTGCAGGTCTGATTCCCTTGCCCAGCAGCCACCAACACTTACAACCAGAGCACCAAAGCTCCTGTGCTTACCCCTTCAGCCATACCCATGGCTCCTTTGACTTGAGATCCACCCCATTCTTTAGCCTGATGCTCCATATTCCCTGGAGCCGTATGAGTGTGAGAGAATATTTTTCAGTGTTAAGCATAACACAAATAAAAATAAAAATATCCAATGGCTGAGACTCCTGCTACTGAGAATGGATTTGATTAAGGGATTCTATGCCAAGCAAGGGACGGTTTGAAGTGTCTTGTATCGATCCCTTAATCGTCCCAATAACCCAGTGTGTCATGTCTGACTGAGGTTCAGACAGGGGAAACAACTTGCCCCAAGATCACACAGCTAGTGAATTTCAGAGCTCCCGTTCCAAACCAGGGTTGTCTAATGATCACCTGCTGTGCCAATAACTTCTACGACTATGCCTACTACTTTTCTTCTTCTTCTTCTTCTTCTTCTTCTTCTTCTTCTTCTTCTTCTTCTTCTTCTTGTTCTTCTTCTTCTTCTTCTTGTTCTTCTTCTTTGGAGAGACAGAAAGGGTGACGGCGCACACATACACACACACACACACACACACACACAAAGGAACGCACACACATGCAGGCGGGGGAGGGGCCGAGTTAGAGAGATTCCTCGACAGGCTTGGGACTCAAGTGCTGAACCAGACGCTGGTCTGGATTTCCCAGATCACGTGATCAGCCCTGAACCGAAATCAGGAGCCAGACACTGAACTGACAGGCACCCTTGGGCAAGGAACTTCTAGGCAAGCTGCTGAAGGATCCCAGAAGGGCTTGGTAAAATGTTCCCCTCGTTCACGTCCTAGGATGTGATGATTCTATGCAAAGATAATAGTGCATATAATATAATCTAACATAATATATAATAATATAAGGATGCAGAGATTATAGTGGTGGCTAGCTGAGGTCAAGTCCCAGCCAAGTAGGGAGGGCAGCCTTTAAGGGTCTCCAACGATTCCCATCTTGGGTACACATCGTTTTGTGTTCCATACTCCACCTCTTGATTCGAGTCAGAACTACTGACTCCCTTGTAAAGGACAGAATGTGGCCAAAGTGATAGGATGTCCCTTCGGAGGTGAGTTTACAAAGAGACTGGTCTCCTCTTGGGCTTGCCCGCCCTCCGTCCCTCCCTCCCTCATCTGTTCCCAGGGAAGCCAGCTGCTCCTTGGGAGCTTTATGCTGGAGAGGCCCACGGGGCAAGGAATGACTATTTCTTGCTTCCAGCCATGGAGGGCCTCTGGCGGCTCACAGCCAGCTGAGTGAGCTCAAAAGCAGACTTACCCCCAACAAGCCCGCAGATGACTGAAGATCCAGAGGCCCTCTTGACTGCAGCCTTGTGAGAGATCCTGAGCCACAGGGACCTGGCTAGTTGCACCTGGATGGCTGGCCCACAGAAACCATATCAGGTTATGAATGTTGTTTTAGGCCCATTGGTTCGGGGAAAACCTTCAAGAAAGACAGGAGTGTGACGCCAAATGTTTGGCTTCTGACCCACCCCCCCTCTCCTGGGGTTGAAATTCCAGGGAAATCAAGAGATGGTAGAAAGGCCTGAGAGTTGAGGGTAAACAATGGAAGAGAAAGGACATCTATTCTGATCGCCATGGATCTCTGTGAGAGGACATCCTCCCACTTGATCCTCCTGTGTCGAAGGGTGGCAAATGCAGGAGGAGACACCTGGCAGTGTGGTCCAAGTCGGCTGAGAGCACTCGACCCAGCCCCACAGAGCCTCCTAGAAGGCAGAGAAAGAGCCCAGAAGTTCCCTGGGGCCCCTAGAGAAGGCCCCTAGAGAATGAGATGAGTTGAAAGCCTGGGACCTGTTCGTTGGACTTCTAGACTGGAGGGGAGATGGCCTGTGGAAGGGCCACTGCCCGCAACCCCTGTTGGACCAGACCCCTCCTGTCTGCTTTGGGAGCCTGGGGGTGAATATGAGAATGAATTCATGTAGAAGAGATGGTGTTCTAATGCTTGGTTTCAACTTCTTGAAATCGTTTCAACTTCTTGAAGTCGTTGACATTCCTTTTCTCCTTGTCCCCAGGACCACCATGAATGGGAAGGGGCCTTCAAAGAAGCAAGACGAGAACATCTCTTACAAGGCTGTCCAGTGTCAATATCCAACCACTGCAGTCACTTCTACCCCCTTGGCAGCCCCACTGCTTCCATCAGGACACAGATCCGTTCCTGTACAGGTTTTTGAGCAAACGTAAGTTTGGATTTCTCTCAGAGAAATGCCAAGAGTGCAATGACTGGGGTCCTAGGGTGGTTGCAAGTCTAGTTTTCAGAGGAACTGTGTGGAGGGTTGGGTCACTCTACTGTGCACCCGAAAAGCATATTCTACTGCTTGTTCCCTGGAATTTAAATCCAGGCCTTGAAAAAGAAAAGGAACTGTGAACTGTTTTCAAGAGGGAGCTCTATCATCTTCCATTCCCAACAGCGATGCAGGAGCGATCCAGTCGTTCCACATCCTGCCTTGCATTGGGGAGTGGGGTCTCTCTCTCCCTCTCGGGTGCATTTGGTTTGCATCATGGTGATAGGTGTGCAGTGAGAGCTCATTGGAGTTTGAATTTGAATTGCCCCGATGGTAACATTTGATGGGATTTCCATCTGTATACTCTTTGGTAAAGTGTTTCGGTCTTTTGCCCATTTTTTTTTTGTTTTTGTTCTTTTCAGACTGGATGGCTTGCTTCTTTGGGGGTCCACTTTTGAGGTTCTCTCCTTCCGACAGGAGTCCTTTATCAGGTATGTGGTTTGCACCTATTTTCTCCCAGTTTGTAGCTTCCCTTTTGGGTCTTCTTCACAAGGTGTTTCACACATTACAGACTTCCAATTCTGATTGTTGGATCATGTCTAATGAATCAACTCTTCTTGAACGGAACATGATTTGATGTCCAGTCGGAGGATTCTTTCCCTAGCTGTCCATTCTGGACATTTTTTCCCTAGAAGATTTATCATTTTACATAGAAGGCGGTGATTAATTTTGAGTTAATTTAACAAAATTTTTTTTCTTTTTGAGAGAGTGAGCATGCGCATGAGTGGGGCGTGGGGTGGAGGGAGAAGCGAAAAGAGCGTCCTTAAGCAGACTCCCCAGTGAGCTTGGAGCCTGATTTTGTCCCGGGACCCTGAGAGCATGACAAGAGCCGAAATGAAGAGCTGGCTGCCTCAGCGACTGAGTCACCCAGGCGCCACGAGTTCAGTTTTGTACAGAGGATGAGCCTTCGATTGTGGTCCTCGTCCTCCTCGTCCTCCACCTCCACCTCCTCCTCCTCTCTGCCCCTCCCTCTTCTTCTTCTCCTTCTTCTTCTTTGTCTCTGGAAGTCCACTTGCTCTAGCACCATTTCTTCAAAACGCTGTCACTCCTCCATTGAATTGCTTTTCCCCTTTGTCAGAATCCCATTGACATGTTGGTGGTTGGTCTCTTTCTGGGTTTGATCCTGTTCCACTTATCTATCTTTATACTGTTCCATTTGTCTATCCCTTCACCAACACCACACATTTTTGATTACTATAGCTGTAGATCTTGAAACTGGGTGGAAGGATTCCTTTGGTTTTCTTCTTTAGTTTTATTTTCTCATCTTTTTCTAGGTTCTGCCGTGGAGAGCTTATTGTTTTGAGACAGGGAGAGACAGAGAGAGAGAGAGAGAGACAGAGAGAGAGAGACAGGGAAGGGGTACAGAGAGAGAGAGATAGAGACAGATTATTAAGCAGCCTCCATGCCCAGCACCAGCACAATGCAGGTTCAGTCTCACAACCCCGAGTTTGATCATGACCCGAGTCAAAATCAAGAGTTGGACTAACTGACTGAGCCTCCCAGATGCTCCTCCTCCTTTCTAACATAGGCAGTGATTGCTCTGCATGGTGCTGTCCATTGATTGAGCTGTGTCCCACACATTTTCATATGTTGTATGTTCATTTTCCTTCACTTCAATGCATTGAGATTTGATCTTTGATCTTTGATCATCTAGAATGTTACTTTCTCAGTGTTTGGATATTTGTTATCTTTCTCCTTTGGATACCTAGTTTGCTTTTTAAATATATATTTTTTTAATGTTGAAATTGTACTTCCGAGAAATTGATCGATAGGGTTGTCTTTGTTTCAGGTGTATAAGATAGCGATTCCCCTCCCCTACCCCACCTGCTGTCAGCTCCGGTTGCAGGCACTGATGTGCCTTGGAGACTCAGGTGCACCTCCCCCACCCCTCCTCCCTTCAGCTCCTGTTGCCAGGCACTGGTTTGCGTTGGAGACGGAACCCTCGTAGGGGTTCCAAGCACTTCCTAGTGGCCCAGAAGACACTGGTGATCGGAGACCAAGCCACAAGGCTCTTTGGAGCCAGCTGGGGGCCATCCAAATGCCTCCCCACACAGTTCTGGAGCCGCTGTGGGCTGTCCTGGAGCAGCTGTGGGCTGCTGGGTTGGTGATAGACGAACGTTGGCCACATGTGCCACGAGTCTCTGGGTTTCGCTGGGAGATCCTGGTGTGCACTGCAGTGGTGGTGTTCCTGGGAAAGAGTGCACTCAGCTTCCGAAGAAGAAAGTGGCAGTGCGCCCAGAACGAGGAAGTCTCTGGAAAAGGCATGGAGAAGACCGAACCGGACGCACAAGCCCGTGGAGCTGTCGCTTCATCCGAGCCGAAGGCCAGTCCTCTCCCGTTCCAGCTTCTTGCTCTGGCTGCCCTGAATCAAGATGCCGGGTATTGGTCAGTGGGAAACACCACACAACTGCTGAAGGGAGTTCGGGAAAGGCTGTTGAAGAGCCCTCACCAGCTGCCTCCTGAAAATCCCATCTGTGGAGCAGCCCAGGAAGATGGAGAAGCCCTGCTGAGGAAAACACCAGAAGGCTTCAAGGACAGCCGTGATCTGCAGGCAAGTGCAGACCCGCTGGTTCAGGAGATTGGCAGCTGTGGACAGAGAGTGCAGGACGAGGCAGGGCAGGCAGGCAGGCCAGAGCTTCCTGAAGGAGGAGTGCGGCGGCAGGCCAGCGCTGAGGGCCAGCGCCAGCAGCACACCCTCAGCCAGATCCTCCTGAAGGGGATGCATGTGCTAGAGCTGCTTGGAGATCATCTGGAAGGTGGGGGCTCAAGGAGGCAGGTGGAGACTGGCTCCTCCTCCCCTGACCACGTGCCCTCAGGCGGGAGCCCCGTGAACCAATTAAAGCCGTCCAGGGCACTGAAGAAGGCACGTCAGAGGAAAGAAGAGCTCCCAAGAAACCCAACAAGCCACCAAGCTGAGCAAGGACCTGTTCACCTTCGGAACACCCTCCTGGACGGTGAGATTCCGAAGTTGCGCCTGAAGCTTGAGGCAGAGCCGAAGCTGTGCGAAGAGCACCTCAGACACCTGGAGAGGAAGATGATGGAGGAGAAGGCACGCTGCCTGCAAGTGAAGAACGAGCTTGCCAAGGTGCGCAGGAAGGCGGATGCTGCCCACTGGCACTTGGGCCTCTATAGGAACATGGCCGCCGACCTGCACCGAGAATGGCAGAAAATCTCCTCCTTGCATGAGCGGGAACGCCTCCTGGTGGAGAAGAGAAGTGAGGAGAGCCAGAAGGCTGTCCTGTGGGCAGAGAGGGAGTTCCAAAGGCTCCAGGCCCAAAACCATTGCCTCAGGCAGAAGCTGGCCAACTCTGGGCCCAAGGTCCAGCCTGTCTCCGGGGGGCCTCCTGCTCCTGCTCCTGCTGTTCCGGGCACAGCCTCCAAATACCCTCAAGGGCCAAAGGCTCCCCTGAAACCCAGGAAGCCCAAGAAGGGAGCAAGGGTGCACTGGCCAGACTCCAAGTTCTCGGGTCCCCTGCAGGTCTGATTCCCTTGCCCAGCAGCCACCAACACTTACAACCAGAGCACCAAAGCTCCTGTGCTTACCCCTTCAGCCATACCCATGGCTCCTTTGACTTGAGATCCACCCCATTCTTTAGCCTGATGCTCCATATTCCCTGGAGCCGTATGAGTGTGAGAGAATATTTTTCAGTGTTAAGCATAACACAAATAAAAATAAAAATATCCAATGGCTGAGACTCCTGCTACTGAGAATGGATTTGATTAAGGGATTCTATGCCAAGCAAGGGACGGTTTGAAGTGTCTTGTATCGATCCCTTAATCGTCCCAATAACCCAGTGTGTCATGTCTGACTGAGGTTCAGACAGGGGAAACAACTTGCCCCAAGATCACACAGCTAGTGAATTTCAGAGCTCCTGTTCCAAACCAGGGTTGTCTAATGATCACCTGCTGTGCCAATAACTTCTACGACTATGCCTACTACTTTTCTTCTTCTTCTTCTTCTTCTTCTTCTTCTTCTTCTTCTTCTTCTTCTTCTTCTTCTTCTTCTTCTTCTTCTTCTTCTTGTTCTTCTTCTTCTTCTTCTTGTTCTTCTTCTTTGGAGAGACAGAAAGGGTGACGGCGCACACATACACACACACACACACACACACACACAAAGGAACGCACACACATGCAGGCGGGGGAGGGGCCGAGTTAGAGAGATTCCTCGACAGGCTTGGGACTCAAGTGCTGAACCAGACGCTGGTCTGGATTTCCCAGATCACGTGATCAGCCCTGAACCGAAATCAGGAGCCAGACACTGAACTGACAGGCACCCTTGGGCAAGGAACTTCTAGGCAAGCTGCTGAAGGATCCCAGAAGGGCTTGGTAAAATGTTCCCCTCGTTCACGTCCTAGGATGTGATGATTCTATGCAAAGATAATAGTGCATATAATATAATCTAACATAATATATAATAATATAAGGATGCAGAGATTATAGTGGTGGCTAGCTGAGGTCAAGTCCCAGCCAAGTAGGGAGGGCAGCCTTTAAGGGTCTCCAACGATTCCAATCTTGGGTACACATCGTTTTGTGTTCCATACTCCACCTCTTGATTCGAGTCAGAACTACTGACTCCCTTGTAAAGGACAGAATGTGGCCAAAGTGATAGGATGTCCCTTCGGAGGTGAGTTTACAAAGAGACTGGTCTCCTCTTGGGCTTGCCCGCCCTCCGTCCCTCCCTCCCTCATCTGTTCCCAGGGAAGCCAGCTGCTCCTTGGGAGCTTTATGCTGGAGAGGCCCACGGGGCAAGGAATGACTATTTCTTGCTTCCAGCCATGGAGGGCCTCTGGCGGCTCACATCCAGCTGAGTGAGCTCAAAAGCAGACTTACCCCCAACAAGCCCGCAGATGACTGAAGATCCAGAGGCCCTCTTGACTGCAGCCTTGTGAGAGATCCTGAGCCACAGGGACCTGGCTAGTTGCACCTGGATGGCTGGCCCACAGAAACCATATCAGGTTATGAATGTTGTTTTAGGCCCATTGGTTCGGGGAAAACCTTCAAGAAAGACAGGAGTGTGACGCCAAATGTTTGGCTTCTGACCCACCCCCCCTCTCCTGGGGTTGAAATTCCAGGGAAATCAAGAGATGGTAGAAACGCCTGAGAGTTGAGGGTAAACAATGGAAGAGAAAGGACATCTATTCTGATCGCCATGGATCTCTGTGAGAGGACATCCTCCCACTTGATCCTCCTGTGTCGAAGGGTGGCAAATGCAGGAGGAGACACCTGGCAGTGTGGTCCAAGTCGGCTGAGAGCACTCGACCCAGCCCCACAGAGCCTCCTAGAAGGCAGAGAAAGAGCCCAGAAGTTCCCTGGGGCCCCTAGAGAAGGCCCCTAGAGAATGAGATGAGTTGAAAGCCTGGGACCTGGTCGTTGGACTTCTAGACTGGAGGGGAGATGGCCTGTGGAAGGGCCACTGCCCGCAACCCCTGTTGGACCAGACCCCTCCTGTCTGCTTTGGGAGCCTGGGGGTGAATATGAGAATGAATTCATGTAGAAGAGATGGTGTTCTAATGCTTGGTTTCAACTTCTTGAAATCGTTTCAACTTCTTGAAGTCGTTGACATTCCTTTTCTCCTTGTCCCCAGGACCACCATGAATGGGAAGGGGCCTTCAAAGAAGCAAGACGAGAACATCTCTTACAAGGCTGTCCAGTGTCAATATCCAACCACTGCAGTCACTTCTACCCCCTTGGCAGCCCCACTGCTTCCATCAGGACACAGATCCGTTCCTGTACAGGTTTTTGAGCAAACGTAAGTTTGGATTTCTCTCAGAGAAATGCCAAGAGTGCAATGACTGGGGTCCTAGGGTGGTTGCAAGTCTAGTTTTCAGAGGAACTGTGTGGAGGGTTGGGTCACTCTACTGTGCACCCGAAAAGCATATTCTACTGCTTGTTCCCTGGAATTTAAATCCAGGCCTTGAAAAAGAAAAGGAACTGTGAACTGTTTTCAAGAGGGAGCTCTATCATCTTCCATTCCCAACAGCGATGCAGGAGCGATCCAGTCGTTCCACATCCTGCCTTGCATTGGGGAGTGGGGTCTCTCTCTCCCTCTCGGGTGCATTTGGTTTGCATCATGCTGATAGGTGTGCAGTGAGAGCTCATTGGAGTTTGAATTTGAATTGCCCCGATGGTAACATTTGATGGGATTTCCATCTGTATACTCTTTGGTAAAGTGTTTCGGTCTTTTGCCCATTTTTTTTTGTTTTTGTTCTTTTCAGACTGGATGGCTTGCTTCTTTGGGGGTCAACTTTTGAGGTTCTCTCCTTCCGACAGGAGTCCTTTATCAGGTATGTGGTTTGCACCTATTTTCTCCCAGTTTGTAGCTTCCCTTTTGGGTCTTCTTCACAAGGTGTTTCACACATTACAGACTTCCAATTCTGATTGTTGGATCATGTCTAATGAATCAACTCTTCTTGAACGGAACATGATTTGATGTCCAGTCGGAGGATTCTTTCCCTAGCTGTCCATTCTGGACATTTTTTCCCTAGAAGATTTATCATTTTACATAGAAGGCGGTGATTAATTTTGAGTTAATTTAACAAAATTTTTTTTCTTTTTGAGAGAGTGAGCATGCGCATGAGTGGGGCGTGGGGTGGAGGGAGAAGCGAAAAGAGCGTCCTTAAGCAGACTCCCCAGTGAGCTTGGAGCCTGATTTTGTCCCGGGACCCTGAGAGCATGACAAGAGCCGAAATTAAGAGCTGGCTGCCTCAGCGACTGAGTCACCCAGGCGCCACGAGTTCAGTTTTGTACAGAGGATGAGCCTTCGATTGTGGTCCTCGTCCTCCTCGTCCTCCACCTCCACCTCCTCCTCCTCTCTGCCCCTCCCTCTTCTTCTTCTCCTTCTTCTTCTTTGTCTCTGGAAGTCCACTTGCTCTAGCACCATTTCTTCAAAACGCTGTCACTCCTCCATTGAATTGCTTTTCCCCTTTGTCAGAATCCCATTGACATGTTGGTGGTTGGTCTCTTTCTGGGTTTGATCCTGTTCCACTTATCTATCTTTATACTGTTCCATTTGTCTATCCCTTCACCAACACCACACATTTTTGATTACTATAGCTGTAGATCTTGAAATTGGGTGGCAGGATTCCTTTGGTTTTCTTCTTTAGTTTTATTTTCTCATCTTTTTCTAGGTTCTGACGTGGAGAGCTTATTGTTTTGAGACAGGGAGAGACAGAGAGAGAGAGAGAGAGAGAGACAGGGAAGGGGTACAGAGAGAGAGAGATAGAGACGGATTATTAAGCAGCCTCCATGCCCAGCACCAGCACAATGCAGGTTCAGTCTCACAACCCCGAGTTTGATCATGACCCGAGTCAAAATCAAGAGTTGGACTAACTGACTGAGCCTCCCAGATGCTCCTCCTCCTTTCTCACATAGGCAGTGATTGCTCTGCATGGTGCTGTCCATTGATTGAGCTGTGTCCCACACATTTTCATATGTTGTATGTTCATTTTCCTTCACTTCAATGCATTGAGATTTGATCTTTGATCTTTGATCATCTAGAATGTTACTTTCTCAGTGTTTGGATATTTGTTATCTTTCTCCTTTGGATACCTAGTTTGCTTTTTAAATATATATTTTTTTAATGTTGAAATTGTACTTCCGAGAAATTGATCGATAGGGTTGTCTTTGTTTCAGGTGTATAAGATAGCGATTCCCCTCCCCTACCCCACCTGCTGTCAGCTCAGGTTGCAGGCACTGATGTGCCTTGGAGACTCAGGTGCACCTCCCCCACCCCTCCTCCCTTCAGCTCCTGTTGCCAGGCACTGGTTTGCGTTGGAGACGGAACCCTCGTAGGGGTTCCAAGCACTTCCTAGTGGCCCAGAAGACACTGGTGATCGGAGACCAAGCCACAAGGCTCTTTGGAGCCAACTGGGGGCCATCCAAATGCCTCCCCACACAGTTGTGGAGCCGCTGTGGGCTGTCCTGGAGCAGCTGTGGGCTGCTGGGTTGGTGATAGACGAACGTTGGCCACATGTGCCACGAGTCTCTGGGTTTCGCTGGGAGATCCTGGTGTGCACTGCAGTGGTGGTGTTCCTGGGAAAGAGTGCACTCAGCTTCCGAAGAAGAAAGTGGCAGTGTGCCCAGAACGAGGAAGTCTCTGGAAAAGGCATGGAGAAGACCGAACCGGACGCACAAGCCCGTGGAGCTGTCGCATCATCCGAGCCGAAGGCCAGTCCTCTCCCGTTCCAGCTTCTTGCTCTGGCTGCCCTGAATCAAGATGCCGGGTATTGGTCAGTGGGAAACACCACGCAACTGCTGAAGGGAGATCTGGAAAGGCTGTTGAAGTGCCCTCACCAGCTGCCTCCTGAAATTCCCATCTGTGGAGCAGCCCAGGAAGATGGAGAAGCCCTGCTGAGGAAAACACCAGAAGGCTTCAAGGACAGCCGTGATCTGCAGGCAAGTGCAGACCCGCTGGTTCAGGAGATTGGCAGCTGTGGACAGAGAGTGCAGGACGAGGCAGGGCAGGCAGGCAGGCCAGAGCTTCCTGAAGGAGGACTGCGGCGGCAGGCCAGCGCTGAGGGCCAGCGCCAGCAGCACACCCTCAGCCAGATCCTCCTGAAGGGGATGCATGTGCTAGAGCCTCTTGGAGATCATCTGGAAGGTGGGGGCTCAAGGAGGCAGGTGGAGATGGCTCCTCCTCCCCTGACCACGTGCCCTCAGGCGGGAGCCCCGTGAACCAATTAAAGCCGTCCAGGGCACTGAAGAAGGCACGTCAGAGGAAAGAAGAGCTCCCAAGAAACCCAACAAGCCACCAAGCTGAGCAAGTACCTGTTCACCTTCGGAACACCCTCCTGGACGGTGAGATTCCGAAGTTGCGCCTGAAGCTTGAGGCAGAGCCGAAGCTGTGCGAAGAGCACCTCAGACACCTGGAGAGGAAGATGATGGAGGAGAAGGCACGCTGCCTACAAGTGAAGAACGAGCTTGCCAAGGTGCACAGGAAGGCGGATGCTGCCCACTGGCACTTGGGCCTCTATAGGAACATGGCCGCCGACCTGCACCGAGAATGGCAGAAAATCTCCTCCTTGCATGAGCGGGAACGCCTCCTGGTGGAGAAGAGAAGTGAGGAGAGCCAGAAGGCTGTCCTGTGGGCAGAGAGGGAGTTCCAAAGGCTCCAGGCCCAAAACCATTGCCTCAGGCAGAAGCTGGCCAACTCTGGGCCCAAGGTCCAGCCTGTCTCCGGGGGGCCTCCTGCTCCTGCTCCTGCTGTTCCGGGCACAGCCTCCAAATACCCTCAAGGGCCAAAGGCTCCCCTGAAACCCAGGAAGCCCAAGAAGGGAGCAAGGGTGCACTGGCCAGACTCCAAGTTCTCGGGTCCCCTGCAGGTCTGATTCCCTTGCCCAGCAGCCACCAACACTCACAACCAGAGCACCAAACTCCTGTGCTTACCCCTTCAGCCATACCCATGGCTCCTTTGACTTGAGATCCACCCCATTCTTTAGCCTGATGCTCCATATTCCCTGGAGCCGTATGAGTGTGAGAGAATATTTTTCAGTGTTAAGCATAACACAAATAAAAATAAAAATATCCAATGGCTGAGACTCCTGCTACTGAGAATGGATTTGATTAAGGGATTCTATGCCAAGCAAGGGACGGTTTGAAGTGTCTTGTATCGATCCCTTAATCGTCCCAATAACCCAGTGTGTCATGTCTGACTGAGGTTCAGACAGGGGAAACAACTTGCCCCAAGATCACACAGCTAGTGAATTTCAGAGCTCCCGTTCCAAACCAGGGTTGTCCAATGATCACCTGCTGTGCCAATAACTTCTACGACTATGCCTACTACTTTTCTTCTTCTTCTTCTTCTTCTTCTTCTTCTTCTTCTTCTTGTTCTTCTTCTTTGGAGAGACAGAAAGGGTGACGGCGCACACATACACACACACACACACACACACACACACACACACACAAAGGAACGCACACACATGCAGGCGGGGGAGGGGCCGAGTTAGAGAGATTCCTCGACAGGCTTGGGACTCAAGTGCTGAACCAGACGCTGGTCTGGATTTCCCAGATCACGTGATCAGCCCTGAACCGAAATCAGGAGCCAGACACTGAACTGACAGGCACCCTTGGGCAAGGAACTTCTAGGCAAGCTGCTGAAGGATCCCAGAAGGGCTTGGTAAAATGTTCCCCTCGTTCACGTCCTAGGATGTGATGATTCTATGCAAAGATAATAGTGCATATAATATAATCTAACATAATATATAATAATATAAGGATGCAGAGATTATAGTGGTGGCTAGCTGAGGTCAAGTCCCAGCCAAGTAGGGAGGGCAGCCTTTAAGGGTCTCCAACGATTCCAATCTTGGGTACACATCGTTTTGTGTTCCATACTCCACCTCTTGATTCGAGTCAGAACTACTGACTCCCTTGTAAAGGACAGAATGTGGCCAAAGTGATAGGATGTCCCTTCGGAGGTGAGTTTACAAAGAGACTGGTCTCCTCTTGGGCTTGCCCGCCCTCCGTCCCTCCCTCCCTCATCTGTTCCCAGGGAAGCCAGCTGCTCCTTGGGAGCTTTATGCTGGAGAGGCCCACGGGGCAAGGAATGACTATTTCTTGCTTCCAGCCATGGAGGGACTCTGGCGGCTCACAGCCAGCTGAGTGAGCTCAAAAGCAGACTTACCCCCAACAAGCCCGCAGATGACTGAAGATCCAGAGGCCCTCTTGACTGCAGCCTTGTGAGAGATCCTGAGCCACAGGGACCTGGCTAGTTGCACCTGGATGGCTGGCCCACAGAAACCATATCAGGTTATGAATGTTGTTTTAGGCCCATTGGTTCGGGGAAAACCTTCAAGAAAGACAGGAGTGTGACGCCAAATGTTTGGCTTCTGACCCACCCCCCCTCTCCTGGGGTTGAAATTCCAGGGAAATCAAGAGATGGTAGAAACGCCTGAGAGTTGAGGGTAAACAATGGAAGAGAAAGGACATCTATTCTGATCGCCATGGATCTCTGTGAGAGGACATCCTCCCACTTGATCCTCCTGTGTCGAAGGGTGGCAAATGCAGGGGGAGACACCTGGCAGTGTGGTCCAAGTCGGCTGAGAGCACTCGACCCAGCCCCACAGAGCCTCCTAGAAGGTAGAGAAAGAGCCCAGATGTTCCCTGGGGCCCCTAGAGAAGGCCCCTAGAGAATGAGATGAGTTGAAAGCCTGGGACCTGGTCGTTGGACTTCTAGACTGGAGGGGAGATGGCCTGTGGAAGGGCCACTGCCCGCAACCCCTGTTGGACCAGACCCCTCCTGTCTGCTTTGGGAGCCTGGGGGTGAATATGAGAATGAATTCATGTAGAAGAGATGGTGTTCTAATGCTTGGTTTCAACTTCTTGAAATCGTTTCAACTTCTTGAAGTCGTTGACATTCCTTTTCTCCTTGTCCCCAGGACCACCATGAATGGGAAGGGGCCTTCAAAGAAGCAAGACGAGAACATCTCTTACAAGGCTGTCCAGTGTCAATATCCAACCACTGCAGTCACTTCTACCCCCTTGGCAGCCCCACTGCTTCCATCAGGACACAGATCCGTTCCTGTACAGGTTTTTGAGCAAACGTAAGTTTGGATTTCTCTCAGAGAAATGCCAAGAGTGCAATGACTGGGGTCCTAGGGTGGTTGCAAGTCTAGTTTTCAGAGGAACTGTGTGGAGGGTTGGGTCACTCTACTGTGCACCCGAAAAGCATATTCTACTGCTTGTTCCCTGGAATTTAAATCCAGGCCTTGAAAAAGAAAAGGAACTGTGAACTGTTTTCAAGAGGGAGCTCTATCATCTTCCATTCCCAACAGCGATGCAGGAGCGATCCAGTCGTTCCACATCCTGCCTTGCATTGGGGAGTGGGGTCTCTCTCTCCCTCTCGGGTGCATTTGGTTTGCATCATGGTGATAGGTGTGCAGTGAGAGCTCATTGGAGTTTGAATTTGAATTGCCCCGATGGTAACATTTGATGGGATTTCCATCTGTATACTCTTTGGTAAAGTGTTTCGGTCTTTTGCCCATTTTTTTTTTGTTTTTGTTCTTTTCAGACTGGATGGCTTGCTTCTTTGGGGGTCCACTTTTGAGGTTCTCTCCTTCCGACAGGAGTCCTTTATCAGGTATGTGGTTTGCACCTATTTTCTCCCAGTTTGTAGCTTCCCTTTTGGGTCTTCTTCACAAGGTGTTTCACACATTACAGACTTCCAATTCTGATTGTTGGATCATGTCTAATGAATCAACTCTTCTTGAACGGAACATGATTTGATGTCCAGTCGGAGGATTCTTTCCCTAGCTGTCCATTCTGGACATTTTTTTCCCTAGAAGATTTATCATTTTACATAGAAGGCGGTGATTAATTTTGAGTTAATTTAACAAAATTTTTTTTCTTTTTGAGAGAGTGAGCATGCGCATGAGTGGGGCGTGGGGTGGAGGGAGAAGCGAAAAGAGCGTCCTTAAGCAGACTCCCCAGTGAGCTTGGAGCCTGATTTTGTCCCGGGACCCTGAGAGCATGACAAGAGCCGAAATTAAGAGCTGGCTGCCTCAGCGACTGAGTCACCCAGGCGCCACGAGTTCAGTTTTGTACAGAGGATGAGCCTTCGATTGTGGTCCTCGTCCTCCTCGTCCTCCACCTCCACCTCCTCCTCCTCTCTGCCCCTCCCTCTTCTTCTTCTCCTTCTTCTTCTTTGTCTCTGGAAGTCCACTTGCTCTAGCACCATTTCTTCAAAACGCTGTCACTCCTCCATTGAATTGCTTTTCCCCTTTGTCAGAATCCCATTGACATGTTGGTGGTTGGTCTCTTTCTGGGTTTGATCCTGTTCCACTTATCTATCTTTATACTGTTCCATTTGTCTATCCCTTCACCAACACCACACATTTTTGATTACTATAGCTGTAGATCTTGAAACTGGGTGGAAGGATTCCTTTGGTTTTCTTCTTTAGTTTTATTTTCTCATCTTTTTCTAGGTTCTGACGTGGAGAGCTTATTGTTTTGAGACAGAGAGAGAGAGAGAGAGAGAGACAGGGAAGGGGTACAGAGAGAGAGAGAGAGAGAGAGAGAGATTATTAAACAGCCTCCATGCCCAGCACCAGCACAATGCAGGTTCAGTCTCACAACCTCGAGTTGAATCATGACCCGAGTCAAAATCAAGAGTTGGACTAACTGACTGAGCCTCCCAGATGCTCCTCCTCCTTTCTAACATAGGCAGTGATTGCTCTACATGGTGCTGTCCATTGATTGAGCTGTGTCCCACACATTTTCATATGTTGTATGTTCATTTTCCTTCACTTCAATTCATTGAGATTTGATCTTTGATCTTTGATCATCTAGAAGGTTACTTTCTCAGTGTTTGGATATTTGTTCGTTTTCTCCTTTGGATACCTAGTTTGCTTTTTAAATATATTTTTTTTAATGTTGAAATTGTACTTCCGAGAAATTGATCGATAGCGTTGTCTTTGTTTCAGGTGTACAATAGAGCGATTCCCCTCCCCTACCCCACCTGCTGTCAGCTCCGGTTGCAGGCACTGATGTGCCTTGGAGACTCAGGTGCACCTCCCCCACCCCTCCTCCCTTCAGCTCCTGTTGCCAGGCACTGGTTTGCGTTGGAGACGGAACCCTCGTAGGGGTTCCAAGCACTTCCTAGTGGCCCAGAAGACACTGGTGATCGGAGACCAAGCCACAAGGCTCTTTGGAGCCAGCTGGGGGCCATCCAAATGCCTCCCCACACAGTTGTGGAGCCGCTGTGGGCTGTCCTGGAGCAGCTGTGGGCTGCTGGGTTGGTGATAGACGAACGTTGGCCACATGTGCCACGAGTCTCTGGGTTTCGCTGGGAGATCCTGGTGTGCACTGCAGTGGTGGTGTTCCTGGGAAAGAGTGCACTCAGCTTCCGAAGAAGAAAGTGGCAGTGTGCCCAGAACGAGGAAGTCTCTGGAAAAGGCATGGAGAAGACCGAACCGGACGCACAAGCCCGTGGAGCTGTCGCATCATCCGAGCCGAAGGCCAGTCCTCTCCCGTTCCAGCTTCTTGCTCTGGCTGCCCTGAATCAAGATGCCGGGTATTGGTCAGTGGGAAACACCACGCAACTGCTGAAGGGAGTTCGGGAAAGGCTGTTGAAGAGCCCTCACCAGCTGCCTCATGAAAATCCCATCTGTGGAGCAGCCCGGGAAGATGGAGAAGCCCTGGTGAGGAAAACACCAGAAGGCTTCAAGGACAGCCGTGATCTGCAGGCAAGTGCAGACCCGCTGGTTCAGGAGATTGGCAGCTGTGGACAGAGAGTGCAGGACGAGGCAGGGCAGGCAGGCAGGCCAGAGCTTCCTGAAGGAGGAGTGCGGCGGCAGGCCAGCGCTGAGGGCCAGAGCCAACAGCACACCCTCAGCCAGATCCTCCTGAAGGGGATGCATGTGCTAGAGCTGCTTGGAGATCATCTGGAAGGTGGGGGCTCAAGGAGGCAGGTGGAGACTGGCTCCTCCTCCCCTGACCACGTGCCCTCAGGCGGGAGCCCCGTGAACCAATTCAAGCCGTCCAGGGCACTGAAGAAGGCACGTCAGAGGAATGAAGAGCTCCCAAGAAACCCAACAAGCCACCAAGCTGAGCAAGGACCTGTTCACCTTCGGAACACCCTCCTGGACGGTGAGATTCCGAAGTTGCGCCTGAAGCTTGAGCCAGAGCCGAAGCTGTGCGAAGAGCACCTCAGACACCTGGAGAGGAAGATGATGGAGGAGAAGGCACGCTGCCTGCAAGTGAAGAACGAGCTTGCCAAGGTGCGCAGGAAGGCGGATGCTGCCCACTGGCACTTGGGCCTCTATAGGAACATGGCCGCCGACCGGCACCGAGAATGGCAGCAAATCGCCTCCTTGCATGAGCGGGAGCGCCTCCTGGTGGAGAAGAGGAGTGAGGAGAGCCAGAAGGCTGTCCTGTGGGCAGAGAGGGAGTTCCAAAGGCTCCAGGCCCAAAACCATTGCCTCAGGCAGAAGCTGGCCAACTCTGGGCCCAAGGTCCAGCCTGTCTCCGGGGGGCCTCCTGCTCCTGCTCCTGCTGTTCCGGGCACAGCCTCCAAATACCCTCAAGGGCCAAAGGCTCCCCTGAAACCCAGGAAGCCCAAGAAGGGAGCAAGGGTGCACTGGCCAGACTCCAAGTTCTCGGGTCCCCTGCAGGTCTGATTCCCTTGCCCAGCAGCCACCAACACTCACAACCAGAGCACAGAAGCTCCTGTGCTGACCCCTTCAGCCATACCCATGGCTCCTTTGACTTGAGATCCACCCCATCCTTTAGCCTGATGCTCCATATTCCCTGGAGCCGTATGAGTGTGAGAGAATATTTTTCAGTGTTCAGCGTAACACAAATAAAAATAAAAATATCCAATGGCTGAGACTACTGCTACTGAGAATGGATTTGATTAAGGGATTCTATGCCAAGCAAGGGACGGTTTGAAGTGTCTTGTATCGATCCCTTAATCGTCCCAATAACCCAGTGTGTCATGTCTGACTGAGGTTCAGACAGGGGAAACAACTTGCCCCAAGATCACACAGCTAGTGAATTTCAGAGCTCCCGTTCCAAACCAGGGTTGTCTAATGATCACCTGCTGTGCCAATAACTTCTACGACTATGCCTACTACTTTTCTTCTTCTTCTTCTTCTTCTTCTTCTTCTTCTTCTTCTTCTTCTTCTTCTTCTTCTTCTTCTTCTTCTTCTTGTTCTTCTTTTTCTTCTTCTTGTTCTTCTTCTTTGGAGAGACAGAAAGGGTGACGGCGCACACATACACACACACACACACACACACACACACACACACAAAGGAACGCACACACATGCAGGCGGGGGAGGGGCCGAGTTAGAGAGATTCCTCGACAGGCTTGGGACTCAAGTGCTGAACCAGACGCTGGTCTGGATTTCCCAGATCACGTGATCAGCCCTGAACCGAAATCAGGAGCCAGACACTGAACTGACAGGCACCCTTGGGCAAGGAACTTCTAGGCAAGCTGCTGAAGGATCCCAGAAGGGCTTGGTAAAATGTTCCCCTCGTTCACGTCCTAGGATGTGATGATTCTATGCAAAGATAATAGTGCATATAATATAACCTAACATAATATATAATAATATAAGGATGCAGAGATTATAGTGGTGGCTAGCTGAGGTCAAGTCCCAGCCAAGTAGGGAGGGCAGCCTTTAAGGGTCTCCAACGATTCCCATCTTGGGTACACATCGTTTTGTGTTCCATTCTCTACCTCTTGATTCGAGTCAGAACTACTGACTCCCTTGTAAAGGACAGAATGTGGCCAAAGTGATAGGATGTCACTTCGGAGGTGAGTTTACAAAGAGACTGGTCTCCTCTTGGGCTTGCCCGCCCTCCGTCCCTCCCTCCCTCATCTGTTCCCAGGGAAGCCAGCTGCTCCTTGGGAGCTTTATGCTGGAGAGGCCCACGGGGCAAGGAATGACTATTTCTTGCTTCCAGCCATGGAGGGCCTCTGGCGGCTCACAGCCAGCTGAGTGAGCTCAAAAGCAGACTTACCCCCAACGAGCCCGCAGATGACTGAAGATCCAGAGGCCCTCTTGACTGCAGCCTTGTGAGAGATCCTGAGCCACAGGGCCCTGGCTAGTTGCACCTGGATGGCTGGCCCACAGAAACCATATCAGGTTATGAATGTTGTTTTAGGCCCATTGGTTCGGGGAAAACCTTCAAGAAAGACAGGAGTGTGACGCCAAATGTTTGGCTTCTGACCCACCCCCCCTCTCCTGGGGTTGAAATTCCAGGGAAATCAAGAGATGGTAGAAACGCCTGAGAGTTGAGGGTAAACAATGGAAGAGAAAGGACATCTATTCTGATCGCCATGGATCTCTGTGAGATGACATCCTCCCACTTGATCCTCCTGTGTCGAAGGGTGGCAAATGCAGGAGGAGACACCTGGCAGTGTGGTCCAAGTCGGCTGAGAGCACTCGACCCAGCCTCACAGAGCCTCCTAGAAGGCAGAGAAAGAGCCCAGAAGTTCCCTGGGGCCCCTAGAGAAGGCCCCTAGAGAATGAGATGAGTTGAAAGCCTGGGACCTGGTCGTTGGACTTCTAGACTGGAGGGGAGATGGCCTGTGGAAGGGCCACTGCCCGCAACCCCTGTTGGACCAGACCCCTCCTGTCTGCTTTGGGAGCCTGGGGGTGAATATGAGAATGAATTCATGTAGAAGAGATGGTGTTCTAATGCTTGGTTTCAACTTCTTGAAATCGTTTCAACTTCTTGAAGTCGTTGACATTCCTTTTCTCCTTGTCCCCAGGACCACCATGAATGGGAAGGGGCCTTCAAAGAAGCAAGACGAGAACATCTCTTACAAGGCTGTCCAGTGTCAATATCCAACCACTGCAGTCACTTCTACCCCCTTGGCAGCCCCACTGCTTCCATCAGGACACAGATCCGTTCCTGTACAGGTTTTTGAGCAAACGTAAGTTTGGATTTCTCTCAGAGAAATGCCAAGAGTGCAATGACTGGGGTCCTAGGGTGGTTGCAAGTCTAGTTTTCAGAGGAACTGTGTGGAGGGTTGGGTCACTCTACTGTGCACCCGAAAAGCATATTCTACTGCTTGTTCCCTGGAATTTAAATCCAGGCCTTGAAAAAGAAAAGGAACTGTGAACTGTTTTCAAGAGGGAGCTCTATCATCTTCCATTCCCAACAGCGATGCAGGAGCGATCCAGTCGTTCCACATCCTGCCTTGCATTGGGGAGTGGGGTCTCTCTCTCCCTCTCGGGTGCATTTGGTTTGCATCATGGTGATAGGTGTGCAGTGAGAGCTCATTGGAGTTTGAATTTGAATTGCCCCGATGGTAACATTTTTGGGATTTCCATCTGTATACTCTTTGGTAAAGTGTTTCGGTCTTTTGCCCATTTTTTTTGTTTTTGTTCTTTTCAGACTGGATGGCTTGCTTCTTTGGGGGTCCACTTTTGAGGTTCTCTCCTTCCGACAGGAGTCCTTTATCAGGTATGTGGTTTGCACCTATTTTCTCCCAGTTTGTAGCTTCCCTTTAGGGTCTTCTTCACAAGGTGTTTCACACATTACAGACTTCCAATTCTGATTGTTGGATCATGTCTAATGAATCAACTCTTCTTGAACGGAACATGATTTGATGTCCAGTCGGAGGATTCTTTCCCTAGCTGTCCATTCTGGACATTTTTTTCCCTAGAAGATTTATCATTTTACATAGAAGGCGGTGATTAATTTTGAGTTAATTTAACAAATTTTTTTTTCTTTTTGAGAGAGTGAGCATGCGCATGAGTGGGGCGTGGGGTGGAGGGAGAAGCGAAAAGAGCGTCCTTAAGCAGACTCCCCAGTGAGCTTGGAGCCTGATTTTGTCCCGGGACCCTGAGAGCATGACAAGAGCCGAAATGAAGAGCTGGCTGCCTCAGCGACTGAGTCACCCAGGCGCCACGAGTTCAGTTTTGTACAGAGGATGAGCCTTCGATTGTGGTCCTCGTCCTCCTCGTCCTCCACCTCCACCTCCTCCTCCTCTCTGCCCCTCCCTCTTCTTCTTCTCCTTCTTCTTCTTTGTCTCTGGAAGTCCACTTGCTCTAGCACCATTTCTTCAAAACGCTGTCACTCCTCCATTGAATTGCTTTTCCCCTTTGTCAGAATCCCATTGACATGTTGGTGGTTGGTCTCTTTCTGGGTTTGATCCTGTTCCACTTATCTATCTTTATACTGTTCCATTTGTCTATCCCTTCACCAACACCACACATTTTTGATTACTATAGCTGTAGATCTTGAAACTGGGTGGAAGGATTCCTTTGGTTTTCTTCTTTAGTTTTATTTTCTCATCTTTATCTAGGTTCTGACGTGGAGAGCTTATTGTTTTGAGACAGAGAGAGAGAGAGAGAGAGAGACAGGGAAGGGGTACAGAGAGAGAGAGAGAGAGAGAGAGATTATTAAACAGCCTCCATGCCCAGCACCAGCACAATGCAGGTTCAGTCTCCCAACCTCGAGTTTAATCATGACCCGAGTCAAAATCAAGAGTTGGACTAACTGACTGAGCCTCCCAGATGCTCCTCCTCCTTTCTAACATAGGCAGTGATTGCTCTACATGGTGCTGTCCATTGATTGTGCTGTGTCCCACACATTTTCATATGTTGTATGTTCATTTTCCTTCACTTCAAGGCATTGAGATTTGATCTTTGATCTTTGATCATCTAGAAGGTTACTTTCTCAGTGTTTGGATATTTGTTCGTTTTCTCCTTTGGATACCTAGTTTGCTTTTTAAATATATTTTTTTTAATGTTGAAATTGTACTTCCGAGAAATTGATCGATAGGGTTGTCTTTGTTTCAGGTGTACAATAGAGCGATTCCCCTCCCCTACCCCACCTGCTGTCAGCTCTGGTTGCAGGCACTGATGTGCCTTGGGGACTCAGGTGCACCTCCCCCACCCCTCCTCCCTTCAGCTCCTGTTGCCAGGCACTGGTTTGCGTTGGAGACGGAACCCTCGTAGGGGTTCCAAGCAATTCCTAGTGGCCCAGAAGACACTGGTGATCGGAGACCAAGCCACAAGGCTCTTCGGAGCCAGCTGGGGGCCATCCAAATGCCTCCCCACACAGTTCTGGAGCCGCTGTGGGCTGTCCTGGAGCAGCTGTGGGCTGCTGGGTTGGTGATAGACGAACGTTGGCCACATGTGCCACGAGTCTCTGGGTTTCGCTGGGAGATCCTGGTGTGCACTGCAGTGGTGGTGTTCCTGGGAAAGAGTGCACTCAGCTTCCGAAGAAGAAAGTGGCAGTGTGCCCAGAACGAGGAAGTCTCTGGAAAAGGCATGGAGAAGACCGAACCGGACGCACAAGCCCGTGGAGCTGTCGCATCATCCGAGCCGAAGGCCAGTCCTCTCCCGTTCCAGCTTCTTGCTCTGGCTGCCCTGAATCAAGATGCCGGGTATTGGTCAGTGGGAAACACCACGCAACTGCGGAAGGGAGTTCGGGAAAGGCTGTTGAAGAGCCCTCACCAGCTGCCTCCTGAAAATCCCATCTGTGGAGCAGCCCGGGAAGATGGAGAAGCCCTGGTGAGGAAAACACCAGAAGGCTTCAAGGACAGCCGTGATCTGCAGGCAAGTGCAGACCCGCTGGTTCAGGAGATTGGCAGCTGTGGACAGAGAGTGCAGGACGAGGCAGGGCAGGCAGGCAGGCCAGAGCTTCCTGAAGGAGGAGTGCGGCGGCAGGCCAGCGCTGAGGGCCAGAGCCAACAGCACACCCTCAGCCAGATCCTCCTGAAGGGGATGCATGTGCTAGAGCTGCTTGGAGATCATCTGGAAGGTGGGGGCTCAAGGAGGCAGGTGGAGACTGGCTCCTCCTCCCCTGACCACGTGCCCTCAGGCGGGAGCCCCGTGAACCAATTAAAGCCGTCCAGGGCACTGAAGAAGGCACGTCAGAGGAATGAAGAGCTCCCAAGAAACCCAACAAGCCACCAAGCTGAGCAAGGACCTGTTCACCTTCGGAACACCCTCCTGGACGGTGAGATTCCGAAGTTGCGCCTGAAGCTTGAGGCAGAGCCGAAGCTGTGCGAAGAGCACCTCAGACACCTGGAGAGGAAGATGATGGAGGAGAAGGCACGCTGCCTGCAAGTGAAGAACGAGCTTGCCAAGGTGCGCAGGAAGGCGGATGCTGCCCACTGGCACTTGGGCCTCTATAGGAACATGGCCGCTGACCTGCACCGAGAATGGCAGCAAATCGCCTCCTTGCATGAGCGGGAGCGCCTCCTGGTGGAGAAGAGGAGTGAGGAGAGCCAGAAGGCTGTCCTGTGGGCAGAGAGGGAGTTCCAAAGGCTCCAGGCCCAAAACCATTGCCTCAGGCAGAAGCTGGCCAACTCTGGGCCCAAGGTCCAGCCTGTCTCCGGGGGGCCTCCTGCTCCTGCTCCTGCTGTTCCGGGCACAGCCTCCAAATACCCTCAAGGGCCAAAGGCTCCCCTGAAACCCAGGAAGCCCAAGAAGGGAGCAAGGGTGCACTGGCCAGACTCCAAGTTCTCGGGTCCCCTGCAGGTCTGATTCCCTTGCCCAGCAGCCACCAACACTCACAACCAGAGCACAGAAGCTCCTGTGCTGACCCCTTCAGCCATACCCATGGCTCCTTTGACTTGAGATCCACCCCATCCTTTAGCCTGATGCTCCATATTCCCTGGAGCCATATGAGTGTGAGAGAATATTTTTCAGTGTTCAGCGTAACACAAATAAAAATAAAAATATCCAATGGCTGAGACTACTGCTACTGAGAATGGATTTGATTAAGGGATTCTATGCCAAGCAAGGGACGGTTTGAAGTGTCTTTTATCGATCCCTTAATCGTCCCAATAACCCAGTGTGTCATGTTTGACTGAGGTTCAGACAGGGGAAACAACTTGCCCCAAGATCACACAGCTAGTGAATTTCAGAGCTCCTGTTCCAAACCAGGGTTGTCTAATGATCACCTGCTGTGCCAATAACTTCTACTACAATGCCTACTACTCTTCTTCTTCTTCTTCTTCTTCTTCTTCTTCTTCTTCTTCTTCTTCTTCTTCTTCTTCTTCGGAGAGACAGAAAGGGTGACGGCGCACACATACACACACACACACACAAAGGAACGCACACACATGCAGGCGGGGGAGGGGCCGAGTTATAGAGATTCCTCGTCAGGCTTCGGACACAAGTGCTGAACCAGACGCTGGTCTGGATTTCCCAGATCACGTGATCAGCCCTGAACCGAAATCAGGAGCCAGACACTGAACTGACAGGCACCCTTGGGCAAGGAACTTCTAGGCAAGCTGCTGAAGGATCCCAGAAGGGCTTGGTAAAATGTTCCCCTCGTTCACGTCCTAGGATGTGATGATTCTATGCAAAGATAATAGTGCATCTAATATAATCTAACATAATATATAATAATATAAGGATGCAGAGATTATAGTGGTGGCTAGCTGAGGTCAAGTCCCAGCCAAGTAGGGAGGGCAGCCTTTAAGGGTCTCCAACGATTCCCATCTTGGGTACACATCGTTTTGTGTTCCATAGTCTACCTCTTGCTTCGAGTCAGAACTACTGACTCCCTTGTAAAGGACAGAATGTGGCCAAAGTGATAGGATGTCCCTTCGGAGGTGAGTTTACAAAGAGACTGGTCTCCTCTTGGGCTTGCCCGCCCTCCGTCCCTCCCTCCCTCATCTGTTCCCAGGGAAGCCAGCTGCTCCTTGGGAGCTTTATGCTGGAGAGGCCCATGGGGCAAGGAATGACTATTTCTTGCTTCCAGCAATGGAGGGCCTCTGGCTGCTCACAGCCAGCTGAGTGAGCTCAAAAGCAGACTTACCCCCAACAAGCCCGCAGATGACTGAAGATCCAGAGGCCCTCTGGACTGCAGCCTTGGGAGAGATCCTGAGCCACAGGGACCTGGCTAGTTGCACCTGGATGGCTGGCCCACAGAAACCATATCAGGTTATGAATGTTGTTTTAGGCCCATTGGTTCGGGGAAAACCTTCAAGAAAGACAGGAGTGGGAAGCCAAATGTTGGGCTTCTGACCCACCCCCCCTCTCCTGGGGTTGAAATTCCAGGGAAATCAAGAGATGGTAGAAACGCCTGAGAGTTGAGGGTAAACAATGGAAGAGAGAGGACATCTAGTCTGATCGCCATAGATCTCTCTGAGAGGACATCCTCCCACTTGATCCTCCTGTGTCGAAGGGTGGCAAATGCAGGGGGAGACACCTGGCAGTGTGGTCCAAGTCGGCTGAGAGCACTCGACCCAGCCCCACAGAGCCTCCTAGAAGGCAGAGAAAGAGCCCAGATGTTCCCTGGGGCCCCTAGAGAAGGCCCCGAGAGAATGAGATGAGTTGAAAGCCTGGGACCTGGTCGTTGGACTTCTAGACTGGAGGGGAGATGGCCTGTGGAAGGGCCACTGCCCGCAACCCCTGTTGGACCAGACCCCTCCTGTCTGCTTTGGGAGCCTGGGGGTGAATATGAGAATGAATTCATGTAGAAGAGATGGTGTTCTAATGCTTGGTTTCAACTTCTTGAAATCCTTTCAACTTCTTGAAATCGTTGACATTCCTTTTCTCCTTGTCCCCAGGACCACCATGAATGGGAAGGGGCCTTCAAAGAAGCAAGATGAGAACATCTCTTACAAGGCTGTCCAGTGTCAATATCCAACCACTGCAGTCACTTCTACCCCCTTGGCAGCCCCACTGCTTCCATCAGGACACAGATCCGTTCCTGTACAGGTTTTTGAGCAAACGTAAGTTTGGATTTCTCTCAGAGAAATGCCAAGAGCGCAATGACTGGGGTCCTAGGGTGGTTGCAAGTCTAGTTTTCAGAGAAACTGTGTGGAGGGTTGGGTCACTCTACTGTGCACCCGAAAAGCATATTCTACTGCTTGTTCCCTGGAATTTAAATCCAGGCCTTGAAAAAGAAAAGGAACTGTGAACTGTTTTCAAGAGGGAGCTCTATCATCTTCCATTCCCAACAGCGATGCAGGAGCGATCCAGTCGTTCCACATCCTGCCTTGCATTGGGGAGTGAGGTCTCTCTCTCCCTCTCGGGTGCATTTGGTTTGCATCATGGTGATAGGTGTGCAGTGAGAGCTCATTGGAGTTTGAATTTGAATTGCCCCGATGGTAACATTTTATGGGATTTCCATCTGTATACTCTTTGGTAAAGTGTTTCGGTCTTTTGCCCATTTTTTTTGTTTTTGTTCTTTTCAGACTGGATGGCTTGCTTCTTTGGGGGTCAACTTTTGAGGTTCTCTCCTTCCGACAGGAGTCCTTTATCAGGTATGTGGTTTGCACCTATTTTCTCCCAGTTTGTAGCTCCCCTTTTGGGTCTTCTTCACAAGGTGTTTCACACATTACAGACTTCCAATTCTGATTGTTGGATCATGTCTAATGAATCAACTCTTCTTGAACGGAACATGATTTGATGTCCAGTCGGAGGATTCTTTCCCTAGCTGTCCATTCTGGACATTTTTTTCCCTAGAAGATTTATCATTTTACATAGAAGGCGGTGATTAATTTTGAGTTAATTTAACAAATTTTTTTTTCTTTTTGAGAGAGTGAGCATGCGCATGAGTGGGGCGTGGGGTGGAGGGAGAAGCGAAATGAGCGTCCTTAAGCAGACTCCCCAGTGAGCTTGGAGCCTGATTTTGTCCCGGGACCCTGAGAGCATGACAAGAGCCGAAATGAAGAGCTGGCTGCCTCAGCGACTGAGTCACCCAGGCGCCACGAGTTCAGTTTTGTACAGAGGATGAGCCTTCGATTGTGGTCCTCGTCCTCCTCGTCCTCCACCTCCACCTCCTCCTCCTCTCTGCCCCTCCCTCTTCTTCTTCTCCTTCTTCTTCTTTGTCTCTGGAAGTCCACTTGCTCTAGCACCATTTCTTCAAAACGCTGTCACTCCTCCATTGAATTGCTTTTCCCCTTTGTCAGAATCCCATTGACATGTTGGTGGTTGGTCTCTTTCTGGGTTTGATCCTGTTCCACTTATCTATCTTTATACTGTTCCATTTGTCTATCCCTTCACCAACACCACACATTTTTGATTACTATAGCTGTAGATCTTGAAACTGGGTGGAAGGATTCCTTTGGTTTTCTTCTTTAGTTTTATTTTCTCATCTTTTTCTAGGTTCTGACGTGGAGAGCTTATTGTTTTGAGACAGAGAGAGAGAGAGGAGAGAGAGAGAGAGAGAGACAGGGAAGGGGTACAGAGAGAGAGAGAGAGAGAGAGAGAGATTATTAAACAGCCTCCATGCCCAGCACCAGCACAATGCAGGTTCAGTCTCACAACCTCGAGTTTCATCATGACCCGAGTCAAAATCAAGAGTTGGACTAACTGACTGAGCCTCCCAGATGCTCCTCCTCCTTTCTAACATAGGCAGTGATTGCTCTACATGGTGCTGTCCATTGATTGTGCTGTGTCCCACACATTTTCATATGTTGTATGTTCATTTTCCTTCACTTCAAGGCATTGAGATTTGATCTTTGATCTTTGATCATCTAGAAGGTTACTTTCTCAGTGTTTGGATATTTGTTCGTTTTCTCCTTTGGATACCTAGTTTGCTTTTTAAATATATTTTTTTTAATGTTGAAATTGTACTTCCGAGAAATTGATCGATAGGGTTGTCTTTGTTTCAGGTGTACAATAGAGCGATTCCCCTCCCCTACCCCACCTGCTGTCAGCTCTGGTTGCAGGCACTGATGTGCCTTGGAGACTCAGGTGCACCTCCCCCACCCCTCCTCCCTTCAGCTCCTGTTGCCAGGCACTGGTTTGCGTTGGAGACGGAACCCTCGTAGGGGTTCCAAGCACTTCCTAGTGGCCCAGAAGACACTGGTGATCGGAGACCAAGCCACAAGGCTCTTTGGAGCCAGCTGGGGGCCATCCAAATGCCTCCCCACACAGTTCTGGAGCCGCTGTGGGCTGTCCTGGAGCAGCTGTGGGCTGCTGAGTTGGTGATAGACGAACGTTGGCCACATGTGCCACGAGTCTCTGGGTTTCGCTGGGAGATCCTGGTGTGCACTGCAGTGGTGGTGTTCCTGGGAAAGAGTGCACTCAGCTTCCGAAGAAGAAAGTGGCAGTGTGCCCAGAACGAGGAAGTCTCTGGAAAAGGCATGGAGAAGACCGAACCGGACGCACAAGCCCGTGGAGCTGTCGTATCATCCGAGCCGAAGGCCAGTCCTCTCCCGTTCCAGCTTCTTGCTCTGGCTGCCCTGAATCAAGATGCCGGGTATTGGTCAGTGGGAAACACCACGCAACTGCTGAAGGGAGTTCGGGAAAGGCTGTTGAAGAGCCCTCACCAGCTGCCTCATGAAAATCCCATCTGTGGAGCAGCCCGGGAAGATGGAGAAGCCCTGGTGAGGAAAACACCAGAAGGCTTCAAGGACAGCCGTGATCTGCAGGCAAGTGCAGACCCGCTGGTTCAGGAGATTGGCAGCTGTGGACAGAGAGTGCAGGACGAGGCAGGGCAGGCAGGCAGGCCAGAGCTTCCTGAAGGAGGAGTGCGGCGGCAGGCCAGCGCTGAGGGCCAGAGCCAACAGCACACCCTCAGCCAGATCCTCCTGAAGGGGATGCATGTGCTAGAGCTGCTTGGAGATCATCTGGAAGGTGGGGGCTCAAGGAGGCAGGTGGAGACTGGCTCCTCCTCCCCTGACCACGTGCCCTCAGGCGGGAGCCCCGTGAACCAATTAAAGCCGTCCAGGGCACTGAAGAAGGCACGTCAGAGGAATGAAGAGCTCCCAAGAAACCCAACAAGCCACCAAGCTGAGCAAGGACCTGTTCACCTTCGGAACACCCTCCTGGACGGTGAGATTCCGAAGTTGCACCTGAAGCTTGAGCCAGAGCCGAAGCTGTGCGAAGAGCACCTCAGACACCTGGAGAGGAAGATGATGGAGGAGAAGGCACGCTGCCTGCAAGTGAAGAACGAGCTTGCCAAGGTGCGCAGGAAGGCGGATGCTGCCCACTGGCACTTGGGCCTCTATAGGAACATGGCCGCCGACCTGCACCGAGAATGGCAGCAAATCGCCTCCTTGCATGAGCGGGAGCGCCTCCTGGTGGAGAAGAGGAGTGAGGAGAGCCAGAAGGCTGTCCTGTGGGCAGAGAGGGAGTTCCAAAGGCTCCAGGCCCAAAACCATTGCCTCAGGCAGAAGCTGGCCAACTCTGGGCCCAAGGTCCAGCCTGTCTCCGGGGGGCCTCCTGCTCCTGCTCCTGCTGTTCCGGGCACAGCCTCCAAATACCCTCAAGGGCCAAAGGCTCCCCTGAAACCCAGGAAGCCCAAGAAGGGAGCAAGGGTGCACTGGCCAGACTCCAAGTTCTCGGGTCCCCTGCAGGTCTGATTCCCTTGCCCAGCAGCCACCAACACTCACAACCAGAGCACAGAAGCTCCTGTGCTGACCCCTTCAGCCATACCCATGGCTCCTTTGACTTGAGATCCACCCCATCCTTTAGCCTGATGCTCCATATTCCCTGGAGCCATATGAGTGTGAGAGAATATTTTTCAGTGTTCAGCGTAACACAAATAAAAATAAAAATATCCAATGGCTGAGACTACTGCTACTGAGAATGGATTTGATTAAGGGATTCTATGCCAAGCAAGGGACGGTTTGAAGTGTCTTTTATCGATCCCTTAATCGTCCCAATAATCCAGTGTGTCATGTTTGACTGAGGTTCAGACAGGGGAAACAACTTGCCCCAAGATCACACAGCTAGTGAATTTCAGAGCTCCTGTTCCAAACCAGGGTTGTCTAATGATCACCTGCTGTGCCAATAACTTCTACTACAATGCCTACTACTCTTCTTCTTCTTCTTCTTCTTCTTCTTCTTCTTCTTCTTCTTCTTCTTCTTCTTCTTCTTCTTCTTCGGAGAGACAGAAAGGGTGACGGCGCACACATACACACACACACACACAAAGGAACGCACACACATGCAGGCGGGGGAGGGGCCGACTTAGAGAGATTCCTCGTCAGGCTTCGGACACAAGTGCTGAACCAGACGCTGGTCTGGATTTCCCAGATCACGTGATCAGCCCTGAACCGAAATCAGGAGCCAGACACTGAACTGACAGGCACCCTTGGGCAAGGAACTTCTAGGCAAGCTGCTGAAGGATCCCAGAAGGGCTTGTTAAAATGTTCCCCTCGTTCACGTCCTAGGATGTGATGATTCTATGCAAAGATAATAGTGCATATAATATAATCTAACATAATATATAATAATATAAGGATGCAGAGATTATAGTGGTGGCTAGCTGAGGTCAAGTCCCAGCCAAGTAGGGAGGGCAGCCTTTAAGGGTCTCCAACGATTCCCATCTTGGGTACACATCGTTTTGTGTTCCATAGTCTACCTCTTGCTTCGAGTCAGAACTACTGACTCCCTTGTAAAGGACAGAATGTGGCCAAAGTGATAGGATGTCCCTTCGGAGGTGAGTTGACAAAGAGACTGGTCTCCTCTTGGGCTTGCCCGCCCTCCGTCCCTCCCTCCCTCATCTGTTCCCAGGGAAGCCAGCTGCTCCTTGGGAGCTTTATGCTGGAGAGGCCCATGGGGCAAGGAATGACTATTTCTTGCTTCCAGCAATGGAGGGCCTCTGGCTGCTCACAGCCAGCTGAGTGAGCTCAAAAGCAGACTTACCCCCAACAAGCCCGCAGATGACTGAAGATCCAGAGGCCCTCTGGACTGCAGCCTTGGGAGAGATCCTGAGCCACAGGGACCTGGCTAGTTGCACCTGGATGGCTGGCCCACAGAAACCATATCAGGTTATGAATGTTGTTTTAGGCCCATTGGTTCGGGGAAAACCTTCAAGAAAGACAGGAGTGGGAAGCCAAATGTTGGGCTTCTGACCCACCCCCCCTCTCCTGGGGTTGAAATTCCAGGGAAATCAAGAGATGGTAGAAACGCCTGAGAGATGAGGGTAAACAATGGAAGAGAGAGGACATCTAGTCTGATCGCCATGGATCTCTCTGAGAGGACATCCTCCCACTTGATCCTCCTGTGTCGAAGGGTGGCAAATGCAGGGGGAGACACCTGGCAGTGTGGTCCAAGTCGGCTGAGAGCACTCGACCCAGCCCCACAGAGCCTCCTAGAAGGCAGAGAAAGAGCCCAGATGTTCCCTGGGGCCCCTAGAGAAGGCCCCGAGAGAATGAGATGAGTTGAAAGCCTGGGACCTGGTCGTTGGACTTCTAGACTGGAGGGGAGATGGCCTGTGGAAGGGCCACTGCCCGCAACCCCTGTTGGACCAGACCCCTCCTGTCTGCTTTGGGAGCCTGGGGGTGAATATGAGAATGAATTCATGTAGAAGAGATGGTGTTCTAATGCTTGGTTTCAACTTCTTGAAATCGTTTCAACTTCTTGAAGTCGTTGACATTCCTTTTCTCCTTGTCCCCAGGACCACCATGAATGGGAAGGGGCCTTCAAAGAAGCAAGACGAGAACATCTCTTACAAGGCTGTCCAGTGTCAATATCCAACCACTGCAGTCACTTCTACCCCCTTGGCAGCCCCACTGCTTCCATCAGGACACAGATCCGTTCCTGTACAGGTTTTTGAGCAAACGTAAGTTTGGATTTCTCTCAGAGAAATGCCAAGAGTGCAATGACTGGGGTCCTAGGGTGGTTGCAAGTCTAGTTTTCAGAGGAACTGTGTGGAGGGTTGGGTCACTCTACTGTGCACCCGAAAAGCATATTCTACTGCTTGTTCCCTGGAATTTAAATCCAGGCCTTGAAAAAGAAAAGGAACTGTGAACTGTTTTCAAGAGGGAGCTCTATCATCTTCCATTCCCAACAGCGATGCAGGAGCGATCCAGTCGTTCCACATCCTGCCTTGCATTGGGGAGTGGGGTCTCTCTCTCCCTCTCGGGTGCATTTGGTTTGCATCATGCTGATAGGTGTGCAGTGAGAGCTCATTGGAGTTTGAATTTGAATTGCCCCGATGGTAACTTTTTATGGGATTTCCATCTGTATACTCTTTGGTAAAGTGTTTCGGTCTTTTGCCCATTTTTTTTGTTTTTGTTCTTTTCAGACTGGATGGCTTGCTTCTTTGGGGGTCAACTTTTGAGGTTCTCTCCTTCCGACAGGAGTCCTTTATCAGGTATGTGGTTTGCACCTATTTTCTCCCAGTTTGTAGCTTCCCTTTTGGGTCTTCTTCACAAGGTGTTTCACACATTACAGACTTCCAATTCTGATTGTTGGATCATGTCTAATGAATCAACTCTTCTTGAACGGAACATGATTTGATGTCCAGTCGGAGGATTCTTTCCCTAGCTGTCCATTCTGGACATTTTTTCCCTAGAAGATTTATCATTTTACATAGAAGGCGGTGATTAATTTTGAGTTAATTTAACAAAATTTTTTTTCTTTTTGAGAGAGTGAGCATGCGCATGAGTGGGGCGTGGGGTGGAGGGAGAAGCGAAAAGAGCGTCCTTAAGCAGACTCCCCAGTGAGCTTGGAGCCTGATTTTGTCCCGGGACCCTGAGAGCATGACAAGAGCCGAAATGAAGAGCTGGCTGCCTCAGCGACTGAGTCACCCAGGCGCCACGAGTTCAGTTTTGTACAGAGGATGAGCCTTCGATTGTGGTCCTCGTCCTCCTCGTCCTCCACCTCCACCTCCTCCTCCTCTCTGCCCCTCCCTCTTCTTCTTCTCCTTCTTCTTCTTTGTCTCTGGAAGTCCACTTGCTCTAGCACCATTTCTTCAAAACGCTGTCACTCCTCCATTGAATTGCTTTTCCCCTTTGTCAGAATCCCATTGACATGTTGGTGGTTGGTCTCTTTCTGGGTTTGATCCTGTTCCACTTATCTATCTTTATACTGTTCCATTTGTCTATCCCTTCACCAACACCACACCTTTTTGATTACTATAGCTGTAGATCTTGAAACTGGGTGGAAGGATTCCTTTGGTTTTCTTCTTTAGTTTTATTTTCTCATCTTTTTCTAGGTTCTGACGTGGAGAGCTTATTGTTTTGAGACAGAGAGAGAGAGAGAGAGAGAGACAGGGAAGGGGTACAGAGAGAGAGAGAGAGAGAGAGATTATTAAACAGCCTCCATGCCCAGCACCAGCACAATGCAGGTTCAGTCTCACAACCTCGAGTTTAATCATGACCCGAGTCAAAATCAAGAGTTGGACTAACTGACTGAGCCTCCCAGATGCTCCTCCTCCTTTCTAACATAGGCAGTGATTGCTCTGCATGGTGCTGTCCATTGATTGAGCTGTGTCCCACACATTTTCATATGTTGTATGTTCATTTTCCTTCACTTCAATGCATTGAGATTTGATCTTTGATCTTTGATCATCTAGAATGTTACTTTCTCAGTGTTTGGATATTTGTTATCTTTCTCCTTCGGATACCTAGTTTGCTTTTTAAATATATTTTTTTTTAATGTTGAAATTGTACTTCCGAGAAATTGATCGATAGGGTTGTCTTTGTTTCAGGTGTATAAGATAGCGATTCCCCTCCCCTACCCCACCTGCTGTCAGCTCCGGTTGCAGGCACTGATGTGCCTTGGAGACTCAGGTGCACCTCCCCCACCCCTCCTCCCTTCAGCTCCTGTTGCCAGGCACTGGTTTGCGTTGGAGACGGAACCCTCGTAGGGGTTCCAAGCACTTCCTAGTGGCCCAGAAGACACTGGTGATCGGAGACCAAGCCACAAGGCTCTTTGGAGCCAGCTGGGGGCCATCCAAATGCCTCCCCACACAGTTCTGGAGCCGCTGTGGGCTGTCCTGGAGCAGCTGTGGGCTGCTGGGTTGGTGATAGACGAACGTTGGCCACATGTGCCACGAGTCTCTGGGTTTCGCTGGGAGATCCTGGTGTGCACTGCAGTGGTGGTGTTCCTGGGAAAGAGTGCACTCAGCTTCCGAAGAAGAAAGTGGCAGTGTGCCCAGAATGAGGAAGTCTCTGGAAAAGGCATGGAGAAGACCGAACCGGACGCACAAGCCCGTGGAGCTGTCGCATCATCCGAGCCGAAGGCCAGTCCTCTCCCATTCCAGCTTCTTGCTCTGGCTGCCCTGAATCAAGATGCCGGGTATTGGTCAGTGGGAAACACCACGCAACTGCTGAAGGGAGTTCGGGAAAGGCTGTTGAAGAGCCCTCACCAGCTGCCTCCTGAAAATCCCATCTGTGGAGCAGCCCAGGAAGATGGAGAAGCCCTGGTGAGGAAAACACCAGAAGGCTTCAAGGACAGCCATGATCTGCAGGCAAGTGCAGACCCGCTGGTTCAGGAGATTGGCAGCTGTGGACAGAGAGTGCAGGACGAGGCAGGGCAGGCAGGCAGGCCAGAGCTTCCTGAAGGAGGAGTGCGGCGGCAGGCCAGCGCTGAGGGCCAGCGCCAGCAGCACACCCTCTGCCAGATCCTCCTGAAGGGGATGCATGTGCTAGAGCTGCTTGGAGATCATCTGGAAGGTGGGGGCTCAAGGAGGCAGGTGGAGATGGCTCCTCCTCCCCTGACCACGTGCCCTCAGGCGGGAGCCCCGTGAACCAATTAAAGCCGTCCAGGGCACTGAAGAAGGCACGTCAGAGGAAAGAAGAGCTCCCAAGAAACCCAACAAGCCACCAAGCTGAGCAAGTACCTGTTCACCTTCGGAACACCCTCCTGGACGGTGAGATTCCGAAGTTGCGCCTGAAGCTTGAGGCAGAGCCGAAGCTGTGCGAAGAGCACCTCAGACACCTGGAGAGGAAGATGATGGAGGAGAAGGCACGCTGCCTGCAAGTGAAGAACGAGCTTGCCAAGGTGCGCAGGAAGGCGGATGCTGCCCACTGGCACTTGGGCCTCTATAGGAACATGGCCGCCGACCTGCACCGAGAATGGCAGAAAATCTCCTCCTTGCATGAGCGGGAACGCCTCCTGGTGGAGAAGAGAAGTGAGGAGAGCCAGAAGGCTGTCCTGTGGGCAGAGAGGGAGTTCCAAAGGCTCCAGGCCCAAAACCATTGCCTCAGGCAGAAGCTGGCCAACTCTGGGCCCAAGGTCCAGCCTGTCTCCGGGGGCCTCCTGCTCCTGCTCCTGCTGTTCCGGGCAGAGCCTCCAAATACCCTCAAACGCCAAAGGCTCCCCTGAAACCCAGGAAGCCCAAGAAGGGAGCAAGGGTGCACTGGCCAGACTCCAAGTTCTCGGGTCCCCTGCAGGTCTGATTCCCTTGCCCAGCAGCCACCAACACTCACAACCAGAGCACAAAAGCTCCTGTGCTTACCCCTTCAGCCATACCCATGGCTCCTTTGACTTGAGATCCACCCCATTCTTTAGCCTGATGCTCCATATTCCCTGGAGCCGTATGAGTGTGAGAGAATATTTTTCAGTGTTAAGCATAACACAAATAAAAATAAAAATATCCAATGGCTGAGACTCCTGCTACTGAGAATGGATTTGATTAAGGGATTCTATGCCAAGCAAGGGACGGTTTGAAGTGTCTTGTATCGATCCCTTAATCGTCCCAATAACCCAGTGTGTCATGTCTGACTGAGGTTCAGACAGGGGAAACAACTTGCCCCAAGATCACACAGCTAGTGAATTTCAGAGCTCCCGTTCCAAACCAGGGTTGTCTAATGATCACCTGCTGTGCCAATAACTTCTACGACTATGCCTACTACGTTTCTTCTTCTTCTTCTTCTTCTTCTTCTTCTTCTTCTTGTTCTTCTTCTTTGGAGAGACAGAAAGGGTGACGGCGCACACATACACACACACACACACACACACACACACACACACACACACAAAGGAACGCACACACATGCAGGCGGGGGAGGGGCCGAGTTAGAGAGATTCCTCGACAGGCTTGGGACTCAAGTGCTGAACCAGACGCTGGTCTGGATTTCCCAGATCACGTGATCAGCCCTGAACCGAAATCAGGAGCCAGACACTGAACTGACAGGCACCCTTGGGCAAGGAACTTCTAGGCAAGCTGCTGAAGGATCCCAGAAGGGCTTGGTAAAATGTTCCCCTCGTTCACGTCCTAGGATGTGATGATTCTATGCAAAGATAATAGTGCATATAATATAATCTAACATAATATATAATAATATAAGGATGCAGAGATTATAGTGGTGGCTAGCTGAGGTCAAGTCCCAGCCAAGTAGGGAGGGCAGCCTTTAAGGGTCTCCAACGATTCCCATCTTGGGTACACATCGTTTTGTGTTCCATACTCTACCTCTTGATTCGAGTCAGAACTACTGACTCCCTTGTAAAGGACAGAATGTGGCCAAAGTGATAGGATGTCCCTTCGGAGGTGAGTTTACAAAGAGACTGGTCTCCTCTTGGGCTTGCCCGCCCTCCGTCCCTCCCTCCCTCATCTGTTCCCAGGGAAGCCAGCTGCTCCTTGGGAGCTTTATGCTGGAGAGGCCCACGGGGCAAGGAATGACTATTTCTTGCTTCCAGCCATGGAGGGCCTCTGGCGGCTCACAGCCAGCTGAGTGAGCTCAAAAGCAGACTTACCCCCAACAAGCCCGCAGATGACTGAAGATCCAGAGGCCCTCTTGACTGCAGCCTTGTGAGAGATCCTGAGCCACAGGGACCTGGCTAGTTGCACCTGGATGGCTGGCCCACAGAAACCATATCAGGTTATGAATGTTGTTTTAGGCCCATTGGTTCGGGGAAAACCTTCAAGAAAGACAGGAGTGTGATGCCAAATGTTTGGCTTCTGACCCACCCCCCCTCTCCTGGGGTTGAAATTCCAGGGAAATCAAGAGATGGTAGAAACGCCTGAGAGTTGAGGGTAAACAATGGAAGAAAAAGGACATCTATTCTGATCGCCATGGATCTCTGTGAGAGGACATCCTCCCACTTGATCCTCCTGTGTCGAAGGGTGGCAAATGCAGGAGGAGACACCTGGCAGTGTGGTCCAAGTCGGCTGAGAGCACTCGACCCAGCCCCACAGAGCCTCCTAGAAGGCAGAGAAAGAGCCCAGAAGTTCCCTGGGGCCCCTAGAGAAGGCCCCTAGAGAATGAGATGAGTTGAAAGCCTGGGACCTGGTCGTTGGACTTCTAGACTGGAGGGGAGATGGCCTGTGGAAGGGCCACTGCCCGCAACCCCTGTTGGACCAGACCCCTCCTGTCTGCTTTGGGAGCCTGGGGGTGAATATGAGAATGAATTCATGTAGAAGAGATGGTGTTCTAATGCTTGGTTTCAACTTCTTGAAATCGTTTCAACTTCTTGAAGTCGTTGACATTCCTTTTCTCCTTGTCCCCAGGACCACCATGAATGGGAAGGGGCCTTCAAAGAAGCAAGACGAGAACATCTCTTACAAGGCTGTCCAGTGTCAATATCCAACCACTGCAGTCACTTCTACCCCCTTGGCAGCCCCACTGCTTCCATCAGGACACAGATCCGTTCCTGTACAGGTTTTTGAGCAAACGTAAGTTTGGATTTCTCTCAGAGAAATGCCAAGAGTGCAATGACTGGGGTCCTAGGGTGGTTGCAAGTCTAGTTTTCAGAGGAACTGTGTGGAGGGTTGGGTCACTCTACTGTGCACCCGAAAAGCATATTCTACTGCTTGTTCCCTGGAATTTAAATCCAGGCCTTGAAAAAGAAAAGGAACTGTGAACTGTTTTCAAGAGGGAGCTCTATCATCTTCCATTCCCAACAGCGATGCAGGAGCGATCCAGTCGTTCCACATCCTGCCTTGCATTGGGGAGTGGGGTCTCTCTCTCCCTCTCGGGTGCATTTGGTTTGCATCATGGTGATAGGTGTGCAGTGAGAGCTCATTGGAGTTTGAATTTGAATTGCCCCGATGGTAACATTTGATGGGATTTCCATCTGTATACTCTTTGGTAAAGTGTTTCGGTCTTTTGCCCATTTTTTTTGTTTTTGTTCTTTTCAGACTGGATGGCTTGCTTCTTTGGGGGTCAACTTTTGAGGTTCTCTCCTTCCGACAGGAGTCCTTTATCAGGTATGTGGTTTGCACCTATTTTCTCCCAGTTTGTAGCTTCCCTTTTGGGTCTTCTTCACAAGGTGTTTCACACATTACAGACTTCCAATTCTGATTGTTGGATCATGTCTAATGAATCAACTCTTCTTGAACGGAACATGATTTGATGTCCAGTCGGAGGATTCTTTCCCTAGCTGTCCATTCTGGACATTTTTTTCCCTAGAAGATTTATCATTTTACATAGAAGGCGGTGATTAATTTTGAGTTAATTTAACAAAATTTTTTTTCTTTTTGAGAGAGTGAGCATGCGCATGAGTGGGGCGTGGGGTGGAGGGAGAAGCGAAAAGAGCGTCCTTAAGCAGACTCCCCAGTGAGCTTGGAGCCTGATTTTGTCCCGGGACCCTGAGAGCATGACAAGAGCCGAAATGAAGAGCTGGCTGCCTCAGCGACTGAGTCACCCAGGCGCCACGAGTTCAGTTTTGTACAGAGGATGAGCCTTCGATTGTGGTCCTCGTCCTCCTCGTCCTCCACCTCCACCTCCTCCTCCTCTCTGCCCCTCCCTCTTCTTCTTCTCCTTCTTCTTCTTTGTCTCTGGAAGTCCACTTGCTCTAGCACCATTTCTTCAAAACGCTGTCACTCCTCCATTGAATTGCTTTTCCCCTTTGTCAGAATCCCATTGACATGTTGGTGGTTGGTCTCTTTCTGGGTTTGATCCTGTTCCACTTATCTATCTTTATACTGTTCCATTTGTCTATCCCTTCACCAACACCACACATTTTTGATTACTATAGCTGTAGATCTTGAAACTGGGTGGAAGGATTCCTTTGGTTTTCTTCTTTAGTTTTATTTTCTCATCTTTTTCTAGGTTCTGACGTGGAGAGCTTATTGTTTTGAGACAGGGAGAGACAGAGAGAGAGAGAGAGAGAGAGAGAGAGAGAGAGAGAGAGAGACAGGGAAGGGGTACAGAGAGAGAGAGATAGAGACGGATTATTAAGCAGCCTCCATGCCCAGCACCAGCACAATGCAGGTTCAGTCTCACAACCCCGAGTTTGATCATGACCCGAGTCAAAATCAAGAGTTGGACTAACTGACTGAGCCTCCCAGATGCTCCTCCTCCTTTCTAACATAGGCAGTGATTGCTCTGCATGGTGCTGTCCATTGATTGAGCTGTGTCCCACACATTTTCATATGTTGTATGTTCATTTTCCTTCACTTCAAGGCATTGAGATTTGATCTTTGATCTTTGATCATCTAGAATGTTACTTTCTCAGTGTTTGGATATTTGTTATCTTTCTCCTTTGGATACCTAGTTTGCTTTTTAAATATATATTTTTTTTAATGTTGAAATTGTACTTCTGAGAAATTGATCGATAGGGTTGTCTTTGTTTCAGGTGTATAAGATAGCGATTCCCCTCCCCTACCCCACCTGCTGTCAGCTCCGGTTGCAGGCACTGATGTGCCTTGGAGACTCAGGTGCACCTGCCCCACCCCTCCTCCCTTCAGCTCCTGTTGCCAGGCACTGGTTTGCGTTGGAGACGGAACCCTCCTAGGGGTTCCAAGCACTTCCTAGTGGCCCAGAAGACACTGGTGATCGGAGACCAAGCCACAAGGCTCTTTGGAGCCAGCTGGGGGCCATCCAAATGCCTCCCCACACAGTTCTGGAGCCGCTGTGGGCTGTCCTGGAGCAGCTGTGGGCTGCTGGGTTGGTGATAGACGAACGTTGGCCACATGTGCCACGAGTCTCTGGGTTTCGCTGGGAGATCCTGGTGTGCACTGCAGTGGTGGTGTTCCTGGGAAAGAGTGCACTCAGCTTCCGAAGAAGAAAGTGGCAGTGTGCCCAGAATGAGGAAGTCTCTGGAAAAGGCATGGAGAAGACCGAACCGGACGCACAAGCCCGTGGAGCTGTCGCATCATCCGAGCCGAAGGCCAGTCCTCTCCCGTTCCAGCTTCTTGCTCTGGCTGCCCTGAATCAAGATGCCGGTTATTGGTCAGTGGGAAACACCACGCAACTGCTGAAGGGAGTTCGGGAAAGGCTGTTGAAGAGCCCTCACCAGCTGCCTCCTGAAAATCCCATCTGTGGAGCAGCCCAGGAAGATGGAGAAGCCCTGGTGAGGAAAACACCAGAAGGCTTCAAGGACAGCCGTGATCTGCAGGCAAGTGCAGACCCGCTGGTTCAGGAGATTGGCAGCTGTGGACAGAGAGTGCAGGACGAGGCAGGGCAGGCAGGCAGGCCAGAGCTTCCTGAAGGAGGAGTGCGGCGGCAGGCCAGCGCTGAGGGCCAGCGCCAGCAGCACACCCTCAGCCAGATCCTCCTGAAGGGGATGCATGTGCTAGAGCTGCTTGGAGATCATCTGGAAGGTGGGGGCTCAAGGAGGCAGGTGGAGATGGCTCCTCCTCCCCTGACCACGTGCCCTCAGGCGGGAGCCCCGTGAACCAATTCAAGCCGTCCAGGGCACTGAAGAAGGCACGTCAGAGGAAAGAAGAGCTCCCAAGAAACCCAACAAGCCACCAAGCTGAGCAAGGACCTGTTCACCTTCGGAACACCCTCCTGGACGGTGAGATTCCGAAGTTGCGCCTGAAGCTTGAGGCAGAGCCGAAGCTGTGCGAAGAGCACCTCAGACACCTGGAGAGGAAGATGATGGAGGAGAAGGCACGCTGCCTGCAAGTGAAGAACGAGCTTGCCAAGGTGCGCAGGAAGGCGGATGCTGCCCACTGGCACTTGGGCCTCTATAGGAACATGGCCGCCGACCTGCACCGAGAATGGCAGAAAATCTCCTCCTTGCATGAGCGGGAACGCCTCCTGGTGGAGAAGAGAAGTGAGGAGAGCCAGAAGGCTGTCCTGTGGGCAGAGAGGGAGTTCCAAAGGCTCCAGGCCCAAAACCATTGCCTCAGGCAGAAGCTGGCCAACTCTGGGCCCAAGGTCCAGCCTGTCTCCGGGGGGCCTCCTGCTCCTGCTCCTGCTGTTCCGGGCACAGCCTCCAAATACCCTCAAGCGCCAAAGGCTCCCCTGAAACCCAGGAAGCCCAAGAAGGGAGCAAGGGTGCACTGGCCAGACTCCAAGTTCTCGGGTCCCCTGCAGGTCTGATTCCCTTGCCCAGCAGCCACCAACACTCACAACCAGAGCACCAAAGCTCCTGTGCTTACCCCTTCAGCCATACCCATGGCTCCTTTGACTTGAGATCCACCCCATTCTTTAGCCTGATGCTCCATATTCCCTGGAGCCGTATGAGTGTGAGAGAATATTTTTCAGTGTTAAGCATAACACAAATAAAAATAAAAATATCCAATGGCTGAGACTCCTGCTACTGATAATGGATTTGATTAAGGGATTCTATGCCAAGCAAGGGACGGTTTGAAGTGTCTTGTATCGATCCCTTAATCGTCCCAATAACCCAGTGTGTCATGTCTGACTGAGGTTCAGACAGGGGAAACAACTTGCCCCAAGATCACACAGCTAGTGAATTTCAGAGCTCCCGTTCCAAACCAGGGTTGTCTAATGATCACCTGCTGTGCCAATAACTTCTACGACTATGCCTACTACTTTTCTTCTTCTTCTTCTTCTTCTTCTTCTTCTTGTTCTTCTTCCTTGGAGAGACAGAAAGGGTGACGGCGCACACATACACACACACACACACACACAAAGGAACGCACACACATGCAGGCGGGGGAGGGGCCGAGTTAGAGAGATTCCTCGACAGGCTTGGGACTCAAGTGCTGAACCAGACGCTGGTCTGGATTTCCCAGATCACGTGATCAGCCCTGAACCGAAATCAGGAGCCAGACACTGAACTGACAGGCACCCTTGGGCAAGGAACTTCTAGGCAAGCTGCTGAAGGATCCCAGAAGGGCTTGGTAAAATGTTCCCCTCGTTCACGTCCTAGGATGTGATGATTCTATGCAAAGATAATAGTGCATATAATATAATCTAACATAATATATAATAATATAAGGATGCAGAGATTATAGTGGTGGCTAGCTGAGGTCAAGTCCCAGCCAAGTAGGGAGGGCAGCCTTTAAGGGTCTCCAACGATTCCCATCTTGGGTACACATCGTTTTGTGTTCCATACTCTACCTCTTGAATCGAGTCAGAACTACTGACTCCCTTGTAAAGGACAGAATGTGGCCAAAGTGATAGGATGTCCCTTCGGAGGTGAGTTTACAAAGAGACTGGTCTCCTCTTGGGCTTGCCCGCCCTCCGTCCCTCCCTCCCTCATCTGTTCCCAGGGAAGCCAGCTGCTCCTTGGGAGCTTTATGCTGGAGAGGCCCACGGGGCAAGGAATGACTATTTCTTGCTTCCAGCCATGGAGGGCCTCTGGCGGCTCACAGCCAGCTGAGTGAGCTCAAAAGCAGACTTACCCCCAACAAGCCCGCAGATGACTGAAGATCCAGAGGCCCTCTTGACTGCAGCCTTGTGAGAGATCCTGAGCTACAGGGACCTGGCTAGTTGCACCTGGATGGCTGGCCCACAGAAACCATATCAGGTTATGAATGTTGTTTTAGGCCCATTGGTTCGGGGAAAACCTTCAAGAAAGACAGGAGTGTGATGCCAAATGTTTGGCTTCTGACCCACCCCCCCTCTCCTGGGGTTGAAATTCCAGGGAAATCAAGAGATGGTAGAAACGCCTGAGAGTTGAGGGTAAACAATGGAAGAGAAAGGACATCTATTCTGATCGCCATGGATCTCTGTGAGAGGACATCCTACCACTTGATCCTCCTGTGTCGAAGGGTGGCAAATGCAGGAGGAGACACCTGGCAGTGTGGTCCAAGTCGGCTGAGAGCACTCGACCCAGCCCCACAGAGCCTCCTAGAAGGCAGAGAAAGAGCCCAGAAGTTCCCTGGGGCCCCTAGAGAAGGCCCCTAGAGAATGAGATGAGTTGAAAGCCTGGGACCTGGTCGTTGGACTTCTAGACTGGAGGGGAGATGGCCTGTGGAAGGGCCACTGCCCGCAACCCCTGTTGGACCAGACCCCTCCTGTCTGCTTTGGGAGCCTGGGGGTGAATATGAGAATGAATTCATGTAGAAGAGATGGTGTTCTAATGCTTGGTTTCAACTTCTTGAAATCGTTTCAACTTCTTGAAGTCGTTGACATTCCTTTTCTCCTTGTCCCCAGGACCACCATGAATGGGAAGGGGCCTTCAAAGAAGCAAGACGAGAACATCTCTTACAAGGCTGTCCAGTGTCAATATCCAACCACTGCAGTCACTTCTACCCCCTTGGCAGCCCCACTGCTTCCATCAGGACACAGATCCGTTCCTGTACAGGTTTTTGAGCAAACGTAAGTTTGGATTTCTCTCAGAGAAATGCCAAGAGTGCAATGACTGGGGTCCTAGGGTGGTTGCAAGTCTAGTTTTCAGAGGAACTGTGTGGAGGGTTGGGTCACTCTACTGTGCACCCGAAAAGCATATTCTACTGCTTGTTCCCTGGAATTTAAATCCAGGCCTTGAAAAAGAAAAGGAACTGTGAACTGTTTTCAAGAGGGAGCTCTATCATCTTCCATTCCCAACAGCGATGCAGGAGCGATCCAGTCGTTCCACATCCTGCCTTGCATTGGGGAGTGGGGTCTCTCTCTCCCTCTCGGGTGCATTTGGTTTGCATCATGGTGATAGGTGTGCAGTGAGAGCTCATTGGAGTTTGAATTTGAATTGCCCCGATGGTAACATTTGATGGGATTTCCATCTGTATACTCTTTGGTAAAGGGTTTCGGTCTTTTGCCCATTTTTTTTGTTTTTGTTCTTTTCAGACTGGATGGCTTCCTTCTTTGGGGGTCAACTTTTGAGGTTCTCTCCTTCCGACAGGAGTCCTTTATCAGGTATGTGGTTTGCACCTATTTTCTCCCAGTTTGTAGCTTCCCTTTTGGGTCTTCTTCACAAGGTGTTTCACACATTACAGACTTCCAATTCTGATTGTTGGATCATGTCTAATGAATCAACTCTTCTTGAACGGAACATGATTTGATGTCCAGTCGGAGGATTCTTTCCCTAGCTGTCCATTCTGGACATTTTTTCCCTAGAAGATTTATCATTTTACATAGAAGGCGGTGATTAATTTTGAGTTAATTTAACAAAATTTTTTTTCTTTTTGAGAGAGTGAGCATGCGCATGAGTGGGGCGTGGGGTGGAGGGAGAAGCGAAAAGAGCGTCCTTAAGCAGACTCCCCAGTGAGCTTGGAGCCTGATTTTGTCCCGGGACCCTGAGAGCATGACAAGAGCCGAAATTAAGAGCTGGCTGCCTCAGCGACTGAGTCACCCAGGCGCCACGAGTTCAGTTTTGTACAGAGGATGAGCCTTCGATTGTGGTCCTCGTCCTCCTCGTCCTCCACCTCCACCTCCTCCTCCTCTCTGCCCCTCCCTCTTCTTCTTCTCCTTCTTCTTCTTTGTCTCTGGAAGTCCACTTGCTCTAGCACCATTTCTTCAAAACGCTGTCACTCCTCCATTGAATTGCTTTTCCCCTTTGTCAGAATCCCATTGACATGTTGGTGGTTGGTCTCTTTCTGGGTTTGATCCTGTTCCACTTATCTATCTTTATACTGTTCCATTTGTCTATCCCTTCACCAACACCACACATTTTTGATTACTATAGCTGTAGATCTTGAAATTGGGTGGAAGGATTCCTTTGGTTTTCTTCTTTAGTTTTATTTTCTCATCTTTTTCTAGGTTCTGACGTGGAGAGCTTATTGTTTTGAGACAGGGAGAGACAGAGAGAGAGAGAGAGAGAGAGAGAGAGAGAGAGAGACAGGGAAGGGGTACAGAGAGAGAGAGATAGAGACGGATTATTAAGCAGCCTCCATGCCCAGCACCAGCACAATGCAGGTTCAGTCTCACAACCCCGAGTTTGATCATGACCCGAGTCAAAATCAAGAGTTGGACTAACTGACTGAGCCTCCCAGATGCTCCTCCTCCTTTCTAACATAGGCAGTGATTGCTCTGCATGGTGCTGTCCATTGATTGAGCTGTGTCCCACACATTTTCATATGTTGTATGTTCATTTTCCTTCACTTCAATGCATTGAGATTTGATCTTTGATCTTTGATCATCTAGAATGTTACTTTCTCAGTGTTTGGATATTTGTTATCTTTCTCCTTTGGATACCTAGTTTGCTTTTTAAATATATATTTTTTTAATGTTGAAATTGTACTTCCGAGAAATTGATCGATAGGGTTGTCTTTGTTTCAGGTGTATAAGATAGCGATTCCCCTCCCCTACCCCACCTGCTGTCAGCTCCAGTTGCAGGCACTGATGTGCCTTGGAGACTCAGGTGCACCTCCCCCACCCCTCCTCCCTTCAGCTCCTGTTGCCAGGCACTGGTTTGCGTTGGAGACGGAACCCTCCTAGGGGTTCCAAGCACTTCCTAGTGGCCCAGAAGACACTGGTGATCGGAGACCAAGCCACAAGGCTCTTTGAAGCCAGCTGGGGGCCATCCAAATGCCTCCCCACACAGTTCTGGAGCCGCTGTGGGCTGTCCTGGAGCAGCTGTGGGCTGCTGGGTTGGTGATAGACGAACGTTGGCCACATGTGCCACGAGTCTCTGGGTTTCGCTGGGAGATCCTGGTGTGCACTGCAGTGGTGGTGTTCCTGGGAAAGAGTGCACTCAGCTTCCGAAGAAGAAAGTGGCAGTGTGCCCAGAACGAGGAAGTCTCTGGAAAAGGCATGGAGAAGACCGAACCGGACGCACAAGCCCGTGGAGCTGTCGCATCATCCGAGCCGAAGGCCAGTCCTCTCCCGTTCCAGCTTCTTGCTCTGGCTGCCCTGAATCAAGATGCCGGGTATTGGTCAGTGGGAAACACCACGCAACTGCTGAAGGGAGTTCGGGAAAGGCTGTTGAAGAGCCCTCACCAGCTGCCTCCTGAAAATCCCATCTGTGGAGCAGCCCAGGAAGATGGAGAAGCCCTGCTGAGGAAAACACCAGAAGGCTTCAAGGACAGCCGTGATCTGCAGGCAAGTGCAGACCCGCTGGTTCAGGAGATTGGCAGCTGTGGACAGAGAGTGCAGGACGAGGCAGGGCAGGCAGGCAGGCCAGAGCTTCCTGAAGGAGGAGTGCGGCGTCAGGCCAGCGCTGAGGGCCAGCGCCAGCAGCACACCCTCAGCCAGATCCTCCTGAAGGGGATGCATGTGCTAGAGCTGCTTGGAGATCATCTGGAAGGTGGGGGCTCAAGGAGGCAGGTGGAGATGGCTCCTCCTCCCCTGACCACGTGCCCTCAGGCGGGAGCCCCGTGAACCAATTAAAGCCGTCCAGGGCACTGAAGAAGGCACGTCAGAGGAAAGAAGAGCTCCCAAGAAACCCAACAAGCCACCAAGCTGAGCAAGTACCTGTTCACCTTCGGAACACCCTCCTGGACGGTGAGATTCCGAAGTTGCGCCTGAAGCTTGAGGCAGAGCCGAAGCTGTGCGAAGAGCACCTCAGACACCTGGAGAGGAAGATGATGGAGGAGAAGGCACGCTGCCTGCAAGTGAAGAACGAGCTTGCCAAGGTGCGCAGGAAGGCGGATGCTGCCCACTGGCACTTGTCCTCTATAGGAACATGGCCGCCGACCTGCACCGAGAATGGCAGAAAATCTCCTCCTTGCATGAGCGGGAACGCCTCCTGGTGGAGAAGAGAAGTGAGGAGAGCCAGAAGGCTGTCCTGTGGGCAGAGAGGGAGTTCCAAAGGCTCCAGGCCCAAAACCATTGCCTCAGGCAGAAGCTGGCCAACTCTGGGCCCAAGGTCCAGCCTGTCTCCGGGGGGCCTCCTGCTCCTGCTCCTGCTGTTCCGGGCACAGCCTCCAAATACCCTCAAGGGCCAAAGGCTCCCCTGAAACCCAGGAAGCCCAAGAAGGGAGCAAGGGTGCACTGGCCAGACTCCAAGTTCTCGGGTCCCCTGCAGGTCTGATTCCCTTGCCCAGCAGCCACCAACACTCACAACCAGAGCACAGAAGCTCCTGTGCTGACCCCTTCAGCCATACCCATGGCTCCTTTGACTTGAGATCCACCCCATCCTTTAGCCTGATGCTCCATATTCCCTGGAGCCGTATGAGTGTGAGAGAATATTTTTCAGTGTTCAGCGTAACACAAATAAAAATAAAAATATCCAATGGCTGAGACTACTGCTACTGAGAATGGATTTGATTAAGGGATTCTATGCCAAGCAAGGGACGGTTTGAAGTGTCTTGTATCGATCCCTTAATCGTCCCAATAACCCAGTGTGTCATGTCTGACTGAGGTTCAGACAGGGGAAACAACTTGCCCCAAGATCACACAGCTAGTGAATTTCAGAGCTCCTGTTCCAATCCAGGGTTGTCTAATGATCACCTGCTGTGCCAATAACTTCTACTACAATGCCTACTACTGTTCTTCTTCTTCTTCTTCTTCTTCTTCTTCTTCTTCTTCTTCTTCTTCTTCTTCTTCTTCTTCTTCTTCTTCTTCTTCGGAGAGACAGAAAGGGTGACGGCGCACACATACACACACACACTCACAAAGGAACGCACACACATGCAGGCGGGGGAGGGGCCGAGTTAGAGAGATTCCTCGACAGGCTTGGGACTCAAGTGCTGAACCAGACGCTGGTCTGGATTTCCCAGATCACGTGATCAGCCCTGAACCGAAATCAGGAGCCAGACACTGAACTGACAGGCACCCTTGGGCAAGGAACTTCTAGGCAAGCTGCTGAAGGATCCCAGAAGGGCTTGGTAAAATGTTCCCCTCGTTCACGTCCTAGGATGTGATGATTCTATGCAAAGATAATAGTGCATATAATATAATCTAACATAATATATAATAATATAAGGATGCAGAGATTATAGTGGTGGCTAGCTGAGGTCAAGTCCCAGCCAAGTAGGGAGGGCAGCCTTTAAGGGTCTCCAACGATTCCCATCTTGGGTACACATCGTTTTGTGTTCCATAGTCTACCTCTTGCTTCGAGTCAGAACTACTGACTCCCTTGTAAAGGACAGAATGTGGCCAAAGTGATAGGATGTCCCTTCGGAGGTGAGTTTACAAAGAGACTGGTCTCCTCTTGGGCTTGCCCGCCCTCCGTCCCTCCCTCCCTCATCTGTTCCCAGGGAAGCCAGCTGCTCCTTGGGAGCTTTATGCTGGAGAGGCCCACGGGGCAAGGAATGACTATTTCTTGCTTCCAGCCATGGAGGGCCTCTGGCGGCTCACAGCCAGCTGAGTGAGCTCAAAAGCAGACTTACCCCCAACAAGCCCGCAGATGACTGAAGATCCAGAGGCCCTCTTGACTGCAGCCTTGTGAGAGATCCTGAGCCACAGGGAGCTGGCTAGTTGCACCTGGATGGCTGGCCCACAGAAACCATATCAGGTTATGAATGTTGTTTTAGGCCCATTGGTTCGGGGAAAAACTTCAAGAAAGACAGGAGTGTGACGCCAAATGTTTGGCTTCTGACCCACCCCCCCTCTCCTGGGGTTGAAATTCCAGGGAAATCAAGAGATGGTAGAAACGCCTGAGAGTTGAGGGTAAACAATGGAAGAGAAAGGACATCTATTCTGATCGCCATGGATCTCTGTGAGAGGACATCCTCCCACTTGATCCTCCTGTGTCGAAGGGTGGCAAATGCAGGAGGAGACACCTGGCAGTGTGGTCCAAGTCGGCTGAGAGCACTCGACCCAGCCCCACAGAGCCTCCTAGAAGGCAGAGAAAGAGCCCAGAAGTTCCCTGGGGCCCCTAGAGAAGGCCCCTAGAGAATGAGATGAGTTGAAAGCCTGGGACCTGGTCGTTGGACTTCTAGACTGGAGGGGAGATGGCCTGTGGAAGGGCCACTGCCCGCAACCCCTGTTGGACCAGACCCCTCCTGTCTGCTTTGGGAGCCTGGGGGTGAATATGAGAATGAATTCATGTAGAAGAGATGGTGTTCTAATGCTTGGTTTCAACTTCTTGAAATCGTTTCAACTTCTTGAAGTCGTTGACATTCCTTTTCTCCTTGTCCCCAGGACCACCATGAATGGGAAGGGGCCTTCAAAGAAGCAAGACGAGAACATCTCTTACAAGGCTGTCCAGTGTCAATATCCAACCACTGCAGTCACTTCTACCCCCTTGGCAGCCCCACTGCTTCCATCAGGACACAGATCCGTTCCTGTACAGGTTTTTGAGCAAACGTAAGTTTGGATTTCTCGCAGAGAAATGCCAAGAGTGCAATGACTGGGGTCCTAGGGTGGTTGCAAGTCTAGTTTTCAGAGGAACTGTGTGGAGGGTTGGGTCACTCTACTGTGCACCCGAAAAGCATATTCTACTGCTTGTTCCCTGGAATTTAAATCCAGGCCTTGAAAAAGAAAAGGAACTGTGAACTGTTTTCAAGAGGGAGCTCTATCATCTTCCATTCCCAACAGCGATGCAGGAGCGATCCAGTCGTTCCACATCCTGCCTTGCATTGGGGAGTGGGGTCTCTCTCTCCCTCTCGGGTGCATTTGGTTTGCATCATGGTGATAGGTGTGCAGTGAGAGCTCATTGGAGTTTGAATTTGAATTGCCCCGATGGTAACATTTGATGGGATTTCCATCTGTATACTCTTTGGTAAAGTGTTTCGGTCTTTTGCCCATTTTTTTTGTTTTTGTGCTTTTCAGACTGGATGGCTTGCTTCTTTGGGGGTCCACTTTTGAGGTTCTCTCCTTCCAACAGGAGTCCTTTATCAGGTATGTGGTTTGCACCTATTTTCTCCCAGTTTGTAGCTTCCCTTTTGGGTCTTCTTCACAAGGTGTTTCACACATTACAGACTTCCAATTCTGATTGTTGGATCATGTCTAATGAATCAACTCTTCTTGAACGGAACATGATTTGATGTCCAGTCGGAGGATTCTTTACCTAGCTGTCCATTCTGGACATTTTTTTCCCTAGAAGATTTATCATTTTACCTAGAAGGCGATGATTAATTTTGAGTTAATTTAACAAATTTTTTTTTCTTTTTGAGAGAGTGAGCATGCGCATGAGTGGGGCGTGGGGTGGAGGGAGAAGCGAAAAGAGCGTCCTTAAGCAGACTCCCCAGTGAGCTTGGAGCCTGATTTTGTCCCGGGACCCTGAGAGCATGACAAGAGCCGAAATGAAGAGCTGGCTGCCTCAGCGACTGAGTCACCCAGGCGCCACGAGTTCAGTTTTGTACAGAGGATGAGCCTTCGATTGTGGTCCTCGTCCTCCTCGTCCTCCACCTCCACCTCCTCCTCCTCTCTGCCCCTCCCTCTTCTTCTTCTCCTTCTTCTTCTTTGTCTCTGGAAGTCCACTTGCTCTAGCACCATTTCTTCAAAACGCTGTCACTCCTCCATTGAATTGCTTTTCCCCTTTGTCAGAATCCCATTGACATGTTGGTGGTTGGTCTCTTTCTGGGTTTGATCCTCTTCCACTTATCTATCTTTATACTGTTCCATTTGTCTATCCCTTCACCAACACCACACATTTTGGATTACTATAGCTGTAGATCTTGAAACTGGGTGGAAGGATTCCTTTGGTTTTCTTCTTTAGTTCTATTTTCTCATCTTTTTCTAGGTTCTGACGTGGAGAGCTTATTGTTTTGAGACAGAGAGAGAGAGAGAGAGAGAGACAGGGAAGGGGTACAGAGAGAGAGAGAGAGAGAGAGAGAGAGAGATTATTAAACAGCCTCCATGCCCAGCACCAGCACAATGCAGGTTCAGTCTCACAACCTCGAGTTGAATCATGACCCGAGTCAAAATCAAGAGTTGGACTAACTGACTGAGCCTCCCAGATGCTCCTCCTCCTTTCTAACATAGGCAGTGATTGCTCTACATGGGGCTGTCCATTGATTGTGCTGTGTCCCACACATTTTCATATGTTGTATGTTCATTTTCCTTCACTTCAAGGCATTGAGATTTGATCTTTGATCTTTGATCATCTAGAAGGTTACTTTCTCAGTGTTTGGATATTTGTTCGTTTTCTCCTTTGGATACCTAGTTTGCTTTTTAAATATATTTTTTTTAATGTTGAAATTGTACTTCCGAGAAATTGATCGATAGGGTTGTCTTTGTTTCAGGTGTACAATAGAGCGATTCCCCTCCCCTACCCCACCTGCTGTCAGCTCCGGTTGCAGGCACTGATGTGCCTTGGAGACTCAGGTGCACCTCCCCCACCCCTCCTCCCTTCAGCTCCTGTTGCCAGGCACTGGTTTGCGTTGGAGACGGAACCCTCGTAGGGGTTCCAAGCACTTCCTAGTGGCCCAGAAGACACTGGTGATCGGAGACCAAGCCACAAGGCTCTTTGGAGCCAGCTGGGGGCCATCCAAATGCCTCCCCACACAGTTCTGGAGCCGCTGTGGGCTGTCCTGGAGCAGCTGTGGGCTGCTGGGTTGGTGATAGACGAACGTTGGCCACATGTGCCACGAGTCTCTGGGTTTCGCTGGGAGATCCTGGTGTGCACTGCAGTGGTGGTGTTCCTGGGAAAGAGTGCACTCAGCTTCCGAAGAAGAAAGTGGCAGTGTGCCCAGAACGAGGAAGTCTCTGGAAAAGGCATGGAGAAGACCGAACCGGACGCACAAGCCCGTGGAGCTGTCGCATCATCCGAGCCGAAGGCCAGTCCTCTCCCGTTCCAGCTTCTTGCTCTGGCTGCCCTGAATCAAGATGCCGGGTATTGGTCAGTGGGAAACACCACGCAACTGCTGAAGGGAGTTCGGGAAAGGCTGTTGAAGAGCCCTCACCAGCTGCCTCATGAAAATCCCATCTGTGGAGCAGCCCGGGAAGATGGAGAAGCCCTGGTGAGGAAAACACCAGAAGGCTTCAAGGACAGCCGTGATCTGCAGGCAAGTGCAGACCCGCTGGTTCAGGAGATTGGCAGCTGTGGACAGAGAGTGCAGGACGAGGCAGGGCAGGCAGGCAGGCCAGAGCTTCCTGAAGGAGGAGTGCGGCGGCAGGCCAGCGCTGAGGGCCAGAGCCAACAGCACACCCTCAGCCAGATCCTCCTGAAGGGGATGCATGTGCTAGAGCTGCTTGGAGATCATCTGGAAGGTGGGGGCTCAAGGAGGCAGGTGGAGACTGGCTCCTCCTCCCCTGACCACGTGCCCTCAGGCGGGAGCCCCGTGAACCAATTCAAGCCGTCCAGGGCACTGAAGAAGGCACGTCAGAGGAATGAAGAGCTCCCAAGAAACCCAACAAGCCACCAAGCTGAGCAAGGACCTGTTCACCTTCGGAACACCCTCCTGGACGGTGAGATTCCGCAGTTGCGCCTGAAGCTTGAGGCAGAGCCGAAGCTGTGCGAAGAGCACCTCAGACACCTGGAGAGGAAGATGATGGAGGAGAAGGCACGCTGCCTGCAAGTGAAGAACGAGCTTGCCAAGGTGCGCAGGAAGGCGGATGCTGCCCACTGGCACTTGGGCCTCTATAGGAACATGGCCGCCGACCTGCACCGAGAATGGCAGCAAATCGCCTCCTTGCATGAGCGGGAGCGCCTCCTGGTGGAGAAGAGGAGTGAGGAGAGCCAGAAGGCTGTCCTGTGGGCAGAGAGGGAGTTCCAAAGGCTCCAGGCCCAAAACCATTGCCTCAGGCAGAAGCTGGCCAACTCTGGGCCCAAGGTCCAGCCTGTCTCCGGGGGGCCTCCTGCTCCTGCTCCTGCTGTTCCGGGCACAGCCTCCAAATACCCTCAAGGGCCAAAGGCTCCCCTGAAACCCAGGAAGCCCAAGAAGGGAGCAAGGGTGCACTGGCCAGACTCCAAGTTCTCGGGTCCCCTGCAGGTCTGATTCCCTTGCCCAGCAGCCACCAACACTCACAACCAGAGCACAGAAGCTCCTGTGCTGACCCCTTCAGCCATACCCATGGCTCCTTTGACTTGAGATCCACCCCATCCTTTAGCCTGATGCTCCATATTCCCTGGAGCCGTATGAGTGTGAGAGAATATTTTTCAGTGTTCAGCGTAACACAAATAAAAATAAAAATATCCAATGGCTGAGACTACTGCTACTGAGAATGGATTTGATTAAGGGATTCTATGCCAAGCAAGGGACGGTTTGAAGTGTCTTGTATCGATCCCTTAATCGTCCCAATAACCCAGTGTGTCATGTCTGACTGAGGTTCAGACAGGGGAAACAACTTGCCCCAAGATCACACAGCTAGTGAATTTCAGAGCTCCTGTTCCAAACCAGGGTTGTCTAATGATCACCTGCTGTGCCAATAACTTCTACTACAATGCCTACTACTGTTCTTCTTCTTCTTCTTCTTCTTCTTCTTCTTCTGCTTCTTCTTCTTCTTCTTCTTCTTCTTCTTCTTCGGAGAGATAGAAAGGGTGACGGCGCACACATACACACACACACTCACAAAGGAACGCACACACATGCAGGCGGGGGAGGGGCCGAGTTAGAGAGATTCCTCATCAGGCTTCGGACACAAGTGCTGAACCAGACGCTGGTCTGGATTTCCCAGATCACGTGATCAGCCCTGAACCGAAATCAGGAGCCAGACACTGAACTGACAGGCACCCTTGGGCAAGGAACTTCTAGGCAAGCTGCTGAAGGATCCCAGAAGGGCTTGGTAAAATGTTCCCCTCGTTCACGTCCTAGGATGTGATGATTCTATGCAAAGATAATAGTGCATATAATATAATCTAACATAATATATAATAATATAAGGATGCAGAGATTATAGTGGTGGCTATCTGAGGTCAAGTCCCAGCCAAGTAGGGAGGGCAGCCTTTAAGGGTCTCCAACGATTCCCATCTTGGGTACATATCGTTTTGTGTTCCATAGTCTACCTCTTGCTTCGAGTCAGAACTACTGACTCCCTTGTAAAGGACAGAATGTGGCCAAAGTGATAGGATGTCCCTTCGGAGGTGAGTTTACAAAGAGACTGGTCTCCTCTTGGGCTTGCCCGCCCTCCGTCCCTCCCTCCCTCATCTGATCCCAGGGAAGCCAGCTGCTCCTTGGGAGCTTTATGCTGGAGAGGCCCATGGGGCAAGGAATGACTATTTCTTGCTTCCAGCAATGGAGGGCCTCTGGCTGCTCACAGCCAGCTGAGTGAGCTCAAAAGCAGACTTACCCCCAACAAGCCCGCAGATGACTGAAGATCCAGAGGCCCTCTGGACTGCAGCCTTGGGAGAGATCCTGAGCCACAGGGACCTGGCTAGTTGCACCTGGATGGCTGGCCCACAGAAACCATATCAGGTTATGAATGTTGTTTTAGGCCCATTGGTTCGGGGAAAACCTTCAAGAAAGACAGGAGTGGGAAGCCAAATGTTGGGCTTCTGACCCACCCCCCCTCTCCTGGGGTTGAAATTCCAGGGAAATCAAGAGATGGTAGAAACGCCTGAGAGATGAGGGTAAACAATGGAAGAGAGAGGACATCTAGTCTGATCGCCATGGATCTCTCTGAGAGGACATCCTCCCACTTGATCCTCCTGTGTCGAAGGGTGGCAAATGCAGGGGGAGACACCTGGCAGTGTGGTCCAAGTCGGCTGAGAGCACTCGACCCAGCCCCACAGAGCCTCCTAGAAGGCAGAGAAAGAGCCCAGATGTTCCCTGGGGCCCCTAGAGAAGGCCCCTAGAGAATGAGATGAGTTGAAAGCCTGGGACCTGGTCGTTGGACTTCTAGACTGGAGGGGAGATGGCCTGTGGAAGGGCCACTGCCCGCAACCCCTGTTGGACCAGACCCCTCCTGTCTGCTTTGGGAGCCTGGGGGTGAATATGAGAATGAATTCATGTAGAAGAGATGGTGTTCTAATGCTTGGTTTCAACTTCTTGAAATCCTTTCAACTTCTTGAAATCGTTGACATTCCTTTTCTCCTTGTCCCCAGGACCACCATGAATGGGAAGGGGCCTTCAAAGAAGCAAGATGAGAACATCTCTTACAAGGCTGTCCAGTGTCAATATCCAACCACTGCAGTCACTTGTACCCCCTTGGCAGCCCCACTGCTTCCATCAGGACACAGATCCGTTCCTGTACAGGTTTTTGAGCAAACGTAAGTTTGGATTTCTCTCAGAGAAATGCCAAGAGTGCAATGACTGGGGTCCTAGGGTGGTTGCAAGTCTAGTTTTCAGAGAAACTGTGTGGAGGGTTGGGTCACTCTACTGTGCACCCGAAAAGCATATTCTACTGCTTGTTCCCTGGAATTTAAATCCAGGCCTTGAAAAAGAAAAGGAACTGTGAACTGTTTTCAAGAGGGAGCTCTATCATCTTCCATTCCCAACAGCGATGCAGGAGCGATCCAGTCGTTCCACATCCTGCCTTGCATTGGGGAGTGGGGTCTCTCTCTCCCTCTCGGGTGCATTTGGTTTGCATCATGCTGATAGGTGTGCAGTGAGAGCTCATTGGAGTTTGAATTTGAATTGCCCCGATGGTAACTTTTTATGGGATTTCCATCTGTCTACTCTTTGGTAAAGTGTTTCGGTCTTTTGCCCAATTTTTTTGTTTTTGTTCTTTTCAGACTGGATGGCTTGCTTCTTTGGGGGTCCACTTTTGAGGTTCTCTCCTTCCGACAGGAGTCCTTTATCAGGTATGTGGTTTGCACCTATTTTCTCCCAGTTTGTAGCTTCCCTTTTGGGTCTTCTTCACAAGGTGTTTCACACATTACAGACTTCCAATTCTGATTGTTGGATCATGTCTAATGAATCAACTCTTCTTGAACGGAACATGATTTGATGTCCAGTCGGAGGATTCTTTCCCTAGCTGTCCATTCTGGACATTTTTTTCCCTAGAAGATTTATCATTTTACATAGAAGGCGGTGATTAATTTTGAGTTAATTTAACAAATTTTTTTTTCTTTTTGAGAGAGTGAGCATGCGCATGAGTGGGGCGTGGGGTGGAGGGAGAAGCGAAAAGAGCGTCCTTAAGCAGACTCCCCAGTGAGCTTGGAGCCTGATTTTGTCCCGGGACCCTGAGAGCATGACAAGAGCCGAAATGAAGAGCTGGCTGCCTCAGCGACTGAGTCACCCAGGCGCCACGAGTTCAGTTTTGTACAGAGGATGAGCCTTCGATTGTGGTCCTCGTCCTCCTCGTCCTCCACCTCCACCTCCTCCTCCTCTCTGCCCCTCCCTCTTCTTCTTCTCCTTCTTCTTCTTTGTCTCTGGAAGTCCACTTGCTCTAGCACCATTTCTTCAAAACGCTGTCACTCCTCCATTGAATTGCTTTTCCCCTTTGTCAGAATCCCATTGACATGTTGGTGGTTGGTCTCTTTCTGGGTTTGATCCTCTTCCACTTATCTATCTTTTTACTGTTCCATTTGTCTATCCCTTCACCAACACCACACATTTTTGATTACTATAGTTGTAGATCTTGTAACTGGGTGGAAGGATTCCTTTGGTTTTCTTCTTTAGTTTTATTTTCTCATCTTTTTCTAGGTTCTGACGTGGAGAGCTTATTGTTTTGAGACAGAGAGAGAGAGAGAGAGAGACAGGGAAGGGGTACAGAGAGAGAGAGAGAGAGAGAGAGAGAGAGAGATTATTAAACAGCCTCCATGCCAAGCACCAGCACAATGCAGGTTCAGTCTCACAACCTCGAGTTTCATCATGACCCGAGTCAAAATCAAGAGTTGGACTAACTGACTGAGCCTCCCAGATGCTCCTCCTCCTTTCTAACATAGGCAGTGATTGCTCTACATGGTGCTGTCCATTGATTGTGCTGTGTCCCACACATTTTCATATGTTGTATGTTCATTTTCCTTCACTTCAAGGCATTGAGATTTGATCTTTGATCTTTGATCATCTAGAAGGTTACTTTCTCAGTGTTTGGATATTTGTTCGTTTTCTCCTTTGGATACCTAGTTTGCTTTTTAAATATATTTTTTTTAATGTTGAAATTGTACTTCCGAGAAATTGATCGATAGGGTTGTCTTTGTTTCAGGTGTACAATAGAGCGATTCCCCTCCCCTACCCCACCTGCTGTCAGCTCCGGTTGCAGGCACTGATGTGCCTTGGAGACTCAGGTGCACCTCCCCCACCCCTCCTCCCTTCAGCTCCTGTTGCCAGGCACTGGTTTGCGTTGGAGACGGAACCCTCGTAGGGGTTCCAAGCACTTCCTAGTGGCCCAGAAGACACTGGTGATCGGAGACCAAGCCACAAGGCTCTTTGGAGCCAGCTGGGGGCCATCCAAATGCCTCCCCACACAGTTCTGGAGCCGCTGTGGGCTGTCCTGGAGCAGCTGTGGGCTGCTGGGTTGGTGATAGACGAACGTTGGCCACATGTGCCACGAGTCTCTGGGTTTCGCTGGGAGATCCTGGTGTGCACTGCAGTGGTGGTGTTCCTGGGAAAGAGTGCACTCAGCTTCCGAAGAAGAAAGTGGCAGTGTGCCCAGAACGAGGAAGTCTCTGGAAAAGGCATGGAGAAGACCGAACCGGACGCACAAGCCCGTGGAGCTGTCGCATCATCCGAGCCGAAGGCCAGTCCTCTCCCGTTCCAGCTTCTTGCTCTGGCTGCCCTGAATCAAGATGCCGGGTATTGGTCAGTGGGAAACACCACGCAACTGCTGAAGGGAGTTCGGGAAAGGCTGTTGAAGAGCCCTCACCAGCTGCCTCCTGAAAATCCCATCTGTGGAGCAGCCCAGGAAGATGGAGAAGCCCTGGTGAGGAAAACACCAGAAGGCTTCAAGGACAGCCGTGATCTGCAGGCAAGTGCAGACCCGCTGGTTCAGGAGATTGGCAGCTGTGGACAGAGAGTGCAGGACGAGGCAGGGCAGGCAGGCAGGCCAGAGCTTCCTGAAGGAGGAGTGCGGCGGCAGGCCAGCGCTGAGGGCCAGAGCCAACAGCACACCCTCAGCCAGATCCTCCTGAAGGGGATGCATGTGCTAGAGCTGCTTGGAGATCATCTGGAAGGTGGGGGCTCAAGGAGGCAGGTGGAGACTGGCTCCTCCTCCCCTGACCACGTGCCCTCAGGCGGGAGCCCCGTGAACCAATTAAAGCCGTCCAGGGCACTGAAGAAGGCACGTCAGAGGAATGAAGAGCTCCCAAGAAACCCAACAAGCCACCAAGCTGAGCAAGGACCTGTTCACCTTCGGAACACCCTCCTGGACGGTGAGATTCCGAAGTTGCGCCTGAAGCTTGAGGCAGAGCCGAAGCTGTGCGAAGAGCACCTCAGACACCTGGAGAGGAAGATGATGGAGGAGAAGGCACGCTGCCTGCAAGTGAAGAACGAGCTTGCCAAGGTGCGCAGGAAGGCGGATGCTGCCCACTGGCACTTGGGCCTCTATAGGAACATGGCCGCCGACCTGCACCGAGAATGGCAGCAAATCGCCTCCTTGCATGAGCGGGAGCGCCTCCTGGTGGAGAAGAGGAGTGAGGAGAGCCAGAAGGCTGTCCTGTGGGCAGAGAGGGAGTTCCAAAGGCTCCAGGCCCAAAACCATTGCCTCAGGCAGAAGCTGGCCAACTCTGGGCCCAAGGTCCAGCCTGTCTCCGGGGGGCCTCCTGCTCCTGCTCCTGCTGTTCCGGGCACAGCCTCCAAATACCCTCAAGGGCCAAAGGCTCCCCTGAAACCCAGGAAGCCCAAGAAGGGAGCAAGGGTGCACTGGCCAGACTCCAAGTTCTCGGGTCCCCTGCAGGTCTGATTCCCTTGCCCAGCAGCCACCAACACTCACAACCAGAGCACAGAAGCTCCTGTGCTGACCCCTTCAGCCATACCCATGGCTCCTTTGACTTGAGATCCACCCCATCCTTTAGCCTGATGCTCCATATTCCCTGGAGCCGTATGAGTGTGAGAGAATATTTTTCAGTGTTCAGCGTAACACAAATAAAAATAAAAATATCCAATGGCTGAGACTACTGCTACTGAGAATGGATTTGATTAAGGGATTCTATGCCAAGCAAGGGACGGTTTGAAGTGTCTTGTATCGATCCCTTAATCGTCCCAATAACCCAGTGTGTCATGTCTGACTGAGGTTCAGACAGGGGAAACAACTTGCCCCAAGATCACACAGCTAGTGAATTTCAGAGCTCCTGTTCCAAACCAGGGTTGTCTAATGATCACCTGCTGTGCCAATAACTTCTACTACAATGCCTACTACTGTTCTTCTTCTTCTTCTTCTTCTTCTTCTTCTTCTTCTTCTTCTTCTTCTTCTTCTTCTTCTTCTTCGGAGAGACAGAAAGGGTGACGGCGCACACATACACACACACACTCACAAAGGAACGCACACACATGCAGGCGGGGGAGGGGCCGAGTTAGAGAGATTCCTCGTCAGGCTTCGGACACAAGTGCTGAACCAGACGCTGGTCTGGATTTCCCAGATCACGTGATCAGCCCTGAACCGAAATCAGGAGCCAGACACTGAACTGACAGGCACCCTTGGGCAAGGAACTTCTAGGCAAGCTGCTGAAGGATCCCAGAAGGGCTTGGTAAAATGTTCCCCTCGTTCACGTCCTAGGATGTGATGATTCTATGCAAAGATAATAGTGCATATAATATAATCTAACATAATATATAATAATATAAGGATGCAGAGATTATAGTGGTGGCTAGCTGAGGTCAAGTCCCAGCCAAGTAGGGAGGGCAGCCTTTAAGGGTCTCCAACGATTCCCATCTTGGGTACACATCGTTTTGTGTTCCATAGTCTACCTCTTGCTTCGAGTCAGAACTACTGACTCTCTTGTAAAGGACAGAATGTGGCCAAAGTGATAGGATGTCCCTTCGGAGGTGAGTTTACAAAGAGACTGGTCTCCTCTTGGGCTTGCCCGCCCTCCGTCCCTCCCTCCCTCATCTGTTCCCAGGGAAGCCAGCTGCTCCTTGGGAGCTTTATGCTGGAGAGGCCCATGGGGCAAGGAATGACTATTTCTTGCTTCCAGCAGTGGAGGGCCTCTGGCTGCTCACAGCCAGCTGAGTGAGCTCAAAAGCAGACTTACCCCCAACAAGCCCGCAGATGACTGAAGATCCAGAGGCCCTCTGGACTGCAGCCTTGTGAGAGATCCTGAGCCACAGGGACCTGGCTAGTTGCACCTGGATGGCTGGCCCACAGAAACCATATCAGGTTATGAATGTTGTTTTAGGCCCATTGGTTCGGGGAAAACCTTCAAGAAAGACAGGAGTGGGAAGCCAAATGTTGGGCTTCTGACCCACCCCCCCTCTCCTGGGGTTGAAATTCCAGGGAAATCAAGAGATGGTAGAAACGCCTGAGAGATGAGGGTAAACAATGGAAGAGAGAGGACATCTAGTCTGATCGCCATGGATCTCTCTGAGAGGACATCCTCCCACTTGATCCTCCTGTGTCGAAGGGTGGCAAATGCAGGGGGAGACACCTGGCAGTGTGGTCCAAGTCGGCTGAGAGCACTCGACCCAGCCCCACAGAGCCTCCTAGAAGGCAGAGAAAGAGCCCAGATGTTCCCTGGGGCCCCTAGAGAAGGCCCCTAGAGAATGAGATGAGTTGAAAGCCTGGGACCTGGTCGTTGGACTTCTAGACTGGAGGGGAGATGGCCTGTGGAAGGGCCACTGCCCGCAACCCCTGTTGGACCAGACCCCTCCTGTCTGCTTTGGGAGCCTGGGGGTGAATATGAGAATGAATTCATGTAGAAGAGATGGTGTTCTAATGCTTGGTTTCAACTTCTTGAAATCCTTTCAACTTCTTGAAATCGTTGACATTCCTTTTCTCCTTGTCCCCAGGACCACCATGAATGGGAAGGGGCCTTCAAAGAAGCAAGATGAGAACATCTCTTACAAGGCTGTCCAGTGTCAATATCCAACCACTGCAGTCACTTGTACCCCCTTGGCAGCCCCACTGCTTCCATCAGGACACAGATCCGTTCCTGTACAAGTTTTTGAGCAAACGTAAGTTTGGATTTCTCTCAGAGAAATGCCAAGAGTGCAATGACTGGGGTCCTAGGGTGGTTGCAATTCTAGTTTTCAGAGAAACTGTGTGGAGGGTTGGGTCACTCTACTGTGCACCCGAAAAGCATATTCTACTGCTTGTTCCCTGGAATTTAAATCCAGGCCTTGAAAAAGAAAAGGAACTGTGAACTGTTTTCAAGAGGGAGCTCTATCATCTTCCATTCCCAACAGCGATGCAGGAGCGATCCAGTCGTTCCACATCCTGCCTTGCATTGGGGAGTGGGGTCTCTCTCTCCCTCTCGGGTGCATTTGGTTTGCATCATGCTGATAGGTGTGCAGTGAGAGCTCATTGGAGTTTGAATTTGAATTGCCCCGATGGTAACTTTTTATGGGATTTCCATCTGTATACTCTTTGGTAAAGTGTTTCGGTCTTTTGCCCATTTTTTTTTGTTTTTGTTCTTTTCAGACTGGATGGCTTGCTTCTTTGGGGGTCAACTTTTGAGGTTCTCTCCTTCCGACAGGAGTCCTTTATCAGGTATGTGGTTTGCACCTATTTTCTCCCAGTTTGTAGCTTCCCTTTTGGGTCTTCTTCACAAGGTGTTTCACACATTACAGACTTCCAATTCTGATTGTTGGATCATGTCTAATGAATCAACTCTTCTTGAACGGAACATGATTTGATGTCCAGTCGGAGGATTCTTTCCCTAGCTGTCCATTCTGGACATTTTTTTCCCTAGAAGATTTATCATTTTACATAGAAGGCAGTGATTAATTTTGAGTTAATTTAACAAATTTTTTTTTCTTTTTGAGAGAGTGAGCATGCGCATGAGTGGGGCGTGGGGTGGAGGGAGAAGCGAAAAGAGCGTCCTTAAGCAGACTCCCCAGTGAGCTTGGAGCCTGATTTTGTCCCGGGACCCTGAGAGCATGACAAGAGCCGAAATGAAGAGCTGGCTGCCTCAGCGACTGAGTCACCCAGGCGCCACGAGTTCAGTTTTGTACAGAGGATGAGCCTTCGATTGTGGTCCTCGTCCTCCTCGTCCTCCACCTCCACCTCCTCCTCCTCTCTGCCCCTCCCTCTTCTTCTTCTCCTTCTTCTTCTTTGTCTCTGGAAGTCCACTTGCTCTAGCACCATTTCTTCAAAACGCTGTCACTCCTCCATTGAATTGCTTTTCCCCTTTGTCAGAATCCCATTGACATGTTGGTGGTTGGTCTCTTTCTGGGTTTGATCCTGTTCCACTTATCTATCTTTATACTGTTCCATTTGTCTATCCCTTCACCAACACCACACATTTTTGATTACTATAGCTGTAGATCTTGAAACTGGGTGGAAGGATTCCTTTGGTTTTCTTCTTTAGTTTTATTTTCTCATCTTTTTCTAGGTTCTGACGTGGAGAGCTTATTGTTTTGAGACAGAGAGAGAGAGAGAGAGAGAGAGAGAGACAGGGAAGGGGTACAGAGAGAGAGAGAGAGAGAGAGAGAGAGAGAGATTATTAAACAGCCTTCATGCCCAGCACCAGCACAATGCAGGTTCAGTCTCACAACCTCGAGTTTCATCATGACCCGAGTCAAAATCAAGAGTTGGACTAACTGACTGAGCCTCCCAGATGCTCCTCCTCCTTTCTAACATAGGCAGTGATTGCTCTACATGGTGCTGTCCATTGATTGTGCTGTGTCCCACACATTTTCATATGTTGTATGTTCATTTTCCTTCACTTCAAGGCATTGAGATTTGATCTTTGATCTTTGATCATCTAGAAGGTTACTTTCTCAGTGTTTGGATATTTGTTCGTTTTCTCCTTTGGATACCTAGTTTGCTTTTTAAATATATTTTTTTTAATGTTGAAATTGTACTTCCGAGAAATTGATCGATAGGGTTGTCTTTGTTTCAGGTGTACAATAGAGCGATTCCCCTCCCCTACCCCACCTGCTGTCAGCTCCGGTTGCAGGCACTGATGTGCCTTGGAGACTCAGGTGCACCTCCCCCACCCCTCCTCCCTTCAGCTCCTGTTGCCAGGCACTGGTTTGCGTTGGAGACGGAACCCTCGTAGGGGTTCCAAGCACTTCCTAGTGGCCCAGAAGACACTGGTGATCGGAGACCAAGCCACAAGGCTCTTTGGAGCCAGCTGGGGGCCATCCAAATGCCTCCCCACACAGTTCTGGAGCCGCTGTGGGCTGTCCTGGAGCAGCTGTGGGCTGCTGGGTTGGTGATAGACGAACGTTGGCCACATGTGCCACGAGTCTCTGGGTTTCGCTGGGAGATCCTGGTGTGCACTGCAGTGGTGGTGTTCCTGGGAAAGAGTGCACTCAGCTTCCGAAGAAGAAAGTGGCAGTGTGCCCAGAACGAGGAAGTCTCTGGAAAAGGCATGGAGAAGACCGAACCGGACGCACAAGCCCGTGGAGCTGTCGCATCATCCGAGCCGAAGGCCAGTCCTCTCCCGTTCCAGCTTCTTGCTCTGGCTGCCCTGAATCAAGATGCCGGGTATTGGTCAGTGGGAAACACCACGCAACTGCTGAAGGGAGTTCGGGAAAGGCTGTTGAAGAGCCCTCACCAGCTGCCTCCTGAAAATCCCATCTGTGGAGCAGCCCGGGAAGATGGAGAAGCCCTGGTGAGGAAAACACCAGAAGGCTTCAAGGACAGCCGTGATCTGCAGGCAAGTGCAGACCCGCTGGTTCAGGAGATTGGCAGCTGTGGACAGAGAGTGCAGGACGAGGCAGGGCAGGCAGGCAGGCCAGAGCTTCCTGAAGGAGGAGTGCGGCGGCAGGCCAGCGCTGAGGGCCAGAGCCAACAGCACACCCTCAGCCAGATCCTCCTGAAGGGGATGCATGTGCTAGAGCTGCTTGGAGATCATCTGGAAGGTGGGGGCTCAAGGAGGCAGGTGGAGACTGGCTCCTCCTCCCCTGACCACGTGCCCTCAGGCGGGAGCCCCGTGAACCAATTCAAGCCGTCCAGGGCACTGAAGAAGGCACGTCAGAGGAATGAAGAGCTCCCAAGAAACCCAACAAGCCACCAAGCTGAGCAAGGACCTGTTCACCTTCGGAACACCCTCCTGGACGGTGAGATTCCGCAGTTGCGCCTGAAGCTTGAGGCAGAGCCGAAGCTGTGCGAAGAGCACCTCAGACACCTGGAGAGGAAGATGATGGAGGAGAAGGCACGCTGCCTGCAAGTGAAGAACGAGCTTGCCAAGGTGCGCAGGAAGGCGGATGCTGCCCACTGGCACTTGGGCCTCTATAGGAACATGGCCGCCGACCTGCACCGAGAATGGCAGCAAATCGCCTCCTTGCATGAGCGGGAGCGCCTCCTGGTGGAGAAGAGGAGTGAGGAGAGCCAGAAGGCTGTCCTGTGGGCAGAGAGGGAGTTCCAAAGGCTCCAGGCCCAAAACCATTGCCTCAGGCAGAAGCTGGCCAACTCTGGGCCCAAGGTCCAGCCTGTCTCCGGGGGGCCTCCTGCTCCTGCTCCTGCTGTTCCGGGCACAGCCTCCAAATACCCTCAAGGGCCAAAGGCTCCCCTGAAACCCAGGAAGCCCAAGAAGGGAGCAAGGGTGCACTGGCCAGACTCCAAGTTCTCGGGTCCCCTGCAGGTCTGATTCCCTTGCCCAGCAGCCACCAACACTCACAACCAGAGCACAGAAGCTCCTGTGCTGACCCCTTCAGCCATACCCAAGGCTCCTTTGACTTGAGATCCACCCCATCCTTTAGCCTGATGCTCCATATTCCCTGGAGCCGTATGAGTGTGAGAGAATATTTTTCAGTGTTCAGCGTAACACAAATAAAAATAAAAATATCCAATGGCTGAGACTACTGCTACTGAGAATGGATTTGATTAAGGGATTCTATGCCAAGCAAGGGACGGTTTGAAGTGTCTTGTATCGATCCCTTAATCGTCCCAATAACCCAGTGTGTCATGTCTGACTGAGGTTCAGACAGGGGAAACAACTTGCCCCAAGATCACACAGCTAGTGAATTTCAGAGCTCCTGTTCCAAACCAGGGTTGTCTAATGATCACCTGCTGTGCCAATAACTTCTACTACAATGCCTACTACTGTTCTTCTTCTTCTTCTTCTTCTTCTTCTTCTTCTTCTTCTTCTTCTTCTTCTTCTTCCTCTTCTTCTTCTTCTTTTTCTTCTTCTTCGGAGAGACAGAAAGGGTGACGGCGCACACATACACACACACACTCACAAAGGAACGCACACACATGCAGGCGGGGGAGGGGCCGAGTTAGAGAGATTCCTCGTCAGGCTTCGGACACAAGTGCTGAACCAGACGCTGGTCTGGATTTCCCAGATCACGTGATCAGCCCTGAACCGAAATCAGGAGCCAGACACTGAACTGACAGGCACCCTTGGGCAAGGAACTTCTAGGCAAGCTGCTGAAGGATCCCAGAAGGGCTTGGTAAAATGTTCCCCTCGTTCACGTCCTAGGATGTGATGATTCTATGCAAAGATAATAGTGCATATAATATAATCTAACATAATATATAATAATATAAGGATGCAGAGATTATAGTGGTGGCTATCTGAGGTCAAGTCCCAGCCAAGTAGGGAGGGCAGCCTTTAAGGGTCTCCAACGATTCCCATCTTGGGTACACATCGTTTTGTGTTCCATAGTCTACCTCTTGCTTCGAGTCAGAACTACTGACTCCCTTGTAAAGGACAGAATGTGGCCAAAGTGATAGGATGTCCCTTCGGAGGTGAGTTTACAAAGAGACTGGTCTCCTCTTGGGCTTGCCCGCCCTCCGTCCCTCCCTCCCTCATCTGTTCCCAGGGAAGCCAGCTGCTCCTTGGGAGCTTTATGCTGGAGAGGCCCATGGGGCAAGGAATGACTATTTCTTGCTTCCAGCAATGGAGGGCCTCTGGCTGCTCACAGCCAGCTGAGTGAGCTCAAAAGCAGACTTACCCCCAACAAGCCCGCAGATGACTGAAGATCCAGAGGCCCTCTGGACTGCAGCCTTGTGAGAGATCCTGAGCCACAGGGACCTGGCTAGTTGCACCTGGATGGCTGGCCCACAGAAACCATATCAGGTTATGAATGTTGTTTTAGGCCCATTGGTTCGGGGAAAACCTTCAAGAAAGACAGGAGTGGGAAGCCAAATGTTGGGCTTCTGACCCACCCCCCCTCTCCTGGGGTTGAAATTCCAGGGAAATCAAGAGATGGTAGAAACGCCTGAGAGATGAGGGTAAACAATGGAAGAGAGAGGACATCTAGTCTGATCGCCATGGATCTCTCTGAGAGGACATCCTCCCACTTGATCCTCCTGTGTCGAAGGGTGGCAAATGCAGGGGGAGACACCTGGCAGTGTGGTCCAAGTCGGCTGAGAGCACTCGACCCAGCCCCACAGAGCCTCCTAGAAGGCAGAGAAAGAGCCCAGATGTTCCCTGGGGCCCCTAGAGAAGGCCCCTAGAGAATGAGATGAGTTGAAAGCCTGGGACCTGGTCGTTGGACTTCTAGACTGGAGGGGAGATGGCCTGTGGAAGGGCCACTGCCCGCAACCCCTGTTGGACCAGACCCCTCCTGTCTGCTTTGGGAGCCTGGGGGTGAATATGAGAATGAATTCATGTAGAAGAGATGGTGTTCTAATGCTTGGTTTCAACTTCTTGAAATCCTTTCAACTTCTTGAAATCGTTGACATTCCTTTTCTCCTTGTCCCCAGGACCACCATGAATGGGAAGGGGCCTTCAAAGAAGCAAGATGAGAACATCTCTTACAAGGCTGTCCAGTGTCAATATCCAACCACTGCAGTCACTTGTAACCCCTTGGCAGCCCCACTGCTTCCATCAGGACACAGATCCGTTCCTGTACAGGTTTTTGAGCAAACGTAAGTTTGGATTTCTCTCAGAGAAATGCCAAGAGTGCAATGACTGGGGTCCTAGGGTGGTTGCAAGTCTAGTTTTCAGAGAAACTGTGTGGAGGGTTGGGTCACTCTACTGTGCACCCGAAAAGCATATTCTACTGCTTGTTCCCTGGAATTTAAATCCAGGCCTTGAAAAAGAAAAGGAACTGTGAACTGTTTTCAAGAGGGAGCTCTATCATCTTCCATTCCCAACAGCGATGCAGGAGCGATCCAGTCGTTCCACATCCTGCCTTGCATTGGGGAGTGGGGTCTCTCTCTCCCTCTCGGGTGCATTTGGTTTGCATCATGGTGATAGGTGTGCAGTGAGAGCTCATTGGAGTTTGAATTTGAATTGCCCCGATAGTAACTTTTTATGGGATTTCCATCTGTATACTCTTTGGTAAAGGGTTTCGGTCTTTTGCCCATTTTTTTTGTTTTTGTTCTTTTCAGACTGGATGGCTTGCTTCTTTGGGGGTCCACTTTTGAGGTTCTCTCCTTCCGACAGGAGTCCTTTATCAGGTATGTGGTTTGCACCTATTTTCTCCCAGTTTGTAGCTCCCCTTTTGGGTCTTCTTCACAAGGTGTTTCACACATTACAGACTTCCAATTCTGATTGTTGGATCATGTCTAATGAATCAACTCTTCTTGAACGGAACATGATTTGATGTCCAGTCGGAGGATTCTTTCCCTAGCTGTCCATTCTGGACATTTTTTTCCCTAGAAGATTTATCATTTTACATAGAAGGCGGTGATTAATTTTGAGTTAATTTAACAAATTTTTTTTTCTTTTTGAGAGAGTGAGCATGCGCATGAGTGGGGCGTGGGGTGGAGGGAGAAGCGAAAAGAGCGTCCTTAAGCAGACTCCCCAGTGAGCTTGGAGCCTGATTTTGTCCCGGGACCCTGAGAGCATGACAAGAGCCGAAATGAAGAGCTGGCTGCCTCAGCGACTGAGTCACCCAGGCGCCACGAGTTCAGTTTTGTACAGAGGATGAGTCTTCGATTGTGGTCCTCGTCCTCCTTGTCCTCCACCTCCACCTCCTCCTCCTCTCTGCCCCTCCCTCTTCTTCTTCTCCTTCTTCTTCTTTGTCTCTGGAAGTCCACTTGCTCTAGCACCATTTCTTCAAAACGCTGTCACTCCTCCATTGAATTGCTTTTCCCCTTTGTCAGAATCCCATTGACATGTTGGTGGTTGGTCTCTTTCTGGGTTTGATCCTGTTCCACTTATCTATCTTTATACTGTTCCATTTGTCTATCCCTTCACCAACACCACACATTTTTGATTACTATAGCTGTAGATCTTGAAACTGGGTGGAAGGATTCCTTTGGTTTTCTACTTTAGTTTTATTTTCTCATCTTTTTCTAGGTTCTGACGTGGAGAGCTTATTGTTTTGAGACAGAGAGAGAGAGAGAGAGAGAGACAGGGAAGGGGTACAGAGAGAGAGAGAGAGAGAGAGAGAGAGATTATTAAACAGCCTCCATGCCCAGCACCAGCACAATGCAGGTTCAGTCTCACAACCTCGAGTTGAATCATGACCCGAGTCAAAATCAAGAGTTGGACTAACTGACTGAGCCTCCCAGATGCTCCTCCTCCTTTCTAACATAGGCAGTGATTGCTCTACATGGTGCTGTCCATTGATTGTGCTGTGTCCCACACATTTTCATATGTTGTATGTTCATTTTCCTTCACTTCAAGGCATTGAGATTTGATCTTTGATCTTTGATCATCTAGAAGGTTACTTTCTCAGTGTTTGGATATTTGTTCGTTTTCTCCTTTGGATACCTAGTTTGCTTTTTAAATATATTTTTTTTAATGTTGAAATTGTACTTCTGAGAAATTGATCGATAGGGTTGTCTTTGTTTCAGGTGTACAATAGAGCGATTCCCCTCCCCTACCCCACCTGCTGTCAGCTCCGGTTGCAGGCACTGATGTGCCTTGGAGACTCAGGTGCACCTCCCCCACCCCTCCTCCCTTCAGCTCCTGTTGCCAGGCACTGGTTTGCGTTGGAGACGGAACCCTCGTAGGGGTTCCAAGCACTTCCTAGTGGCCCAGAAGACACTGGTGATCGGAGACCAAGCCACAAGGCTCTTTGGAGCCAGCTGGGGGCCATCCAAATGCCTCCCCACACAGTTGTGGAGCCGCTGTGGGCTGTCCTGGAGCAGCTGTGGGCTGCTGGGTTGGTGATAGACGAACGTTGGCCACATGTGCCACGAGTCTCTGGGTTTCGCTGGGAGATCCTGGTGTGCACTGCAGTGGTGGTGTTCCTGGGAAAGAGTGCACTCAGCTTCCGAAGAAGAAAGTGGCAGTGTGCCCAGAACGAGGAAGTCTCTGGAAAAGGCATGGAGAAGACCGAACCGGACGCACAAGCCCGTGGAGCTGTCGCATCATCCGAGCCGAAGGCCAGTCCTCTCCCGTTCCAGCTTCTTGATCTGGCTGCCCTGAATCAAGATGCCGGGTATTGGTCAGTGGGAAACACCACGCAACTGCTGAAGGGAGTTCGGGAAAGGCTGTTGAAGAGCCCTCACCAGCTGCCTCATGAAAATCCCATCTGTGGAGCAGCCCGGGAAGATGGAGAAGCCCTGGTGAGGAAAACACCAGAAGGCTTCAAGGACAGCCGTGATCTGCAGGCAAGTGCAGACCCGCTGGTTCAGGAGATTGGCAGCTGTGGACAGAGAGTGCAGGACGAGGCAGGGCAGGCAGGCAGGCCAGAGCTTCCTGAAGGAGGAGTGTGGCGGCAGGCCAGCGCTGAGGGCCAGAGCCAACAGCACACCCTCAGCCAGATCCTCCTGAAGGGGATGCATGTGCTAGAGCTGCTTGGAGATCATCTGGAAGGTGGGGGCTCAAGGAGGCAGGTGGAGACTGGCTCCTCCTCCCCTGACCACGTGCCCTCAGGCGGGAGCCCCGTGAACCAATTCAAGCCGTCCAGGGCACTGAAGAAGGCACGTCAGAGGAATGAAGAGCTCCCAAGAAACCCAACAAGCCACCAAGCTGAGCAAGGACCTGTTCACCTTCGGAACACCCTCCTGGACGGTGAGATTCCGAAGTTGCGCCTGAAGCTTGAGGCAGAGCCGAAGCTGTGCGAAGAGCACCTCAGACACCTGGAGAGGAAGATGATGGAGGAGAAGGCACGCTGCCTGCAAGTGAAGAACGAGCTTGCCAAGGTGCGCAGGAAGGCGGATGCTGCCCACTGGCACTTGGGCCTCTATAGGAACATGGCCGCCGACCTGCACCGAGAATGGCAGCAAATCCCCTCCTTGCATGAGCGGGAGCGCCTCCTGGTGGAGAAGAGGAGTGAGGAGAGCCAGAAGGCTGTCCTGTGGGCAGAGAGGGAGTTCCAAAGGCTCCAGGCCCAAAACCATTGCCTCAGGCAGAAGCTGGCCAACTCTGGGCCCAAGGTCCAGCCTGTCTCCGGGGGGCCTCCTGCTCCTGCTCCTGCTGTTCCGGGCACAGCCTCCAAATACCCTCAAGGGCCAAAGGCTCCCCTGAAACCCAGGAAGCCCAAGAAGGGAGCAAGGGTGCACTGGCCAGACTCCAAGTTCTCGGGTCCCCTGCAGGTCTGATTCCCTTGCCCAGCAGCCACCAACACTCACAACCAGAGCACAGAAGCTCCTGTGCTGACCCCTTCAGCCATACCCATGGCTCCTTTGACTTGAGATCCACCCCATCCTTTAGCCTGATGCTCCATATTCCCTGGAGCCGTATGAGTGTGAGAGAATATTTTTCAGTGTTCAGCGTAACACAAATAAAAATAAAAATATCCAATGGCTGAGACTACTGCTACTGAGAATGGATTTGATTAAGGGATTCTATGCCAAGCAAGGGACGGTTTGAAGTGTCTTGTATCGATCCCTTAATCGTCCCAATAACCCAGTGTGTCATGTCTGACTGAGGTTCAGACAGGGGAAACAACTTGCCCCAAGATCACACAGCTAGTGAATTTCAGAGCTCCTGTTCCAAACCAGGGTTGTCTAATGATCACCTGCTGTGCCAATAACTTCTACTACAATGCCTACTACTGTTCTTCTTCTTCTTCTTCTTCTTCTTCTTCTTCTTCTTCTTCTTCTTCTTCTTCTTCTTCTTCTTCGGAGAGATAGAAAGGGTGACGGCGCACACATACACACACACACTCACAAAGGAACGCACACACATGCAGGCGGGGGAGGGGCCGAGTTAGAGAGATTCCTCGTCAGGCTTCGGACACAAGTGCTGAACCAGACGCTGGTCTGGATTTCCCAGATCACGTGATCAGCCCTGAACCGAAATCAGGAGCCAGACACTGAACTGACAGGCACCCTTGGGCAAGGAACTTCTAGGCAAGCTGCTGAAGGATCCCAGAAGGGCTTGGTAAAATGTTCCCCTCGTTCACGTCCTAGGATGTGATGATTCTATGCAAAGATAATAGTGCATATAATATAATCTAACATAATATATAGTAATATAAGGATGCAGAGATTATAGTGGTGGCTAGCTGAGGTCAAGTCCCAGCCAAGTAGGGAGGGCAGCCTTTAAGGGTCTCCAACGATTCCCATCTTGGGTACACATCGTTTTGTGTTCCATAGTCTACCTCTTGCTTCGAGTCAGAACTACTGACTCCCTTGTAAAGGACAGAATGTGGCCAAAGTGATAGGATGTCCCTTCGGAGGTGAGTTTACAAAGAGACTGGTCTCCTCTTGGGCTTGCCCGCCCTCCGTCCCTCCCTCCCTCATCTGTTCCCAGGGAAGCCAGCTGCTCCTTGGGAGCTTTATGCTGGAGAGGCCCATGGGGCAAGGAATGACTATTTCTTGCTTCCAGCCATGGAGGGCCTCTGGCTGCTCACAGCCAGCTGAGTGAGCTCAAAAGCAGACTTACCCCCAACAAGCCCGCAGATGACTGAAGATCCAGAGGCCCTCTGGACTGCAGCCTTGTGAGAGATCCTGAGCCACAGGGACCTGGCTAGTTGCACCTGGATGGCTGGCCCACAGAAACCATATCAGGTTATGAATGTTGTTTTAGGCCCATTGGTTCGGGGAAAACCTTCAAGAAAGACAGGAGTGGGAAGCCAAATGTTGGGCTTCTGACCCACCCCCCCTCTCCTGGGGTTGAAATTCCAGGGAAATCAAGAGATGGTAGAAACGCCTGAGAGATGAGGGTAAACAATGGAAGAGAGAGGACATCTAGTCTGATCGCCATGGATCTCTCTGAGAGGACATCCTCCCACTTGATCCTCCTGTGTCGAAGGGTGGCAAATGCAGGGGGAGACACCTGGCAGTGTGGTCCAAGTCGGCTGAGAGCACTCGACCCAGCTCCACAGAGCCTCCTAGAAGGCAGAGAAAGAGCCCAGATGTTCCCTGGGGCCCCTAGAGAAGGCCCCGAGAGAATGAGATGAGTTGAAAGCCTGGGACCTGGTCGTTGGACTTCTAGACTGGAGGGGAGATGGCCTGTGGAAGGGCCACTGCCCGCAACCCCTGTTGGACCAGACCCCTCCTGTCTGCTTTGGGAGCCTGGGGGTGAATATGAGAATGAATTCATGTAGAAGAGATGGTGTTCTAATGCTTGGTTTCAACTTCTTGAAATCCTTTCAACTTCTTGAAATCGTTGACATTCCTTTTCTCCTTGTCCCCAGGACCACCATGAATGGGAAGGGGCCTTCAAAGAAGCAAGATGAGAACATCTCTTACAAGGCTGTCCAGTGTCAATATCCAACCACTGCAGTCACTTGTACCCCCTTGGCAGCCCCACTGCTTCCATCAGGACACAGATCCGTTCCTGTACAGGTTTTTGAGCAAACGTAAGTTTGGATTTCTCTCAGAGAAATGCCAAGAGTGCAATGACTGGGGTCCTAGGGTGGTTGCAAGTCTAGTTTTCAGAGAAACTGTGTGGAGGGTTGGGTGACTCTACTGTGCACCCGAAAAGCATATTCTACTGCTTGTTCCCTGGAATTTAAATCCAGGCCTTGAAAAAGAAAAGGAACTGTGAACTGTTTTCAAGAGGGAGCTCTATCATCTTCCATTCCCAACAGCGATGCAGGAGCGATCCAGTCGTTCCACATCCTGCCTTGCATTGGGGAGTGGGGTCTCTCTCTCCCTCTCGGGTGCATTTGGTTTGCATCATGCTGATAGGTGTGCAGTGAGAGCTCATTGGAGTTTGAATTTGAATTGCCCCGATGGTAACTTTTTATGGGATTTCCATCTGTATACTCTTTGGTAAAGGGTTTCGGTCTTTTGCCCATTTTTTTTGTTTTTGTGCTTTTCAGACTGGATGGCTTGCTTCTTTGGGGGTCCACTTTTGAGGTTCTCTCCTTCCGACAGGAGTCCTTTATCAGGTATGTGGTTTGCACCTATTTTCTCCCAGTTTGTAGCTCCCCTTTTGGGTCTTCTTCACAAGGTGTTTCACACATTACAGACTTCCAATTCTGATTGTTGGATCATGTCTAATGAATCAACTCTTCTTGAACGGAACATGATTTGATGTCCAGTCGGAGGATTCTTTCCCTAGCTGTCCATTCTGGACATTTTTTTCCCTAGAAGATTTATCATTTTACATAGAAGGCGGTGATTAATTTTGAGTTAATTTAACAAATTTTTTTTTCTTTTTGAGAGAGTGAGCATGCGCATGAGTGGGGCGTGGGGTGGAGGGAGAAGCGAAAAGAGCGTCCTTAAGCAGACTCCCCAGTGAGCTTGGAGCCTGATTTTGTCCCGGGACCCTGAGAGCATGACAAGAGCCGAAATGAAGAGCTGGCTGCCTCAGCGACTGAGTCACCCAGGCGCCACGAGTTCAGTTTTGTACAGAGGATGAGCCTTCGATTGTGGTCCTCATCCTCCTCGTCCTCCACCTCCACCTCCTCCTCCTCTCTGCCCCTCCCTCTTCTTCTTCTCCTTCTTCTTCTTTGTCTCTGGAAGTCCACTTGCTCTAGCACCATTTCTTCAAAACGCTGTCACTCCTCCATTGAATTGCTTTTCCCCTTTGTCAGAATCCCATTGACATGTTGGTGGTTGGTCTCTTTCTGGGTTTGATCCTGTTCCACTTATCTATCTTTATACTGTTCCATTTGTCTATCCCTTCACCAACACCACACATTTTTGATTACTATAGCTGTAGATCTTGAAACTGGGTGGAAGGATTCCTTTGGTTTTCTTCTTTAGTTTTATTTTCTCATCTTTTTCTAGGTTCTGACGTGGAGAGCTTATTGTTTTGAGACAGAGAGAGAGAGAGAGAGAGAGAGACAGGGAAGGGGTACAGAGAGAGAGAGAGAGAGAGAGAGAGAGAGAGAGAGAGAGATTATTAAACAGCCTCCATGCCCAGCACCAGCACAATGCAGGTTCAGTCTCACAACCTCGAGTTTAATCATGACCCGAGTCAAAATCAAGAGTTGGACTAACTGACTGAGCCTCCCAGATGCTCCTCCTCCTTTCTAACATAGGCAGTGATTGCTCTACATGGTGCTGTCCATTGATTGTGCTGTGTCCCACACATTTTCATATGTTGTATGTTCATTTTCCTTCACTTCAAGGCATTGAGATTTGATCTTTGATCTTTGATCATCTAGAAGGTTACTTTCTCAGTGTTTGGATATTTGTTCGTTTTCTCCTTTGGATACCTAGTTTGCTTTTTAAATATATTTTTTTTAATGTTGAAATTGTACTTCCGAGAAATTGATCGATAGGGTTGTCTTTGTTTCAGGTGTACAATAGAGCGATTCCCCTCCCCTACCCCACCTGCTGTCAGCTCCGGTTGCAGGCACTGATGTGCCTTGGAGACTCAGGTGCACCTCCCCCACCCCTCCTCCCTTCAGCTCCTGTTGCCAGGCACTGGTTTGCGTTGGAGACGGAACCCTCGTAGGGGTTCCAAGCACTTCCTAGTGGCCCAGAAGACACTGGTGATCGGAGACCAAGCCACAAGGCTCTTTGGAGCCAGCTGGGGGCCATCCAAATGCCTCCCCACACAGTTCTGGAGCCGCTGTGGGCTGTCCTGGAGCAGCTGTGGGCTGCTGGGTTGGTGATAGACGAACGTTGGCCACATGTGCCACGAGTCTCTGGGTTTCGCTGGGAGATCCTGGTGTGCACTGCAGTGGTGGTGTTCCTGGGAAAGAGTGCACTCAGCTTCCGAAGAAGAAAGTGGCAGTGTGCCCAGAACGAGGAAGTCTCTGGAAAAGGCATGGAGAAGACCGAACCGGACGCACAAGCCCGTGGAGCTGTCGCATCATCCGAGCCGAAGGCCAGTCCTCTCCCGTTCCAGCTTCTTGCTCTGGCTGCCCTGAATCAAGATGCCGGGTATTGGTCAGTGGGAAACACCACGCAACTGCTGAAGGGAGTTCGGGAAAGGCTGTTGAAGAGCCCTCACCAGCTGCCTCATGAAAATCCCATCTGTGGAACAGCCCAGGAAGATGGAGAAGCCCTGGTGAGGAAAACACCAGAAGGCTTCAAGGACAGCCGTGATCTGCAGGCAAGTGCAGACCCGCTGGTTCAGGAGATTGGCAGCTGTGGACAGAGAGTGCAGGACGAGGCAGGGCAGGCAGGCAGGCCAGAGCTTCCTGAAGGAGGAGTGCGGCGGCAGGCCAGCGCTGAGGGCCAGAGCCAACAGCACACCCTCAGCCAGATCCTCCTGAAGGGGATGCATGTGCTAGAGCTGCTTGGAGATCATCTGGAAGGTGGGGGCTCAAGGAGGCAGGTGGAGACTGGCTCCTCCTCCCCTGACCACGTGCCCTCAGGCGGGAGCCCCGTGAACCTATTAAAGCCGTCCAGGGCACTGAAGAAGGCACGTCAGAGGAATGAAGAGCTCCCAAGAAACCCAACAAGCCACCAAGCTGAGCAAGGACCTGTTCACCTTCGGAACACCCTCCTGGACGGTGAGATTCCGAAGTTGCGCCTGAAGCTTGAGGCAGAGCCGAAGCTGTGCGAAGAGCACCTCAGACACCTGGAGAGGAAGATGATGGAGGAGAAGGCACGCTGCCTGCAAGTGAAGAACGAGCTTGCCAAGGTGCGCAGGAAGGCGGATGCTGCCCACTGGCTCTTGGGCCTCTATAGGAACATGGCCGCCGACCTGCACCGAGAATGGCAGCAAATCGCCTCCTTGCATGAGCGGGAGCGCCTCCTGGTGGAGAAGAGGAGTGAGGAGAGCCAGAAGGCTGTCCTGTGGGCAGAGAGGGAGTTCCAAAGGCTCCAGGCCCAAAACCATTGCCTCAGGCAGAAGCTGGCCAACTCTGGGCCCAAGGTCCAGCCTGTCTCCGGGGGGCCTCCTGCTCCTGCTCCCGCTCCTGCTGTTCCGGGCACAGCCTCCAAATACCCTCAAGGGCCAAAGGCTCCCCTGAAACCCAGGAAGCCCAAGAAGGGAGCAAGGGTGCACTGGCCAGACTCCAAGTTCTCGGGTCCCCTGCAGGTCTGATTCCCTTGCCCAGCAGCCACCAACACTCACAACCAGAGCACAGAAGCTCCTGTGCTGACCCCTTCAGCCATACCCATGGCTCCTTTGACTTGAGATCCACCCCATTCTTTAGCCTGATGCTCCATATTCCCTGGAGCCGTATGAGTGTGAGAGAATATTTTTCAGTGTTCAGCGTAACACAAATAAAAATAAAAATATCCAATGGCTGAGACTACTGCTACTGAGAATGGATTTGATTAAGGGATTCTATGCCAAGCAAGGGACGGTTTGAAGTGTCTTTTATCGATCCCTTAATCGTCCCAATAACCCAGTGTGTCATGTCTGACTGAGGTTCAGACAGGGGAAACAACTTGCCCCAAGATCACAGAGCTAGTGAATTTCAGAGCTCCTGTTCCAAACCAGGGTTGTCTAATGATCACCTGCTGTGCCAATAACTTCTACTACAATGCCTACTACTGTTCTTCTTCTTCTTCTTCTTCTTCTTCTTCTTCTTCTTCTTCTTCTTCTTCTTCTTCTTCTTCTTCTTCCTCCTCCTTTGGAGAGACAGAAAGGGTGACGGCGCACACATACACACACACACACACAAAGGAACGCACACACATGCAGGCGGGGGAGGGGCCGAGTTAGAGAGATTCCTCGTCAGGCTTCGGACACAAGTGCTGAACCAGACGCTGGTCTGGATTTCCCAGATCACGTGATCAGCCCTGAACCGAAATCAGGAGCCAGACACTGAACTGACAGGCACCCTTGGGCAAGGAACTTCTAGGCAAGCTGCTGAAGGATCCCAGAAGGGCTTGGTAAAATGTTCCCCTCGTTCACGTCCTAGGATGTGATGATTCTATGCAAAGATAATAGTGCATATAATATAATCTAACATAATATATAATAATATAAGGATGCCGAGATTATAGTGGTGGCTAGCTGAGGTCAAGTCCCAGCCAAGTAGGGAGGGCAGCCTTTAAGGGTCTCCAACGATTCCCATCTTGGGTACACATCGTTATGTGTTCCATACTCTACCTCTTGATTCGAGTCAGAACTACTGACTCCCTTGTAAAGGACAGAATGTGGCCAAAGTGATAGGATGTCCCTTCGGAGGTGAGTTTACAAAGAGACTGGTCTCCTCTTGGGCTTGCCCGCCCTCCGTCCCTCCCTCCCTCATCTGTTCCCAGGGAAGCCAGCTGCTCCTTGGGAGCTTTATGCTGGAGAGGCCCATGGGGCAAGGAATGACTATTTCTTGCTTCCAGCAGTGGAGGGCCTCTGGCTGCTCACAGCCAGCTGAGTGAGCTCAAAAGCAGACTTACCCCCAACAAGCCCGCAGATGACTGAAGATCCAGAGGCCCTCTGGACTGCAGCCTTGTGAGAGATCTTGAGCCACAGGGACCTGGCTAGTTGCACCTGGATGGCTGGCCCACAGAAACCATATCAGGTTATGAATGTTGTTTTAGGCCCATTGGTTCGGGGAAAACCTTCAAGAAAGACAGGAGTGGGAAGCCAAATGTTGGGCTTCTGACCCACCCCCCCTCTCCTGGGGTTGAAATTCCAGGGAAATCAAGAGATGGTAGAAACGCCTGAGAGATGAGGGTAAACAATGGAAGAGAGAGGACATCTAGTCTGATCGCCATGGATCTCTCTGAGAGGACATCCCCCCACTTGATCCTCCTGTGTCGAAGGGTGGCAAATGCAGGGGGAGACACCTGGCAGTGTGGTCCAAGTCGGCTGAGAGCACTCGACCCAGCCCCACAGAGCCTCCTAGAAGGCAGAGAAAGAGCCCAGAAGTTCCCTGGGGCCCCTAGAGAAGGCCCCGAGAGAATGAGATGAGTTGAAAGCCTGGGACCTGGTCGTTGGACTTCTAGACTGGAGGGGAGATGGCCTGTGGAAGGGCCACTGCCCGCAACCCCTGTTGGACCAGACCCCTCCTGTCTGCTTTGGGAGACTGGGGGTGAATATGAGAATGAATTCATGTAGAAGAGATGGTGTTCTAATGCTTGGTTTCAACTTCTTGAAATCGTTGACATTCCTTTTCTCCTTGTCCCCAGGACCACCATGAATGGGAAGGGGCCTTCAAAGAAGCAAGATGAGAACATCTCTTACAAGGCTGTCCAGTGTCAATATCCAACCACTGCAGTCACTTCTACCCCCTTGGCAGCCCCACTGCTTCCATCAGGACACAGATCCGTTCCTGTACAGGTTTTTGAGCAAACGTAAGTTTGGATTTCTCGCAGAGAAATGCCAAGAGTGCAATGACTGGGGTCCTAGGGTGGTTGCAAGTCTAGTTTTCAGAGAAACTGTGTGGAGGGTTGGGTCACTCTACTGTGCACCCGAAAAGCATATTCTACTGCTTGTTCCCTGGAATTTAAATCCAGGCCTTGAAAAAGAAAAGGAACTGTGAACTGTTTTCAAGAGGGAGCTCTATCATCTTCCATTCCCAACAGCGATGCAGGAGCGATCCAGTCGTTCCACATCCTGCCTTGCATTGGGGAGTGGGGTCTCTCTCTCCCTCTCGGGTGCATTTGGTTTGCATCATGCTGATAGGTGTGCAGTGAGAGCTCATTGGAGTTTGAATTTGAATTGCCCCGATGGTAACTTTTTATGGGATTTCCATCTGTATACTCTTTGGTAAAGGGTTTCGGTCTTTTGCCCATTTTTTCTGTTTTTGTGCTTTTCAGACTGGATGGCTTGCTTCTTTGGGGGTCAACTTTTGAGGTTCTCTCCTTCCGACAGGAGTCCTTTATCAGGTATGTGGTTTGCACCTATTTTCTCCCAGTTTGTAGCTTCCCTTTTGGGTCTTCTTCACAAGGTGTTTCACACATTACAGACTTCCAATTCTGATTGTTGGATCATGTCTAATGAATCAACTCTTCTTGAACGGAACATGATTTGATGTCCAGTCGGAGGATTCTCTCCCTAGCTGTCCATTCTGGACATTTTTTTCCCTAGAAGATTTATCATTTTACATAGAAGGCGGTGATTAATTTTGAGTTAATTTAACAAATTTTTTTTTCTTTTTGAGAGAGTGAGCATGCGCATGAGTGGGGCGTGGGGTGGAGGGAGAAGCGAAAAGAGCGTCCTTAAGCAGACTCCCCAGTGAGCTTGGAGCCTGATTTTGTCCCGGGACCCTGAGAGCATGACAAGAGCCGAAATTAAGAGCTGGCTGCCTCAGCGACTGAGTCACCCAGGCGCCACGAGTTCAGTTTTGTACAGAGGATGAGCCTTCGATTGTGGTCCTCGTCCTCCTCGTCCTCCACCTCCACCTCCTCCTCCTCTCTGCCCCTCCCTCTTCTTCTTCTCCTTCTTCTTCTTTGTCTCTGGAAGTCCACTTGCTCTAGCACCATTTCTTCAAAACGCTGTCACTCCTCCATTGAATTGCTTTTCCCCTTTGTCAGAATCCCATTGACATGTTGGTGGTTGGTCTCTTTCTGGGTTTGATCCTGTTCCACTTATCTATCTTTATACTGTTCCATTTGTCTATCCCTTCACCAACACCACACATTTTTGATTACTATAGCTGTAGATCTTGAAACTGGGTGGAAGGATTCCTTTGGTTTTCTTCTTTAGTTTTATTTTCTCATCTTTTTCTAGGTTCTGACGTGGAGAGCTTATTGTTTTGAGACAGAGAGAGAGAGAGAGAGAGAGACAGGGAAGGGGTACAGAGAGAGAGAGAGAGAGAGAGAGAGAGATTATTAAACAGCCTCCATGCCCAGCACCAGCACAATGCAGGTTCAGTCTCACAACCTCGAGTTTCATCATGACCCGAGTCAAAATCAAGAGTTGGACTAACTGACTGAGCCTCCCAGATGCTCCTCCTCCTTTCTAACATAGGCAGTGATTGCTCTACATGGTGCTGTCCATTGATTGTGCTGTGTCCCACACATTTTCATATGTTGTATGTTCATTTTCCTTCACTTCAAGGCATTGAGATTTAATCTTTGATCTTTGATCATCTAGAAGTTTACTTTCTCAGTGTTTGGATATTTGTTCGTTTTCTCCTTTGGATACCTAGTTTGCTTTTTAAATATATTTTTTTTAATGTTGAAATTGTACTTCCGAGAAATTGATCGATAGGGTTGTCTTTGTTTCAGGTGTACAATAGAGCGATTCCCCTCCCCTACCCCACCTGCTGTCAGCTCTGGTTGCAGGCACTGATGTGCCTTGGAGACTCAGGTGCACCTCCCCCACCCCTCCTCCCTTCAGCTCCTTTTGCCAGGCACTGGTTTGCGTTGGAGACGGAACCCTCGTAGGGGTTCCAAGCACTTCCTAGTGGCCCAGAAGACACTGGTGATCGGAGACCAAGCCACAAGGCTCTTTGGAGCCAGCTGGGGGCCATCCAAATGCCTCCCCACACAGTTCTGGAGCCGCTGTGGGCTGTCCTGGAGCAGCTGTGGGCTGCTGGGTTGGTGATAGACGAACGTTGGCCACATGTGCCACGAGTCTCTGGGTTTCGCTGGGAGATCCTGGTGTGCACTGCAGTGGTGGTGTTCCTGGGAAAGAGTGCACTCAGCTTCCGAAGAAGGAAGGGTCAGTGTGCCCAGAACGAGGAAGTCTCTGGAAAAGGCATGGAGAAGACCGAACCGGACGCACAAGCCCGTGGAGCTGTCGCATCATCCGAGCCGAAGGCCAGTCCTCTCCCGTTCCAGCTTCTTGCTCTGGCTGCCCTGAATCAAGATGCCGGGTATTGGTCAGTGGGAAACACCACGCAACTGCTGAAGGGAGTTCGGGAAAGGCTGTTGAAGAGCCCTCACCAGCTGCCTCATGAAAATCCCATCTGTGGAGCAGCCCGGGAAGATGGAGAAGCCCTGGTGAGGAAAACACCAGAAGGCTTCAAGGACAGCCGTGATCTGCAGGCAAGTGCAGACCCGCTGGTTCAGGAGATTGGCAGCTGTGGACAGAGAGTGCAGGACGAGGCAGGGCAGGCAGGCAGGCCAGAGCTTCCTGAAGGAGGAGTGCGGCGGCAGGCCAGCGCTGAGGGCCAGAGCCAACAGCACACCCTCAGCCAGATCCTCCTGAAGGGGATGCATGTGCTAGAGCTGCTTGGAGATCATCTGGAAGGTGGGGGCTCAAGGAGGCAGGTGGAGACTGGCTCCTCCTCCCCTGACCACGTGCCCTCAGGCGGGAGCCCCGTGAACCAATTAAAGCCGTCCAGGGCACTGAAGAAGGCACGTCAGAGGAATGAAGAGCTCCCAAGAAACCCAACAAGCCACCAAGCTGAGCAAGGACCCGTTCACCTTCGGAACACCCTCCTGGACGGTGAGATTCCGAAGTTGCGCCTGAAGCTTGAGCCAGAGCCGAAGCTGTGCGAAGAGCACCTCAGACACCTGGAGAGGAAGATGATGGAGGAGAAGGCACGCTGCCTGCAAGTGAAGAACGAGCTTGCCAAGGTGCGCAGGAAGGCGGATGCTGCCCACTGGCACTTGGGCCTCTATAGGAACATGGCCGCCGACCTGCACCGAGAATGGCAGCAAATCGCCTCCTTGCATGAGCGGGAGCGCCTCGTGGTGGAGAAGAGGAGTGAGGAGAGCCAGAAGGCTGTCCTGTGGGCAGAGAGGGAGTTCCAAAGGCTCCAGGCCCAAAACCATTGCCTCAGGCAGAAGCTGGCCAACTCTGGGCCCAAGGTCCAGCCTGTCTCCGGGGGGCCTCCTGCTCCTGCTCCTGCTGTTCCGGACACAGCCTCCAAATACCCTCAAGGGCCAAAGGCTCCCCTGAAACCCAGGAAGCCCAAGAAGGGAGCAAGGGTGCACTGACCAGACTCCAAGTTCTCGGGTCCCCTGCAGGTCTGATTCCCTTGCCCAGCAGCCACCAACACTCACAACCAGAGCACAGAAGCTCCTGTGCTGACCCCTTCAGCCATACCCATGGCTCCTTTGACTTGAGATCCACCCCATCCTTTAGCCTGATGCTCCATATTCCCTGGAGCCGTATGAGTGTGAGAGAATATTTTTCAGTGTTCAGCGTAACACAAATAAAAATAAAAATATCCAATGGCTGAGACTACTGCTACTGAGAATGGATTTGATTAAGGGATTCTATGCCAAGCAAGGGACGGTTTGAAGTGTCTTGTATCGATCCCTTAATCGTCCCAATAACCCAGTGTGTCATGTCAGACTGAGGTTCAGACAGGGGAAACAACTTGCCCCAAGATCACACAGCTAGTGAATTTCAGAGCTCCTGTTCCAAACCAGGGTTGTCTAATGATCACCTGCTGTGCCAATAACTTCTACTACAATGCCTACTACTGTTCTTCTTCTTCTTCTTCTTCTTCTTCTTCTTCTTCTTCTTCTTCTTCTTCTTCGGAGAGACAGAAAGGGTGACGGCGCACACATACACACACACACACACACAAAGGAACGCACACACATGCAGGCGGGGGAGGGGCCGAGTTAGAGAGATTCCTCGACAGGCTTGGGACTCAAGTGCTGAACCAGACGCTGGTCTGGATTTCCCAGATCACGTGATCAGCCCTGAACCGAAATCAGGAGCCAGACACTGAACTGACAGGCACCCTTGGGCAAGGAACTTCTAGGCAAGCTGCTGAAGGATCCCAGAAGGGCTTGGTAAAATGTTCCCCTCGTTCACGTCCTAGGATGTGATGATTCTATGCAAAGATAATAGTGCATATAATATAATCTACCATAATATATAATAATATAAGGATGCCGAGATTATAGAGGTGGCTAGCTGAGGTCAAGTCCCAGCCAAGTAGGGAGGGCAGCCTTTAAGGGTCTCCAACGATTCCCATCTTGGGTACACATCGTTTTGTGTTCCATAGTCTACCTCTTGCTTCGAGTCAGAACTACTGACTCCCTTGTAAAGGACAGAATGTGGCCATAGTGATAGGATGTCCCTTCGGAGGTGAGTTTACAAAGAGACTGGTCTCCTCTTGGGCTTGCCCGCCCTCCGTCCCTCCCTCCCTCATCTGTTCCCAGGGAAGCCAGCTGCTCCTTGGGAGCTTTATGCTGGAGAGGCCCATGGGGCAAGGAGTGATTATTTCTTGCTTCCAGCAGTGGAGGGCCTCTGGCTGCTCACAGCCAGCTGAGTGAGCTCAAAAGCAGACTTACCCCCAACAAGCCCGCAGATGACTGAAGATCCAGAGGCCCTCTGGACTGCAGCCTTGTGAGAGATCCTGAGCCACAGGGACCTGGCTAGTTGCACCTGGATGGCTGGCCCACAGAAACCATATCAGGTTATGAATGTTGTTTTAGGCCCATTGGTTCAGGGAAATCCTTCAAGAAAGACAGGAGTGGGAAGCCAAATGTTGGGCTTCTGACCCACCCCCCCCTCTCCTGGGGTTGAAATTCCAGGGAAATCAAGAGATGGTAGAAACGCCTGAGAGATGAGGGTAAACAATGGATGAGAGAGGACATCTAGTCTGATCGCCATGGATCTCTCTGAGAGGACATCCTCCCACTTGATCCTCCTGTGTCGAAGGGTGGCAAATGCAGGGGGAGACACCTGGCAGTGTGGTCCAAGTCGGCTGAGAGCACTCGACCCAGCCCCACAGAGCCTCCTAGAAGGCAGAGAAAGAGCCCAGATGTTCCCTGGGGCCCCTAGAGTAGGCCCCGAGAGAATGAGATGAGTTGAAAGCCTGGGACCTGGTCGTTGGACTTCTAGACTGGAGGGGAGATGGCCTGTGGAAGGGCCACTGCCCGCAACCCCTGTTGGACCAGACCCCTCCTGTCTGCTTTGGGAGACTGGGGGTGAATATGAGAATGAATTCATGTAGAAGAGATGGTGTTCTAATGCTTGGTTTCAACTTCTTGAAATCCTTTCAACTTCTTGAAATCGTTGACATTCCTTTTCTCCTTGTCCCCAGGACCACCATGAATGGGAAGGGGCCTTCAAAGAAGCAAGATGAGAACATCTCTTACAAGGCTGTCCAGTGTCAATATCCAACCACTGCAGTCACTTCTACCCCCTTGGCAGCCCCACTGCTTCCATCAGGACACAGATCCGTTCCTGTACAGGTTTTTGAGCAAACGTAAGTTTGGATTTCTCTCAGAGAAATGCCAAGAGTGCAATGACTGGGGTCCTAGGGTGGTTGCAAGTCTAGTTTTCAGAGAAACTGTGTGGAGGGTTGGGTCACTCTACTGTGCACCCGAAAAGCATATTCTACTGCTTGTTCCCTGGAATTTAAATCCAGGCCTTGAAAAAGAAAAGGAACTGTGAACTGTTTTCAAGAGGGAGCTCTATCATCTTCCATTCCCAACAGCGATGCAGGAGCGATCCAGTCGTTCCACATCCTGCCTTGCATTGGGGAGTGGGGTCTCTCTCTCCCTCTCGGGTGCATTTGGTTTGCATCATGCTGATAGGTGTGCAGTGAGAGCTCATTGGAGTTTGAATTTGAATTGCCCCGATGGTAACTTTTTATGGGATTTCCATCTGTATACTCTTTGGTAAAGGGTTTCGGTCTTTTGCCCATTTTTTTTGTTTTTGTTCTTTTCAGACTGGATGGCTTGCTTCTTTGGGGGTCAACTTTTGAGGTTCTCTCCTTCCGACAGGAGTCCTTTATCAGGTATGTGGTTTGCACCTATTTTCTCCCAGTTTGTAGCTCCCCTTTTGGGTCTTCTTCACAAGGTGTTTCACACATTACAGACTTCCAATTCTGATTGTTGGATCATGTCTAATGAATCAACTCTTCTTGAACGGAACATGATTTGATGTCCAGTCGGAGGATTCTTTACCTAGCTGTCCATTCTGGACATTTTTTTCCCTAGTAGATTTATCATTTTACATAGAAGGCGGTGATTAATTTTGAGTTAATTTAACAAATTTTTTTTTTCTTTTTGAGAGAGTGAGCATGCGCATGAGTGGGGTGTGGGGTGGAGGGAGAAGCGAAAAGAGCGTCCTTAAGCAGACTCCCCAGTGAGCTTGGAGCCTGATTTTGTCCCGGGACCCTGAGAGCATGACAAGAGCCGAAATTAAGAGCTGGCTGCCTCAGCGACTGAGTCACCCAGGCGCCACGAGTTCAGTTTTGTACAGAGGATGAGCCTTCGATTGTGGTCCTCGTCCTCCTCGTCCTCCACCTCCACCTCCTCCTCCTCTCTGCCCCTCCCTCTTCTTCTTCTCCTTCTTCTTCTTTGTCTCTGGAAGTCCACTTGCTCTAGCACCATTTCTTCAAAACGCTGTCACTCCTCCATTGAATTGCTTTTCCCCTTTGTCAGAATCCCATTGACATGTTGGTGGTTGGTCTCTTTCTGGGTTTGATCCTATTCCACTTATCTATCTTTATACTGTTCCATTTGTCTATCCCTTCACCAACACCACACATTTTTGATTACTATAGCTGTAGATCTTGAAACTGGGTGGAAGGATTCCTTTGGTTTTCTTCTTTAGTTTTATTTTCTCATCTTTTTCTAGGTTCTGACATGGAGAGCTTATTGTTTTGAGACAGAGAGAGAGAGAGAGAGAGAGACAGGGAAGGGGTACAGAGAGGGAGAGAGAGAGAGAGAGATTATTAAACAGCCTCCATGCCCAGCACCAGCACAATGCAGGTTCAGTCTCACAACCTCGAGTTTAATCATGACCCGAGTCAAAATCAAGAGTTGGACTAACTGACTGAGCCTCCCAGATGCTCCTCCTCCTTTCTAACATAGGCAGTGATTGCTCTACATGGTGCTGTCCATTGATTGTGCTGTGTCCCACACATTTTCATATGTTGTATGTTCATTTTCCTTCACTTCAAGGCATTGAGATTTGATCTTTGATCTTTGATCATCTAGAAGGTTACTTTCTCAGTGTTTGGATATTTGTTCGTTTTCTCCTTTGGATACCTAGTTTGCTTTTTAAATATATTTTTTTTAATGTTGAAATTGTACTTCCGAGAAATTGATCGATAGGGTTGTCTTTGTTTCAGGTGTACAATAGAGCGATTCCCCTCCCCTACCCCACCTGCTGTCAGCTCCGGTTGCAGGCACTGATGTGCCTTGGAGACTCAGGTGCACCTCCCCCACCCCTCCTCCCTTCAGCTCCTGTTGCCAGGCACTGGTTTGCGTTGGAGACGGAACCCTCGTAGGGGTTCCAAGCACTTCCTAGTGGCCCAGAAGACACTGGTGATCGGAGACCAAGCCACAAGGCTCTTTGGAGCCAGCTGGGGGCCATCCAAATGCCTCCCCACACAGTTGTGGAGCCGCTGTGGGCTGTCCTGGAGCAGCTGTGGGCTGCTGGGTTGGTGATAGACGAACGTTGGCCACATGTGCCACGAGTCTCTGGGTTTCGCTGGGAGATCCTGGTGTGCACTGCAGTGGTGTTGTTCCTGGGAAAGAGTGCACTCAGCTTCCGAAGAAGAAAGTGGCAGTGTGCCCAGAACGAGGAAGTCTCTGGAAAAGGCATGGAGAAGACCGAACCGGACGCACAAGCCCGTGGAGCTGTCGCATCATCCGAGCCGAAGGCCAGTCCTCTCCCGTTCCAGCTTCTTGCTCTGGCTGCCCTGAATCAAGATGCCGGGTATTGGTCAGTGGGAAACACCACGCAACTGCTGAAGGGAGTTCGGGAAAGGCTGTTGAAGAGCCCTCACCAGCTGCCTCATGAAAATCCCATCTGTGGAGCAGCCCGGGAAGATGGAGAAGCCCTGGTGAGGAAAACACCAGAAGGCTTCAAGGACAGCCGTGATCTGCAGGCAAGTGCAGACCCGCTGGTTCAGGAGATTGGCAGCTGTGGACAGAGAGTGCAGGACGAGGCAGGGCAGGCAGGCAGGCCAGAGCTTCCTGAAGGAGGAGTGTGGCGGCAGGCCAGCGTTGAGGGCCAGAGCCAACAGCACACCCTCAGCCAGATCCTCCTGAAGGGGATGCATGTGCTAGAGCTGCTTGGAGATCATCTGGAAGGTGGGGGCTCAAGGAGGCAGGTGGAGACTGGCTCCTCCTCCCCTGACCACGTGCCCTCAGGCGGGAGCCCCGTGAACCAATTAAAGCCGTCCAGGGCACTGAAGAAGGCACGTCAGAGGAATGAAGAGCTCCCAAGAAACCCAACAAGCCACCAAGCTGAGCAAGGACCTGTTCACCTTCGGAACACCCTCCTGGACGGTGAGATTCCGAAGTTGCGCCTGAAGCTTGAGGCAGAGCCGAAGCTGTGCGAAGAGCACCTCAGACACCTGGAGAGGAAGATGATGGAGGAGAAGGCACGCTGCCTGCAAGTGAAGAACGAGCTTGCCAAGGTGCGCAGGAAGGCGGATGCTGCCCACTGGCACTTGGGCCTCTATAGGAACATGGCCGCCGACCTGCACCGAGAATGGCAGCAAATCGCCTCCTTGCATGAGCGGGAGCGCCTCCTGGTGGAGAAGAGGAGTGAGGAGAGCCAGAAGGCTGTCCTGTGGGCAGAGAGGGAGTTCCAAAGGCTCCAGGCCCAAAACCATTGCCTCAGGCAGAAGCTGGCCAACTCTGGGCCCAAGGTCCAGCCTGTCTCCGGGGGGCCTCCTGCTCCTGCTCCTGCTGTTCCGGGCACAGCCTCCAAATACCCTCAAGGGCCAAAGGCTCCCCTGAAACCCAGGAAGCCCAAGAAGGGAGCAAGGGTGCACTGGCCAGACTCCAAGTTCTCGGGTCCCCTGCAGGTCTGATTCCCTTGCCCAGCAGCCACCAACACTCACAACCAGAGCACAGAAGCTCCTGTGCTGACCCCTTCAGCCATACCCATGGCTCCTTTGACTTGAGATCCACCCCATCCTTTAGCCTGATGCTCCATATTCCCTGGAGCCGTATGAGTGTGAGAGAATATTTTTCAGTGTTCAGCGTAACACAAATAAAAATAAAAATATCCAATGGCTGAGACTACTGCTACTGAGAATGGATTTGATTAAGGGATTCTATGCCAAGCAAGGGACGGTTTGAAGTGTCTTTTATCGATCCCTTTATCGTCCCAATAACCCAGTGTGTCATGTCTGACTGAGGTTCAGACAGGGGAAACAACTTGCCCCAAGATCACACAGCTAGTGAATTTCAGAGCTCCTGTTCCAAACCAGGGTTGTCTAATGATCACCTGCTGTGCCAATAACTTCTACTACAATGCCTACTACTGTTCTTCTTCTTCTTCTTCTTCTTCTTCTTCTTCTTCTTCTTCTTCTTCTTCTTCTTATTCTTTGGAGAGACAGAAAGGGTGACGGCGCCCACATACACACACACACACACACAAAGGAACGCACACACATGCAGGCGGGGGAGGGGCCGAGTTAGAGAGATTCCTCGACAGGCTTGGGACTCAAGTGCTGAACCAGACGCTGGTCTGGATTTCCCAGATCACGTGATCAGCCCTGAACCGAAATCAGGAGCCAGACACTGAACTGACAGGCAACCTTGGGCAAGGAACTTCTAGGCAAGCTGCTGAAGGATCCCAGAAGGGCTTGGTAAAATGTTCCCCTCGTTCACGTCCTAGGATGTGATGATTTATGCAAAGATAATAGTGCATATAATATAATCTAACATAATATATAATAATATAAGGATGCCGAGATTATATTGGTGGCTAGCTGAGGTCAAGTCCCAGCCAAGTAGGGAGGGCAGCCTTTAAGGGTCTCCAACGATTCCCATCTTGGGTACACATCGTTTTGGGTTCCATAGTCTACCTCTTGCTTCGAGTCAGAACTACTGACTCCCTTGTAAAGGACAGAATGTGGCCAAAGTGATAGGATGTCCCTTCGGAGGTGAGTTTACAAAGAGACTGGTCTCCTCTTGGGCTTGCCCGTCCTCCGTCCCTCCCTCCCTCATCTGTTCCCAGGGAAGCCAGCTGCTCCTTGGGAGCTTTATGCTGGAGAGGCCCATGGGGCAAGGAATGACTATTTCTTGCTTCCAGCAGTGGAGGGCCTCTGGCTGCTCACAGCCAGCTGAGTGAGCTCAAAAGCAGACTTACCCCCAACAAGCCCGCAGATGACTGAAGATCCAGAGGCCCTCTGGACTGCAGCCTTGTGAGAGATCCTGAGCCACAGGGACCTGGCTAGTTGCACCTGGATGGCTGGCCCACAGAAACCATATCAGGTTATGAATGTTGTTTTAGGCCCATTGGTTCAGGGAAAACCTTCAAGAAAGACAGGAGTGGGAAGGCAAATGTTGGGCTTCTGACCCACCCCCCCTCTCCTGGGGTTGAAATTCCAGGGAAATCAAGAGATGGTAGAAACGCCTGAGAGATGAGGGTAAACAATGGAAGAGAGAGGACATCTATTCTGATCGCCATGGATCTCTCTGAGAGGACATCCTCCCACTTGATCCTCCTGTGTCGAAGGGTGGCAAATGCAGGGGGAGACACCTGGCAGTGTGGTCCAAGTCGGCTGAGAGCACTCGACCCAGCCCCACAGAGCCTCCTAGAAGGCAGAGAAAGAGCCCAGAAGTTCCCTGGGGCCCCTAGAGAAGGCCCCGAGAGAATGAGATGAGTTGAAAGCCTGGGACCTGGTCGTTGGACTTCTAGACTGGAGGGGAGATGGCCTGTGGAAGGGCCACTGCCCGCAACCCCTGTTGGACCAGACCCCTCCTGTCTGCTTTGGGAGACTGGGGGTGAATATGAGAATGAATTCATGTAGAAGAGATGGTGTTCTAATGCTTGGTTTCAACTTCTTGAAATCCTTTCAACTTCTTGAAATCGTTGACATTCCTTTTCTCCTTGTCCCCAGGACCACCATGAATGGGAAGGGGCCTTCAAAGAAGCAAGATGAGAACATCTCTTACAAGGCTGTCCAGTGTCAATATCCAACCACTGCAGTCACTTCAACCCCCTTGGCAGCCCCACTGCTTCCATCAGGACACAGATCCGTTCCTGTACAGGTTTTTGATCAAACGTAAGTTTGGATTTCTCGCAGAGAAATGCCAAGAGTGCAATGACTGGCGTCCTAGGGTGGTTGCAATAAACTGTGTGGAGGGTTGGGTCACTCTACTGTGCACCCGAAAAGCATATTCTACTGCTTGTTCCCTGGAATTTAAATCCAGGCCTTGAAAAAGAAAAGGAACTGTGAACTGTTTTCAAGAGGGAGCTCTATCATCTTCCATTCCCAACAGCGATGCAGGAGCGATCCAGTCGTTCCACATCCTGCCTTGCATTGGGGAGTGGGGTCTCTCTCTCCCTCTCGGGTGCATTTGGTTTGCATCATGCTGATAGGTGTGCAGTGAGAGCTCATTGGAGTTTGAATTTGAATTGCCCCGATGGTAACTTTTTATGGGATTTCCATCTGTATACTCTTTGGTAAAGTGTTTCGGTCTTTTGCCCATTTTTTTTGTTTTTGTTCTTTTCAGACTGGATGGCTTGCTTCTTTGGGGGTCAACTTTTGAGGTTCTCTCCTTCCGACAGGAGTCCTTTATCAGGTATGTGGTTTGCACCTATTTTCTCCCAGTTTGTAGCTTCCCTTTTGGGTCTTCTTCACAAGGTGTTTCACACATTACAGACTTCCAATTCGGATTGTTGGATCATGTCTAATGAATCAACTCTTCTTGAACGGAACATGATTTGATGTCCAGTCGGAGGATTCTTTACCTAGCTGTCCATTCTGGACATTTTTTTTCCCTAGTAGATTTATCATTTTACATAGAAGGCGGTGATTAATTTTGAGTTAATTTAACAAATTTTTTTTTTCTTTTTGAGAGAGTGAGCATGCGCATGAGTGGGGCGTGGGGTGGAGGGAGAAGCGAAAAGAGCGTCCTTAAGCAGACTCCCCAGTGAGCTTGGAGCCTGATTTTGTCCCGGGACCCTGAGAGCATGACAAGAGCCGAAATTAAGAGCTGGCTGCCTCAGCGACTGAGTCACCCAGGCGCCACGAGTTCAGTTTTGTACAGAGGATGAGCCTTCGATTGTGGTCCTCGTCCTCCTCGTCCTCCACCTCCACCTCCTCCTCCTCTCTGCCCCTCCCTCTTCTTCTTCTCCTTCTTCTTCTTTGTCTCTGGAAGTCCACTTGCTCTAGCACCATTTCTTCAAAACGCTGTCACTCCTCCATTGAATTGCTTTTCCCCTTTGTCAGAATCCCATTGACATGTTGGTGGTTGGTCTCTTTCTGGGTTTGATCCTGTTCCACTTATCTATCTTTATACTGTTCCATTTGTCTATCCCTTCACCAACACCACACATTTTGGATTACTATAGCTGTAGATCTTGAAACTGGGTGGAAGGATTCCTTTGGTTTTCTTCTTTAGTTTTATTTTCTCATCTTTTTCTAGGTTCTGACGTGGAGAGCTTATTGTTTTGAGACAGAGAGAGAGAGAGAGAGAGAGACAGGGAAGGGGTACAGAGAGAGAGAGAGAGAGAGAGAGAGATTATTAAACAGCCTCCATGCCCAGCACCAGCACAATGCAGGTTCAGTCTCACAACCTCGAGTTTAATCATGACCCGAGTCAAAATCAAGAGTTGGACTAACTGACTGAGCCTCCCAGTTGCTCCTCCTCCTTTCTAACATAGGCAGTGATTGCTCTACATGGTGCTGTCCATTGATTGTGCTGTGTCCCACACATTTTCATATGTTGTATGTTCATTTTCCTTCACTTCAATGCATTGAGATTTGATCTTTGATCTTTGATCATCTAGAAGGTTACTTTCTCAGTGTTTGGATATTTGTTCGTTTTCTCCTTTGGATACCTAGTTTGCTTTTTAAATATATTTTTTTTAATGTTGAAATTGTACTTCCGAGAAATTGATCGATAGCGTTGTCTTTGTTTCAGGTGTACAATAGAGCGATTCCCCTCCCCTACCCCACCTGCTGTCAGCTCCGGTTGCAGGCACTGATGTGCCTTGGAGACTCAGGTGCACCTCCCCCACCCCTCCTCCCTTCAGCTCCTGTTGCCAGGCACTGGTTTGCGTTGGAGACGGAACCCTCGTAGGGGTTCCAAGCACTTCCTAGTGGCCCAGAAGACACTGGTGATCGGAGACCAAGCCACAAGGCTCTTTGGAGCCAGCTGGGGGCCATCCAAATGCCTCCCCACACAGTTCTGGAGCCGCTGTGGGCTGTCCTGGAGCAGCTGTGGGCTGCTGGGTTGGTGATAGACGAACGTTGGCCACATGTGCCACGAGTCTCTGGGTTTCGCTGGGAGATCCTGGTGTGCACTGCAGTGGTGGTGTTCCTGGGAAAGAGTGCACTCAGCTTCCGAAGAAGAAAGTGGCAGTGTGCCCAGAACGAGGAAGTCTCTGGAAAAGGCATGGAGAAGACCGAACCGGACGCACAAGCCCGTGGAGCTGTCGCATCATCCGAGCCGAAGGCCAGTCCTCTCCCGTTCCAGCTTCTTGCTCTGGCTGCCCTGAATCAAGATGCCGGGTATTGGTCAGTGGGAAACACCACGCAACTGCTGAAGGGAGTTCGGGAAAGGCTGTTGAAGAGCCCTCACCAGCTGCCTCATGAAAATCCCATCTGTGGAGCAGCCCGGGAAGATGGAGAAGCCCTGGTGAGGAAAACACCAGAAGGCTTCAAGGACAGCCGTGATCTGCAGGCAAGTGCAGACCCGCTGGTTCAGGGGATTGGCAGCTGTGGACAGAGAGTGCAGGACGAGGCAGGGCAGGCAGGCAGGCCAGAGCTTCCTGAAGGAGGAGTGCGGCGGCAGGCCAGCGCTGAGGGCCAGAGCCAACAGCACACCCTCAGCCAGATCCTCCTGAAGGGGATGCATGTGCTAGAGCTGCTTGGAGATCATCTGGAAGGTGGGGGCTCAAGGAGGCAGGTGGAGACTGGCTCCTCCTCCCCTGACCACGTGCCCTCAGGCGGGAGCCCCGTGAACCAATTAAAGCCGTCCAGGGCACTGAAGAAGGCACGTCAGAGGAATGAAGAGCTCCCAAGAAACCCAACAAGCCACCAAGCTGAGCAAGGACCTGTTCACCTTCGGAACACCCTCCTGGACGGTGAGATTCCGAAGTTGCGCCTGAAGCTTGAGCCAGAGCCGAAGCTGTGCGAAGAGCACCTCAGACACCTGGAGAGGAAGATGATGGAGGAGAAGGCACGCTGCCTGCAAGTGAAGAACGAGCTTGCCAAGGTGCGCAGGAAGGCGGATGCTGCCCACTGGCACTTGGGCCTCTATAGGAACATGGCCGCCGACCTGCACCGAGAATGGCAGCAAATCGCCTCCTTGCATGAGCGGGAGCGCCTCCTGGTGGAGAAGAGGAGTGAGGAGAGCCAGAAGGCTGTCCTGTGGGCAGAGAGGGAGTTCCAAAGGCTCCAGGCCCAAAACCATTGCCTCAGGCAGAAGCTGGCCAACTCTGGGCCCAAGGTCCAGCCTGTCTCCGGGGGGCCTCCTGCTCCTGCTCCTGCTGTTCCGGGCACAGCCTCCAAATACCCTCAAGCGCCAAAGGCTCCCCTGAAACCCAGGAAGCCCAAGAAGGGAGCAAGGGTGCACTGGCCAGACTCCAAGTTCTCGGGTCCCCTGCAGGTCTGATTCCCTTGCCCAGCAGCCACCAACACTCACAACCAGAGCACAGAAGCTCCTGTGCTGACCCCTTCAGCCATACCCATGGCTCCTTTGACTTGAGATCCACCCCATCCTTTAGCCTGATGCTCCATATTCCCTGGAGCCGTATGAGTGTGAGAGAATATTTTTCAGTGTTCAGCGTAACACAAATAAAAATAAAAATATCCAATGGCTGAGACTACTGCTACTGAGAATGGATTTGATTAAGGGATTCTATGCCAAGCAAGGGACGGTTTGAAGTGTCTTTTATCGATCCCTTAATCGTCCCAATAACCCAGTGTGTCATGTCTGACTGAGGTTCAGACAGGGGAAACAACTTGCCCCAAGATCACACAGCTAGTGAATTTCAGAGCTCCTGTTCCAAACCAGGGTTGTCTAATGATCACCTGCTGTGCCAATAACTTCTACTACAATGCCTACTACTGTTCTTCTTCTTCTTCTTCTTCTTCTTCTTCTTCTTCTTCTTCTTCTTCTTCTTCTTCTTCTTCTTCTTCTTCTTATTCTTTGGAGAGACAGAAAGGGTGACGGCGCACACATACACACACACACACACACAAAGGAACGCACACACATGCAGGCGGGGGAGGGGCCGAGTTAGAGAGATTCCTCGACAGGCTTGGGACTCAAGTGCTGAACCAGACGCTGGTCTGGATTTCCCAGATCACGTGATCAGCCCTGAACCGAAATCAGGAGCCAGACACTGAACTGACAGGCAACCTTGGGCAAGGAACTTCTAGGCAAGCTGCTGAAGGATCCCAGAAGGGCTTGGTAAAATGTTCCCCTCGTTCACGTCCTAGGATGTGATGATTTATGCAAAGATAATAGTGCATATAATATAATCTAACATAATATATAATAATATAAGGATGCCGAGATTATAGTGGTGGCTAGCTGAGGTCAAGTCCCAGCCAAGTAGGGAGGGCAGCCTTTAAGGGTCTCCAACGATTCCCATCTTGGGTACACATCGTTTTGGGTTCCATAGTCTACCTCTTGCTTCGAGTCAGAACTACTGACTCCCTTGTAAAGGACAGAATGTGGCCAAAGTGATAGGATGTCCCTTCGGAGGTGAGTTTACAAAGAGACTGGTCTCCTCTTGGGCTTGCCCGCCCTCCGTCCCTCCCTCCCTCATCTGTTCCCAGGGAAGCCAGCTGCTCCTTGGGAGCTTTATGCTGGAGAGGCCCATGGGGCAAGGAATGACTATTTCTTGCTTCCAGCAGTGGAGGGCCTCTGGCGGCTCACAGCCAGCTGAGTGAGCTCAAAAGCAGACTTACCCCCAACAAGCCCGCAGATGACTGAAGATCCAGAGGCCCTCTGGACTGCAGCCTTGTGAGAGATCCTGAGCCACAGGGACCTGGCTAGTTGCACCTGGATGGCTGGCCCACAGAAACCATATCAGGTTATGAATGTTGTTTTAGGCCCATTGGTTCAGGGAAAACCTTCAAGAAAGACAGGAGTGGGAAGGCAAATGTTGGGCTTCTGACCCACCCCCCCTCTCCTGGGGTTGAAATTCCAGGGAAATCAAGAGATGGTAGAAACGCCTGAGAGATGAGGGTAAACAATGGAAGAGAGAGGACATCTATTCTGATCGCCATGGATCTCTCTGAGAGGACATCCTCCCACTTGATCCTCCTGTGTCGAAGGGTGGCAAATGCAGGGGGAGACACCTGGCAGTGTGGTCCAAGTCGGCTGAGAGCACTCGACCCAGCCCCACAGAGCCTCCTAGAAGGCAGAGAAAGAGCCCAGAAGTTCCCTGGGGCCCCTAGAGAAGGCCCCGAGAGAATGAGATGAGTTGAAAGCCTGGGACCTGGTCGTTGGACTTCTAGACTGGAGGGGAGATGGCCTGTGGAAGGGCCACTGCCCGCAACCCCTGTTGGACCAGACCCCTCCTGTCTGCTTTGGGAGACTGGGGGTGAATATGAGAATGAATTCATGTAGAAGAGATGGTGTTCTAATGCTTGGTTTCAACTTCTTGAAATCCTTTCAACTTCTTGAAATCGTTGACATTCCTTTTCTCCTTGTCCCCAGGACCACCATGAATGGGAAGGGGCCTTCAAAGAAGCAAGATGAGAACATCTCTTACAAGGCTGTCCAGTGTCAATATCCAACCACTGCAGTCACTTCTACCCCCTTGGCAGCCCCACTGCTTCCATCAGGACACAGATCCGTTCCTGTACAGGTTTTTGATCAAACGTAAGTTTGGATTTCTCGCAGAGAAATGCCAAGAGTGCAATGACTGGCGTCCTAGGGTGGTTGCAATAAACTGTGTGGAGGGTTGGGTCACTCTACTGTGCACCCGAAAAGCATATTCTACTGCTTGTTCCCTGGAATTTAAATCCAGGCCTTGAAAAAGAAAAGGAACTGTGAACTGTTTTCAAGAGGGAGCTCTATCATCTTCCATTCCCAACAGCGATGCAGGAGCGATCCAGTCGTTCCACATCCTGCCTTGCATTGGGGAGTGGGGTCTCTCTCTCCCTCTCGGGTGCATTTGGTTTGCATCATGCTGATAGGTGTGCAGTGAGAGCTCATTGGAGTTTGAATTTGAATTGCCCCGATGGTAACTTTTTATGGGATTTCCATCTGTATACTCTTTGGTAAAGTGTTTCGGTCTTTTGCCCATTTTTTTTGTTTTTGTTCTTTTCAGACTGGATGGCTTGCTTCTTTGGGGGTCAACTTTTGAGGTTCTCTCCTTCCGACAGGAGTCCTTTATCAGGTATGTGGTTTGCACCTATTTTCTCCCAGTTTGTAGCTTCCCTTTTGGGTCTTCTTCACAAGGTGTTTCACACATTACAGACTTCCAATTCGGATTGTTGGATCATGTCTAATGAATCAACTCTTCTTGAACGGAACATGATTTGATGTCCAGTCGGAGGATTCTTTACCTAGCTGTCCATTCTGGACATTTTTTTCCCTAGTAGATTTATCATTTTACATAGAAGGCGGTGATTAATTTTGAGTTAATTTAACAAATTTTTTTTTTCTTTTTGAGAGAGTGAGCATGCGCATGAGTGGGGCGTGGGGTGGAGGGAGAAGCGAAAAGAGCGTCCTTAAGCAGACTCCCCAGTGAGCTTGGAGCCTGATTTTGTCCCGGGACCCTGAGAGCATGACAAGAGCCGAAATTAAGAGCTGGCTGCCTCAGCGACTGAGTCACCCAGGCGCCACGAGTTCAGTTTTGTACAGAGGATGAGCCTTCGATTGTGGTCCTCGTCCTCCTCGTCCTCCACCTCCACCTCCTCCTCCTCTCTGCCCCTCCCTCTTCTTCTTCTCCTTCTTCTTCTTTGTCTCTGGAAGTCCACTTGCTCTAGCACCATTTCTTCAAAACGCTGTCACTCCTCCATTGAATTGCTTTTCCCCTTTGTCAGAATCCCATTGACATGTTGGTGGTTGGTCTCTTTCTGGGTTTGATCCTGTTCCACTTATCTATCTTTATACTGTTCCATTTGTCTATCCCTTCACCAACACCACACATTTTGGATTACTATAGCTGTAGATCTTGAAACTGGGTGGAAGGATTCCTTTGGTTTTCTTCTTTAGTTTTATTTTCTCATCTTTTTCTAGGTTCTGACGTGGAGAGCTTATTGTTTTGAGACAGAGAGAGAGAGAGAGAGAGAGACAGGGAAGGGGTACAGAGAGAGAGAGAGAGAGAGAGAGATTATTAAACAGCCTCCATGCCCAGCACCAGCACAATGCAGGTTCAGTCTCACAACCTCGAGTTGAATCATGACCCGAGTCAAAATCAAGAGTTGGACTAACTGACTGAGCCTCCCAGATGCTCCTCCTCCTTTCTAACATAGGCAGTGATTGCTCTACATGGTGCTGTCCATTGATTGTGCTGTGTCCCACACATTTTCATATGTTGTATGTTCATTTTCCTTCACTTCAATGCATTGAGATTTGATCTTTGATCTTTGATCATCTAGAAGGTTACTTTCTCAGTGTTTGGATATTTGTTCGTTTTCTCCTTTGGATACCTAGTTTGCTTTTTAAATATATTTTTTTTAATGTTGAAATTGTACTTCCGAGAAATTGATCGATAGCGTTGTCTTTGTTTCAGGTGTACAATAGAGCGATTCCCCTCCCCTACCCCACCTGCTGTCAGCTCCGGTTGCAGGCACTGATGTGCCTTGGAGACTCAGGTGCACCTCCCCCACCCCTCCTCCCTTCAGCTCCTGTTGCCAGGCACTGGTTTGCGTTGGAGACGGAACCCTCGTAGGGGTTCCAAGCACTTCCTAGTGGCCCAGAAGACACTGGTGATCGGAGACCAAGCCACAAGGCTCTTTGGAGCCAGCTGGGGGCCATCCAAATGCCTCCCCACACAGTTCTGGAGCCGCTGTGGGCTGTCCTGGAGCAGCTGTGGGCTGCTGGGTTGGTGATAGACGAACGTTGGCCACATGTGCCACGAGTCTCTGGGTTTCGCTGGGAGATCCTGGTGTGCACTGCAGTGGTGGTGTTCCTGGGAAAGAGTGCACTCAGCTTCCGAAGAAGAAAGTGGCAGTGTGCCCAGAACGAGGAAGTCTCTGGAAAAGGCATGGAGAAGACCGAACCGGACGCACAAGCCCGTGGAGCTGTCGCATCATCCGAGCCGAAGGCCAGTCCTCTCCCGTTCCAGCTTCTTGCTCTGGCTGCCCTGAATCAAGATGCCGGGTATTGGTCAGTGGGAAACACCACGCAACTGCTGAAGGGAGTTCGGGAAAGGCTGTTGAAGAGCCCTCACCAGCTGCCTCATGAAAATCCCATCTGTGGAGCAGCCCGGGAAGATGGAGAAGCCCTGGTGAGGAAAACACCAGAAGGCTTCAAGGACAGCCGTGATCTGCAGGCAAGTGCAGACCCGCTGGTTCAGGGGATTGGCAGCTGTGGACAGAGAGTGCAGGACGAGGCAGGGCAGGCAGGCAGGCCAGAGCTTCCTGAAGGAGGAGTGCGGCGGCAGGCCAGCGCTGAGGGCCAGAGCCAACAGCACACCCTCAGCCAGATCCTCCTGAAGGGGATGCATGTGCTAGAGCTGCTTGGAGATCATCTGGAAGGTGGGGGCTCAAGGAGGCAGGTGGAGACTGGCTCCTCCTCCCCTGACCACGTGCCCTCAGGCGGGAGCCCCGTGAACCAATTAAAGCCGTCCAGGGCACTGAAGAAGGCACGTCAGAGGAATGAAGAGCTCCCAAGAAACCCAACAAGCCACCAAGCTGAGCAAGGACCTGTTCACCTTCGGAACACCCTCCTGGACGGTGAGATTCCGAAGTTGCGCCTGAAGCTTGAGGCAGAGCCGAAGCTGTGCGAAGAGCACCTCAGACACCTGGAGAGGAAGATGATGGAGGAGAAGGCACGCTGCCTGCAAGTGAAGAACGAGCTTGCCAAGGTGCGCAGGAAGGCGGATGCTGCCCACTGGCACTTGGGCCTCTATAGGAACATGGCCGCCGACCTGCACCGAGAATGGCAGCAAATCGCCTCCTTGCATGAGCGGGAGCGCCTCCTGGTGGAGAAGAGGAGTGAGGAGAGCCAGAAGGCTGTCCTGTGGGCAGAGAGGGAGTTCCAAAGGCTCCAGGCCCAAAACCATTGCCTCAGGCAGAAGCTGGCCAACTCTGGGCCCAAGGTCCAGCCTGTCTCCGGGGGGCCTCCTGCTCCTGCTCCTGCTGTTCCGGGCACAGCCTCCAAATACCCTCAAGGGCCAAAGGCTCCCCTGAAACCCAGGAAGCCCAAGAAGGGAGCAAGGGTGCACTGGCCAGACTCCAAGTTCTCGGGTCCCCTGCAGGTCTGATTCCCTTGCCCAGCAGCCACCAACACTCACAACCAGAGCACAGAAGCTCCTGTGCTGACCCCTTCAGCCATACCCATGGCTCCTTTGACTTGAGATCCACCCCATCCTTTAGCCTGATGCTCCATATTCCCTGGAGCCGTATGAGTGTGAGAGAATATTTTTCAGTGTTCAGCGTAACACAAATAAAAATAAAAATATCCAATGGCTGAGACTACTGCTACTGAGAATGGATTTGATTAAGGGATTCTATGCCAAGCAAGGGACGGTTTGAAGTGTCTTTTATCGATCCCTTAATCGTCCCAATAACCCAGTGTGTCATGTCTGACTGAGGTTCAGACAGGGGAAACAACTTGCCCCAAGATCACACAGCTAGTGAATTTCAGAGCTCCTGTTCCAAACCAGGGTTGTCTAATGATCACCTGCTGTGCCAATAACTTCTACTACAATGCCTACTACTGTTCTTCTTCTTCTTCTTCTTCTTCTTCTTCTTCTTCTTCTTCTTCTTCTTCTTCTTCTTCTTATTCTTTGGAGAGACAGAAAGGGTGACGGCGCACACATACACACACACACACACACAAAGGAACGCACACACATGCAGGCGGGGGAGGGGCCGAGTTAGAGAGATTCCTCGACAGGCTTGGGACTCAAGTGCTGAACCAGACGCTGGTCTGGATTTCCCAGATCACGTGATCAGCCCTGAACCGAAATCAGGAGCCAGACACTGAACTGACAGGCAACCTTGGGCAAGGAACTTCTAGGCAAGCTGCTGAAGGATCCCAGAAGGGCTTGGTAAAATGTTCCCCTCGTTCACGTCCTAGGATGTGATGATTTATGCAAAGATAATAGTGCATATAATATAATCTAACATAATATATAATAATATAAGGATGCCGAGATTATATTGGTGGCTAGCTGAGGTCAAGTCCCAGCCAAGTAGGGAGGGCAGCCTTTAAGGGTCTCCAACGATTCCCATCTTGGGTACACATCGTTTTGGGTTCCATAGTCTACCTCTTGCTTCGAGTCAGAACTACTGACTCCCTTGTAAAGGACAGAATGTGGCCAAAGTGATAGGATGTCCCTTCGGAGGTGAGTTTACAAAGAGACTGGTCTCCTCTTGGGCTTGCCCGCCCTCCGTCCCTCCCTCCCTCATCTGTTCCCAGGGAAGCCAGCTGCTCCTTGGGAGCTTTATGCTGGAGAGGCCCATGGGGCAAGGAATGACTATTTCTTGCTTCCAGCAGTGGAGGGCCTCTGGCTGCTCACAGCCAGCTGAGTGAGCTCAAAAGCAGACTTACCCCCAACAAGCCCGCAGATGACTGAAGATCCAGAGGCCCTCTGGACTGCAGCCTTGTGAGAGATCCTGAGCCACAGGGACCTGGCTAGTTGCACCTGGATGGCTGGCCCACAGAAACCATATCAGGTTATGAATGTTGTTTTAGGCCCATTGGTTCAGGGAAAACCTTCAAGAAAGACAGGAGTGGGAAGGCAAATGTTGGGCTTCTGACCCACCCCCCCTCTCCTGGGGTTGAAATTCCAGGGAAATCAAGAGATGGTAGAAACGCCTGAGAGATGAGGGTAAACAATGGAAGAGAGAGGACATCTATTCTGATCGCCATGGATCTCTCTGAGAGGACATCCTCCCACTTGATCCTCCTGTGTCGAAGGGTGGCAAATGCAGGGGGAGACACCTGGCAGTGTGGTCCAAGTCGGCTGAGAGCACTCGACCCAGCCCCACAGAGCCTCCTAGAAGGCAGAGAAAGAGCCCAGAAGTTCCCTGGGGCCCCTAGAGAAGGCCCCGAGAGAATGAGATGAGTTGAAAGCCTGGGACCTGGTCGTTGGACTTCTAGACTGGAGGGGAGATGGCCTGTGGAAGGGCCACTGCCCGCAACCCCTGTTGGACCAGACCCCTCCTGTCTGCTTTGGGAGACTGGGGGTGAATATGAGAATGAATTCATGTAGAAGAGATGGTGTTCTAATGCTTGGTTTCAACTTCTTGAAATCCTTTCAACTTCTTGAAATCGTTGACATTCCTTTTCTCCTTGTCCCCAGGACCACCATGAATGGGAAGGGGCCTTCAAAGAAGCAAGATGAGAACATCTCTTACAAGGCTGTCCAGTGTCAATATCCAACCACTGCAGTCACTTCAACCCCCTTGGCAGCCCCACTGCTTCCATCAGGACACAGATCCGTTCCTGTACAGGTTTTTGATCAAACGTAAGTTTGGATTTCTCGCAGAGAAATGCCAAGAGTGCAATGACTGGCGTCCTAGGGTGGTTGCAATAAACTGTGTGGAGGGTTGGGTCACTCTACTGTGCACCCGAAAAGCATATTCTACTGCTTGTTCCCTGGAATTTAAATCCAGGCCTTGAAAAAGAAAAGGAACTGTGAACTGTTTTCAAGAGGGAGCTCTATCATCTTCCATTCCCAACAGCGATGCAGGAGCGATCCAGTCGTTCCACATCCTGCCTTGCATTGGGGAGTGGGGTCTCTCTCTCCCTCTCGGGTGCATTTGGTTTGCATCATGCTGATAGGTGTGCAGTGAGAGCTCATTGGAGTTTGAATTTGAATTGCCCCGATGGTAACTTTTTATGGGATTTCCATCTGTATACTCTTTGGTAAAGGGTTTCGGTCTTTTGCCCATTTTTTTTGTTTTTGTTCTTTTCAGACTGGATGGCTTGCTTCTTTGGGGGTCAACTTTTGAGGTTCTCTCCTTCCGACAGGAGTCCTTTATCAGGTATGTGGTTTGCACCTATTTTCTCCCAGTTTGTAGCTTCCCTTTTGGGTCTTCTTCACAAGGTGTTTCACACATTACAGACTTCCAATTCGGATTGTTGGATCATGTCTAATGAATCAACTCTTCTTGAACGGAACATGATTTGATGTCCAGTCGGAGGATTCTTTACCTAGCTGTCCATTCTGGACATTTTTTTCCCTAGTAGATTTATCATTTTACATAGAAGGCGGTGATTAATTTTGAGTTAATTTAACAAATTTTTTTTTTCTTTTTGAGAGAGTGAGCATGCGCATGAGTGGGGCGTGGGGTGGAGGGAGAAGCGAAAAGAGCGTCCTTAAGCAGACTCCCCAGTGAGCTTGGAGCCTGATTTTGTCCCGGGACCCTGAGAGCATGACAAGAGCCGAAATTAAGAGCTGGCTGCCTCAGCGACTGAGTCACCCAGGCGCCACGAGTTCAGTTTTGTACAGAGGATGAGCCTTCGATTGTGGTCCTCGTCCTCCTCGTCCTCCACCTCCACCTCCTCCTCCTCTCTGCCCCTCCCTCTTCTTCTTCTCCTTCTTCTTCTTTGTCTCTGGAAGTCCACTTGCTCTAGCACCATTTCTTCAAAACGCTGTCACTCCTCCATTGAATTGCTTTTCCCCTTTGTCAGAATCCCATTGACATGTTGGTGGTTGGTCTCTTTCTGGGTTTGATCCTGTTCCACTTATCTATCTTTATACTGTTCCATTTGTCTATCCCTTCACCAACACCACACATTTTGGATTACTATAGCTGTAGATCTTGAAACTGGGTGGAAGGATTCCTTTGGTTTTCTTCTTTAGTTTTATTTTCTCATCTTTTTCTAGGTTCTGACGTGGAGAGCTTATTGTTTTGAGACAGAGAGAGAGAGAGAGAGAGAGACAGGGAAGGGGTACAGAGAGAGAGAGAGAGAGAGAGAGAGATTATTAAACAGCCTCCATGCCCAGCACCAGCACAATGCAGGTTCAGTCTCACAACCTCGAGTTGAATCATGACCCGAGTCAAAATCAAGAGTTGGACTAACTGACTGAGCCTCCCAGATGCTCCTCCTCCTTTCTAACATAGGCAGTGATTGCTCTACATGGTGCTGTCCATTGATTGTGCTGTGTCCCACACATTTTCATATGTTGTATGTTCATTTTCCTTCACTTCAATGCATTGAGATTTGATCTTTGATCTTTGATCATCTAGAAGGTTACTTTCTCAGTGTTTGGATATTTGTTCGTTTTCTCCTTTGGATACCTAGTTTGCTTTTTAAATATATTTTTTTTAATGTTGAAATTGTACTTCCGAGAAATTGATCGATAGCGTTGTCTTTGTTTCAGGTGTACAATAGAGCGATTCCCCTCCCCTACCCCACCTGCTGTCAGCTCCGGTTGCAGGCACTGATGTGCCTTGGAGACTCAGGTGCACCTCCCCCACCCCTCCTCCCTTCAGCTCCTGTTGCCAGGCACTGGTTTGCGTTGGAGACGGAACCCTCGTAGGGGTTCCAAGCACTTCCTAGTGGCCCAGAAGACACTGGTGATCGGAGACCAAGCCACAAGGCTCTTTGGAGCCAGCTGGGGGCCATCCAAATGCCTCCCCACACAGTTCTGGAGCCGCTGTGGGCTGTCCTGGAGCAGCTGTGGGCTGCTGGGTTGGTGATAGACGAACGTTGGCCACATGTGCCACGAGTCTCTGGGTTTCGCTGGGAGATCCTGGTGTGCACTGCAGTGGTGGTGTTCCTGGGAAAGAGTGCACTCAGCTTCCGAAGAAGAAAGTGGCAGTGTGCCCAGAACGAGGAAGTCTCTGGAAAAGGCATGGAGAAGACCGAACCGGACGCACAAGCCCGTGGAGCTGTCGCATCATCCGAGCCGAAGGCCAGTCCTCTCCCGTTCCAGCTTCTTGCTCTGGCTGCCCTGAATCAAGATGCCGGGTATTGGTCAGTGGGAAACACCACGCAACTGCGGAAGGGAGTTCGGGAAAGGCTGTTGAAGAGCCCTCACCAGCTGCCTCATGAAAATCCCATCTGTGGAGCAGCCCGGGAAGATGGAGAAGCCCTGGTGAGGAAAACACCAGAAGGCTTCAAGGACAGCCGTGATCTGCAGGCAAGTGCAGACCCGCTGGTTCAGGGGATTGGCAGCTGTGGACAGAGAGTGCAGGACGAGGCTGGGCAGGCAGGCAGGCCAGAGCTTCCTGAAGGAGGAGTGCGGCGGCAGGCCAGCGCTGAGGGCCAGAGCCAACAGCACACCCTCAGCCAGATCCTCCTGAAGGGGATGCATGTGCTAGAGCTGCTTGGAGATCATCTGGAAGGTGGGGGCTCAAGGAGGCAGGTGGAGACTGGCTCCTCCTCCCCTGACCACGTGCCCTCAGGCGGGAGCCCCGTGAACCAATTAAAGCCGTCCAGGGCACTGAAGAAGGCACGTCAGAGGAATGAAGAGCTCCCAAGAAACCCAACAAGCCACCAAGCTGAGCAAGGACCTGTTCACCTTCGGAACACCCTCCTGGACGGTGAGATTCCGAAGTTGCGCCTGAAGCTTGAGCCAGAGCCGAAGCTGTGCGAAGAGCACCTCAGACACCTGGAGAGGAAGATGATGGAGGAGAAGGCACGCTGCCTGCAAGTGAAGAACGAGCTTGCCAAGGTGCGCAGGAAGGCGGATGCTGCCCACTGGCACTTGGGCCTCTATAGGAACATGGCCGCCGACCTGCACCGAGAATGGCAGCAAATCGCCTCCTTGCATGAGCGGGAGCGCCTCCTGGTGGAGAAGAGGAGTGAGGAGAGCCAGAAGGCTGTCCTGTGGGCAGAGAGGGAGTTCCAAAGGCTCCAGGCCCAAAACCATTGCCTCAGGCAGAAGCTGGCCAACTCTGGGCCCAAGGTCCAGCCTGTCTCCGGGGGGCCTCCTGCTCCTGCTCCTGCTGTTCCGGGCACAGCCTCCAAATACCCTCAAGGGCCAAAGGCTCCCCTGAAACCCAGGAAGCCCAAGAAGGGAGCAAGGGTGCACTGGCCAGACTCCAAGTTCTCGGGTCCCCTGCAGGTCTGATTCCCTTGCCCAGCAGCCACCAACACTCACAACCAGAGCACAGAAGCTCCTGTGCTGACCCCTTCAGCCATACCCATGGCTCCTTTGACTTGAGATCCACCCCATCCTTTAGCCTGATGCTCCATATTCCCTGGAGCCGTATGAGTGTGAGAGAATATTTTTCAGTGTTCAGCGTAACACAAATAAAAATAAAAATATCCAATGGCTGAGACTACTGCTACTGAGAATGGATTTGATTAAGGGATTCTATGCCAAGCAAGGGACGGTTTGAAGTGTCTTTTATCGATCCCTTAATCGTCCCAATAACCCAGTGTGTCATGTCTGACTGAGGTTCAGACAGGGGAAACAACTTGCCCCAAGATCACACAGCTAGTGAATTTCAGAGCTCCTGTTCCAAACCAGGGTTGTCTAATGATCACCTGCTGTGCCAATAACTTCTACTACAATGCCTACTACTGTTCTTCTTCTTCTTCTTCTTCTTCTTCTTCTTCTTCTTCTTCTTCTTCTTCTTCTTCTTCTTCTTCTTCTTATTCTTTGGAGAGACAGAAAGGGTGACGGCGCACACATACACACACACACACACACAAAGGAACGCACACACATGCAGGCGGGGGAGGGGCCGAGTTAGAGAGATTCCTCGACAGGCTTGGGACTCAAGTGCTGAACCAGACGCTGGTCTGGATTTCCCAGATCACGTGATCAGCCCTGAACCGAAATCAGGAGCCAGACACTGAACTGACAGGCAACCTTGGGCAAGGAACTTCTAGGCAAGCTGCTGAAGGATCCCAGAAGGGCTTGGTAAAATGTTCCCCTCGTTCACGTCCTAGGATGTGATGATTTATGCAAAGATAATAGTGCATATAATATAATCTAACATAATATATAATAATATAAGGATGCCGAGATTATAGTGGTGGCTAGCTGAGGTCAAGTCCCAGCCAAGTAGGGAGGGCAGCCTTTAAGGGTCTCCAACGATTCCCATCTTGGGTACACATCGTTTTGTGTTCCATAGTCTACCTCTTGCTTCGAGTCAGAACTACTGACTCCCTTGTAAAGGACAGAATGTGGCCAAAGTGATAGGATGTCCCTTCGGAGGTGAGTTTACAAAGAGACTGGTCTCCTCTTGGGCTTGCCCGCCCTCCGTCCCTCCCTCCCTCATCTGTTCCCAGGGAAGCCAGCTGCTCCTTGGGAGCTTTATGCTGGAGAGGCCCATGGGGCAAGGAATGACTATTTCTTGCTTCCAGCAGTGGAGGGCCTCTGGCTGCTCACAGCCAGCTGAGTGAGCTCAAAAGCAGACTTACCCCCAACAAGCCCGCAGATGACTGAAGATCCAGAGGCCCTCTGGACTGCAGCCTTGTGAGAGATCCTGAGCCACAGGGACCTGGCTAGTTGCACCTGGATGGCTGGCCCACAGAAACCATATCAGGTTATGAATGTTGTTTTAGGCCCATTGGTTCAGGGAAAACCTTCAAGAAAGACAGGAGTGGGAAGGCAAATGTTGGGCTTCTGACCCACCCCCCCTCTCCTGGGGTTGAAATTCCAGGGAAATCAAGAGATGGTAGAAACGCCTGAGAGATGAGGGTAAACAATGGAAGAGAGAGGACATCTAGTCTGATCGCCATGGATCTCTCTGAGAGGACATCCTCCCACTTGATCCTCCTGTGTCGAAGGGTGGCAAATGCAGGGGGAGACACCTGGCAGTGTGGTCCAAGTCGGCTGAGAGCACTCGACCCAGCCCCACAGAGCCTCCTAGAAGGCAGAGAAAGAGCCCAGAAGTTCCCTGGGGCCCCTAGAGAAGGCCCCGAGAGAATGAGATGAGTTGAAAGCCTGGGACCTGGTCGTTGGACTTCTAGACTGGAGGGGAGATGGCCTGTGGAAGGGCCACTGCCCGCAACCCCTGTTGGACCAGACCCCTCCTGTCTGCTTTGGGAGACTGGGGGTGAATATGAGAATGAATTCATGTAGAAGAGATGGTGTTCTAATGCTTGGTTTCAACTTCTTGAAATCCTTTCAACTTCTTGAAATCGTTGACTTTCCTTTTCTCCTTGTCCCCAGGACCACCATGAATGGGAAGGGGCCTTCAAAGAAGCAAGACGAGAACATCTCTTACAAGGCTGTCCAGTGTCAATATCCAACCACTGCAGTCACTTCAACCCCCTTGGCAGCCCCACTGCTTCCATCAGGACACAGATCCGTTCCTGTACAGGTTTTTGATCAAACGTAAGTTTGGATTTCTCGCAGAGAAATGCCAAGAGTGCAATGACTGGCGTCCTAGGGTGGTTGCAATAAACTGTGTGGAGGGTTGGGTCACTCTACTGTGCACCCGAAAAGCATATTCTACTGCTTGTTCCCTGGAATTTAAATCCAGGCCTTGAAAAAGAAAAGGAACTGTGAACTGTTTTCAAGAGGGAGCTCTATCATCTTCCATTCCCAACAGCGATGCAGGAGCGATCCAGTCGTTCCACATCCTGCCTTGCATTGGGGAGTGGGGTCTCTCTCTCCCTCTCGGGTGCATTTGGTTTGCATCATGCTGATAGGTGTGCAGTGAGAGCTCATTGGAGTTTGAATTTGAATTGCCCCGATGGTAACTTTTTATGGGATTTCCATCTGTATACTCTTTGGTAAAGTGTTTCGGTCTTTTGCCCATTTTTTTTGTTTTTGTTCTTTTCAGACTGGATGGATTGCTTCTTTGGGGGTCAACTTTTGAGGTTCTCTCCTTCCGACAGGAGTCCTTTATCAGGTATGTGGTTTGCACCTATTTTCTCCCAGTTTGTAGCTTCCCTTTTGGGTCTTCTTCACAAGGTGTTTCACACATTACAGACTTCCAATTCGGATTGTTGGATCATGTCTAATGAATCAACTCTTCTTGAACGGAACATGATTTGATGTCCAGTCGGAGGATTCTTTACCTAGCTGTCCATTCTGGACATTTTTTTCCCTAGTAGATTTATCATTTTACATAGAAGGCGGTGATTAATTTTGAGTTAATTTAACAAATTTTTTTTTTCTTTTTGAGAGAGTGAGCATGCGCATGAGTGGGGCGTGGGGTGGAGGGAGAAGCGAAAAGAGCGTCCTTAAGCAGACTCCCCAGTGAGCTTGGAGCCTGATTTTGTCCCGGGACCCTGAGAGCATGACAAGAGCCGAAATTAAGAGCTGGCTGCCTCAGCGACTGAGTCACCCAGGCGCCACGAGTTCAGTTTTGTACAGAGGATGAGCCTTCGATTGTGGTCCTCGTCCTCCTCGTCCTCCACCTCCACCTCCTCCTCCTCTCTGCCCCTCCCTCTTCTTCTTCTCCTTCTTCTTCTTTGTCTCTGGAAGTCCACTTGCTCTAGCACCATTTCTTCAAAACGCTGTCACTCCTCCATTGAATTGCTTTTCCCCTTTGTCAGAATCCCATTGACATGTTGGTGGTTGGTCTCTTTCTGGGTTTGATCCTGTTCCACTTATCTATCTTTATACTGTTCCATTTGTCTATCCCTTCACCAACACCACACATTTTTGATTACTATAGCTGTAGATCTTGAAACTGGGTGGAAGGATTCCTTTGGTTTTCTTCTTTAGTTTTATTTTCTCATCTTTTTCTAGGTTCTGACGTGGAGAGCTTATTGTTTTGAGACAGAGAGAGAGAGAGAGAGAGAGACAGGGAAGGGGTACAGAGAGAGAGAGAGAGAGAGAGAGAGAGATTATTAAACAGCCTCCATGCCCAGCACCAGCACAATGCAGGTTCAGTCTCACAACCTCGAGTTTAATCATGACCCGAGTCAAAATCAAGAGTTGGACTAACTGACTGAGCCTCCCAGATGCTCCTCCTCCTTTCTAACATAGGCAGTGATTGCTCTACATGGTGCTGTCCATTGATTGTGCTGTGTCCCACACATTTTCATATGTTGTATGTTCATTTTCCTTCACTTCAATGCATTGAGATTTGATCTTTGATCTTTGATCATCTAGAAGGTTACTTTCTCAGTGTTTGGATATTTGTTAGTTTTCTCCTTTGGATACCTAGTTTGCTTTTTAAATATATTTTTTTTAATGTTGAAATTGTACTTCCGAGAAATTGATCGATAGCGTTGTCTTTGTTTCAGGTGTACAATAGAGCGATTCCCCTCCCCTACCCCACCTGCTGTCAGCTCCGGTTGCAGGCACTGATGTGCCTTGGAGACTCAGGTGCACCTCCCCCACCCCTCCTCCCTTCAGCTCCTGTTGCCAGGCACTGGTTTGCGTTGGAGACGGAACCCTCGTAGGGGTTCCAAGCACTTCCTAGTGGCCCAGAAGACACTGGTGATCGGAGACCAAGCCACAAGGCTCTTTGGAGCCAGCTGGGGGCCATCCAAATGCCTCCCCACACAGTTCTGGAGCGGCTGTGGGCTGTCCTGGAGCAGCTGTGGGCTGCTGGGTTGGTGATAGACGAACGTTGGCCACATGTGCCACGAGTCTCTGGGTTTCGCTGGGAGATCCTGGTGTGCACTGCAGTGGTGGTGTTCCTGGGAAAGAGTGCACTCAGCTTCCGAAGAAGAAAGTGGCAGTGTGCCCAGAACGAGGAAGTCTCTGGAAAAGGCATGGAGAAGACCGAACCGGACGCACAAGCCCGTGGAGCTGTCGCATCATCCGAGCCGAAGGCCAGTCCTCTCCCGTTCCAGCTTCTTGCTCTGGCTGCCCTGAATCAAGATGCCGGGTATTGGTCAGTGGGAAACACCACGCAACTGCTGAAGGGAGTTCGGGAAAGGCTGTTGAAGAGCCCTCACCAGCTGCCTCATGAAAATCCCATCTGTGGAGCAGCCCGGGAAGATGGAGAAGCCCTGGTGAGGAAAACACCAGAAGGCTTCAAGGACAGCCGTGATCTGCAGGCAAGTGCAGACCCGCTGGTTCAGGGGATTGGCAGCTGTGGACAGAGAGTGCAGGACGAGTCAGGGCAGGCAGGCAGGCCAGAGCTTCCTGAAGGAGGAGTGCGGCGGCAGGCCAGCGCTGAGGGCCAGAGCCAACAGCACACCCTCAGCCAGATCCTCCTGAAGGGGATGCATGTGCTAGAGCTGCTTGGAGATCATCTGGAAGGTGGGGGCTCAAGGAGGCAGGTGGAGACTGGCTCCTCCTCCCCTGACCACGTGCCCTCAGGCGGGAGCCCCGTGAACCAATTAAAGCCGTCCAGGGCACTGAAGAAGGCACGTCAGAGGAATGAAGAGCTCCCAAGAAACCCAACAAGCCACCAAGCTGAGCAAGGACCTGTTCACCTTCGGAACACCCTCCTGGACGGTGAGATTCCGAAGTTGCGCCTGAAGCTTGAGCCAGAGCCGAAGCTGTGCGAAGAGCACCTCAGACACCTGGAGAGGAAGATGATGGAGGAGAAGGCACGCTGCCTGCAAGTGAAGAACGAGCTTGCCAAGGTGCGCAGGAAGGCGGATGCTGCCCACTGGCACTTGGGCCTCTATAGGAACATGGCCGCCGACCTGCACCGAGAATGGCAGCAAATCGCCTCCTTGCATGAGCGGGAGCGCCTCCTGGTGGAGAAGAGGAGTGAGGAGAGCCAGAAGGCTGTCCTGTGGGCAGAGAGGGAGTTCCAAAGGCTCCAGGCCCAAAACCATTGCCTCAGGCAGAAGCTGGCCAACTCTGGGCCCAAGGTCCAGCCTGTCTCCGGGGGGCCTCCTGCTCCTGCTCCTGCTGTTCCGGGCACAGCCTCCAAATACCCTCAAGGGCCAAAGGCTCCCCTGAAACCCAGGAAGCCCAAGAAGGGAGCAAGGGTGCACTGGCCAGACTCCAAGTTCTCGGGTCCCCTGCAGGTCTGATTCCCTTGCCCAGCAGCCACCAACACTCACAACCAGAGCACAGAAGCTCCTGTGCTGACCCCTTCAGCCATACCCATGGCTCCTTTGACTTGAGATCCACCCCATCCTTTAGCCTGATGCTCCATATTCCCTGGAGCCGTATGAGTGTGAGAGAATATTTTTCAGTGTTCAGCGTAACACAAATAAAAATAAAAATATCCAATGGCTGAGACTACTGCTACTGAGAATGGATTTGATTAAGGGATTCTATGCCAAGCAAGGGACGGTTTGAAGTGTCTTTTATCGATCCCTTAATCGTCCCAATAACCCAGTGTGTCATGTCTGACTGAGGTTCAGACAGGGGAAACAACTTGCCCCAAGATCACACAGCTAGTGAATTTCAGAGCTCCTGTTCCAAACCAGGGTTGTCTAATGATCACCTGCTGTGCCAATAACTTCTACTACAATGCCTACTACTGTTCTTCTTCTTCTTCTTCTTCTTCTTCTTCTTCTTCTTCTTCTTCTTCTTCTTATTCTTTGGAGAGACAGAAAGGGTGACGGCGCACACATACACACACACACACACACAAAGGAACGCACACACATGCAGGCGGGGGAGGGGCCGAGTTAGAGAGATTCCTCGACAGGCTTGGGACTCAAGTGCTGAACCAGACGCTGGTCTGGATTTCCCAGATCACGTGATCAGCCCTGAACCGAAATCAGGAGCCAGACACTGAACTGACAGGCAACCTTGGGCAAGGAACTTCTAGGCAAGCTGCTGAAGGATCCCAGAAGGGCTTGGTAAAATGTTCCCCTCGTTCACGTCCTAGGATGTGATGATTTATGCAAAGATAATAGTGCATATAATATAATCTAACATAATATATAATAATATAAGGATGCCGAGATTATAGTGGTGGCTAGCTGAGGTCAAGTCCCAGCCAAGTAGGGAGGGCAGCCTTTAAGGGTCTCCAACGATTCCCATCTTGGGTACACATCGTTTTGGGTTCCATAGTCTACCTCTTGCTTCGAGTCAGAACTACTGACTCCCTTGTAAAGGACAGAATGTGGCCAAAGTGATAGGATGTCCCTTCGGAGGTGAGTTTACAAAGAGACTGGTCTCCTCTTGGGCTTGCCCGCCCTCCGTCCCTCCCTCCCTCATCTGTTCCCAGGGAAGCCAGCTGCTCCTTGGGAGCTTTATGCTGGAGAGGCCCATGGGGCAAGGAATGACTATTTCTTGCTTCCAGCAGTGGAGGGCCTCTGGCTGCTCACAGCCAGCTGAGTGAGCTCAAAAGCAGACTTACCCCCAACAAGCCCGCAGATGACTGAAGATCCAGAGGCCCTCTGGACTGCAGCCTTGTGAGAGATCCTGAGCCACAGGGACCTGGCTAGTTGCACCTGGATGGCTGGCCCACAGAAACCATATCAGGTTATGAATGTTGTTTTAGGCCCATTGGTTCAGGGAAAACCTTCAAGAAAGACAGGAGTGGGAAGCCAAATGTTGGGCTTCTGACCCACCCCCCCTCTCCTGGGGTTGAAATTCCAGGGAAATCAAGAGATGGTAGAAACGCCTGAGAGATGAGGGTAAACAATGGAAGAGAGAGGACATCTATTCTGATCGCCATGGATCTCTCTGAGAGGACATCCTCCCACTTGATCCTCCTGTGTCGAAGGGTGGCAAATGCAGGGGGAGACACCTGGCAGTGTGGTCCAAGTCGGCTGAGAGCACTCGACCCAGCCCCACAGAGCCTCCTAGAAGGCAGAGAAAGAGCCCAGAAGTTCCCTGGGGCCCCTAGAGAAGGCCCCGAGAGAATGAGATGAGTTGAAAGCCTGGGACCTGGTCGTTGGACTTCTAGACTGGAGGGGAGATGGCCTGTGGAAGGGCCACTGCCCGCAACCCCTGTTGGACCAGACCCCTCCTGTCTGCTTTGGGAGACTGGGGGTGAATATGAGAATGAATTCATGTAGAAGAGATGGTGTTCTAATGCTTGGTTTCAACTTCTTGAAATCCTTTCAACTTCTTGAAATCGTTGACATTCCTTTTCTCCTTGTCCCCAGGACCACCATGAATGGGAAGGGGCCTTCAAAGAAGCAAGATGAGAACATCTCTTACAAGGCTGTCCAGTGTCAATATCCAACCACTGCAGTCACTTCAACCCCCTTGGCAGCCCCACTGCTTCCATCAGGACACAGATCCGTTCCTGTACAGGTTTTTGATCAAACGTAAGTTTGGATTTCTCGCAGAGAAATGCCAAGAGTGCAATGACTGGCGTCCTAGGGTGGTTGCAATAAACTGTGTGGAGGGTTGGGTCACTCTACTGTGCACCCGAAAAGCATATTCTACTGCTTGTTCCCTGGAATTTAAATCCAGGCCTTGAAAAAGAAAAGGAACTGTGAACTGTTTTCAAGAGGGAGCTCTATCATCTTCCATTCCCAACAGCGATGCAGGAGCGATCCAGTCGTTCCACATCCTGCCTTGCATTGGGGAGTGGGGTCTCTCTCTCCCTCTCGGGTGCATTTGGTTTGCATCATGCTGATAGGTGTGCAGTGAGAGCTCATTGGAGTTTGAATTTGAATTGCCCCGATGGTAACTTTTTATGGGATTTCCATCTGTATACTCTTTGGTAAAGTGTTTCGGTCTTTTGCCCATTTTTTTTGTTTTTGTTCTTTTCAGACTGGATGGCTTGCTTCTTTGGGGGTCAACTTTTGAGGTTCTCTCCTTCCGACAGGAGTCCTTTATCAGGTATGTGGTTTGCACCTCTTTTCTCCCAGTTTGTAGCTTCCCTTTTGGGTCTTCTTCACAAGGTGTTTCACACATTACAGACTTCCAATTCGGATTGTTGGATCATGTCTAATGAATCAACTCTTCTTGAACGGAACATGATTTGATGTCCAGTCGGAGGATTCTTTACCTAGCTGTCCATTCTGGACATTTTTTTCCCTAGTAGATTTATCATTTTACATAGAAGGCGGTGATTAATTTTGAGTTAATTTAACAAATTTTTTTTTTCTTTTTGAGAGAGAGAGCATGCGCATGAGTGGGGCGTGGGGTGGAGGGAGAAGCGAAAAGAGCGTCCTTAAGCAGACTCCCCAGTGAGCTTGGAGCCTGATTTTGTCCCGGGACCCTGAGAGCATGACAAGAGCCGAAATGAAGAGCTGGCTGCCTCAGCGACTGAGTCACCCAGGCGCCACGAGTTCAGTTTTGTACAGAGGATGAGCCTTCGATTGTGGTCCTCGTCCTCCTCGTCCTCCACCTCCACCTCCTCCTCCTCTCTGCCCCTCCCTCTTCTTCTTCTCCTTCTTCTTCTTTGTCTCTGGAAGTCCACTTGCTCTAGCACCATTTCTTCAAAACGCTGTCACTCCTCCATTGAATTGCTTTTCCCCTTTGTCAGAATCCCATTGACATGTTGGTGGTTGGTCTCTTTCTGGGTTTGATCCTGTTCCACTTATCTATCTTTATACTGTTCCATTTGTCTATCCCTTCACCAACACCACACATTTTTGATTACTATAGCTGTAGATCTTGAAACTGGGTGGAAGGATTCCTTTGGTTTTCTTCTTTAGTTTTATTTTCTCATCTTTTTCTAGGTTCTGACGTGGAGAGCTTATTGTTTTGAGACAGAGAGAGAGAGAGAGAGAGAGAGACAGGGAAGGGGTACAGAGAGAGAGAGAGAGAGAGAGAGAGATTATTAAACAGCCTCCATGCCCAGCACCAGCACAATGCAGGTTCAGTCTCACAACCTCGAGTTGAATCATGACCCGAGTCAAAATCAAGAGTTGGACTAACTGACTGAGCCTCCCAGATGCTCCTCCTCCTTTCTAACATAGGCAGTGATTGCTCTACATGGTGCTGTCCATTGATTGTGCTGTGTCCCACACATTTTCATATGTTGTATGTTCATTTTCCTTCACTTCAATGCATTGAGATTTGATCTTTGATCTTTGATCATCTAGAAGGTTACTTTCTCAGTGTTTGGATATTTGTTCGTTTTCTCCTTTGGATACCTAGTTTGCTTTATAAATATATATTTTTTTTTTTTTTTTTTTTTTTTTTTTTTTTTTTTTTTTTTTTTTTTTAAAGATTTTATTTATTTATTTGATAGAGAGAGACCGTAAGTAGGCAGAGAGGCAGGCAGAGAGAGTGAGAGGGAAGCAGGCTCCCCGCCAAGCAGAGAGCCCGATGCGGGACTCGATCCCAGGACCCTGAGACCATGACCTGAGCCGAAGGCAGTGGCCCAAACCACTGAGCCACCCAGGCGCCCTATAAATATATTTTTTTTAATGTTGAAATTGTACTTCCGAGAAATTGATCGATAGCGTTGTCTTTGTTTCAGGTGTACAATAGAGCGATTCCCCTCCCCTACCCCACCTGCTGTCAGCTCCGGTTGCAGGCACTGATGTGCCTTGGAGACTCAGGTGCACCTCCCCCACCCCTCCTCCCTTCAGCTCCTGTTGCCAGGCACTGGTTTGCGTTGGAGACGGAACCCTCGTAGGGGTTCCAAGCACTTCCTAGTGGCCCAGAAGACACTGGTGATCGGAGACCAAGCCACAAGGCTCTTTGGAGCCAGCTGGGGGCCATCCAAATGCCTCCCCACACAGTTCTGGAGCCGCTGTGGGCTGTCCTGGAGCAGCTGTGGGCTGCTGGGTTGGTGATAGACGAACGTTGGCCACATGTGCCACGAGTCTCTGGGTTTCGCTGGGAGATCCTGGTGTGCACTGCAGTGGTGGTGTTCCTGGGAAAGAGTGCACTCAGCTTCCGAAGAAGAAAGTGGCAGTGTGCCCAGAACGAGGAAGTCTCTGGAAAAGGCATGGAGAAGACCGAACCGGACGCACAAGCCCGTGGAGCTGTCGCATCATCCGAGCCGAAGGCCAGTCCTCTCCCGTTCCAGCTTCTTGCTCTGGCTGCCCTGAATCAAGATGCCGGGTATTGGTCAGTGGGAAACACCACGCAACTGCTGAAGGGAGTTCGGGAAAGGCTGTTGAAGAGCCCTCACCAGCTGCCTCATGAAAATCCCATCTGTGGAGCAGCCCGGGAAGATGGAGAAGCCCTGGTGAGGAAAACACCAGAAGGCTTCAAGGACAGCCGTGATCTGCAGGCAAGTGCAGACCCGCTGGTTCAGGGGATTGGCAGCTGTGGACAGAGAGTGCAGGACGAGGCAGGGCAGGCAGGCAGGCCAGAGCTTCCTGAAGGAGGAGTGCGGCGGCAGGCCAGCGCTGAGGGCCAGAGCCAACAGCGCACCCTCAGCCAGATCCTCCTGAAGGGGATGCATGTGCTAGAGCTGCTTGGAGATCATCTGGAAGGTGGGGGCTCAAGGAGGCAGGTGGAGACTGGCTCCTCCTCCCCTGACCACGTGCCCTCAGGCGGGGGCCCCGTGAACCAATTAAAGCCGTCCAGGGCACTGAAGAAGGCACGTCAGAGGAATGAAGAGCTCCCAAGAAACCCAACAAGCCACCAAGCTGAGCAAGGACCTGTTCACCTTCGGAACACCCTCCTGGACGGTGAGATTCCGAAGTTGCGCCTGAAGCTTGAGGCAGAGCCGAAGCTGTGCGAAGAGCACCTCAGACACCTGGAGAGGAAGATGATGGAGGAGAAGGCACGCTGCCTGCAAGTGAAGAACGAGCTTGCCAAGGTGCGCAGGAAGGCGGATGCTGCCCACTGGCACTTGGGCCTCTATAGGAACATGGCCGCCGACCTGCACCGAGAATGGCAGCAAATCGCCTCCTTGCATGAGCGGGAGCGCCTCCTGGTGGAGAAGAGGAGTGAGGAGAGCCAGAAGGCTGTCCTGTGGGCAGAGAGGGAGTTCCAAAGGCTCCAGGCCCAAAACCATTGCCTCAGGCAGAAGCTGGCCAACTCTGGGCCCAAGGTCCAGCCTGTCTCCGGGGGGCCTCCTGCTCCTGCTCCTGCTGTTCCGGGCACAGCCTCCAAATACCCTCAAGGGCCAAAGGCTCCCCTGAAACCCAGGAAGCCCAAGAAGGGAGCAAGGGTGCACTGGCCAGACTCCAAGTTCTCGGGTCCCCTGCAGGTCTGATTCCCTTGCCCAGCAGCCACCAACACTCACAACCAGAGCACAGAAGCTCCTGTGCTGACCCCTTCAGCCATACCCATGGCTCCTTTGACTTGAGATCCACCCCATCCTTTAGCCTGATGCTCCATATTCCCTGGAGCCGTATGAGTGTGAGAGAATATTTTTCAGTGTTCAGCGTAACACAAATAAAAATAAAAATATCCAATGGCTGAGACTACTGCTACTGAGAATGGATTTGATTAAGGGATTCTATGCCAAGCAAGGGACGGTTTGAAGTGTCTTGTATCGATCCCTTAATCGTCCCAATAACCCAGTGTGTCATGTCTGACTGAGGTTCAGACAGGGGAAACAACTTGCCCCAAGATCACACAGCTAGTGAATTTCAGAGCTCCTGTTCCAAACCAGGGTTGTCTAATGATCACCTGCTGTGCCAATAACTTCTACTACAATGCCTACTACTGTTCTTCTTCTTCTTCTTCTTCTTCTTCTTCTTCTTCTTCTTCTTCTTCTTCTTCTTCTTCTTCTTCTTCTTCTTTGGAGAGACAGAAAGGGTGACGTCGCACACATACACACACACACACATACAAAGGAACGCACACACATGCAGGCGGGGGAGGGGCCGAGTTAGAGAGATTCCTCGACAGGCTTGGGACTCAAGTGCTGAACCAGACGCTGGTCTGGATTTCCCAGATCACGTGATCAGCCCTGAACCGAAATCAGGAGCCAGACACTGAACTGACAGGCACCCTTGGGCAAGGAACTTCTAGGCAAGCTGCTGAAGGATCCCAGAAGGGCTTGGTAAAATGTTCCCCTCGTTCACGTCCTAGGATGTGATGATTCTATGCAAAGATAATAGTGCATATAATATAATCTAACATAATATATAATAATATAAGGATGCAGAGATTATAGTGGTGGCTAGCTGAGGTCAAGTCCCAGCCAAGTAGGGAGGGCAGCCTTTAAGGGTCTCCAACGATTCCCATCTTGGGTACACATCGTTTTGGGTTCCATAGTCTACCTCTTGCTTCGAGTCAGAACTACTGACTCCCTTGTAAAGGACAGAATGTGGCCAAAGTGATAGGATGTCCCTTCGGAGGTGAGTTTACAAAGAGACTGGTCTCCTCTTGGGCTTGCCCGCCCTCCGTCCCTCCCTCCCTCATCTGTTCCCAGGGAAGCCAGCTGCTCCTTGGGAGCTTTATGCTGGAGAGGCCCATGGGGCAAGGAATGACTATTTCTTGCTTCCAGCAGTGGAGGGCCTCTGGCTGCTCACAGCCAGCTGAGTGAGCTCAAAAGCAGACTTACCCCCAACAAGCCCGCAGATGACTGAAGATCCAGAGGCCCTCTGGACTGCAGCCTTGTGAGAGATCCTGAGCCACAGGGACCTGGCTAGTTGCACCTGGATGGCTGGCCCACAGAAACCATATCAGGTTATGAATGTTGTTTTAGGCCCATTGGTTCAGGGAAAACCTTCAAGAAAGACAGGAGTGGGAAGCCAAATGTTGGGCTTCTGACCCACCCCCCCTCTCCTGGGGTTGAAATTCCAGGGAAATCAAGAGATGGTAGAAACGCCTGAGAGATGAGGGTAAACAATGGAAGAGAGAGGACATCTATTCTGATCGCCATGGATCTCTCTGAGAGGACATCCTCCCACTTGATCCTCCTGTGTCGAAGGGTGGCAAATGCAGGGGGAGACACCTGGCAGTGTGGTCCAAGTCGGCTGAGAGCACTCGACCCAGCCCCACAGAGCCTCCTAGAAGGCAGAGAAAGAGCCCAGAAGTTCCCTGGGGCCCCTAGAGAAGGCCCCGAGAGAATGAGATGAGTTGAAAGCCTGGGACCTGGTCGTTGGACTTCTAGACTGGAGGGGAGATGGCCTGTGGAAGGGCCACTGCCCGCAACCCCTGTTGGACCAGACCCCTCCTGTCTGCTTTGGGAGACTGGGGGTGAATATGAGAATGAATTCATGTAGAAGAGATGGTGTTCTAATGCTTGGTTTCAACTTCTTGAAATCCTTTCAACTTCTTGAAATCGTTGACATTCCTTTTCTCCTTGTCCCCAGGACCACCATGAATGGGAAGGGGCCTTCAAAGAAGCAAGATGAGAACATCTCTTACAAGGCTGTCCAGTGTCAATATCCAACCACTGCAGTCACTTCTACCCCCTTGGCAGCCCCACTGCTTCCATCAGGACACAGATCCGTTCCTGTACAGGTTTTTGAGCAAACGTAAGTTTGGATTTCTCGCAGAGAAATGCCAAGAGTGCAATGACTGGGGTCCTAGGGTGGTTGCAAGTCTAGTTTTCAGAGAAACTGTGTGGAGGGTTGGGTCACTCTACTGTGCACCCGAAAAGCATATTCTACTGCTTGTTCCCTGGAATTTAAATCCAGGCCTTGAAAAAGAAAAGGAACTGTGAACTGTTTTCAAGAGGGAGCTCTATCATCTTCCATTCCCAACAGCGATGCAGGAGCGATCCAGTCGTTCCACATCCTGCCTTGCATTGGGGAGTGGGGTCTCTCTCTCCCTCTCGGGTGCATTTGGTTTGCATCATGCTGATAGGTGTGCAGTGAGAGCTCATTGGAGTTTGAATTTGAATTGCCCCGATGGTAACTTTTTATGGGATTTCCATCTGTATACTCTTTGGTAAAGGGTTTCGGTCTTTTGCCCATTTTTTCTGTTTTTGTGCTTTTCAGACTGGATGGCTTGCTTCTTTGGGGGTCAACTTTTGAGGTTCTCTCCTTCCGACAGGAGTCCTTTATCAGGTATGTGGTTTGCACCTCTTTTCTCCCAGTTTGTAGCTTCCCTTTTGGGTCTTCTTCACAAGGTGTTTCACACATTACAGACTTCCAATTCAGATTGTTGGATCATGTCTAATGAATCAACTCTTCTTGAACGGAACATGATTTGATGTCCAGTCGGAGGATTCTTTACCTAGCTGTCCATTCTGGACATTTTTTTCCCTAGTAGATTTATCATTTTACATAGAAGGCGGTGATTAATTTTGAGTTAATTTAACAAATTTTTTTTTTCTTTTTGAGAGAGAGAGCATGCGCATGAGTGGGGCGTGGGGTGGAGGGAGAAGCGAAAAGAGCGTCCTTAAGCAGACTCCCCAGTGAGCTTGGAGCCTGATTTTGTCCCGGGACCCTGAGAGCATGACAAGAGCCGAAATTAAGAGCTGGCTGCCTCAGCGACTGAGTCACCCAGGCGCCACGAGTTCAGTTTTGTACAGAGGATGAGTTTTCGATTGTGGTCCTCGTCCTCCTCGTCCTCCACCTCCACCTCCTCCTCCTCTCTGCCCCTCGCTCTTCTTCTTCTCCTTCTTCTTCTTTGTCTCTGGAAGTCCACTTGCTCTAGCACCATTTCTTCAAAACGCTGTCACTCCTCCATTGAATTGCTTTTCCCCTTTGTCAGAATCCCATTGACATGTTGGTGGTTGGTCTCTTTCTGGGTTTGATCCTGTTCCACTTATCTATCTTTATACTGTTCCATTTGTCTATCCCTTCACCAACACCACACATTTTTGATTACTATAGCTGTAGATCTTGAAACTGGGTGGAAGGATTCCTTTGGTTTTCTTCTTTAGTTTTATTTTCTCATCTTTTTCTAGGTTCTGACGTGGAGAGCTTATTGTTTTGAGAGAGAGAGAGAGAGAGAGAGAGAGACAGGGAAGGGGTACAGAGAGAGAGAGAGAGAGAGAGAGAGAGAGATTATTAAACAGCCTCCATGCCCAGCACCAGCACAATGCAGGTTCAGTCTCACAACCTCGAGTTTCATCATGACCCGAGTCAAAATCAAGAGTTGGACTAACTGACTGAGCCTCCCAGATGCTCCTCCTCCTTTCTAACATAGGCAGTGATTGCTCTACATGGTGCTGTCCATTGATTGTGCTGTGTCCCACACATTTTCATATGTTGTATGTTCATTTTCCTTCACTTCAAGGCATTGAGATTTGATCTTTGATCTTTGATCATCTAGAAGGTTACTTTCTCAGTGTTTGGATATTTGTTCGTTTTCTCCTTTGGATACCTAGTTTGCTTTTTAAATATATTTTTTTTAATGTTGAAATTGTACTTCCGAGAAATTGATCGATAGGGTTGTCTTTGTTTCAGGTGTACAATAGAGCGATTCCCCTCCCCTACCCCACCTGCTGTCAGCTCCGGTTGCAGGCACTGATGTGCCTTGGAGACTCAGGTGCACCTCCCCCACCCCTCCTCCCTTCAGCTCCTGTTGCCAGGCACTGGTTTGCGTTGGAGACGGAACCCTCGTAGGGATTCCAAGCACTTCCTAGTGGCCCAGAAGACACTGGTGATCGGAGACCAAGCCACAAGGCTCTTTGGAGCCAGCTGGTGGCCATCCAAATGCCTCCCCACACAGTTGTGGAGCCGCTGTGGGCTGTCCTGGAGCAGCTGTGGGCTGCTGGGTTGGTGATAGACGAACGTTGGCCACATGTGCCACGAGTCTCTGGGTTTCGCTGGGAGATCCTGGTGTGCACTGCAGTGGTGGTGTTCCTGGGAAAGAGTGCACTCAGCTTCCGAAGAAGAAAGTGGCAGTGTGCCCAGAACGAGGAAGTCTCTGGAAAAGGCATGGAGAAGACCGAACCGGACGCACAAGCCCGTGGAGCTGTCGCATCATCCGAGCCAAAGGCCAGTCCTCTCCCGTTCCAGCTTCTTGCTCTGGCTGCCCTGAATCAAGATGCCGGGTATTGGTCAGTGGGAAACACCACGCAACTGCTGAAGGGAGTTCGGGAAAGGCTGTTGAAGAGCCCTCACCAGCTGCCTCATGAAAATCCCATCTGTGGAGCAGCCCGGGAAGATGGAGAAGCCCTGGTGAGGAAAACACCAGAAGGCTTCAAGGACAGCCGTGATCTGCAGGCAAGTGCAGACCCGCTGGTTCAGGGGATTGGCAGCTGTGGACAGAGAGTGCAGGACGAGGCAGGGCAGGCAGGCAGGCCAGAGCTTCCTGAAGGAGGAGTGCGGCGGCAGGCCAGCGCTGAGGGCCAGAGCCAACAGCACACCCTCAGCCAGATCCTCCTGAAGGGGATGCATGTGCTAGAGCTGCTTGGAGATCATCTGGAAGGTGGGGGCTCAAGGAGGCAGGTGGAGACTGGCTCCTCCTCCCCTGTCCACGTGCCCTCAGGCGGGAGCCCCGTGAACCAATTAAAGCCGTCCAGGGCACTGAAGAAGGCACGTCAGAGGAATGAAGAGCTCCCAAGAAACCCAACAAGCCACCAAGCTGAGCAAGGACCTGTTCACCTTCGGAACACCCTCCTGGACGGTGAGATTCCGAAGTTGCGCCTGAAGCTTGAGCCAGAGCCGAAGCTGTGCGAAGAGCACCTCAGACACCTGGAGAGGAAGATGATGGAGGAGAAGGCACGCTGCCTGCAAGTGAAGAACGAGCTTGCCAAGGTGCGCAGGAAGGCGGATGCTGCCCACTGGCACTTGGGCCTCTATAGGAACATGGCCGCCGACCTGCACCGAGAATGGCAGCAAATCGCCTCCTTGCATGAGCGGGAGCGCCTCCTGGTGGAGAAGAGGAGTGAGGAGAGCCAGAAGGCTGTCCTGTGGGCAGAGAGGGAGTTCCAAAGGCTCCAGGCCCAAAACCATTGCCTCAGGCAGAAGCTGGCCAACTCTGGGCCCAAGGTCCAGCCTGTCTCCGGGGGGCCTCCTGCTCCTGCTCCTGCTGTTCCGGGCACAGCCTCCAAATACCCTCAAGGGCCAAAGGCTCCCCTGAAACCCAGGAAGCCCAAGAAGGGAGCAAGGGTGCACTGGCCAGACTCCAAGTTCTCGGGTCCCCTGCAGGTCTGATTCCCTTGCCCAGCAGCCACCAACACTCACAACCAGAGCACAGAAGCTCCTGTGCTGACCCCTTCAGCCATACCCATGGCTCCTTTGACTTGAGATCCACCCCATCCTTTAGCCTGATGCTCCATATTCCCTGGAGCCGTATGAGTGTGAGAGAATATTTTTCAGTGTTCAGCGTAACACAAATAAAAATAAAAATATCCAATGGCTGAGACTACTGCTACTGAGAATGGATTTGATTAAGGGATTCTATGCCAAGCAAGGGGCGGTTTGAAGTGTCTTTTATCGATCCCTTAATCGTCCCAATAACCCAGTGTGTCATGTCTGACTGAGGTTCAGACAGGGGAAACAACTTGCCCCAAGATCACACAGCTAGTGAATTTCAGAGCTCCTGTTCCAAACCAGGGTTGTCTAATGATCACCTGCTGTGCCAATAACTTCTACTACAATGCCTACTACTGTTCTTCTTCTTCTTCTTCTTCTTCTTCTTCTTCTTCTTCTTCTTCTTCTTCTTCTTCTTCTTCTTATTCTTTGGGGAGACAAAAAGGGTGACGACGCACACATACACACACACACACACACACAAAGGAACGCACACACATGCAGGCGGGGGAGGGGCCGAGTTAGAGAGATTCCTCGACAGGCTTGGGACTCAAGTGCTGAACCAGACGCTGGTCTGGATTTCCCAGATCACGTGATCAGCCCTGAACCGAAATCAGGAGCCAGACACTGAACTGACAGGCACCCTTGGGCAAGGAACTTCTAGGCAAGCTGCTGAAGGATCCCAGAAGGGCTTGGTAAAATGTTCCCCTCGTTCACGTCCTAGGATGTGATGATTCTATGCAAAGATAATAGTGCATATAATATAATCTAACATAATATATAATAATATAAGGATGCAGAGATTATAGTGGTGGCTAGCTGAGGTCAAGTCCCAGCCAAGTAGGGAGGGCAGCCTTTAAGGGTCTCCAACGATTCCCATCTTGGGTACACATCGTTTTGTGTTCCATACTCTACCTCTTGATTCGAGTCAGAACTACTGACTCCCTTGTAAAGGACAGAATGTGGCCAAAGTGATAGGATGTCCCTTCGGAGGTGAGTTTACAAAGAGACTGGTCTCCTCTTGGGCTTGCCCGCCCTCCGTCCCTCCCTCCCTCATCTGTTCCCAGGGAAGCCAGCTGCTCCTTGGGAGCTTTATGCTGGAGAGGCCCACGGGGCAAGGAATGACTATTTCTTGCTTCCAGCCATGGAGGGCCTCTGGCGGCTCACAGCCAGCTGAGTGAGCTCAAAAGCAGACTTACCCCCAACAAGCCCGCAGATGACTGAAGATCCAGAGGCCCTCTTGACTGCAGCCTTGTGAGAGATCCTGAGCCACAGGGACCTGGCTAGTTGCACCTGGATGGCTGGCCCACAGGAACCATATCAGGTTATGAATGTTGTTTTAGGCCCATTGGTTCAGGGAAAACCTTCAAGAAAGACAGGAGTGGGAAGCCAAATGTTGGGCTTCTGACCCACCCCCCCTCTCCTGGGGTTGAAATTCCAGGGAAATCAAGAGATGGTAGAAACGCCTGAGAGATGAGGGTAAACAATGGAAGAGAGAGGACATCTAGTCTGATCGCCATGGATCTCTCTGAGAGGACATCCTCCCACTTGATCCTCCTGTGTCGAAGGGTGGCAAATGCAGGGGGAGACACCTGGCAGTGTGGTCCAAGTCGGCTGAGAGCACTCGACCCAGCCCCACAGAGCCTCCTAGAAGGCAGAGAAAGAGCCCAGAAGTTCCCTGGGGCCCCTAGAGAAGGCCCCGAGAGAATGAGATGAGTTGAAAGCCTGGGACCTGGTCGTTGGACTTCTAGACTGGAGGGGAGATGGCCTGTGGAAGGGCCACTGCCCGCAACCCCTGTTGGACCAGACCCCTCCTGTCTGCTTTGGGAGACTGGGGGTGAATATGAGAATGAATTCATGTAGAAGAGATGGTGTTCTAATGCTTGGTTTCAACTTCTTGAAATCCTTTCAACTTCTTGAAATCGTTGACATTCCTTTTCTCCTTGTCCCCAGGACCACCATGAATGGGAAGGGGCCTTCAAAGAAGCAAGATGAGAACATCTCTTACAAGGCTGTCCAGTGTCAATATCCAACCACTGCAGTCACTTCTACCCCCTTGGCAGCCCCACTGCTTCCATCAGGACACAGATCCGTTCCTGTACAGGTTTTTGAGCAAACGTAAGTTTGGATTTCTCGCAGAGAAATGCCAAGAGTGCAATGACTGGGGTCCTAGGGTGGTTGCAAGTCTAGTTTTCAGAGAAACTGTGTGGAGGGTTGGGTCACTCTACTGTGCATCCTAAAAGCATATTCTACTGCTTGTTCCCTGGAATTTAAATCCAGGCCTTGAAAAAGAAAAGGAACTGTGAACTGTTTTCAAGAGGGAGCTCTATCATCTTCCATTCCCAACAGCGATGCAGGAGCGATCCAGTCGTTCCACATCCTGCCTTGCATTGGGGAGTGGGGTCTCTCTCTCCCTCTCGGGTGCATTTGGTTTGCATCATGCTGATAGGTGTGCAGTGAGAGCTCATTGGAGTTTGAATTTGAATTGCCCCGATGGTAACTTTTTATGGGATTTCCATCTGTATACTCTTTGGTAAAGGGTTTCGGTCTTTTGCCCATTTTTTCTGTTTTTGTGCTTTTCAGACTGGATGGCTTGCTTCTTTGGGGGTCAACTTTTGAGGTTCTCTCCTTCCGACAGGAGTCCTTTATCATGTATGTGGTTTGCACCTATTTTCTCCCAGTTTGTAGCTCCCCTTTGGGGTCTTCTTCACAAGGTGTTTCACACATTACAGACTTCCAATTCTGATTGTTGGATCATGTCTAATGAATCAACTCTTCTTGAACGGAACATGATTTGATGTCCAGTCGGAGGATTCTTTACCTAGCTGTCCATTCTGGACATTTTTTTCCCTAGAAGATTTATCATTTTACATAGAAGGCGGTGATTAATTTTGAGTTAATTTAACAAAATTTTTTTTCTTTTTGAGAGAGTGAGCATGCGCATGAGTGGGGCGTGGGGTGGAGGGAGAAGCGAAAAGAGCGTCCTTAAGCAGACTCCCCAGTGAGCTTGGAGCCTGATTTTGTCCCGGGACCCTGAGAGCATGACAAGAGCCGAAATGAAGAGCTGGCTGCCTCAGCGACTGAGTCACCCAGGCGCCACGAGTTCAGTTTTGTACAGAGGATGAGCCTTCGATTGTGGTCCTCGTCCTCCTCGTCCTCCACCTCCACCTCCTCCTCCTCTCTGCCCCTCCCTCTTCTTCTTCTCCTTCTTCTTCTTTGTCTCTGGAAGTCCACTTGCTCTAGCACCATTTCTTCAAAACGCTGTCACTCCTCCATTGAATTGCTTTTCCCCTTTGTCAGAATCCCATTGACATGTTGGTGGTTGGTCTCTTTCTGGGTTTGATCCTGTTCCACTTATCTATCTTTATACTGTTCCATTTGTCTATCCCTTCACCAACACCACACATTTTTGATTACTATAGCTGTAGATCTTGAAACTGGGTGGAAGGATTCCTTTGGTTTTCTTCTTTAGTTTTATTTTCTCATCTTTTTCTAGGTTCTGACGTGGAGAGCTTATTGTTTTGAGACAGAGAGAGAGAGAGAGAGAGAGACAGGGAAGGGGTACAGAGAGAGAGAGAGAGAGAGATTATTAAACAGCCTCCATGCCCAGCACCAGCACAATGCAAGTTCAGTCTCACAACCTCGAGTTGAATCATGACCCGAGTCAAAATCAAGAGTTGGACTAACTGACTGAGCCTCCCAGATGCTCCTCCTCCTTTCTAACATAGGCAGTGATTGCTCTACATGGTGCTGTCCATTGATTGTGCTGTGTCCCACACATTTTCATATGTTGTATGTTCATTTTCCTTCACTTCAAGGCATTGAGATTTGATCTTTGATCTTTGATCATCTAGAAGGTTACTTTCTCAGTGTTTGGATATTTGTTCGTTTTCTCCTTTGGATACCTAGTTTGCTTTTTAAATATATTTTTTTTAATGCTGAAATTGTACTTCCGAGAAATTGATCGATAGGGTTGTCTTTGTTTCAGGTGTACAATAGAGCGATTCCCCTCCCCTACCCCACCTGCTGTCAGCTCCGGTTGCAGGCACTGATGTGCCTTGGAGACTCAGGTGCACCTCCCCCACCCCTCCTCCCTTCAGCTCCTGTTGCCAGGCACTGGTTTGCGTTGGAGACGGAACCCTCGTAGGGGTTCCAAGCACTTCCTAGTGGCCCAGAAGACACTGGTGATCGGAGACCAAGCCACAAGGCTCTTTGGAGCCAGCTGGTGGCCATCCAAATGCCTCCCCACACAGTTGTGGAGCCGCTGTGGGCTGTCCTGGAGCAGCTGTGGGCTGCTGGGTTGGTGATATCCGAACGTTGGCCACATGTGCCACGAGTCTCTGGGTTTCGCTGGGAGATCCTGGTGTGCACTGCAGTGGTGGTGTTCCTGGGAAAGAGTGCACTCAGCTTCCGAAGAAGAAAGAGGCAGTGTGCCCAGAACGAGGAAGTCTCTGGAAAAGGCATGGAGAAGACCGAACCGGACGCACAAGCCCGTGGAGCTGTCGCATCATCCGAGCCGAAGGCCAGTCCTCTCCCGTTCCAGCTTCTTGCTCTGGCTGCCCTGAATCAAGATGCCGGGTATTGGTCAGTGGGAAACACCACGCAACTGCTGAAGGGAGTTCGGGAAAGGCTGTTGAAGAGCCCTCACCAGCTGCCTCATGAAAATCCCATCTGTGGAGCAGCCCAGGAAGATGGAGAAGCCCTGCTGAGGAAAACACCAGAAGGCTTCAAGGACAGCCGTGATCTGCAGGCAAGTGCAGACCCGCTGGTTCAGGAGATTGGCAGCTGTGGACAGAGAGTGCAGGACGAGGCAGGGCATGCAGGCAGGCCAGAGCTTCCTGAAGGAGGAGTGCGGTGGCAGGCCAGCGCTGAGGGCCAGAGCCAACAGCACACCCTCAGCCAGATCCTCCTGAAGGGGATGCATGTGCTAGAGCTGCTTGGAGATCATCTGGAAGGTGGGGGCTCAAGGAGGCAGGTGGAGATGGCTCCTCCTCCCCTGACCACGTGCCCTCAGGCGGGAGCCCCGTGAACCAATTAAAGCCGTCCAGGGCACTGAAGAAGGCACGTCAGAGGAATGAAGAGCTCCCAAGAAACCCAACAAGCCACCAAGCTGAGCAAGGACCTGTTCACCTTCGGAACACCCTCCTGGACGGTGAGATTCCGAAGTTGCGCCTGAAGCTTGAGGCAGAGCCGAAGCTGTGCGAAGAGCACCTCAGACACCTGGAGAGGAAGATGATGGAGGAGAAGGCACGCTGCCTGCAAGTGAAGAACGAGCTTGCCAAGGTGCGCAGGAAGGCGGATGCTGCCCACTGGCTCTTGGGCCTCTATAGGAACATGGCCGCCGACCTGCACCGAGAATGGCAGCAAATCGCCTCCTTGCATGAGCGGGAACGCCTCCTGGTGGAGAAGAGGAGTGAGGAGAGCCAGAAGGCTGTCCTGTGGGCAGAGAGGGAGTTCCAAAGGCTCCAGGCCCAAAACCATTGCCTCAGGCAGAAGCTGGCCAACTCTGGGCCCAAGGTCCAGCCTGTCTCCGGGGGGCCTCCTGCTCCTGCTCCTGCTGTTCCGGGCACAGCCTCCAAATACCCTCAAGGGCCAAAGGCTCCCCTGAAACCCAGGAAGCCCAAGAAGGGAGCAAGGGTGCACTGGCCAGACTCCAAGTTCTCGGGTCCCCTGCAGGTCTGATTCCCTTGCCCAGCATCCACCAACACTCACAACCAGAGCACAGAAGCTCCTGTGCTGACCCCTTCAGCCATACCCATGGCTCCTTTGACTTGAGATCCACCCCATCCTTTAGCCTGATGCTCCATATTCCCTGGAGCCGTATGAGTTTGAGAGAATATTTTTCAGTGTTCAGCGTAACACAAATAAAAATAAAAATATCCAATGGCTGAGACTACTGCTACTGAGAATGGATTTGATTAAGGGATTCTATGCCAAGCAAGGGACGGTTTGAACTGTCTTTTATCGATCCCTTAATCGTCCCAATAACCCAGTGTGTCATGTCTGACTGAGGTTCAGACAGGGGAAACAACTTGCCCCAAGATCACACAGCTAGTGAATTTCAGAGCTCCTGTTCCAAACCAGGGTTGTCTAATGATCACCTGCTGTGCCAATAACTTCTACTACAATGCCTACTACTGTTCTTCTTCTTCTTCTTCTTCTTCTTCTTCTTCTTCTTCTTCTTCTTCTTCTTCTTGTTCTTATTCTTTGGAGAGACAGAAAGGGTGACGGCGCAAACATACACACACACACACATACAAAGGAACGCACACACATGCAGGCGGGGGAGGGGCCGAGTTAGAGAGATTCCTCGACAGGCTTGGGACTCAAGTGCTGAACCAGACGCTGGTCTGGATTTCCCAGATCACGTGATCAGCCCTGAACCGAAATCAGGAGCCAGACACTGAACTGACAGGCACCCTTGGGCAAGGAACTTCTAGGCAAGCTGCTGAAGGATCCCAGAAGGGCTTGGTAAAATGTTCCCCTCGTTCACGTCCTAGGATGTGATGATTATATGCAAAGATAATAGTGCATATAATATAATCTAACATAATATATAATAATATAAGGATGCAGAGATTATAGTGGTGGCTAGCTGAGGTCAAGTCCCAGCCAAGTAGGGAGGGCAGCCTTTAAGGGTCTCCAACGATTCCCATCTTGGGTACACATCGTTTTGGGTTCCATAGTCTACCTCTTGCTTCGAGTCAGAACTACTGACTCCCTTGTAAAGGACAGAATGTGGCCAAAGTGATAGGATGTCCCTTCGGAGGTGAGTTTACAAAGAGACTGGTCTCCTCTTGGGCTTGCCCGCCCTCCGTCCCTCCCTCCCTCATCTGTTCCCAGGGAAGCCAGCTGCTCCTTGGGAGCTTTATGCTGGAGAGGCCCATGGGGCAAGGAATGACTATTTCTTGCTTCCAGCAGTGGAGGGCCTCTGGCTGCTCACAGCCAGCTGAGTGAGCTCAAAAGCAGACTTACCCCCAACAAGCCCGCAGATGACTGAAGATCCAGAGGCCCTCTGGACTGCAGCCTTGTGAGAGATCCTGAGCCACAGGGACCTGGCTAGTTGCACCTGGATGGCTGGCCCACAGAAACCATATCAGGTTATGAATGTTGTTTTAGGCCCATTGGTTCAGGGAAAACCTTCAAGAAAGACAGGAGTGGGAAGCCAAATGTTGGGCTTCTGACCCACCCCCCCTCTCCTGGGGTTGAAATTCCAGGGAAATCAAGAGATGGTAGAAACGCCTGAGAGATGAGGGTAAACAATGGAAGAGAGAGGACATCTATGCTGATCGCCATGGATCTCTTTGAGAGGACATCCTCCCACTTGATCCTCCTGTGTCGAAGGGTGGCAAATGCAGGGGGAGACACCTGGCAGTGTGGTCCAAGTCGGCTGAGAGCACTCGACCCAGCCCCACAGAGCCTCCTAGAAGGCAGAGAAAGAGCCCAGAAGTTCCCTGGGGCCCCTAGAGAAGGCCCCGAGAGAATGAGATGAGTTGAAAGCCTGGGACCTGGTCGTTGGACTTCTAGACTGGAGGGGAGATGGCCTGTGGAAGGGCCACTGCCCGCAACCCCTGTTGGACCAGACCCCTCCTGTCTGCTTTGGGAGACTGGGGGTGAATATGAGAATGAATTCATGTAGAAGAGATGGTGTTCTAATGCTTGGTTTCAACTTCTTGAAATCCTTTCAACTTCTTGAAATCGTTGACATTCCTTTTCTCCTTGTCCCCAGGACCACCATGAATGGGAAGGGGCCTTCAAAGAAGCAAGATGAGAACATCTCTTACAAGGCTGTCCAGTGTCAATATCCAACCACTGCAGTCACTTCTACCCCCTTGGCAGCCCCACTGCTTCCATCAGGACACAGATCCGTTCCTGTACAGGTTTTTGAGCAAACGTAAGTTTGGATTTCTCGCAGAGAAATGCCAAGAGTGCAATGACTGGGGTCCTAGGGTGGTTGCAAGTCTAGTTTTCAGAGAAACTGTGTGGAGGGTTGGGTCACTCTACTGTGCACCCGAAAAGCATATTCTACTGCTTGTTCCCTGGAATTTAAATCCAGGCCTTGAAAAAGAAAAGGAACTGTGAACTGTTTTCAAGAGGGAGCTCTATCATCTTCCATTCCCAACAGCGATGCAGGAGCGATCCAGTCGTTCCACATCCTGCCTTGCATTGGGGAGTGGGGTCTCTCTCTCCCTCTCGGGTGCATTTGGTTTGCATCATGGTGATAGGTGTGCAGTGAGAGCTCATTGGAGTTTGAATTTGAATTGCCCCGATGGTAACTTTTTATGGGATTTCCATCTGTATACTCTTCGGTAAAGGGTTTCGGTCTTTTGCCCATTTTATTTGTTTTTGTTCTTTTCAGACTGGATGGCTTGCTTCTTTGGGGTTCCACTTTTGAGGTTCTCTCCTTCCGACAGGAGTCCTTTATCATGTATGTGGTTTGCACCTATTTTCTCCCAGTTTGTAGCTCCCCTTTGGGGTCTTCTTCACAAGGTGTTTCACACATTACAGACTTCCAATTCTGATTGTTGGATCATGTCTAATGAATCAACTCTTCTTGAACGGAACATGATTTGATGTCCAGTCGGAGGATTCTTTACCTAGCTGTCCATTCTGGACATTTTTTTCCCTAGAAGTTTTATCATTTTACATAGAAGGCGGTGATTAATTTTGAGTTAATTTAACAAATTTTTTTTTTCTTTTTGAGAGAGTGAGCATGCGCATGAGTGGGGCGTGGGGTGGAGGGAGAAGCGAAAAGAGCGTCCTTAAGCAGACTCCCCAGTGAGCTTGGAGCCTGATTTTGTCCCGGGACCCTGAGAGCATGACAAGAGCCGAAATTAAGAGCTGGCTGCCTCAGCGACTGAGTCACCCAGGCGCCACGAGTTCAGTTTTGTACAGAGGATGAGCCTTCGATTGTGGTCCTCGTCCTCCTCGTCCTCCACCTCCACCTCCTCCTCCTCTCTGCCCCTCGCTCTTCTTCTTCTCCTTCTTCTTCTTTGTCTCTGGAAGTCCACTTGCTCTAGCACCATTTCTTCAAAACGCTGTCACTCCTCCATTGAATTGCTTTTCCCCTTTGTCAGAATCCCATTGACATGTTGGTGGTTGGTCTCTTTCTGGGTTTGATCCTGTTCCACTTATCTATCTTTATACAGTTCCATTTGTCTATCCCTTCACCAACACCACACATTTTGGATTACTATAGCTGTAGATCTTGAAACTGGGTGGAAGGATTCCTTTGGTTTTCTTCTTTAGTTTTATTTTCTCATCTTTTTCTAGGTTCTGACGTGGAGAGCTTATTGTTTTGAGACAGAGAGAGAGAGAGAGAGAGAGACAGGGAAGGGGTACAGAGAGAGAGAGAGAGAGAGAGAGAGAGAGATTATTAAACAGCCTCCATGCCCAGCACCAGCACAATGCAGGTTCAGTCTCACAACCTCGAGTTTCATCATGACCCGAGTCAAAATCAAGAGTTGGACTAACTGACTGAGCCTCCCAGATGCTCCTCCTCCTTTCTAACATAGGCAGTGATTGCTCTACATGGTGCTGTCCATTGATTGTGCTGTGTCCCACACATTTTCATATGTTGTATGTTCATTTTCCTTCACTTCAATGCATTGAGATTTGATCTTTGATCTTTGATCATCTAGAAGGTTACTTTCTCAGTGTTTGGATATTTGTTCGTTTTCTCCTTTGGATACCTAGTTTGCTTTTTAAATATATTTTTTTTAATGTTGAAATTGTACTTCCGAGAAATTGATCGATAGGGTTGTCTTTGTTTCAGGTGTACAATAGAGCGATTCCCCTCCCCTACCCCACCTGCTGTCAGCTCCGGTTGCAGGCACTGATGTGCCTTGGAGACTCAGGTGCACCTCCCCCACCCCTCCTCCCTTCAGCTCCTGTTGCCAGGCACTGGTTTGCGTTGGAGACGGAACCCTCGTAGGGGTTCCAAGCACTTCCTAGTGGCCCAGAAGACACTGGTGATCGGAGACCAAGCCACAAGGCTCTTTGGAGCCAGCTGGGGGCCATCCAAATGCCTCCCCACACAGTTCTGGAGCCGCTGTGGGCTGTCCTGGAGCAGCTGTGGGCTGCTGGGTTGGTGATAGACGAACGTTGGCCACATGTGCCACGAGTCTCTGGGTTTCGCTGGGAGATCCTGGTGTGCACTGCAGTGGTGGTGTTCCTGGGAAAGAGTGCACTCAGCTTCCGAAGAAGAAAGTGGCAGTGTGCCCAGAACGAGGAAGTCTCTGGAAAAGGCATGGAGAAGACCGAACCGGACGCACAAGCCCGTGGAGCTGTCGCATCATCCGAGCCGAAGGCCAGTCCTCTCCCGTTCCAGCTTCTTGCTCTGGCTGCCCTGAATCAAGATGCCGGGTATTGGTCAGTGGGAAACACCACGCAACTGCTGAAGGGAGTTCGGGAAAGGCTGTTGAAGAGCCCTCACCAGCTGCCTCATGAAAATCCCATCTGTGGAGCAGCCCGGGAAGATGGAGAAGCCCTAGTGAGGAAAACACCAGAAGGCTTCAAGGACAGCCGTGATCTGCAGGCAAGTGCAGACCCACTGGTTCAGGAGATTGGCAGCTGTGGACAGAGAGTGCAGGACGAGTCAGGGCAGGCAGGCAGGCCAGAGCTTCCTGAAGGAGGAGTGCGGCGGCAGGCCAGCGCTGAGGGCCAGAGCCAACAGCACACCCTCAGCCAGATCCTCCTGAAGGGGATGCATGTGCTAGAGCTGCTTGGAGATCATCTGGAAGGTGGGGGCTCAAGGAGGCAGGTGGAGACTGGCTCCTCCTCCCCTGACCACGTGCCCTCAGGCGGGAGCCCCGTGAACCAATTAAAGCCGTCCAGGGCACTGAAGAAGGCACGTCAGAGGAATGAAGAGCTCCCAAGAAACCCAACAAGCCACCAAGCTGAGCAAGGACCTGTTCACCTTCGGAACACCCTCCTGGACGGTGAGATTCTGAAGTTGCGCCTGAAGCTTGAGGCAGAGCCGAAGCTGTGCGAAGAGCACCTCAGACACCTGGAGAGGAAGATGATGGAGGAGAAGGCACGCTGCCTGCAAGTGAAGAACGAGCTTGCCAAGGTGCGCAGGAAGGCGGATGCTGCCCACTGGCACTTGGGCCTCTATAGGAACATGGCCGCCGACCTGCACCGAGAATGGCAGCAAATCGCCTCCTTGCATGAGCGGGAGCGCCTCCTGGTGGAGAAGAGGAGTGAGGAGAGCCAGAAGGCTGTCCTGTGGGCAGAGAGGGAGTTCCAAAGGCTCCAGGCCCAAAACCATTGCCTCAGGCAGAAGCTGGCCAACTCTGGGCCCAAGGTCCAGCCTGTCTCCGGGGGGCCTCCTGCTCCTGCTCCTGCTGTTCCGGGCACAGCCTCCAAATACCCTCAAGGGCCAAAGGCTCCCCTGAAACCCAGGAAGCCCAAGAAGGGAGCAAGGGTGCACTGGCCAGACTCCAAGTTCTCGGGTCCCCTGCAGGTCTGATTCCCTTGCCCAGCAGCCACCAACACTCACAACCAGAGCACAGAAGCTCCTGTGCTGACCCCTTCAGCCATACCCATGGCTCCTTTGACTTGAGATCCACCCCATCCTTTAGCCTGATGCTCCATATTCCCTGGAGCCGTATGAGTGTGAGAGAATATTTTTCAGTGTTCAGCGTAACACAAATAAAAATAAAAATATCCAATGGCTGAGACTACTGCTACTGAGAATGGATTTGATTAAGGGATTCTATGCCAAGCAAGGGACGGTTTGAAGTGTCTTTTATCGATCCATTAATCGTCCCAATAACCCAGTGTGTCATGTCTGACTGAGGTTCAGACAGGGGAAACAACTTGCCCCAAGATCACACAGCTAGTGAATTTCAGAGCTCCTGTTCCAAACCAGGGTTGTCTAATGATCACCTGCTGTGCCAATAACTTCTACTACAATGCCTACTACTGTTCTTCTTCTTCTTCTTCTTCTTCTTCTTCTTCTTCTTCTTCTTCTTCTTCTTCTTCTTCTTCTTCTTATTCTTTGGAGAGACAGAAAGGGTGACGGCGCACACATACACACACACACACACACAAAGGAACGCACACACATGCAGGCGGGGGAGGGGCCGAGTTAGAGAGATTCCTCGACAGGCTTCGGACTCAAGTGCTGAACCAGACGCTGGTCTGGATTTCCCAGATCACGTGATCAGCCCTGAACCGAAATCAGGAGCCAGACACTGAACTGACAGGCAACCTTGGGCAAGGAACTTCTAGGCAAGCTGCTGAAGGATCCCAGAAGGGCTTGGTAAAATGTTCCCCTCGTTCACGTCCTAGGATGTGATGTTTCTATGCAAAGATAATAGTGCATATAATATAATCTAACATAATATATAATAATATAAGGATGCCGAGATTATACTGGTGGCTAGCTGAGGTCAAGTCCCAGCCAAGTAGGGAGGGCAGCCTTTAAGGGTCTCCAACGATTCCCATCTTGGGTACACATCGTTTTGTGTTCCATAGTCTACCTCTTGCTTCGAGTCAGAACTACTGACTCCCTTGTAAAGGACAGAATGTGGCCAAAGTGATAGGATGTCCCTTCGGAGGTGAGTTTACAAAGAGACTGGTCTCCTCTTGGGCTTGCCCGCCCTCCGTCCCTCCCTCCCTCATCTGTTCCCAGGGAAGCCAGCTGCTCCTTGGGAGCTTTATGCTGGAGAGGCCCATGGGGCAAGGAATGACTATTTCTTGCTTCCAGCAATGGAGGGCCTCTGGCTGCTCACAGCCAGCTGAGTGAGCTCAAAAGCAGACTTACCCCCAACAAGCCCGCAGATGACTGAAGATCCAGAGGCCCTCTGGACTGCAGCCTTGTGAGAGATCCTGAGCCACAGGGACCTGGCTAGTTGCACCTGGATGGCTGGCCCACAGAAACCATATCAGGTTATGAATGTTGTTTTAGGCCCATTGGTTCAGGGAAAACCTTCAAGAAAGACAGGAGTGGGAAGCCAAATGTTGGGCTTCTGACCCACCCCCCCTCTCCTGGGGTTGAAATTCCAGGGAAATCAAGAGATGGTAGAAACGCCTGAGAGATGAGGGTAAACAATGGAAGAGAGAGGACATCTAGTCTGATCGCCATGGATCTCTCTGAGAGGACATCCTCCCACTTGATCCTCCTGTGTCGAAGGGTGGCAAATGCAGGGGGAGACACCTGGCAGTGTGGTCCAAGTCGGCTGAGAGCACTCGACCCAGCCCCACAGAGCCTCCTAGAAGGCAGAGAAAGAGCCCAGAAGTTCCCTGGGGCCCCTAGAGAAGGCCCCTAGAGAATGAGATGAGTTGAAAGCCTGGGACCTGGTCGTTGGACTTCTAGACTGGAGGGGAGATGGCCTGTGGAAGGGCCACTGCCCGCAAGCCCTGTTGGACCAGACCCCTCCTGTGTGCTTTGGGAGACTGGGGGTGAATATGAGAATGAATTCATGTAGAAGAGATGGTGTTCTAATGCTTGGTTTCAACTTCTTGAAATCCTTTCAACTTCTTGAAATCGTTGACATTCCTTTTCTCCTTGTCCCCAGGACCACCATGAATGGGAAGGGGCCTTCAAAGAAGCAAGATGAGAACATCTCTTACAAGGCTGTCCAGTGTCAATATCCAACCACTGCAGTCACTTCTACCCCCTTGGCAGCCCCACTGCTTCCATCAGGACACAGATCCGTTCCTGTACAGGTTTTTGAGCAAACGTAAGTTTGGATTTCTCGCAGAGAAATGCCAAGAGTGCAATGACTGGGGTCCTAGGGTGGTTGCAAGTCTAGTTTTCAGAGAAACTGTGTGGAGGGTTGGGTCACTCTACTGTGCACCCGAAAAGCATATTCTACTGCTTGTTCCCTGGAATTTAAATCCAGGCCTTGAAAAAGAAAAGGAACTGTGAACTGTTTTCAAGAGGGAGCTCTATCATCTTCCATTCCCAACAGCGATGCAGGAGCGATCCAGTCGTTCCACATCCTGCCTTGCATTGGGGAGTGGGGTCTCTCTCTCCCTCTCGGGTGCATTTGGTTTGCATCATGCTGATAGGTGTGCAGTGAGAGCTCATTGGAGTTTGAATTTGAATTGCCCCGATGGTAACATTTGATGGGATTTCCATCTGTATACTCTTTGGTAAAGTGTTTCGGTCTTTTGCCCATTTTTTTGGTTTTTGTTCTTTTCAGACTGGATGGCTTGCTTCTTTGGGGGTCAACTTTTGAGGTTCTCTCCTTCCGACAGGAGTCCTTTATCAGGTATGTGGTTTGCACCTATTTTCTCCCAGTTTGTAGCTTCCCTTTTGGGTCTTCTTCACAAGGTGTTTCACACATTACAGACTTCCAATTCTGATTGTTGGATCATGTCTAATGAATCAACTCTTCTTGAACGGAACATGATTTGATGTCCAGTCGGAGGATTCTTTACCTAGCTGTCCATTCTGGACATTTTTTTCCCTAGAAGATTTATCATTTTACATAGAAGTCGGTGATTAATTTTGAGTTAATTTAACAAATTTTTTTTTCTTTTTGAGAGAGTGAGCATGCGCATGAGTGGGGCGTGGGGTGGAGGGAGAAGCGAAAAGAGCGTCCTTAAGCAGACTCCCCAGTGAGCTTGGAGCCTGATTTTGTCCCGGGACCCTGAGAGCATGACAAGAGCCGAAATGAAGAGCTGGCTGCCTCAGCGACTGAGTCACCCAGGCGCCACGAGTTCAGTTTTGTACAGAGGATGAGCCTTCGATTGTGGTCCTCGTCCTCCTCGTCCTCCACCTCCACCTCCTCCTCCTCTCTGCCCCTCCCTCTTCTTCTTCTCCTTCTTCTTCTTTGTCTCTGGAAGTCCACTTGCTCTAGCACCATTTCTTCAAAACGCTGTCACTCCTCCATTGAATTGCTTTTCCCCTTTGTCAGAATCCCATTGACATGTTGGTGGTTGGTCTCTTTCTGGGTTTGATCCTGTTCCACTTATCTATCTTTATACTGTTCCATTTGTCTATCCCTTCACCAACACCACACATTATGGATTACTATAGCTGTAGATCTTGAAACTGGGTGGAAGGATTCCTTTGGTTTTCTTCTTTAGTTTTATTTTCTCGTCTTTTTCTAGGTTCTGACGTGGAGAGCATATTGTTTTGAGACAGAGAGAGAGAGAGAGAGAGAGAGAGAGATTATTAAACAGCCTCCATGCCCAGCACCAGCACAATGCAGGTTCAGTCTCACAACCTCGAGTTGAATCATGACCCGAGTCAAAATCAAGAGTTGGACTAACTGACTGAGCCTCCCAGATGCTCCTCCTCCTTTCTAACATAGGCAGTGATTGCTCTACATGGTGCTGTCCATTGATTGTGCTGTGTCCCACACATTTTCATATGTTGTATGTTCATTTTCCTTCACTTCAATGCATTGGGATTTGATCTTTGATCTTTGATCATCTAGAAGGTCACTTTCTCAGTGTTTGGATATTTGTTAGTTTTCTCCTTTGGATACCTAGTTTGCTTTTTAAATACATTTTTTTTAATGTTGAAATTGTACTTCCGAGAAATTGATCGATAGGGTTGTCTTTGTTTCGGGTGTACAATAGAGCGATTCCCCTCCCCTACCCCACCTGCTGTCAGCTCCGGTTGCAGGCACTGATGTGCCTTGGAGACTCAGGTGCACCTCCCCCACCCCTCCTCCCTTCAGCTCCTGTTGCCAGGCACTGGTTTGCGTTGGAGACGGAACTCTCGTAGGGGTTCCAAGCACTTCCTAGTGGCCCAGAAGACACTGGTGATCGGAGACCAAGCCACAAGGCTCTTTGGAGCCAGCTGGGGGCCATCCAAATGCCTCCCCACACAGTTCTGGAGCCGCTGTGGGCTGTCCTGGAGCAGCTGTGGGCTGCTGGGTTGGTGATAGACGAACGTTGGCCACATGTGCCACGAGTCTCTGGGTTTCGCTGGGAGATCCTGGTGTGCACTGCAGTGGTGGTGTTCCTGGGAAAGAGTGCACTCAGCTTCCGAAGAAGAAAGTGGCAGTGTGCCCAGAACGAGGAAGTCTCTGGAAAAGGCATGGAGAAGACCGAACCGGACGCACAAGCCCGTGGAGCTGTCGCTTCATCCGAGCCGAAGGCCAGTCCTCTCCCGTTCCAGCTTCTTGCTCTGGCTGCCCTGAATCAAGATGCCGGGTATTGGTCAGTGGGAAACACCACGCAACTGCTGAAGGGAGTTCGGGAAAGGCTGTTGAAGAGCCCTCACCAGCTGCCTCCTGAAAATCCCATCTGTGGAGCAGCCCAGGAAGATGGAGAAGCCCTGGTGAGGAAAACACCAGAAGGCTTCAAGGACAGCCGTGATCTGCAGGCAAGTGCAGACCCGCTGGTTCAGGAGATTGGCAGCTGTGGACAGAGAGTGCAGGACGAGGCAGGGCAGGCAGGCAGGCCAGAGCTTCCTGAAGGAGGATTGCGGCGGCAGGCCAGCGCTGAGGGCCAGAGCCAACAGCACACCCTCAGCCAGATCCTCCTGAAGGGGATGCATGTGCTAGAGCTGCTTGGAGATCATCTGGAAGGTGGGGGCTCAAGGAGGCAGGTGGAGACTGGCTCCTCCTCCCCTGACCACGTGCCCTCAGGCGGGAGCCCCGTGAACCAATTAAAGCCGTCCAGGGCACTGAAGAAGGCACGTCAGAGGAAAGAAGAGCTCCCAAGAAACCCAACAAGCCACCAAGCTGAGCAAGGACCTGTTCACCTTCGGAACACCCTCCTGGACGGTGAGATTCCGAAGTTGCGCCTGAAGCTTGAGGCAGAGCCGAAGCTGTGCGAAGAGCACCTCAGACACCTGGAGAGGAAGATGATGGAGGAGAAGGCACGCTGCCTGCAAGTGAAGAACGAGCTTGCCAAGGTGCGCAGGAAGGCGGATGCTGCCCACTGGCACTTGGGCCTCTATAGGAACATGGCCGCCGACCTGCACCGAGAATGGCAGCAAATCGCCTCCTTGCATGAGCGGGAGCGCCTCCTGGTGGAGAAGAGGAGTGAGGAGAGCCAGAAGGCTGTCCTGTGGGCAGAGAGGGAGTTCCAAAGGCTCCAGGCCCAAAACCATTGCCTCAGGCAGAAGCTGGCCAACTCTGGGCCCAAGGTCCAGCCTGTCTCCGGGGGGCCTCCTGCTCCTGCTCCTGCTGTTCCGGGCACAGCCTCCAAATACCCTCAAGGGCCAAAGGCTCCCCTGAAACCCAGGAAGCCCAAGAAGGGAGCAAGGGTGCACTGGCCAGACTCCAAGTTCTCGGGTCCCCTGCAGGTCTGATTCCCTTGCCCAGCAGCCACCAACACTCACAACCAGAGCACAGAAGCTCCTGTGCTGACCCCTTCAGCCATACCCATGGCTCCTTTGACTTGAGATCCACCCCATCCTTTAGCCTGATGCTCCATATTCCCTGGAGCCGTATGAGTGTGAGAGAATATTTTTCAGTGTTCAGCGTAACACAAATAAAAATAAAAATATCCAATGGCTGAGACTACTGCTACTGAGAATGGATTTGATTAAGGGATTCTATGCCAAGCAAGGGACGGTTTGAAGTGTCTTGTATCGATCCCTTAATCGTCCCAATAACCCAGTGTGTCATGTCTGACTGAGGTTCAGACAGGGGAAACAACTTGCCCCAAGATCACACAGCTAGTGAATTTCAGAGCTCCTGTTCCAAACCAGGGTTGTCTAATGATCACCTGCTGTGCCAATAACTTCTACTACAATGCCTACTACTGTTCTTCTTCTTCTTCTTCTTCTTCTTCTTCTTCTGCTTCTGCTTCTTCTTCTTATTCTTTGGAGAGACAGAAAGGGTGACGGCGCACACATACACACACACACACAAACAAAGGAACGCACACACATGCAGGCGGGGGAGGGGCCGAGTTAGAGAGATTCCTCGACAGGCTTCGGACTCAAGTGCTGAACCAGACGCTGGTCTGGATTTCCCAGATCACGTGATCAGCCCTGAACCGAAATCAGGAGCCAGACACTGAACTGACAGGCAACCTTGGGCAAGGAACTTCTAGGCAAGCTGCTGAAGGATCCCAGAAGGGCTTGGTAAAATGTTCCCCTCGTTCACGTCCTAGGATGTGATGTTTCTATGCAAAGATAATAGTGCATATAATATAATCTAACATAATATATAATAATATAAGGATGCCAAGATTATAGTGGTGGCTAGCTGAGGTCAAGTCCCAGCCAAGTAGGGAGGGCAGCCTTTAAGGGTCTCCAACGATTCCCATCTTGGGTACACATCGTTTTGGGTTCCATAGTCTACCTCTTGCTTCGAGTCAGAACTACTGACTCCCTTGTAAAGGACAGAATGTGGCCAAAGTGATAGGATGTCCCTTCGGAGGTGAGTTTACAAAGAGACTGGTCTCCTCTTGGGCTTGCCCGCCCTCCGTCCCTCCCTCCCTCATCTGTTCCCAGGGAAGCCAGCTGCTCCTTGGGAGCTTTATGCTGGAGAGGCCCATGGGGCAAGGAATGACTATTTCTTGCTTCCAGCAATGGAGGGCCTCTGGCTGCTCACAGCCAGCTGAGTGAGCTCAAAAGCAGACTTACCCCCAACAAGCCCGCAGATGACTGAAGATCCAGAGGCCCTCTGGACTGCAGCCTTGTGAGAGATCCTGAGCCACTGGGACCTGGCTAGTTGCACCTGGATGGCTGGCCCACAGAAACCATATCAGGTTATGAATGTTGTTTTAGGCCCATTGGTTCAGGGAAAACCTTCAAGAAAGACAGGAGTGGGAAGCCAAATGTTGGGCTTCTGACCCACCCCCCCTCTCCTGGGGTTGAAATTCCAGGGAAATCAAGAGATGGTAGAAACGCCTGAGAGATGAGGGTAAACAATGGAAGAGAGAGGACATCTATTCTGATCGCCATGGATCTCTCTGAGAGGACATCCTCCCACTTGATCCTCCTGTGTCGAAGGGTGGCAAATGCAGGGGGAGACACCTGGCAGTGTGGTCCAAGTCGGCTGAGAGCACTCGACCCAGCCCCACAGAGCCTCCTAGAAGGCAGAGAAAGAGCCCAGAAGTTCCCTGGGGCCCCTAGAGAAGGCCCCTAGAGAATGAGATGAGTTGAAAGCCTGGGACCTGGTCGTTGGACTTCTAGACTGGAGGGGAGATGGCCTGTGGAAGGGCCACTGCCCGCAAGCCCTGTTGGACCAGACCCCTCCTGTCTGCTTTGGGAGACTGGGGGTGAATATGAGAATGAATTCATGTAGAAGAGATGGTGTTCTAATGCTTGGTTTCAACTTCTTGAAATCCTTTCAACTTCTTGAAATCGTTGACATTCCTTTTCTCCTTGTCCCCAGGACCACCATGAATGGGAAGGGGCCTTCAAAGAAGCAAGATGAGAACATCTCTTACAAGGCTGTCCAGTGTCAATATCCAACCACTGCAGTCACTTCTACCCCCTTGGCAGCCCCACTGCTTCCATCAGGACACAGATCCGTTCCTGTACAGGTTTTTGAGCAAACGTAAGTTTGGATTTCTCGCAGAGAAATGCCAAGAGTGCAATGACTGGGGTCCTAGGGTGGTTGCAAGTCTAGTTTTCAGAGAAACTGTGTGGAGGGTTGGGTCACTCTACTGTGCACCCGAAAAGCATATTCTACTGCTTGTTCCCTGGAATTTAAATCCAGGCCTTGAAAAAGAAAAGGAACTGTGAACTGTTTTCAAGAGGGAGCTCTATCATCTTCCATTCCCAACAGCGATGCAGGAGCGATCCAGTCGTTCCACATCCTGCCTTGCATTGGGGAGTGGGGTCTCTCTCTCCCTCTCGGGTGCATTTGGTTTGCATCATGCTGATAGGTGTGCAGTGAGAGCTCATTGGAGTTTGAATTTGAATTGCCCCGATGGTAACTTTTTATGGGATTTCCATCTGTATACTCTTTGGTAAAGTGTTTCGGTCTTTTGCCCATTTTTTTGGTTTTTGTTCTTTTCAGACTGGATGGCTTGCTTCTTTGGGGGTCAACTTTTGAGGTTCTCTCCTTCCGACAGGAGTCCTTTATCAGGTATGTGGTTTGCACCTATTTTCTCCCAGTTTGTAGCTTCCCTTTTGGGTCTTCTTCACAAGGTGTTTCACACATTACAGACTTCCAATTCTGATTGTTGGATCATGTCTAATGAATCAACTCTTCTTGAACGGAACATGATTTGATGTCCAGTCGGAGGATTCTTTACCTAGCTGTCCATTCTGGACATTTTTTTCCCTAGAAGATTTATCATTTTACATAGAAGTCGGTGATTAATTTTGAGTTAATTTAACAAATTTTTTTTTCTTTTTGAGAGAGTGAGCATGCGCATGAGTGGGGCGTGGGGTGGAGGGAGAAGCGAAAAGAGCGTCCTTAAGCAGACTCCCCAGTGAGCTTGGAGCCTGATTTTGTCCCGGGACCCTGAGAGCATGACAAGAGCCGAAATGAAGAGCTGGCTGCCTCAGCGACTGAGTCACCCAGGCGCCACGAGTTCAGTTTTGTACAGAGGATGAGCCTTCGATTGTGGTCCTCGTCCTCCTCGTCCTCCACCTCCACCTCCTCCTCCTCTCTGCCCCTCCCTCTTCTTCTTCTCCTTCTTCTTCTTTGTCTCTGGAAGTCCACTTGCTCTAGCACCATTTCTTCAAAACGCTGTCACTCCTCCATTGAATTGCTTTTCCCCTTTGTCAGAATCCCATTGACATGTTGGTGGTTGGTCTCTTTCTGGGTTTGATCCTGTTCCACTTATCTATCTTTATACTGTTCCATTTGTCTATCCCTTCACCAACACCACACATTTTGGATTACTATAGCTGTAGATCTTGAAACTGGGTGGAAGGATTCCTTTGGTTTTCTTCTTTAGTTTTATTTTCTCGTCTTTTTCTAGGTTCTGACGTGGAGAGCATATTGTTTTGAGACAGAGAGAGAGAGAGAGAGAGAGAGAGAGAGAGATTATTAAACAGCCTCCATGCCCAGCACCAGCACAATGCAGGTTCAGTCTCACAACCTCGAGTTGAATCATGACCCGAGTCAAAATCAAGAGTTGGACTAACTGACTGAGCCTCCCAGATGCTCCTCCTCCTTTCTAACATAGGCAGTGATTGCTCTACATGGTGCTGTCCATTGATTGTGCTGTGTCCCACACATTTTCATATGTTGTATGTTCATTTTCCTTCACTTCAATGCATTGGGATTTGATCTTTGATCTTTGATCATCTAGAAGGTCACTTTCTCAGTGTTTGGATATTTGTTAGTTTTCTCCTTTGGATACCTAGTTTGCTTTTTAAATACATTTTTTTTAATGTTGAAATTGTACTTCCGAGAAATTGATCGATAGGGTTGTCTTTGTTTCGGGTGTACAATAGAGCGATTCCCCTCCCCTACCCCACCTGCTGTCAGCTCCGGTTGCAGGCACTGATGTGCCTTGGAGACTCAGGTGCACCTCCCCCACCCCTCCTCCCTTCAGCTCCTGTTGCCAGGCACTGGTTTGCGTTGGAGACGGAACTCTCGTAGGGGTTCCAAGCACTTCCTAGTGGCCCAGAAGACACTGGTGATCGGAGACCAAGCCACAAGACTCTTTGGAGCCAGCTGGGGGCCATCCAAATGCCTCCCCACACAGTTCTGGAGCCGCTGTGGGCTGTCCTGGAGCAGCTGTGGGCTGCTGGGTTGGTGATAGACGAACGTTGGCCACATGTGCCACGAGTCTCTGGGTTTCGCTGGGAGATCCTGGTGTGCACTGCAGTGGTGGTGTTCCTGGGAAAGAGTGCACTCAGCTTCCGAAGAAGAAAGTGGCAGTGTGCCCAGAACGAGGAAGTCTCTGGAAAAGCATGGAGAAGACCGAACCGGACGCACAAGCCCGTGGAGCTGTCGCTTCATCCGAGCCGAAGGCCAGTCCTCTCCCGTTCCAGCTTCTTGCTCTGGCTGCCCTGAATCAAGATGCCGGGTATTGGTCAGTGGGAAACACCACGCAACTGCTGAAGGGAGTTCGGGAAAGGCTGTTGAAGAGCCCTCACCAGCTGCCTCATGAAAATCCCATCTGTGGAGCAGCCCAGGAAGATGGAGAAGCCCTGGTGAGGAAAACACCAGAAGGCTTCAAGGACAGCCGTGATCTGCAGGCAAGTGCAGACCCGCTGGTTCAGGAGATTGGCAGCTGTGGACAGAGAGTGCAGGACGAGGCAGGGCAGGCAGGCAGGCCAGAGCTTCCTGAAGGAGGATTGCGGCGGCAGGCCAGCGCTGAGGGCCAGAGCCAACAGCACACCCTCAGCCAGATCCTCCTGAAGGGGATGCATGTGCTAGAGCTGCTTGGAGATCATCTGGAAGGTGGGGGCTCAAGGAGGCAGGTGGAGACTGGCTCCTCCTCCCCTGACCACGTGCCCTCAGGCGGGAGCCCCGTGAACCAATTAAAGCCGTCCAGGGCACTGAAGAAGGCACGTCAGAGGAAAGAAGAGCTCCCAAGAAACCCAACAAGCCACCAAGCTGAGCAAGGACCTGTTCACCTTCGGAACACCCTCCTGGACGGTGAGATTCCGAAGTTGCGCCTGAAGCTTGAGGCAGAGCCGAAGCTGTGCGAAGAGCACCTCAGACACCTGGAGAGGAAGATGATGGAGGAGAAGGCACGCTGCCTGCAAGTGAAGAACGAGCTTGCCAAGGTGCGCAGGAAGGCGGATGCTGCCCACTGGCACTTGGGCCTCTATAGGAACATGGCCGCCGACCTGCACCGAGAATGGCAGCAAATCTCCTCCTTGCATGAGCGGGAGCGCCTCCTGGTGGAGAAGAGGAGTGAGGAGAGCCAGAAGGCTGTCCTGTGGGCAGAGAGGGAGTTCCAAAGGCTCCAGGCCCAAAACCATTGCCTCAGGCAGAAGCTGGCCAACTCTGGGCCCAAGGTCCAGCCTGTCTCCGGGGGGCCTCCTGCTCCTGCTCCTGCTGTTCCGGGCACAGCCTCCAAATACCCTCAAGGGCCAAAGGCTCCCCTGAAACCCAGGAAGCCCAAGAAGGGAGCAAGGGTGCACTGGCCAGACTCCAAGTTCTCGGGTCCCCTGCAGGTCTGATTCCCTTGCCCAGCAGCCACCAACACTCACAACCAGAGCACAGAAGCTCCTGTGCTGACCCCTTCAGCCATACCCATGGCTCCTTTGACTTGAGATCCACCCCATCCTTTAGCCTGATGCTCCATATTCCCTGGAGCCGTATGAGTGTGAGAGAATATTTTCCAGTGTTAAGCGTAACACAAATAAAAATAAAAATATCCAATGGCTGAGACTACTGCTACTGAGAATGGATTTGATTAAGGGATTCTATGCCAAGCAAGGGACGGTTTGAAGTGTCTTTTATCGATCCTTTAATCGTCCCAATAACCCAGTGTGTCATGTTTGACTGAGGTTCAGACAGGGGAAACAACTTGCCCCAAGATCACACAACTAGTGAATTTCAGAGCTCCCGTTCCAAACCAGGGTTGTCTAATGATCACCTGCTGTGCCAATAACTTCTACGACTATGCCTACTACTGTTCTTCTTCTTCTTCTTCTTCTTCTTCTTCTTCTTCTTCTTCTTCTTCTTCTTCTTCTTCTTCTTCTTCTTTGGAGAGACAGAAAGGGTGACGGCGCACACATACACACACACACACACAAAGGAACGCACACACATGCAGGCGGGGGAGGGGCCGAGTTAGAGAGATTCCTCGACAGGCTTCGGACTCAAGTGCTGAACCAGACGCTGGTCTGGATTTCCCAGATCACGTGATCAGACCTGAACCGAAATCAGGAGCCAGACACTGAACTGACAGGCACCCTTGGGCAAGGAACTTCTAGGCAAGCTGCTGAAGGATCCCAGAAGGGCTTGGTAAAATGTTCCCCTCGTTCACGTCCTAGGATGTGATGATTATATGCAAAGATAATAGTGCATATAATATAATCTAACATAATATATAAAAATATAAGGATGCAGAGATTTTAGTGGTGGCTAGCTGAGGTCAAGTCCCAGCCAAGTAGGGAGGGCAGCCTTTAAGGGTCTCCAAAGATTCCCATCTTGGGTACACATCGTTTTGTGTTCCATAGTCTACCTCTTGCTTCGAGTCAGAACTACTGACTCCCTTGTAAAGGACAGAATGTGGCCAAAGTGATAGGATGTCCCTTCGGAGGTGAGTTTACAAAGAGACTGGTCTCTTGGGCTTGCCCGCCCTCCGTCCCTCCCTCCCTCATCTGTTCCCAGGGAAGCCAGCTGCTCCTTGGGAGCTTTATGCTGGAGAGGCCCATGGGGCAAGGAATGACTATTTCTTGCTTCCAGCAGTGGAGGGCCTCTGGCTGCTCACAGCCAGCTGAGTGAGCTCAAAAGCAGACTTACCCCCAACAAGCCCGCAGATGACTGAAGATCCAGAGGCCCTCTGGACTGCAGCCTTGTGAGAGATCCTGAGCCACAGGGACCTGGCTAGTTGCACCTGGATGGCTGGCCCACAGAAACCATATCAGGTTATGAATGTTGTTTTAGGCCCATTGGTTCGGGGAAAACCTTCAAGAAAGACAGGAGTGGGAAGCCAAATGTTGGGCTTCTGACCCACCCCCCCTCTCCTGGGGTTGAAATTCCAGGGAAATCAAGAGATGGTAGAAACGCCTGAGAGATGAGGGTAAACAATGGAAGAGAGAGGACATCTATTCTGATCGCCATGGATCTCTCTGAGAGGACATCCTCCCACTTGATCCTCCTGTGTCGAAGGGTGGCAAATGCAGGGGGAGACACCTGGCAGTGTGGTCCAAGTCGGCTGAGAGCACTCGACCCAGCCCCACAGAGCCTCCTAGAAGGCAGTGAAAGAGCCCAGAAGTTCCCTGGGACCCCTAGAGAAGGCCCCTAGAGAATGAGATGAGTTGAAAGCCTGGGACCTGGTCGTTGGACTTCTAGACTGGAGGGGAGATGGCCTGTGGAAGGGCCACTGCCCGCAACCCCTGTTGGACCAGACCCCTCCTGTCTGCTTTGGGAGACTGGGGGTGAATATGGCAATGAATTCATGTAGAAGAGATGGTGTTCTAATGCTTGGTTTCAACTTCTTGAAATCCTTTCAACTTCTTGAATTCGTTGACATTCCTTTTCTCCTTGTCCCCAGGACCACCATGAATGGGAAGGGGCCTTCAAAGAAGCAAGATGAGAACATCTCTTACAAGGCTGTCCAGTGTCAATATCCAACCACTGCAGTCACTTCTACCCCCTTGGCAGCCCCACTGCTTCCATCAGGACACAGATCCGTTCCTGTACAGGTTTTTGAGCAAACGTAAGTTTGGATTTCTCGCAGAGAAATGCCAAGAGTGCAATGACTGGGGTCCTAGGGTGGTTGCAAGTCTAGTTTTCAGAGAAACTGTGTGGAGGGTTGGGTCACTATACTGTGCACCCGAAAAGCATATTCTACTGCTTGTTCCCTGGAATTTAAATCCAGGCCTTGAAAAAGAAAAGGAACTGTGAACTGTTTTCAAGAGGGAGCTCTATCATCTTCCATTCCCAACAGCGATGCAGGAGCGATCCAGTCGTTCCACATCCTGCCTTGCATGGGGGAGTGGGGTCTCTCTCTCCCTCTCGGGTGCATTTGGTTTGCATCATGCTGATAGGTGTGCAGTGAGAGCTCATTGGAGTTTGAATTTGAATTGCCCCGATGGTACCTTTTTATGGGATTTCCATCTGTATACTCTTTGGTAAAGTGTTTCGGTCTTTTGCCCATTTTTTTTGTTTTTGTTCTTTTCAGACTGGATGGCTTGCTTCTTTGGGGGTCAACTTTTGAGGTTCTCTCCTTCCGACAGGAGTCCTTTATCAGGTATGTGGTTTGCACCTATTTTCTCCCAGTTTGTAGCTTCCCTTTTGGGTCTTCTTCACAAGGTGTTTCACACATTACAGACTTCCAATTCTGATTGTTGGATCATGTCTAATGAATCAACTCTTCTTGAACGGAACATGATTTGATGTCCAGTCGGAGGATTCTTTCCCTAGCTGTCCATTCTGGACATTTTTTTCCCTAGAAGATTTATCATTTTACCTAGAAGGCGGTGATTAATTTTGAGTTAATTTAACAAATTTTTTTTTCTTTTTGAGAGAGTGAGCATGCGCATGAGTGGGGCGTGGGGTGGAGGGAGAAGCGAAAAGAGCGTCCTTAAGCAGACTCCCCAGTGAGCTTGGAGCCTGATTTTGTCCCGGGACCCTGAGAGCATGACAAGAGCCGAAATGAAGAGCTGGCTGCCTCAGCGACTGAGTCACCCAGGCGCCACGAGTTCAGTTTTGTACAGAGGATGAGCCTTCGATTGTGGTCCTCGTCCTCCTCGTCCTCCACCTCCACCTCCTCCTCCTCTCTGCCCCTCCCTCTTCTTCTTCTCCTTCTTCTTCTTTGTCTCTGGAAGTCCACTTGCTCTAGCACCATTTCTTCAAAACGCTGTCACTCCTCCATTGAATTGCTTTTCCCCTTTGTCAGAATCCCATTGACA